>NW_027526203.1:460735496-461335496 GCF_048455015.1 Haemaphysalis longicornis
GCGCAAAGAACGAGGACAGAGAAACACAATAGACGGGACGAGAGTCCCGTCTACTGTGTTTCTCTGCAGTCCTCGTCCTTTGCGCTCGTTTGAATTTTTTTAAGCGAACGAACTAAGCCTGCGAGCTAAGTGAATGCATTCTCCGGTTGTGATCTCCAGGCAACGCAAGGAGGATGTATGCAGCGCACACACTGCCTGACGTGCCAATCTACGCAGCAAAGGCTTCGAAAAAAAAAAAAATTAAGCGTACGTTGGTATGTAGCCGACACAAAGCAGCCTCAAAAACATTCTTGGTACGCGTAGCAAGGCCGCCAACCTTGAAAATGACCTTTAATGCTGCACTTATTGCGCACTGTTGCTTTTATTTCGCTGTGAACGTCCCCCACGCCGATCGACCATACTCACTGGTGTTGCGGAGGTTGTAAGCTCGGAAAACGGCTCATGGAGGTTCGAGGCCCCCAACGAAGGCAGCCAGTGACGGCCCGGCACGCCTGCAAATAATTAGTTTTTGGCAGCCCACCATCGGCCGGGAACTATAGGGTGCCTCGTTGCCCCGGTGGACATCGGGCACCCTGGCCGCTTTTCCGCTCCGCAGTCACACACGTGCACCCCACGTGCGTTTCGTGACGTCGCAGTGTTTGCAAACAGGGAGTGAGTGAGGGGAACACTTTTATAAAGACGAGAGGCCATGAGGCCCTGCAGTGCGGAAACGAGGATTGTGGAGGAGGAGGAGAAAGGGGAAGGTCACAATTCACACAATGTACACAGTTCTAGTCTTGGGGTCCTATTCAAGAAATGCACAGTGCACTCAGTCAGCGACACAAACATGCACAATTTGCCCTGTTGACATTGGTCGTGGATGGGTATCGTCAGTCCGGGACAGTCTGTCAGACCGCTACACCAATTTGTAGAGACCGTGTTCAAGGATGTACTGGGTTATTATTTCTAGAGTAGCGTGGTCGTCACGTACACGACTAACGTGCTAAGGTGCGAGTTTCTAGAATCATCTCTCCCGCTAGCTATATGACATTGGAACGCTCTACCACTCGCTGTAAACGGAACTGATTCCCAAGAATGATTCCTACAGGCAGTCAATGTTTGATTGTAATAAATAAAGCCGAGTTACTTTTACAGGATGTCTGGTGACGTTACTGAACCCCATCAGGTGCGCACTTCTTCTAAACGATGATATTATCAACGCCATCATCATCAACGTCATCATCCTTAACATCAATAACAAGAGGATGATGTTAACAATATGTGTTTGTTAGAATTGCACTTGTGTGGGTCAGCTCAGAGATCCGTATATGCTAACGCAAACTTGCTTCTTGGTTGTTCTTTTGCGATATTACAGTCAAACCCGCTTATAGCGAACTGCAATATGCACCGCGATTAGTTCGATATATCCAATAGTTCGATATAGCCGAACCAGCCTATAACGAGCTTATTGTTACGAGTTCACAATCCACGGGAGCCCCCCGCCCCCTCCCCAACTCCGCCATCCGAGTATGCAGAAACGAACACAGTACAGTAGCCATTACAATACCAAAATAATCCATTTATTGCAAGTAATAAAGCTACTTTCCGCCTTAACTGCCCACGTTGCAAAAAAAAAAAACAGCGATTTTTGTTTTCACTTTCGTTTTGGCGGCTTCCACTAGCATAGCATTGTCTACACGAAACATTGTTTGCATCAGTTCGAGTCCGCATCCTCAAAAATCTAAGAAGCATTGGCGGAGCACATAGACTGCCGAAAACGCTTTATTATAAGCGTCGGACGGATTTCACTCGCGACATCATCGGGAACGTTGGCGAGCTTTTCCCACCGTTCACCGATGCTGCTGTCTTGGTCCGGACTCGCTGACTGGGCGGGTTCCGTCGCGAGTCCCGCGCATCGGAAACAGTTACGGAAAGTATTAGGCGTCCCGTCGCTCAGTGCGAGGCGCAATGACTGAGTCGCGGCTCTTGCTCCGTGGTCGCGGCCAATCCACATCTCAATCGCTGCTCGAGATCATGCATTTCGGGGGCCATTCTAGGCGCCCAGAGTTCGATATATCGGATGTGAACTTCGTTATAAGGAATATGTTTCCCATGTATTTGCGTAACTGAATTCTTTTTGTTCGATATATAGCATAATTCACTCTACCTGGGTTCGTTATAGCCGGGTTTGACTGTATAGCGTGAGTACTACATGGGTAGATTTGTTAACACCAAGCGAAAGAACAGATGACGACAGAGTACGTGTGGAGAAGGGACCGATACACCGAGCCCCGAGAGCCCGTGTGGGGAGGGGGCCGTCACGCCGAGCTCCGGTCAGCAGTGGCTGTGGGGGCGCTGCGCTCGCAGATCCTAGGGGGACGTCAGGTCGAAGCGGGGCCGGCTGGCTTCCCTCTAACCCACCGCCGC
Source organism: Haemaphysalis longicornis (assembly GCF_048455015.1). Classification (NCBI taxonomy): domain Eukaryota; kingdom Metazoa; phylum Arthropoda; class Arachnida; order Ixodida; family Ixodidae; genus Haemaphysalis; species Haemaphysalis longicornis. The sequence goes on from NW_027526203.1 coordinate 460,737,903, forward strand.
GTCCGTGGCGTGCCGTCTCGACGGGTCTTGTGACACCCGTCGCCACTTGTACGCGTTGTGAAATGAAGTGTGCAGCAAGTGCAGGGAGACAAAAAAGAAGGAGTGGGAATGGCGGTGACGAAATGCCGGAACTTGTCGACAACAGAACGAGCGAAACGCAGAGACTGCGCTGCTAACGAGAGCGAACGTAACCACTGGGGCGATTACAAGGATGGCTGCCACGGTGTACGAGGTTTCTACGAGAAACGGCGTGTTGCGGGCTTTTAAAGCCGTAGCCAGGGGTGAGCATCGGGCCCAGCCTCATGCTTGCGAGGGAGTGGAAGCAGGTTCTCACGAATTCTTAAAGATCCACTAGTAAATCATCCAATAATTTTTTCTCGCTTTCTTTCTTTTTGCCAAGAAAATCTGGCACCTGTTTTTTTCTCCTGTAACGCCCAAGGTACCCGTTTACCTTCACTGTTAGTGCTTTGTCCGCGGCTGCTGGCAGTATGAAGTTATGTATGGTCCACGCTCAGTGGCGCCTGTCGCAAACAGTGTACCTTCCCGGTACTTTTTCTCGACTCTGCTGTAATTCTCTAGTAACGAATGGGCCATTAAATGCGCTACACGGAGTAAAACTTGGGATGTTAAGTGGCCGCTGAAATAAATGAGAGCAACATGAGTGCTGGAGGCTTCCAGGTGCGGAAGAGGCGACATATGGCACTGCAGGAGGCACGGACGCAGCGGCAGGTGCGCAGGAGGGCGCATGCTTAGGCTCGAAATTAGTCGAGGGAACGAAGCTTCCTTTCGGTGTTGCGGCATTCGCTGTCCGGTGGTCGGCGCATGCAAGGTTCTGAGAGCTACGGACTTCGCGTGAAAGTTCATGTCATCGGGCAAGCTATCCTTCCACACGGCCAGCTGCTGCCAGCGCAGGGATTCAAGTTCGTCAGGGCGCTGGCGTGTGGTTATCACGCCCTGGATGCGTGAAGGGTTATGCAGTTCAAGTTCCTCAAAAGCGAAGGGGCTTGAGAATAGGCATTTGAGAATATGCCGAACGTGGTCTTCTTGCGTCATGCTGCCGGTCACACATCGACAGAGGTCCAAGACACCCTCCAGGATGCTGTACGCGTTCGTTTAATTCTTTCTTGGCAACTACGGAGCGAGTGGAGGCTACGCCGAAAATCTGAAGGAATTTGGTAGTAAAGCAGAACCAATCAGCCAAATCCTTTTCGTGGTTCAACAACGAAGGCTTGGCCATTTACACAATGTAAAAGATGACGTTGAGCAGTCTCATCGAACCGTCCCCCTCATTACAGAAGCCAATCCAGCCCTCAACGTCTTAACCTCGAATCCCAGCGAACTTGTGATCAAAGAATCGAAGCGCTTGGACAAGAGGGACAAGCTAGTCGACACACACAAGGCGCCTTGTGTGTGTCGACTCGCTTGTCCCTATTATCATAGCGCTTCGATTCTTTGTCATCGTCTACCAACAGGCCCAAACCAGCACCCTCGTGGACTTGTGATCTCGCATGATGGCGCCGCGGGACTGGTCGGGCCGGGGGTGTGTTCCTTGCTGCATCTATAAGGCACCCGTGGCATGCGGCGACCTGAAGGAAGCTCTAGGGGTGTATCAGGAAGATGCCTACAGGGATCTAAACGGACCTCCACCACTCGAGAGGCTCGAAGAGTCGCGAAGCCGGAGGCTAAGGCCAAGCCTGAAAAGGATTATGATTACTGGCACGCTGAGAAGATTATGATGATGCCGTGATGATAGACTACAGTAGAAAAGAATGTTCTACGATCATGCAGGAGGGACCGCCAAATCTGGGATATAGTGTACAGGAAAAAACTTCTAGCCTGCCTGGCACATGATACCCCGCAGTGCAGCGCTACGGTTTCGTAGAGTCGACGTCGAGGTCGTTGCTGGGGCCAAATATATGCGTGCGCGGGCGTTCTTTTGTATCACCTCCGCGCCAATCATAAGGTGTAAGGGCGTTGACAGGCAGTATCTGAGACGGGCAAGGATGAACCGAAGCTCGTATGTACTGGCACTTTCAGTGGTCTGGATTCAGCGGGTGTTGAATACAAAATTATGTACTCCATCCTCCTTTGGTCTAGGCCCTCATACTTGCTGGTACGCTACATTACTCTTCAAGCATTCACCTACAAAGACACTTCTGATGTCCGGGCACCGGTGCCGTCGACTTAGATTTGGGTAGCAGCATCCGTGGAACCCAGAGTTTTGACTCCGAACATAACTTGCTGCCGTTGACCAATTTTACAGTAATGTTGTATTAAGTATGTCATGAACGGTAGGGAGGCGAAATACTTGAAGTATTTCAGCTTCATTGGCTTGCTTTCGGATTTGCATACGGAAACTTAAAAAGAATGGGCCCGAGAAAATAATCAAACGACAAACTATCGCTATTTTGGTCGAAATCGAGAATGATAGCGTATCGCCCAAAAGCAATTAAATAGAAAAATGGCTGACAAGTATCCTCAATAACCTTAGAAGCAAATCAATTAAATTCCTGACAATTATACAAGCTCGTGCATTGTTGTGGCTCCAAGTGTCAGGGTGTTTCCTGTGCGCTCGGGCGCTGCAGCTGCATGCCGCGCGAGTCTAAAAGCGATCCCTCCCTCCTCCTTCTGCCCTCCCCCCCTCCCCCTCCCCCCTCTTACCGAGACGACGCGTAGGCCTTGAAGATGGATGCGTGCAGGAAGGCAGTGGCGAAACGGCATATCTTCTGGCGTCATCACAACGTCATTATTCGTGTTCCTACCTTACTCGCACAACACTGGTGGGTATTACATTATGTATCCCCAAAGCGCCACGACACACCTTCGTCCCAGTTTTGTTTTATTTTGTGTTTTTTGCTTCTCCTTTGAAGGACAAGCGCGGACGGGGAGCCATTGGGTATGGTTCTAGTCGTGTCGTTCCTTAAAACGAGCACGAACGTTATACCGAAACAGGTTAGGATACGGCATTGGAACAATTTTGTTGGCCTCGTCAAGAAGCGCGACAAAATAATGATTGGTTTAATTTCTCGAAAATAGTGTCTTCGAGCGTGACAAAACGTGCCTGGTCTGGACGTTGTGTTGGCCTTTGGTCACAATGAAGCACATAGCACCGCATGACGTTGAAATGTAAAACTGCCCCCAACAAGGCCCTTTACATTTCTTCTTACATAGACATACGCTAAACTGTGCCTTTAGGATTAACGGGACAGGTCCATAAAAGTGGTCGTTCGTATAAGAAAAGTTTGGGGTTGGCTTTGTCTCGAATCCCTTTTCAATACGACGGGATCCATGGGCATTAGCCCAGGCGGCGGTCATTGAACCGATCTTGCATGAAGAGCGGTATACGAGAATCGGTCCCCGTGCACTGTACACCGCATAGGAAGCCGCGCGTTGGAAATGCGCACCAGCAGTCGCAGTGTGTGGCGAAGGGTGGCGTGCCGTGCGCAGGTTCCCTCATATAGCTCTCTCTGGCACATCAGTCTATGTCGGCCGCGTGGGCGTATTATCCGTGGCGTTCTTGTATACACGACGCTCCGGATGCGCCGTGCGAGCGAGGAATTGACGCGATATCTCAAATTCTGGGCTCGGAAAAGGAGCACGCGTCGCGGTTCTCGGTGAGAGGAAAGCCGGGAATTCTTACCGAACCGTCGTCTCGCTTCTTCTCACGTGCGGCCGTGTTCCCACCGGATGGCGAGAAATGCGAGACAACGGCGACGAGCGGCAACGCACGCCGGAGTCGTTCAACCCGCCCACGCCACGCTCTCCAGACCCGGCATCACGTGCGACAAACAAACAAGCGTCGTGGTAGCTGGCCTTACCATACAGGCCAGTCCTAATGTCATATAAACAAATGCATTGCATACTGAACTAAAAAAAGAAAAGCCGAGGTTTTCTGTTCTCCAGCCGGCGCCAAAAATAACGCTGGTCGTCTCGAACTGGACGGTATATCAAGCAGTAATGCAGTCACAATTTATATTAAGTCTCCTATAGCTTCAAAACCTGTTAGAGACAAGATCAAAAATAAGAAAAAAAAAAGGTGCTGAACCCCCTTCTGTTAGCTTGGAAGTATGCAGGTAATCGAAGACATTGCTTGCAGCGAGCATTCAGAGCCAACATTACGGCAGGAATACCTGGAAATAACACGAAACGTTTTTTTTTTTTTTCATCACCAATAGCATCAACTTATACAATATTTCGAAACGGAGCGTCTAATATGCACCGAGCAATAAGTGGCGCACAGAATTTCCATTCGTCGTAATTCAGGTATACAGGTAGCAAAAGTGGAGAACTTGCAAAATACGACGCGAAGTCCAGACAGTTTTCAAAGCGAAGCTCACTGATGCCGTTGTACGCCGATACGCCCTGCAGGAAAGCCAACTTTCTCTGACGATGATGATGAATTATCGTGGGTGAAGTGAAAGAAAAAAACGCTTCCCGGGGCCGGAATAGAACCTGGATCTCTCGCGTTATGAAGCCGACGTCTCTCCGATTGCTCCATTTCGACATGGTCGAAGCGATTTGGAAAACTCGGACGACAACCAAAGAATCCGTCACGAGAATAATGGCGTGGCTCTGCGTGCCGTAAGGACATGTTAGCCACAAAACGTTAGGCCTAACTTCCCATTTTGAGGTTTAGAACGCTAGGCCTAGAGTCAAATCTTGTGGTTTAACACCTCAAACCGGCACCCACTAAAAAAAACTGCTCACTGAACGCCAAGCAGCAGGTACCGATTCGCGCCGTGCACCCCAAACTCGAACGTTAGGCCTACGGAGTGCACATCCGAGAGTTGCTGTGGGTATTCTAGTAAAGTGATGCGCACCTCCAGAGTATAGCACATACTCGCAGTGTGGGATTGGCCAACCAAAGAATCCATCGCGAGAAAGCTTCGCGTTCAACCATCGTCGTCGTTGGACGGAGGGGTGCATGATTTTTTTCCCATAGAGCTCTATGGGAAATTACGCCGAAATTTTTCAACCGTTTCTACCTCCCTTAAACTTAATCTTTACAAAACGCTTGTCCGTTCCAAATTAGAGTACGCGTGCGCATTATGGGATCCTCATCAGGTCACGCTCATTAATTGTCTGGAATCAATTCAAAATCGTGCCGCTCGCTACATCTTATCGTCCTATGCACGTACTGCCAGTGTTTCGTCAATGAAAAAAACGGTTAACCTCCCTGACCTGTCAGTGCGCCGTAGATGTTCTCGTCTGTGTTTATTTCACAAAATATATCACCATAACCCTACCTTAAAAGAACAACTTATTACCCCGCCTCGCTATATTTCATCTCGAACGGACCATAGTTGCAAAGTCGGCTTGCCGTCTTGTCGTACGTATACAATGACTCATTTATTCCTAAAACGAGTGTACAGTGGAACCACCTCCCTGCCGCCATAGCATCCATTACTGATACAACCCTTTTCAAAACTGCTGTACATAACACCTTTTGCTCGTAGAATGTCATAGGAGATTGTGTATTATTTTGCTGTTGTGTAAACAGTGTACATTCATTGTTGTCGTACGCGCATCTCAAACAATCCATTGTCGTAAAAACTGCACATTGTATTCTTCTAAGTTTACCACTCCTTTCTGTTGTGCCCTATGGGCCCTGAAAGTATCTGTAATAAATAAATAAATAAATTACCACCGCTTGCCATATTCAATTTGCTGCTGCGCTTCATGCACTTCGCAAAAAGAAAAGTTGGGATAAACGGAACAAAATCCTTATTCCTTTTGCCCTATGTCCCTCTACACATCGATGTTATTTGTAACTCGGCCACAACTTTTACGGAGTAATTGCGAAATAATTTCGTGTCCTATTTTATACTCACAATGGGATTACTGGGTCATTGTATAAAGTGAAATAAATATGTGTGAAAAATCTAAAGAATTCGATTTATGAAAAGCACGATGTCCTAGCTCAACTTCACCCTGTACATAAGCCGACATTGAGGCAGTATTACCGCAAACCATGCTTCGGGAATCGTTCTGTTTACATTTTGTTTCCAGCGCCTGACCGTGCACGGTTATCTTATCCTGCATTTAAGGCCTTGTACTCCTTCTGACGTTAGGCCGCGCCCGGCTTCCTCGTCTGACAAGGAAAAAAGTGTAACTCGCTTAGACAGCTCTTGTTTCATGGGCAATGTTATCGATGTGATTGGATGTTTCTGGAATACACTGCGCTTCTATATAAATGCACGCCGACCAAACGCCACGACATTCGATTCGCCGACACTCGACTATGCACGGCGCGTCGGTATATGTTCTTCGTTGTAGTTTCTCGCTGAGCACAAGTTGGCTCAATACACTTTCGTTCGCATGAGAAACTTGCGTCCTTCCTCCCTACATGCATATGGTATGGGGTAGACACCATTTACGCCCCGGAAAGCCGCCAAGACAGCGCTGTAAGAACCAGCCGAGGACAGCGAGGCATTCCCTCCGAGTTCGGTACCTGTCCCGCCGGAAAAGGACGTCGCAAAAAAAGAAAAGCATGAATAAAATGATGCGCAAAGCGCGGTAATATGCTGTTTTCAAATGCAACAGTCTGAAAGCTTAAAACGAAAAAAAAAAAAAAGAAGATGGTTGGACGATCCGATGCGGTTACAGGTGCGCAGGCAAGTCATATTTGGTTCATTTGCGTCATTGAGCGGGCCCAAATGGGTCTTGCTTGTTCTCTTAACGTGGGTGCTTCAGACGGCAGCTTGAATTTCTGCTTTAAAGCGTTGTCCAATACACCTGGGCGGTACGTAGCTCTGTGCTAGGCTTCGGATTACACGCACAGATTACATGTGGCCGACCCACCTGGGTATTGCGGATTGATTGATTGAGTTATTGATTGATTGATTGATTGATTGATTGATTGATTGATTGATTGATTGATTGATTGATTGATTGATTGATTGATTGATTGATTGATTGATTGATTGATTGATTGATTGATTGATTGATTGATTGAGTGACTTAAATGATTGAGTTGATGAGCTGTTCTATAAAGCGTTGTTCAACACACCTCTGCTAATATGCGTTACTCTGTCGGTGCGTAAGACCACGGCCACTCGATGCTAACACTGGGCTAGACATCAGAGTACCCCAACAGGCGTCAAAGTACACATGCAGATTTATTGTGGTTCACCCACCTAATTCTTGCGCACTAAAAAAAAAAAAAAAGATTGGCGCAGCTTGCACTTGTTGTGCAAGGCCGGAGAAACAGCGGAACTGGGGGTCGACCTATATCTTCTTCCGGTTTTGCTAAGTTTTGCTAGGGTTTGATAGGCTTTCCTAAATATTGTTAGGTTTTGCGATGTTCTTTCCCAGCTAGGCTAAGTGTTGAGGGGTGACGCCAAGTTTAGCCGGATTCCGCTTGTACTCTACATCATGAGCGCAGTTCTCGAGATCTTTGCTCTTCGCTGCCGTTTAGGCGCGGCGGCCTCGGCGGACACTCAGGTTTGGATCGTAGCCGATGCGTATGTTCTCAAACAGCGACAGAACGGCGTTCGCGCTGCACTTATTCTTCCTCAGGAGTTACATTCTTCTTCGCAGACGCATGTTTTGCGGGAGTGTAAACGTTATGCTCGGCGTGGAGTGACGAGGCGCTGTGTGTCGCCGATGCGGCGACGCGAAGTCGCCGCGTCGGCGCAGTGACGTCATAGCTAGGCGAGGCTTGGCTCCGCCTACGCAGCTGCGCGAAGGTCGTGCCGGCCGGTACCATTTTTCCCGGGACAGGGACATTTTAGGAGCTTCAATTCAAATTGTTATCGTGCGCAAATAACCCTGACGGTGGCACACTAAATGATTTATTTTGAGGACGCCAGCCAGCAGACGAAGTGTCTCATACCATGCAGTAGTTGCCCAATACGTGAACACAAAGGAATAAAATTGATTCCTTGCGGAGTTCAACGATCGGTGAATCCCAGCAGTTCGCCCACCTTATGTGAAGAAAACGGTGCATAGTCAGCCATTTCTGGAGCTGAGAGCCGCGCCAGTGGCTAGTTCAACAGCCAAGCGAAGAAGACACCTTGGTACTGTCCACTAAGCTGAGAATTGAGCTCGGCGGCATCCAGCCTCTACACGATCGGGTGATGTCGAGACAGCAGCTGGTTCAATGGGTGATCAGGTCGAAAAACGAACTAACGAACACTGCAGCACCGACATTCACAACCCCTAGCCTAAGATACAAGTCGCCTCACATTCTATCCGATTCAGTCAATTCATAAAGCCAGCCCGACTCACCCACGACCCACGACTGTACCATCCTCAAAACACTACGGCAAAATTGTGGCGAAACAGGCGCAAGGAGCTTTTTTGTTGTTTATGAGTAACGCATTGTGCAGGACAGACGCGCTCTCCAGTAAGTTTCCATAGGCTTCTACCAAAATGCACATTTTTTTTTTCTAATTTTAAACTATAATCACTAGGGTGACAAATCGGTCCAGGTTATGGCTAGCTCCCGACTTTTATGTGTTCACTGCGTTTTTTTCTTTGTTTCTGACTGTAAACCCTTGTTAAAGCGACACTGAAATGAATTTGTCAAGCTTCCCTTTTTGCTTGCAAAAACGCATAACTGGCTCAAAAAACACACTGTTCATCGTTTATCCGGTCAATAAGGCGATATTTATCTTATAAAACCTGAAAGAAGAAGGACTACCTTGCGTGGTTTGCGGCGTCTGCACCAACTAACAGCAGTGGCGACAATAAAAGGTGCTACGTGATTGGACGATGTCCACGAGTAGCATTCAAACCAATTTCGGTTTAAGTTATGTAAAACAACATGCTCGGCATCCGACGTTATCTTTGGATGAGCATTCTCGATATCTCAGTAATCTGTATACCGTGCTCCGCTGTAAAATGCGTCAGATAAGCCTACCAGCACGGTTTGGAATCGTAACGATCACTACAGCCGAGGCGTACGCAGTGTATGAACGTCCTCCGCGTCACCGCTGAAGCTGAAATAATCTTGATCTTGATTGTGGGGTTTAACGCGCCGACGCAACGCAGGCGATGAGGCGCGCCGTAGTGGAGGGCTCCGGATTAATTTTGACCACCTGGGGATCTTTATCGTGCGCCGAAATCTCGTACACACAGGCGTTTTTGCTTTTCGCCTCCATCAGAAAAGCGGCCGCCGCGGCCGGGAATCGAACCCGCGACCTCGTGCTCAGCAGCGCAACGCCTTAGCCACTGAGCCACCGCGGCGGGTGAAGCTGAAATGCGATGCGCTTTTCCCCAATATTTGGAGCTTGCCTGGCTCGTGTCTCTATCGTAAGAGGCATGTTCACACCAGGCGACGGGTCGGCTGATTCGGGACTGAGCCCGCAAGCATTCGGTTCTTATGGCAATACCACGCCAACGATAACTTTCCAGAGCGTCAGGGTCTGTCTGCAGGCATTCTGCGAACTCGCTCGTGGAGAAATGAACGTTACAGCGCGAAAATGGGGAATTGAGTATAGAAAACATTGCCCAGAAGCAAATAAATTAACTTAAAAAGCATGCGCTATCGGGGATTCGAACTTGCGAATTGCAAAACAATGGACCTAATGCTCCAGACCACTCGGCCATAAGTCAGCGCTGTCAAATACAGAGTATATATTGTAGAGCCTGTTTACATTTTTATTTATTTTTAGCCTTCCAAGCAGCTTATATAACTATTTCTTGAATAACGCTCATGCAGTAACCGTCCCCCAAATTCCCACCAATGTCTTATCTCTAGCGATTGCATTCATTAGACGGAAAAGCGTTCGCAGATGTCGGGTCGCGCTGCTGACCGCTATGCTAGTTCACCCAGTGAAATAAGTGCTTCCCGCATCTCGGTTTTACGCTGTAAATAAAAGTTGCGGTCGATTTTAATTCCTTAGTACCTATATTAACTTCGCTGACTCTCATTTGAGCGTCATACGAAACGCCACAGGAAATCGGCAGAGAGGATGCAGCGAGTACAGCACTTTCGAAATGATTCGTCCACAGAATAAAGTCTCGTAAACGAAGCGAGAGTGGTCGAAACATGGCCTGAGACCCCAGACCATGGGCGTCGGAACAAGGCGTGGAGGGGGAGCGACGGTGCCCCCTCTTTTGCAGATTGTGTGGCACGGCTACCCCAGTAAAAGGACACCTGAAGACTTCTGCTGAGCCCCAGACGTCTGCTGGAAAGTTAGGTTTATTTTGAGAAGGAAAACTGCTTAAGGATCAGACTGCACTCAGTCCAAATTCCAGCGGCGCTGGTCTCTAATTAGGCGACAGTTTCTTCTTTATAAATGTCCCAATTATGAAAAAAAAAAAAAGTTACCCGTTTTTATAGTCGACATACATATTTGAAAGGCCTTCGTATAAAGTATTTGACAAGCTAATCTAATTGATTTGATTGTAGGGTTTAACGCGCCGACGCAACGTAGGCGATGAGGCGCGCCGTAGTGGAGGGCTCCGGATTAATTTTGACCACCTGGGGATCTTTAACGTGCGCCGAAATCTCGTACACATGGGCGTTTTTGCTTTTCACCTTCATCAGAAAAGCGGCCGCCGCGGCCGGGAATCGAACCCGCGACCTCGTGCTCAGCAGCGCAACGCCTTAGCCACTGAGCCACCGCGACAAGCTAATCTCCTGTCTCAAATATTCTATGCCTACGATATCAACCAAAGGATGGGTAGTTTATTGGTTTTGCCCTTTGAATAGAGATTATACTATCATGCCAGCTCCACTGGACAGTACAACTAATATCACTTTATGCTAACCAGCTCAGATTTCTTAGGAAGCCGTGGTTTTATAAGTGGCTTGCACCAACCACATAATTACTCATGCTGTAACAAGTGTATGGTCAGCATAGATATTAGAAGTGCGGCCATATATTACTAGATATGAATGCGTCCGTATCGTACCACTGAAAATTTTCTAATGTAATGGCACACTCGACAGTCTGAAATTATCGGTACAAAATCAAAACAAATTATATTTTGTGCATACATGTACTCTAATAATATAAATCTCATGGTTAGATCTACATGCAGATTTTACCGCAGAGCATAACTTCTTTTTTCAACTGATCTGCAACTCTCTTGCTTTGTCAGTATTCATCATGTAAGCCTTCATTTGGGAGCATGAACGTGCAGGTCTCGCAGTATGTTCGTGGTTAGGAGGCATGTATATAAATTGGCTGGAAGTGTGTATTGCTCTTGCAAATTTATTTAATTATTTTTTTCATTAATAATATGTACACTGCATTTTTGCATTGATAAATAAAAAGGTATAGAATCGTGCGTGCTACCGTTGCCTCATTTAGGGGGCACAGTCACCCGCCGCGGTGGCTCAGTGGCTAAGGCGTTGCGCTGCTGAGCACGAGGTCGCGGGTTCGATTCCCGGCCGCGGCGGCCGCTTTTCTGATGGAGGCGAAAAGCAAAAACGCCCGTGTGCACGAGATTTCGGCGCACGATAAAGATCCCCAGGTGGTCAAAATTAATCCGGAGCCCTCCACTACGGCGCGCCTCATCGCCTGTGTTGCGTCGGCGCGTTAAACCCCACAATCAAATCAGGGGGCACAGTCACCGTGAAGTCACTAACAGGTCTTTTAAAAGGGACCCTGCACCAGTTTCAATAAGCTCTTTCACTCTTTCCTTCTCGCCTAGAACCACTGCGACAGCTATAGTTATCGCCAGCAAGGAGCGGCGCTGCGTGATTCGCTAGTCGCACCAGATAGGCCTTCCATTTCTGCTTTGTTTTTGTTGCTTTTTTAAGTTGCTATCAAAAAGCGTTCATTGCTACAACTGAAGGAAAACCGGCCAACAGCCGCTACATGCCTTAGTGATGTAATTCGAACCGTCGGAATACGTTGAGACCGCAAAAGAAAGAAAAATATTTTGAGCAAGTTTGCAAGTAATCTGATGGGCGTAGAGCAGTAGTTTTTGGCTGAGGTACTTTGCAACCCTCTAATCTGATTGATTGTAGGGTTTAACGCCCCGACGCAATTCAGGCGGTGAGGCGCGCCGGATTAATTTTGACCACCTGGGGATCTTCAACGTGCCCCGAAATGTCGTACACACGGGCGTTTTCGCTTTTCGCCTCCATCAGAAAAGCGGCCACCGCGGCCGGGAATCGAACCCGCGACTTCGTGCTCAGCAGCGCAACGCCTTAGCCACTGAGCCACCGTGGCGGATCGACACCCTATAAGTACTGGATGTGTTGGGTGACCACGTTCTGCAAGCATTTAAGATTTTTAAAAAAGTTGAAAAAAGTGTTGCAGGGTCCCTTTAATGTGCTTTTCTCTCCAGCATCTGTGATGTTGAATGAATAGCTCATTTGGTTTGATTTAGTTTTTGTTGGTGGGTTGATTGTGATTGCTTATTATACTAGTCATTGTAGCGCCACTGTGCAGCCCCTGCAGAAATACTCAAAGAAAATCAATGATAATGATATTTAAATAACATTAAAATAATATTGGTGGTGGTAGTGATGATGATGAATATTTCAGAATATATTTCGCTCCCACAGGGAAAGAAATTCTTCAGTCGCCACTGCTCCAGACAATTTGCGCTAGTAATCCCGCAATGTTCACAAATCAATCCAGTTGTGGAGAAATTCAGTTTAGTCTATTTTTTATCCATGGTCATACGGGCAAAAAGGTGAAATGTCAACTTCACCCCGAAAACCTAAAATATTCATTTTTAAATTCAATATTCAATATTTATTTATTTATTTATTTATTTATTTATTTATTTATTTATTTATTTATTTATTTATTTATTTATTTATTTATTTATTTTGCGAATCTGCAGCCCCCACTTGGGGCTATGGCAGGAGTGAGCATACAAAAAAAAAAAATAAGTACAAGCTGACATCTTTTTTGGCTTTGTTGTCACCTTTAAAGATGGACATGAAGATGATGAAAATTCAAATTGGATCTATACAAGCCGAGACCGCAGCTAGAATATGAGGCACGCATACTACAGGGTTCCGGTACGACAAGCTTGTACGCACGAGCTATTTCTGTGGACTCCACGAGGAATGAGGATGATGAAAGAGTCACAGAAATTGCGCGAAGTCCTTGGTAGGCTTGTCCTTCCGACGTCAGCAGCCCTGCTCTCCTTTTCTGCGGTGGTCTTGGCTTCAGCGGGCACGTCTACGAGTGCACGGTCACATAATAATGGTTCTGCAACTTCAAGAAGGTGTACGCAAGCCCGCAAAGCCATCTCGTTGGGCGCGATCTAGAAGCTGAGGATGCCTCCGGTGTTGGCGTAACAACGGCGCGCCCGTGTCTTTGGATTGTACGGAATGCTGGAATCCGCGAAGATGGTGAACATGGTATTAGGCATGCGAGAAAACCGTGTCATTTCCGGCGCTGAGCGAAGACCTGCATCCCAATACCACAGTGCCGCGGAACTTGGGCAAGGGGAAAGCTATTACGAGAGACTCCCCTCTCCGGGCTCAGGTGTGCACCATGCAGCAGCCTGATGACGACACCTGCTCGCGGAGGAGGTCCGGAAGCGTCTACAAAGCGGCGGCCGCTGCTGTTTCCAACTGTTGCGTAAGCTCGAATGAGAAACGACTGAGGGGGGCGGGCACGCCGCTGGCTGGGCTGGTGGTTGCCGTCTATGGACACACGGCTTCCACGAAGGCCGGCACCACTTTCCAGGGTGCGGGCAAGGGCTGGCTCCGTCCTGCCCGCGGCGGGGCGCTGAGGCTTTGCCAGCGGCACCCCGTGCCGAGTGTCCCGAGACAGCTCACGGCCGAGGAATGCCGCCGCCACCGCCGCCGCCGCGCAGTCTGCCGCCGGAGACGCGCGATATATATCTTCGCGGCCCCTGTGGCCGCAGCGATTTTAGAGACCGCGCGGGCCCTTTGGCTTTTCGTTTTCTCATTTGAAGCCGCACTGGAGCGTGTACGCCGCGCCATCACTTGGCTGCGATAAATGGGTCCTGCGGTTGTCTTGCATGTCCTGCCAAGCGGAATCCCTTTCAACCAAGCGAACTGAAATGACCAGGGAGGGATCGTGCGGGGGCTATGCAATAGCGGCTTTACCGCGTTCTCGCTAGTACACGTCGTTCGGGCGCAAACTGTAAGGTTTATCGTGCTTACTGTTTGGTGGCAAAGAAAAAAAAATACATCACTGACATGCACTATTCTTCAAAGTGACGCGTTTTTTTTTTTTTTTTTTTTTGCTTTATCGGAGGCACACAGGGCGCCACGCACTTGATACCGTCGTTATAGGCTCCAGTAGACCGCCGTTTTCATTTACATTTAATGAACTCCGGGGCCCAGTGGACAGAGGCCAGTTTGACTTTGTATAACCACAGTTCAAGATTTTAGTTTTCCTCGAATTTCGACTACGACTTACGTAGGTGTGCTGTCTGATGATGAGCTTACCTTCACCCCATATTATACCTATCAAACAGTGAGCTATTTGTCACTTGGGCGCAGTGGACAGAATGTCAAGAGAATTTTGTAGCTTTGAGATGAAACCGTACTCAACTGCCTGTCGACCCGTTGTTGAATATGCCTCGGTTGGTACGTGTCTAAATCTAGCAGTGCGGTTTTTGATGAATTACAACAAAAATGGTTACTTCTGCCTCATCTAAATGCTAGGCGCAAAACTGGCGTTATATTATTTTTTAAATCGAAACTTTCTGTGTCTCCCTCATGGCGTATGTCGCGACAAAAACGCATTGCAGGAAAGCCAAAGCCCGATTTTACCCGAATTTTAGACCCCGAACATGTTTCAGGAGGATCGGGTTAAACTTGATTTCTCCCCAAATGGGCCTTTTCAAACTAGCGATTGGCACAATCGTGCGCCGATGGCCTGCTGTTCTTAACCAGTACTTGCTGGAAGCAAGCCCCACAAACACAGCTTTCAAGCTCATTGAGTATTGGCATGACTCTACCGCTCGCACTGCAGCCTGGAAGATGCGGCACTGACATTGTTGTGGCTAGGTGATGGAAGGTGTATTGTCAAGAGAACTTTCTCCCGGGTGAGATACGTTCAACGATAGGACAGGTCTCGAATGGAGACTGTCATGTTGCGCATACAGATTATAGTGTCTGTACACAAGGATGTGTACAAAGTCGATGACCAGCTTTTCGTGAATAAAATGTCTCATTTCTTGGAGGTTATCATTGCTATTTATGGTCATCATTACTGATTCATTTCAAACAAACGCGAAATTTCGGAGAGTATTTCCTAGAAAACCCTGATGTCCCCCCGATTACCAACTTGAAACAGACACCAATTTTAACTCTTCAAAGTTAAGAAGCTCGGGATACCTTCTTATAAAATAAACTGAATGGATTACTTATTACATCTGTTGTAAGAGATACTTCTCCTGTCGTTGCAGGTTTTTGAATTAACCCAGAAGAAGCACTTCGATATTTTGTTCGTTCAACTGTTTATTCACACTTCTCGTTGGAGCCAATTCGAGCAGTCGCCGGAGCGATGCTCGTCCGTGGGCCCCTCCGAGTCGTTCTCCTTGCTTTCCGCTTTCGCGGTCACCAAGAGCCCGGCCGCTCCCTCGCTTCCCCGAATTCCGCGAGCGGCCCCTCCCTCCAGTCGTGGTGTCCCGTTACTGCCAGAGGCGCCTCTTAATGGTTTTTCCTTTCCCGCGCCCGGCCGTTCTGTCGTCCCTCTGTGGTCTCTCTCCACGACTGGACGGAAGGTCCGCGCACAGTTCTAACACTCCCCCCCGCAATGAGACAGGGCTCATTCTACGTTATGTTGTTTCCAATGGGAACAGGAGCTGAACCGGTCGCTTTACTGTTTTTCCCTGCGGCACCCTGACCTCACAAGAGCGGATTTTGCCGTCTCGGCCGGGAAACACTGCTGTCACGATGCCGGTCTTCCAGAGCAGCCGCGGGCGGTCCTCCCGTATTAACACCACGTCGCCGACCCCAGGGACCCCTCCTTTCGTTTTCTTCGAGGCGTAGGCCGAGCGAAGCTGCCCCAAGTATTCTTTTCGCCACACATTCCAGAACAGATGCAGGATCTGCTTTCGTTTTTGCCAGAGCAGTCGGAGCGAGGTCGCAGAGCTTTCCACGAATTTTTCCTCGTGCAGTGGCAGTGTGGTTAGGCGTCTTCCGGCCAAGAAGCAGGCTGGTGTGAGGGGGGCACCATCGTTAGGGTCGTCGTAAGTGTAAGTGAGGGGCCTAGAATTTATGACTGCTTCGACCTCGGCGAGCACCGTTGACAGCTCGACAAAGCCAAGGGTCTGCCGGCCGATGGTCTTCTTTAGGGCCAATTTTACACTTCGAACCATTCTCTCATAGAACCCTCCCCACCACGGCGCTCGTTCAGCAATAAACTTCCACTCAATGCCCGAGTTGGAGAAGTAGCTCTGGGAATCGGGGTGCCGCAGGGCCTTCCAAAGATTGCCCATGTCTTTAGAGGCGCGTTTGAAAGTCAAGGCATTGTCCGAGTAAACTACTCGGCATAACCCCCTGCGTGACACAAAGCGACGAAAGGCATGGATGAAAGTTCCTGTGCTCATGTCCGTAACGAGTTCCAAATGCACTGCTCGCGTCACGGCACAGGTAAACAACACTATATACACTTTCACCATCTTGTCCTTCTCGTTCACAAAAAGGGGGCCGGCAAAGTCAATGCCGACAACCTCAAAGGGCTCTGCTTTGGTGGTCCGTTCGGGGGGAAGGAGTCCGGTGTCTGCCTCGATGTGGGAAGCACTGTACCGCCGGCACACAGCACAAGATCGCACCACACTTTTCACGAGTTGGCGTCCACGCACAATCCAGTATCGTTCGCGCAGCTGCACGAGTGTGTCTCTGGCGCCCGCGTGTAGGAGTTGCAAATGTGCTCGATTTACCAGCAGGACTGTGTATCGGTGCTCCTTGGGCATCACGATCGGGTGGCGCTCATCCCTCGTCTTGTTCGCAGAGCAGAGTCGGCCGCGTATTCTGAGCAGGCCCTTTTCGTCTGTAAACAAGTTAAAGTCCTTCAACGAAGAGTCGTTTGAAAGCTTCATACGCTGTGTCGTGCGGCGTATTTCGTCCGAAAAGGCCGTTTGTTGAGCTTTCTTCAGCCAGTACTCTTCGGCTCGTTCAATCTCGGCTGCCGTCAATGGACCGGAAGTCTTTTCCTTGCTTCGCAGGTTATGCAGAAAGCGCATAACCCAACCCGTCACGCGATTCACCTTTGTCGCCGAACTGAAACGCGTCAACTTCAGGAGATCGGGTTGTTCCTCGCAAGTCGTTGTCGCTACATTCACTTCCTTTTTCGTTTCCAACTCTTCAGGCGTGAAACCAGACGGACGCTCCTCGGACGGCCATACTTCCTCCTGTTGTCTTATCCATGATGGACCGTGCCACCACATGTCGCTCGATTTTAGGCTAGCCGCGGTCATGCCCCTCGTCATGAGATCGGCGGGATTACCTTTGCCTGGGCAATGCCTCCACTGTGCGACGTCCGTGTTTTGTTGGATCTCTGCAACCCGGTTCTTTACGAACTCCTTCCACCTTGCCGCGTCACCTCGGATCCAGTGAAGGGTGATCATCGAGTCCGTCCACAAGTGGATGCTGTCGATATGAAGCTTGAGGCTTGACCCGATGAATTGGCAAAGTCGAGATGCCATCAAGGCTCCCATCAGCTCCAGCCTTGCCAATGTGATGGGCTTCACTGGTGCCACGCGGCATTTGGCCATGATCAGGGTGCAGGTTCGTTCTCCTGTGCTGCTCTCTGTGCACAGGTATGCAGCCGCACCGTACGCCTTCTGGCTGGCGTCGCAAAACACGTGTAGTGTGCGGTGCACAGGGTTCCCTCCGATATTTCCCTCGTACGTTCGGGGAATGCTCATCTCACTGAGCAAAGGTAGCTCCTGGCACCACTTCGTCCATTCGTTCAGTAGATGGTCGGGTAAGGGGTCATCCCAGGCGATGTTTGCCTTCCAAATTTCCTGGAAGAGTGTTTTTGCCCTCACTGTGAAAGTTGACAGGAAACCAAGTGGGTCGTACAGCCGAGCGCTTGTCTGTAGGACGAAGCGTTTCGTGTTTCTTTGTTCCGCAGAAATTTCGATGACAGGATCTGGAGCAAAGGTTAGGAGGTCTTCGTTAGGTAACCACGTAAGGCCGAGAACCTTTAGCAGGTTGGCGGGTTGACCAAGAGGTACTTCGTTGAGGCTGTCCTGCGCGAAAAGTTCTCTCATTTGGCTACTGTTAGACCCCCACTTGTGCAGGCGCATCGACGCTGCAGCGAAAATGCGGTTAACCTCGCCGTACACCTTTACCGCTTCCTCTTCGCTGGAGGCGCCGCACAGCACGTCATCGACGTAGATGCAGTTTTTCAGCATCTTCGCTGTTTCTGGGTATTGCTGCTCCATTTTCTCAAGGTGGCACTGCAGCGTTGCCGCCAAAAGGAAAGGGCTTGACGTTGTCCCGAATGGCACTCGCGTCATCCTGTATGCAGCGATTTCCGGCAAGGGCTTGCCAATTTCGGGCTTACGAGCAAACCACAAAAATCTAAGCGCATCGCGGTCTTCAGGGGCGACACTTATCTGCAGAAACGCCTTTTCCGCATCAGCGACGAGTGCGACTGGGTGGCTTCGGAAATTTAGCAGCAGGCGCACGAGGTCTGGATTTAGATTTGGCCCACTGTCCAAGTTGTCGTTCAGCGAGTTTGCGTCCGTACTGTGCGATGACGCGTCGAACACGATTCTGAGCTTGGTTGTCGCGCTGTTGTCTCGCAGAACAGGTTGGTGCGGCATGTAATAGGTACGCTGATTGCCGTTGTGTGGATCAGTGGGCGCTTCCTCTGCTACGCCATCGTCAATCAGTCGCCGCATCTCGGTGTCGTACCTTTCCATGAGTTCCGGGGCTCTGTTGAGCCTTTTTGTCAGGGAACGAAATCGTTTCTCTGCCACTGCGCGGTTGTCTGCCAACCTTACGTTATTCTTCCACGGCAGCTTCACCTGGTAGCGGCCGTTAACTGTCTCGATGTTGTTCTTGAATTCGTCCCTAACCTGACAGTTCGAGGGATTTTGTGTTGTTTCCGACACACCGACGCCCTCTAGCTCCCAAAACTGCCTCAAAATTGGCGCTGTTTCTTGGTCGGCTACTGTCGTACGTAGGACGACCGCGTGGGTACAGTTAACCAGCTGACATGTTGTCGAAGTCTGACCCTGAACTGCCCAACCGAATCTTGTCTCCACTGCCATGAGTTTGTTTTGCAGCTTTCTTACAGAGCCCGTAATGCACTCCCAATAATAATCAGAGCCAACAAGGATTCCGGTGCTCGCGTTCGTTAGTACTGTTGTGTCGTCACCGAGTGG
The DNA here is from genome assembly GCF_048455015.1 of Haemaphysalis longicornis. Taxonomy (NCBI): domain Eukaryota; kingdom Metazoa; phylum Arthropoda; class Arachnida; order Ixodida; family Ixodidae; genus Haemaphysalis; species Haemaphysalis longicornis. The sequence goes on from NW_027526203.1 coordinate 460,757,145, forward strand.
GCAGCGAAGTTCTTCTAGCGACTTGCGAATTTCGTCGTCAGGGCAGGGAATTTGTTGCTCGCAGATTGAGGGTGTTTCCAGCGCCTCAATTACCCGTTCCGTGTTTGCATTATGCCTGCTGATGAGGCGAACCTCAACCACCCGGAATGTTCGTGCGTCGCTCTGCCCTCCAAACACTCCAATCGAGAGTTTCTCCGTGCGGAGCGGCCGACAGCCGAGTCTCTGAGACAGCTCCTCCGTAATAAACGATCGTTGGCTGCCGCTGTCGAAAAGAATTCTTGTGATACTCTTTGTGTTCTGTCCACTGCTCCACGCTGTCACAGTCGGCATGAGTACGGAGGGGCGATCGGTTGTGTTCTCGGATGCATGCAGAGAGATGGGAGCGTTAAACACCTCCTTCACCTTCGTTTCTTCGCCATGCGCATGCATTTTTCTCAAGAACTCCGGGTCGCACATCGTCGTTGCGTGTCGTCGTTTGCAAGCTTTGCATTCGATGCTTGCCCTACAACGCTTTGCAAGGTGTCCGCGCTTGGTGCAGCGGAAGCACCTGCCTTTCGATGTTAGTATGGCCTTCTTTTCCCTCAGGTCTATTTTTGCGTTGCAGTCGGGAGTGTCGTGTGCCTTCGATTGACAAAGTAAGCACTGTGTGTCGGACGACGTCCCGTGCAAGGCCGCTACCGTTGGGGTTCTAGGGGGGCCCTTGTCTGATGCCGCGTGATGCTTGCGAAAAGGAGGCGGGGGCTTACCGTGGTTGTCGTCGGGTCGGCTTTCCGCTGCCCTCTCACGGCTCTCCAGCTCTCGTCGGTAGAAGTGGAGGAGAGATCGGAGTGGAGACCCTTGAGATGATGCTGATGAGCCGGTTGATGCAGAGTCGCCGTTCGCTGATGCTGCACTGCTTGTCGCGTCACTATCCTCGGCTTGCCGGCGGTGATAATCCAAAATCATGTCCGCTGGAAGCACACGTAGCAGCACGGGGTAGAGCATTGCGCTGTACGACTCGTCCGCCACACCTAACGACTTGAGTCCTCGCATGTGCACCTGTAGCCTGTCGTAAAGACGCCGCAGGGCGGGCACATTCTTTGACGACGTCAAAGGCTGCGCGTCGATGAGGCCTTGCATGTGCTCTTGTATCAACGCCGCCGGGCTGCCGAAACGCTGCTGTAGAAGATCGACGGCGTCGCTGTAGCACTGGGCAGTCGCTGGGAGTCCTGCAATAGCTGCCGCAGCATCTCCGGTGAGCAGGGACCTCAGGTAGTGGAATCGGTCGCTTGCAGTCAAGTCCGCATTCTTGTGCACTGATTGTTCGAATTGTTCCCAAAACGGTTGCCAATTTTTCCGCTTGCCGTCAAACCGAATGAGTTCTAATTTTGGCAGCTTCGTTTTTGGGGCTGAAGTTTTCTGCGGTTGAGGCTCGTTGCTGCTCGTACTTGGAGCCTGTGCCTGACGAGGAAGACGCTGCGTCTCGATCTTGTGCTTGAGCCTGCCCAAGGAATTGGCGATCTTGTCCGAATATTCCAAGACCTGCTCGAACTCTTCGTCAGCGTCCTCATCTGTCAGGCACCGCTCGATCGCCGCGTCCACTTCTGACAGCTTGAGGCTGGTTGTTTCAAGGCGCTGCAGCATCGCCTTCAATGCGTCGACGGTCGGCTCGGCGCTGGCCGCAAGGCATTCGTCGATTTCTTTAACGATGCGGGTTACCTGTGATCGGATGGCCCGTCGTTTCTTTCGTTGAATCTCCATGTCGGTGCTTGAAGTGGAGTCGGTGGGGTCCGGTCGATGTGGTAATCCGTTCCCGGGTTTCGGCACCAAAATTGTGTTGTAAGAGATACTTCTCCTGTCGTTGCAGGTTTTTGAATTAACCCAGAAGAAGCACTTCGATATTTTGTTCGTTCAACTGTTTATTCACACTTCTCGTTGGAGCCAATTCGAGCAGTCGCCGGAGCGATGCTCGTCCGTGGGCCCCTCCGAGTCGTTCTCCTTGCTTTCCGCTTTCGCGGTCACCAAGAGCCCGGCCGCTCCCTCGCTTCCCCGAATTCCGCGAGCGGCCCCTCCCTCCAGTCGTGGTGTCCCGTTACTGCCAGAGGCGCCTCTTAATGGTTTTTCCTTTCCCGCGCCCGGCCGTTCTGTCGTCCCTCTGTGGTCTCTCTCCACGACTGGACGGAAGGTCCGCGCACAGTTCTAACAACATCTGTAGATTTACCCCGACAAAAACTCGTATTTCGGAATGATTTTACAAAAAACCCCGGTTTCTCCCCGATTATCCCTTTGAAAAATACCATCCGATTTTTACCCCTCGATTTAAAAAAATATATAAAACCCGAAAACGAACAGCCCTGTTTATATTCATCAGAAGTTGATATCTTCAAGAAGCTCACTTCATCTGTTCTGTTCAGACATTTGAAGACTAGAATCTCGTTCTTATCCTCCATTGTAAAACTGTATGTTATATTTCTATTATTGCTCTGTCCGGCGAAATTCATTCGTATTATAGTTCGCAGTAGTTAATCTTTGCAGTTTGCATCGTATGCTGACCATGTTAAGGATTTTTCTATTTCATTTTCGCTTTGCTATGTTTTACATGTTGAAGATTCCTGTTCTCGCTTTACAAGTCCGTCCGTAGTGAGAGTATGTTCCCATGGACTTGTCTGACGAAACTACGTCTTGCTGTTGCATCATGACCGTTTGGTAGCGTTTCAACTGTGCGCTAAAAATTTATTTGGTTATTTTTCATTTTTAAATTCGTATGACAATTAAACAGAGCTATCGGGTGGCCCTTGGCGCATGAATTTGAATAGTTATTTTTAATTGGTTGATAATATACACACTAAACTTTTTACACACTTATCGCCTAAAAAAGGCGTAGTATAGTTGTAATAAAGGTATTCGGAGGTTATTACACCCTTTTTCTTGTGTTCCAACACCCTAATTTGTAGCTTTAGGCATTTTTTGAGTGCAAAAAAGGTTTTCACAGTGACTGACTGCAACACCCTCAGTTTTCTGTAGGGTTTTCAAAGGGTGTGAAATTGGTGTGTTTGGTATTTGATTACAGCGACGATTACTAAGGCCATATGCCCAGCTTTAAACACTCCCACCTTACCGATAGTTTTCGATCTACAAGTCGATGTACAAGCGATGTACAAGCAGTTCGACCCCCTCAATATTGTTATGGCATTAACATTTGTTACGCAATCATTATACAGCATGCCAATCACTGGTAGTCCCTGAAAATATTGTTCTTGTCAGTACTGATGGAACTTAAGAATTGTGTCGTAAGTCAAGCAGAATGATAACACGATTTTTGCATACTGTATATATGGTTTGCTCCTTTGAATACGAATGAGTTTCGTTTGAAAGGTATAGAAAAATAATACTCTGAATGTACACAATAAACTCTTTGACTCCTCTAATCATCTCCAAAAGTCGGGAAAAGTGTTGCATGGTGGCTACACCTTTTTTGTTGTTAACACCCTTTTGCACATTCTCTGGGTACACCATCATGCTCTAAAAGGTGTTGTATAGGTCTGATTAGGGTGTTGGGAGGTGGTTACACGTTTTGTCTTTGTAATACAACACACCCCTTTTTAGCTATTGGTGTAATTACACCTGCTGAAAACCCTCAATTTTGGGGGGGTGTTGAAAGGGTGTTTAAATGGGTGTTCAGGTGCAAATAAATTATGCCCATTGCTATTGTTTTAAGTACCGTGAGGTACAAAACATCCACCCGCTCGTACAAAATGTTCAAGCCCACACCCTTACTTTAGGGTGTTAAGCAGCCTTACCCCCTTATTTTAGAGTGTCACAAGCACACCCTTTTTTCATCCTTGCGCCATGTTTCAGTCAAAGCACCCTTTAAAGGAGTGTGCCATGGGGCAAGATTTTTACACCCTTTTCGACCAGAAACGATGTAAAAACGTTTAGTGTGTATATACAACATAGCGAAAATGAAGACAAAGCTAAACTTCCCGTCTATCTGCAATTGCCTGGATAAGAAAACATTTTCACTGGAATTTGTTATTTAATTTCAGTCTTTTGACACTATCTCCTTCTTTCTTATCTGATTATAGGGTCAAATGACACCTGAGGTCTTAAAAACTACAAATTATGTATGAAATGTACAAGAAAGGCTAAGAAAATACATACTCGGGAAAGAAAGCAGTAATCACCCAAAAAAATGCACCGCGATTTTATTCCTACAGAAACTCCAAAAACACCGAACCCTAGGAATATCTCGAAAAATTATGAGCAGATGCTCCTGATATTTCTATTAAGCAACTACGCTTGTAATAAAACTATGTGAAAAAATTAGTGCCCTTCCACTCTGTGAAGAGGGATGACATGGGAAGCTGGACGCAGTCCACGGAGTGCACGAAACAATACACGTTTATCGTAATTTGCGATGGAGCATATTTCCTAGCAGAATGAACCTCTGACGGATCCAAGCTTTGTTCTTGCAGATAAACATGGAACGGCCTGCGTCCCTCTCGCATCGTAAGCATCTTACTGTTTGTGTAAGGCCGGGTTCAGACTGTTGCCGCAACTGTCGTAATAGTTTTGAAGAATGACGTCATTTCACGTCTCAGCCATCCGAACTGCGTGACATGGCATTTTTTTTACGTCCATAGATCACGACACGGGTTTTGCGTCGGTAATATGAACATAGCCTAACACACAAACCCAATCCGCTCTACCACTAAGGACTCTGGAAAGGTCCCATTGGGCCGTTTAACGTCCGTGTTTGAACCTCGCACCAGCACAACGGAATGCCATCCATTAGTACGGGCATGAAACCTATGGCTGATAATGATGATGATGATGATGATGATGATTGCTATTGGTTTCCCCTTTGTAGCGGGGCGATGTCATTTCATCTTACCAAAAAGGACTAATATACCTATGTTATATACTCTTGGTTTAATACTAGCGCTGCTTAGGGCAGGCACAAAAAGCTCATTAGGCACAAAATACTTTTTTTTTCTGTTACAAGTGGTAACTGTCTTAGGCAATATTCCCCTCTCTGCTTTTCGTCCACCAGCATTCTAATCTTCTTTTCGTCCCCTCGACAGCCTTGACAGCCGCGCATGCACGCCTCCCCTCCTCCCTCCCACTATTCTCCACTTCAAACCTGCGCACGCATAAACCGGCAAGCGCTCATGTGCGCGGGCTGAGAAGTGACAGACGCCGTCGAAAATATGCCTGAAAGCCCCCAGAAGAAGTAACATTGGCTCACGACGACGTTCCAAGCGGGCATTTGCTGTTCATGCGGGAGGGATTCGCGGCTACTCGACGAGTGAAACTTGAGGCGGTAACGGCGGTGCCAGCAGCTTTCCGTTGTTCTTGCACCCATTCGCGCTTGTGTTCGTGCCAACGCTTCCATTATATCTCTTCCTCCAAACGAACGGCATGCATCCGTCCCATAACGATTTAAAACCTGGAAGCCTTTGAGCTCTATTCTCTCATGCAAACATGTGGCTGTCCGTTTTCCTTCCTCCTCGAATGCATATGTGTGTGTGTAAGATGTTTGTGTAACACATCAACCCACACCCGAACCACTCGATTGAGGAGGACAGCCGACTAACCACATTGAGCCATGTAATTTCGACATCTAAATCACCCCCCAGCACAGCCGGCATTTCACTGGTAGCGGCATGAAGCCTACCTGTGCGTGCACGCCCCCCTTTTTCTACCCGCAAACCATGCACGCATAAACCGGCAACCGGTGATGGCGCATGCTTAAGCGTGAAAGACACCACGAAAATGTCGCTCGGAAGGCCTTCCAAGCTGAAAAAGAAATAAGGGATCAAGCTGGCGTTCCAACTGGGGAAGTTTCTCTTTTACCTGGGGGATTTCGCAGCTACTTGGCGAAGTGAATTTGAGTGGAAACGGCGACGGCTGGTTTCGGTCGTTTTAGGGGGCAGCCCTTTGGCAGCCCTTACCTGGCTTCGCGGGAGCGGCGTCTATTTATATCCGCGTAATCGAGTGAGCGAACGCGGCAGCGACGAATGAAAGAAAACGGAGAGGAGCGTCTAGCGAAGGGTGAAGTGGAGTACGACACGTGCGGCTACGGCGTCATCTCTCACATTGACTTTCCCTCACGCATGTTTCCTGTGTCTCCACCAAGCAGTGCCCTCCCGCTGACACTTTCCCCAGACGCTGTTCTATTCTCCGCTAATCCAAACCACGTGACGTTTTCGCGGGAGGTTCAAACACGATTTGCAACATGGTGGCTGGTGACGGCGGCGCACTGCGAGGTAGCAGCAGAGTAGCGCACGCAGCCGTAGGTTCGCTGATCACGCGAACACTTCTTGAGACGCAGCAGAAATGCGCCGTGACCGAGAAGACTGCAGCTCGCGCTGCGCACAAATTTCATATTAGGGAGTGTACTGATCGTCAGTGCATTTTTTACGCTCATACATGCTTCTGTTTATTTTTCGCAATCATCTGATAACCGCACTACCGCCGTTAGCTGCCGACTGCGCAACTTGCCAAAGGGGCATCGGTGGAGGCGAGGGAGAAAATAGTTGTGAAAGAGGTGGCAACGGGAGTCCTGGAGCGGCGCCGAGTAAATCGATGACACCGGAATGAAAACTGATGGGGGGGGGGGGGGGGTTTAGACATATATTGCTTTGCAGTAAAAGTCTGCACACCGTGCAACGCTTAGTATAGCGGTAAACGTATGCATCTAAAAATGAAAGGCCACCGGTACATGATGTCATCGCATTAGTTCACCACGCTTAGCTACTGGCAGTATTAGATGGTGGCGAAGTTTGGAATATGGTTGCTAACGTGACAGCCAAACGTAATAAATAATTTAATTAATTGGCACACTATAGTCAAACAGACGGGATTTTGAGAAAGAAACCTTAAGATCAGACCGGATTACCATAAAGAAATCTCACAGTCAACTCATAAGTGAAAACCACACAACGAACATGCCTACTGAGCTTGAAATATTAACAACATAAAAATTTCATGGCATTTTCGCTAACACGTAAAATAATAGACAGGGAAACAGGCAGGTCAGTTACGGATGCATGAGCAGGGGCTTGTTGAAAAATTCGGCACTACTAAAGTTATCTTTAGCTGTCTGGTTGACTCTGCCGCACAGGAATGAAGGGTAAGGGCGAACGTGCAGTGACATAGATTGAAAACCACGTAAACCAACTTTCGCATTAGCGTTATATAAGCTACTGTCTAATGTTTTCGCTGTACAGATCGCTTCGTCACTGGGCATATTAGCTTGCGTTCAAAATTCAACCTTGCCGCAAATATGACTAAGTTATGGCTCATGCCGGTTTCGTGTGCATGAGAGCTTTATATACGTTAAGTGGACTTTGTCGGCAAATTGAGCCAGTAATGTACAGACAAGATGGACGGTGGGATGAGTGCGGCAGGCCTGGGCGTGGTTGGGAACAATGCAATTTGCGCGTGATTTAGGGAAAGAAAATAAAATCAGTGCTCTTCCACTCTGTGAAGAAGGATGACCAGCGAAGCTAGGGTGCCTAATGATAGAGTCGACTGAGTGGCTAATTGTCATAGAATTTACTTCGGGATACTTTCGATAACTCAAGGGTTAGAGACGTTTTCTGTAATCATACTCGCTCCGTAGATGGCCGTGCGTCACTGAGCAACACCAAAATGTGAAAAATCCAGCTTACAAAAACCAAGCTTACACCGATCTTCATAAAGTCAGCTTCATCTGTAAACACAAATGCAGTGCTAAAAAAACATTTGTTTGCGAAGCAATATCAGCCGTTTTATATCGAAGTATGATGGCCCTGGGACCTTTTAGATGCGAAGCATCTCTTGCTCTCGGCTCCGTCGTCCGTCGTCCGTCTGTCCGCGCCTCTCCCCCTACACTATATAAAAAAATACGCCCACCTCCCCTCGCGGGAACCCTGGTGTGATGCAACGCTGAAGGGGGTTCAAGCGCAAGCGGAGAGCAACCGTCGACCGAAAGACCGCCGGAGAGCGGCGCACCGGTTATATGCGCAGCGCGCCCGAAGGAGAGGAGACCGCGGAGAGAGAGAGTACTGCACATGCGCAGCACCGCGCGCAGCGCCGCCCACCGGCGGAATGAGAGCGCGCTGGGCCGCACACCCGCAGATTTGAGAGAGTGTGTTCGCTCTCACCTGGGCACGCGCCGGCGTCAGTGCGTCTGCCGCGGCTATGACGCAACACAATCCAACACAATCCACTTTAATCCAATCCAATCCAATCCAAATCAAGCCAAGCCAAGCCAAGCCAAGCCAATCCAATGCCCGTCGCGAGAGAGTGTTTGCTATTGGAGAGGAGACGGGGAGAGTGGAAAGGCTGCGGACAACAACGGACGCACGCAGGAAGGACGGACAACAACGGACGCACACAGGAAGGACGGACAACAACGGACGCACGCAGGAAGGACAGGGCCGCCGACAAGAGATGCTCTGACCGTCGCATCTAAAAATAGTTAGCGGCGCCCGGTTTCGATCCCAGGACTCTCTGGCCGCAATGGGAGGTACGTGGCGCTCTTCCCACTGCGCCACAAAACCGAGACAAGAGCAAGTGCTACGAACGCGCCTTATGTCCTAGACTCATTCAAACTACGTCAAGAAGCTACTGATACAACGAAGGCACGCGAAGCTAAACGTCAACGCAAACGATGAACTGAAAACTTTGGAGGAGGATGTTGAATTTCCCGTGGGAAAGCTGTGGCGGGAAGCGCCACGCGCCTTGCAGCTCAACTAGAGAAGATGGCGAAGAGGGCGGGCAGCGGGGTAGGAGCGTGAGCACGCAATAAAGAAAGGCGAGAACCAGGAGGTGTTGGATCAGGTAACGCCGGTGTCGGTCTCTTCGCTGTCTCTACATTTCTCTACATTTCTCTGTCTCTACATGGGGGTTCACACTACGTTCCCATTCGTGCTCCGATAAATGAAACAACATAACGGCAACACAATGGAACCTACACGGAACCCATATGATGCTTCGCATCCTCCTCATGGTTCCCCATGGGAAGATGGTGTAATTTTTTTTATTTTTTTCTATACTGGGAACCGGTTTTTGCGGAGCGTAGAAACCTCCAGAGAAAGCGCTGTTAAAATGACCTCACATTGTGTTAGGATACTGTCTTTTTATCCCGCTAGTCACCAGCGTGACGGGTGCAGTCACGATAATGCTCGGGTTTGCGTGCCATACCCTGCTCCTTGCGAGAAACGCACTTACCGCAGCTAGGCCATTGCCAGGGAGTGGTGTTTCGGTGTCACAACACTCCCCGAAATTTTAACCTCACATCTGTTTAAGCTTTTAGTTTCGCCGTGGAGCGTTGCCAGAAAAAAATACCAAGAAGAAATACCGAGCGCACGTGAGCGTGCACCTCGTGACGAGCGCCCGGCGTCGCCCAGCTCTACCTTGGAGAACGCTCTGCCCAGCGTTCGTGGTGGGATCTCCCGCGTGCTGTTCTCCTCGCCAGTTCACGTGCGTTCGCGCCTGAAGTGGGCAGCACAGACGCCGAGTTCACGCTATACAGATGCCGTGTTCGCGAAGCCAGTTGCCGCAGGTTCTAGCGCGGGCTAACTCGGTCCACTTTGGTAGAGATGTGAAAGCCTGCTGACAAAACGATCCAGGCCTGCCGGTCATGGAGAACTTTCACCGGCAAGTTCGGAAATCCATGTGAGGGGCAACATCCGGGTCTCCGACGAAGGAAGAGGGGCCGCCAGCTCTGCCGTTTCTCCAGCCTTCCACCACTAGTGCAAGCTGCTCCAATTCGTTTAGCGCATCCCCCCCCCCCTCCTTTCGGTTTTTTTCCTCCTGTTTTTTTACACACTCCATTCATAAATATGTAAAAACAAAAATAAGATAAGAGAACAAAAGTAAGGCATTGTTAGGGCGGAGACTACCTTTTCTAGTTTTAGCAGCTGAGCTATTGGAGTTTGGTCCGGTGGCGTTAGCAAAAAAATACAAAAACAAAACTCCTCCGGTGCAAACCACCCGGCACGACCTTCGCGCAGCTGCATAGGCGGAGCCAAGCCTCGAATATCTATGCCGACAGTGCGCCGACGCCGCGTCGCCGACACACACCTTCTCGTGACTCCGCGCCGAGCACATCGCTTAGACTCCCGCAAACATGGGTCGGCCGAAGAAGTATGTAAGTCCCGCGGAAGAAGCAGCACAGCGCGAACACCGTTCTGTCACTGCTCGAAATGTATGAGACGGCTGCGATCCAAACCGGAGTATTGCGTCGAAACCTAGCAAAACCTAGAAAAAACTTAGCAAAACCGAAAGAAGCTAGGTCGACCCCAGCTGCGCTGTTTATCCAGCCTTGCACCACTAATTCAAGCTGCGCCAATTTTTTTATGTACTGGCTGGGCATAACACCCACCACAAAATATTTCTGGCTACGCCATTGGAGATGAGCATTGAGGGACCGCGATATATATTCTCCGCTGCGCTGCCTGGACGCAATACCGGAGACATCAGGTCTACCAAAAGAAGCCCGCTAATGCTTGGACCATTGAAAAGTAAGCTTCGTATCGACGGCGTACGTGACAACCAACGAGCGGGCGTCATTTCAAAGCAGATGCAATGGCGGCTCCAAATAAAGTTAGGAAGAATGCCGCTGATACGAACTGAGCTCGCATGTTAGCGGCTTTCGAGTGCGTCTCGAATGACGCTGATAATTTCTGAGGCTATACAGGGCCTGCAATACTGAAGAGCCACGCCAAGACCCGCCGAAACATGTATGTCCGCCAACAGATGTAGCAACGTGGTACGCGCACGTGCCGCTCCGCTGGTATGGGAGCGGAATCTGTCACCTCCTCGGAAGACACAATTCGCCCCTCAGCTTAGCGAGGAGTAGCCGACCGGGGAGTGTCTTTGCGCGTTTACGACGGCTACAGCCATCGCCTGTCATCCCATTCTACATTGCTGAACAGTACGTCAAAAGAGGAACTAGCCCTGATTTCTTTTTTGCCGTTATTTGAAGCATTCTTCTTTTGATACACACTATGCCTTTACTTGTGAAGTTCGCTTCGGAGGCAGGAAGCCGAGCACAGCAGAGAACAAGGGTAAGGGAGGACCTGCAACTAAGGGTCAAAAGACTGATTCGGCTGACGCACGGTAGCAGCGAGCGAATGGAAAGCCAAGGGTCCTTCCTCTGATAACGATGATCGTCTTAGGATCGTGTACACTGTGCGCGTAGATAATCCAGCTTTATGCCCCCCTGCGGCCGGCAGAATGATACACTTCAGATGAAAACTGATACGTAGAGCTTTTATTTTGTAGAACCGAAATCGCTGCTTGTTAATCGAGAGTTTGGGCTGACCGTTTTTTTACGATCCGCTCCACTCCCTACAACCCGTTTGCAGCACAAACGAGGCGTCAGCAGCAGAAAAGCTTTTAGCTTACCAGTAACCGTATCTCCCTCGACCGGGAATCATTCGCGTCACTGGTCGTGCCCTGTCCGCGGGTAAACCAAAACTTCACCCAAAAGGAAATATAAGAATTGACATTTTGGTCATTAAAATAAATCAGAATACCGCGTTTATTGCCTTACCTCAATGTGTTATATAATTTAGTCGCTGTCACGCTATAATCATCGTAAATTGTTTAAAATGAGCGGTTCAGCATTCGAACAGCCAAGACGAGGCTGCCTTTCTGGGATCTGCAAGTACGCTCGGGCGTCGCGGTCGACGTTTTTCGCTTCCGTTCTGAACCTCGTTGAGGTGCGTGCCATTTTTGCCTATTTATCTTTGCCGCTTTCGCGGGAATTTCGTGTCACGGTCCGCTCAGCGAGCCCTGCGAGCAGAGCGGCGCTCCGCTTCGGTAACGCCGCCTGCGCAGGAGCGCGCTACGCATGCGCAATGGCGCTCCCGCTTGCCATCGGAGAGGAGCGGGCCGTCAAAAACGGTCACTAAAACTATTCAATATGGCAAATTTTCCGCAGTCCCGTTCCCGTCGCTGCATATATGCAACGCTATCGCCTACACGTTGCGAGCCTGCGTCCGGTAAGCTGTAATTTTCCTTTCGCACGTGGGACCTTCGGCCTCAAGAGGTTCTAACGGGAGTCGTAGAGGAGGACAGTGGACTGAATCAGCGCATGCACGCGCACCCCTGGAAAGAAAATCCGTCGCGGAAAAAAGTTGGCGTACTGCTTCCGCAGTACAGAAAAAGCCAGATCGAATACGCAAAGCAACCAAACGTGGCGGTGCGCTAATTGGCTTTCAAAGTGTGATTTAGTCGCCACGGAGCAAGCTTCAACGCTGATTTCGTGAGAAGTGCGAAATTTACTGCTCGCTAAATACGCTCGTTGAAGCAGTGAACGTACACTTAACACTGACATTACAAACCTCGTAGCTATAGGCGACTATTTGTGGATAGAAATAGGTGATGGAAGATGTGCCCACGGCCGCCGGATAATAAGACGAGGTGCGGCCTCCAGCTGCACGCTCATCGCATGAGCGATGGCTTTAAAACAGAATTCACAGTTGCCGCTGCATTGCCCACCCTTGCAACAAATAGCTGACTCATGCTGGTGGAAGCTAAGGGCGGTAAAGAGGCGATAAAACGCTATCTTGGCCCCGTTCGAAAGGGTGCTTGATATCTTGGCCCCTGACGCAGGGGGCAGGTGAGCGTGAAACCACAGGCAATGAAATATACTATAAGCGTTTTTTAAAACACATAGGTATTAACCAGCTTTTGAGCTGCCTTTCTGGTTACACTTGGTCTCTGTGTCGTCGTTGCCGTCATCATCATAATCGCCATCATAATCATCATCCTTAAATTTATAACCACTGCAGGACAAATTCAGGTTTCTCCGATAAACTGCCACCCGGTTTTGTCTGTGTGCAAATCCATTCTTTCGCCGAAATTTTCTCATTTCATCCATCCATTGAGGTCTGCCCCTAATGCTGGTCCAGTCTCTCGGTAGCCTCCCTGCCACCCCGGCGGCTGGGCTATTGTCAGTTCTCCGCATTTGATGCCCGGCGCAAGCCCGCTTCTTCATATAAATTTGAGCCGTGGTATCTTCCACGACACGCTTGTTTCCTATACCTAAGCGTTACTCCCACCATCTTTCTTTCCATGGCTCGTCGGGCTCATTTAGTTTTATTTGAGGTTCTTGGTAAGGAGCCAAGTGGCTGGCGCACGAGTAATTACCGCGGTACGCAATTTGTCCATACCATTCTTTTCAGGGATAGAGGTATCGTACTATTCATTATTTGAGAGTGCTTGGCTGTGTTGACACATGTTCACACACAAATAAGTAAGTAAGTACACCTTCCAAAAGTCAGTAGATTTCGCTGAAGGTCAGCAGATTTAACAAAACGTTTTCGTTTGTGTTGTAGAAACATCATTTTAAAGATAAGTAAAAGTGTGAATGCAAGGTTCAGAGATATAGAAATAAACGTTTCTTTCCTGAAAAGGCTACCTGGCCCTTGCCGGTCGGACGCGGTGGATCTCCTCAGTCCTGGAAACCTCTGGCGGTGGATGCCGTCTTAGCCCGGTTTACCAGATTCTTCTGACTCTCCGGATCCTCGTCGAACAGCAGTGCCTCCCACTTTTCAGCAACGTCTTGTTCACCGGTTGTATGAGCGCCTGGCAGCTATTCTTCAGAGGTAGAGGCATTATCGTGTGGTGCGGCAGTCAGGTTTGTTAAGGAGGCTTGGTTATAGACAGTTTTTTTTTTTAATGTAAAGTTGAACGTGAAAAAAAAAAATCACAAAAATAACAAAAGTTTACTCCTCGTCAGAACGGACGCTGAAATTGAATTGATACCCGCCGCGGTGGCTCAGTGGCTAAGGCGTTGCGCTGCTGAGCACGAGGCCGCGGGTTCGATTCCCGGCCGCGGCGGCCGCTTTTCTGATGGAGGCAAAAAGCAAAAACGCCCGTGTGTACGAGATTTCGGCGCACGTTAAAGATCCCCAGGTGGTCAAAATTACTCCGGAGCCCTCCACTACGGCGCGCCTCATCGCCTGCGTTGCGTCGGCGCGTTAAACCCCTACAATCAAATCAATCAATCAAGAAATTGAATTGATGGTGAGTTTTCCATCGTTGCATATTGGCCTCGAGGACATACCGTGGCGCCACCTACGAGTGACGTCACTTGTAGGACGCCGAATCGTGTTGTCGTCTGCTACAACACACTTCCCGTGCGTATGCGGAAGCGTGTTTTTTTGTTGTGGCCACCGTCTCGCCCGCTCCTTGTGGATTTGATACAAATTACCAAAAAAGTTGTCTGTAAACCAAATAATTCGGGCAAGCAATCAGCGACTCGCTTGTTCCCGGCGAAACCGCCGCGTTTAGGTAGTTGCTACCATCGCGACCCACAGCTCTTACATACGCAGCCAGCTAACGCCAAGGACGATGCAACTGATGCCGAGAAAAGTACGCTGTAAATTCATTATGGAATACTTGTGACGGGACATGTGTGTGCAAGCAAACACCTTGTAACAGCGACGGAAACGCGTCGCTCACTTATGATCTCACCGCGCGAGCTGCGTGGTAAATGAATGACGCGAGAACGGTGATCAGATTGCTTCGCCGCACATGCTTAAATTATTGTTATAGTCTTAGTCTGCAGTTTTGCTTAATCAGTGCCTATTTCCACTACGATGTTTTATAGTCATGCCCGGATTTGATTAACGATCACTGCCGGCCTGTACTCTGCACGGCTGATGTTTACTTTTCGCGACTTGTCCGCAATGTATGAACGGTACGAACGCGAGTTTTTAACGCCTTCGAGCGGGTTCGGACAAGGCTATATTTAGTTTTCATTATGTGCTCGGCGTGGTAATTTATAATTGCAGGGTGTTTTGTATGTTTACAGTAAGCCGGCATTTCTGAAGCATCAATTTCGAAACTCACGACTTCTCACAGAAGGCGAGGCTACGTACGAGGCGAAACACGTCGTTAATGATTTCGGGTAAAGGGGATATTTAGAATAGGAGAACCGAGCGTTGGGGGCCCCCAAGAAGTTAGAGGAACCCAAACGCAACACGCGCGTGCGCGACGGGAGGGCCTTCGCCAACAGCTCGCAGCCGGCTTCGGATGCACGTAATCGGATGTTGGGAACTTTAGGCTTGGCGTCGCAGCAGATATTTCATCGCCGTTAGAGTTGCGAGTGACGGTCCCTAACAGAACGTTTCACCGCACTGGGAACTCTAAGCGCGGTGACTTCCGTTAAAGCGATCGACGATCAAGATACCTGCACGGCCTCGGTCGATTCTTGCGCGCAAGCATAGCCATCCTTCGGCCGCTCGCCGCACCGTGCGTGAACGGGCCGGCGCTGCCGGGACCGACCTCCGCGACCGATCGGCGTAAATCGCGGCAGATATTTCAGCATCACTTTGAAAACCACAGCTGACGACACTACCTATCAGAATTTTTCATCACACTAACATCAACTTTCACCAATCTGGAACTTCTTTTCCACGACTTGTGTGATTTTAAAAAGCGGCGACAAGTTGTTGCTGCCGCGACCTGCGTCGGTTCGAGCCGCACCGTCGGCTGTGCGGGCAGGCACGGCGGGTGCGTGTGCTTCTGCGAGCAGTTAACGCTTCACGATGTCCTGCTTTATACATTTCTTGCAAACAAGGGAAATCTAGAAACTTCACTCGGCGATCGTCGTAGTCCACATTGTTGATCGGGGAAACAAGCCGCTGCTTACGCTTCGGTCGCATGCGTAATACACCACCACGCTCATGGTGTTTGCGGATAATCTACCACAGTTGATACGGTTATACAGTCACCATTAGGTCGAACTGCGCTTGAAGCACTGAGAATTAACTTCAAACGAAGGAAATTAACACGAAAATACTTTTAGAACGCGCTTCCTAAGCGAAGCGTCACGCGCTGCAAGCCAACTACGCAGCAAGATAGGAACGGTGATCCTACAAGTGACGTCAAAACGATCGCAGCGCCGGCCTCTCCAGTGGTGGGCCTCGCGGCCAATACTTAAGCTTACAAATTGCTTGCGAAGGTTTGTTGCAGTCAGGTTTGTTAAGGAGGCTTGGTTATAGACAGTTTTTTTTTTAATGTAAAGTTGAACGTGAAAAAAAAAAATCACAAAAATAACAAAAGTTTACTCCTCGTCAGAACGGACGCTGAAATTGAATTGATACCCGCCGCGGTGGCTCAGTGGCTAAGGCGTTGCGCTGCTGAGCACGAGGCCGCGGGTTCGATTCCCGGCCGCGGCGGCCGCTTTTCTGATGGAGGCAAAAAGCAAAAACGCCCGTGTGTACGAGATTTCGGCGCACGTTAAAGATTCCCAGGTGGTCAAAATTACTCCGGAGCCCTCCACTACGGCGCGCCTCATCGCCTGCGTTGCGTCGGCGCGTTAAACCCCTACAATCAAATCAATCAATCAAGAAATTGAATTGATGGTGAGTTTTCCATCGTTGCATATACTTAAGCTTACAAATTGCTTGCGAAGGTTTGTTGCAGTCAGGTTTATTAAGGAGGCTTGGTTATAGACAGTTTTTTTTTTTAATGTAAAGTTGAACGTGAAAAAAAAATCACAAAAATAACAAAAGTTTACTCCTCGTCAGAACGGACGCTGAAATTGAATTGATACCCGCCGCGGTGGCTCAGTGGCTAAGGCGTTGCGCTGCTGAGCACGAGGCCGCGGGTTCGATTCCCGGCCGCGGCGGCCGCTTTTCTGATGGAGGCAAAAAGCAAAAACGCCCGTGTGTACGAGATTTCGGCGCACGTTAAAGATCCCCAGGTGGTCAAAATTACTCCGGAGCCCTCCACTACGGCGCGCCTCATCGCCTGCGTTGCGTCGGCGCGTTAAACCCCTACAATCAAATCAATCAATCAAGAAATTGAATTGATGGTGAGTTTTCCATCGTTGCATATACTTAAGCTTACAAATTGCTTGCGAACGTTCGAGGGGTCGAGAGCACGCATTTTGTTCTCGGCAGATTTTCGCCCTGCTTTTTTTTTTTTTTTTTGTACGGCTTGTCACAATGCTCGCCGAGCAAAACTTCGTGACTTTACCTCTCCGACAAGCTATATAGAACAACTACAAGAAAAATCACTCGAAAAGTCTCAAGGTTCCACGGATTCCGCGCAATTTACTGATGTGCACCGCAAAACAGAGCGCCACAAATCAGGGAGGACTAGTTTGTCGCAGGCAGCGTATGAGATGAAAACCGGGAAAGGAAACACCAAAGTTACAGAGCTCTTGCTTATCAGAAGCCCCACTTCAGCCTTCATCGTAGATCAAGTCATTCTTTCCCTTAAAAGTGCTGCCCTACTTGAAAAGACAAGCATGCCGATTCATAGTGGGAAGAATCCCAGGAAGTGCGGCCTATTTCACCTTATTTCGCTACTTCAACTCGAGACCTGAAATGTGATAAGATTCTCCCCGCTGACGCACTTAAGGACGGTATACGAAGCAAATAAAATACAAATCTTGACAAGTTGAGACATGCCCGATTGCTCTCACCATGCATGCCTCACCTTCAGGGATTCTCTGAAAAACTTCAACCATAATGCCTGAATTGTGCCTGGGTTATCATTAGTTACAGCGGCGAAACGTACCTTGCGTGCCTTTACTGCCCGAGTATCAGTTGACTGTCTCTTTTATCAGGTAATAAATCATCTGTACCAAGAGTCGGTAGATATACTGCGTACTGCTATGGCAGATTTCTCTCTCCTATCAGCACTGTAAAACTGTCGCATAAAATTATATTTTCAACCACCTCTGAAAGCATTTGTTTACTTAGGTTAAACGTGGGCCTTCTGCATGTCTGTTCAACTTGACTTCCGATTTATTCATATTCATTTTTAGCCTGTCAACGGAGATTTCTGAGCGCAATTTTTGAGCAATTCTTTGCAAAAGACACATCGAACAAGACAACGTCGTCCGTAAATATCAAGTGGACCAAAACTTCTCCATTTACTCTGATCCCTGACTTCTACCAATCAAACTTTATGAATACCCACTCCGGACAGAATTTCAACATTTTTTAGAGAGATAGTGCCTCCTTGTAGGAAGCTCTTCTTGATTGGGAGCTGTTCACTCTTCTTGTGAAGGATTATCCTGCATTTAATTCATGCATCATTTTTTTAATATTTTTTCCAGCATCCTTCTGTAAGGCGTCAGTATTCCCTGGTATCACAAAGCTTCGCGCACTTTAGTGGTGTCTACAGAACCAACCTTGCGTCTTGACCCCTCAAAATACACATGTACACCACACAAATATACTAGAAATTAAGCCTACTACTCGTATCCTGCCTTCTTATTCACTTTTAAGATCACTTGTAAACGTGATATTACAACGGCGTGCCAAGTAACTATAAATATGTGATGAGCTTTTGGTTGCTCATAAACTTTTTACCTACTACCTTATATGAAAGGAACAAAAGCTAAAAATGCTATTTTTCAGCTACAGAACCACTTTTATGACGCTTCAGTATGGTAAATCGAGGAAAAAACAATAATTTCCGGTTTGACGCGTGCTGAAGTGGCCACCTGCGGACATACTCACGGCCTCGTGATGTTGTTGTAAACCTATCCGAAAAATGGCTTGCCCACAACGCCACCACAGAGGGCCTCTGCCAAGAGAAATTGTAAGAGGGGCGCAGCAGCAGCCTCGTTCACGATTGGTCTGCAGGAAGAAAATTTGTATGGCCATCATTTCACGCCCATCCTACGAAGCAGCTATTTTCCCCTTTTAGTCTCCCCGTATACTTATAACCCTGTCACGTCCTATCACTTGACGCTTTGTTTAAATTCTAATTCCAGAAGAAGTACGCCACGTTTTATCGTTGCGAGGTTGACCCGTGGCGACGGTTTAGCTACATAACTGTAAATGGGCGGCGCGGTGCTATATTGTTTGTAAAAATAGTGGAGAGCCCTCTGCTTTGGAGCCTTCCTTTTTGGCAAATCAATCAATCAATCAATCAATCAATCAATCAATCAATCAATCAATCAATCAATCAATCAATCAATCAATCAATGATACCTAAAATAACCTTCCTGGAATTTGTTCAGCCAAAAAACTGAAACGAAGGGTAACATCGCCAAGATATACAGGAAGGTAAAAAAAAATCCTATTTGCTTCGGAGCACGGATAAGTGGGCCCACCAGTCTGAAGGACTCATCGCAATCAGCAAAAACCAGATGTTTGTCTTTACCCGAACGAATACTGTCGCAGGGAAGTGTGTAGGAGCTACAGCAGACAACAGAGGCTCGTCGAGAAACATGGCGACCAGCTGCGGGCGCCTGCCTTGCATGAAGTGCTGTTCCGCCCGCGCCAGTTTCAATGCAGATGAGGAGGCCTTGCTGCTCTCTGTATTCCTTGTTCGTTGGAGCCACGGCACGCAATCGGCGACTGGTAATAGGAACGCGAGTACAGCGAAACACTGGCTCTGGTTTTCTATGTCTGCCTCGCAGTTACTAGCGGGTATATAGGTGTGAGCAGAAATCGCGATAATTTAGGGGGAGGAATTAGCAGCCTTACCACCGGTATCTTTAATTCATTTAATTCATACGACAGCTCCAAGGTAGCGGTGGACGCAAGAAGCACCGCTTCGCAGAGACCATGCAGTAAGGGTGTAGACTAGTGTATTAAAAAATCGAAAAAAAAGTGCGATCAAGAAATGACGATGAAAAGGCGAGGGAGCGACGAACGAGTAGCGGCTGAACGCATGTGCAGTGCCACAGTGGCGTCACGTGAACGTACGCGACTGACCCCCCGCTGTGGATATCGTAATTACACCACACCCTTTCGTCCACGATTCTCGCAGCTGAAGCTCCAGCGGTCGTCATTAATTTCATCGTGGCGATGAAGCAACGGGCCTGACATAGTCCCCCGTAGAGTGAATTGTGCGCTCGACGAGTCCCGTGGAGTCCAACCGAAAGCTCCGTTAAAAAAAAAAATCACATTTTCCGTGTGCGATGGAATTCGGTCGCTCCGTTCCTCCCTCAGTGAGCCGGCCTCAAAGAACGACGAGCTAATACAAGCAATTTTCCTCCAAAATTTCTTTACCCTGAACGAGGGGAGGTAGCAACATTACAACGCATTAGGCTCCTTCTGCCAGCGAATTCTTGAGTCAAAGATTCGGGAGATGGTGTGGACAGTGAACGAAGTTCCTTCGATATATAGCACCCGCGCTGGGAAAGCGGGTCTGTCTTTTTATTATAAATGAGACAGGGAACGATTGTCGCAGTCGAAAGCACGGGAGAATGCTTTTAATCGTGCTCCCTTTAGACGGCCGCTCGCGGACAAACGAGGACGAAGACAAAGTCTGTACTCGATAGGTGTAGACCGGGATCTGTGGAAATGAGAATTCCTCGGCTCCCTGTGGCGCGGGCTTGGCGCGCAGTATTGAAGCGGAAGACAAAGCGCAGCTATACTGGGTGGCCAGCTGTTGCGAAACCTTCGCGCGAGCGAGATCGCACCCAGCAGCGGATGACGACCAATTCGCTGCTTCTATGTTCTGAGTGATAAACGGCGCGCTCTGGTGACATTTGCCGCTCACCCCTTTCTAGACGCCTCTTAATCGCCAGATCGATGAAATGGTGCAACAGGGCTCGCAAAGCAAGAAACGCAGCAACTTTTAAGTGTGCACGGATGTTACGCACACATTTATATTCCAGCACTTTATTCCGCAGAAGTCCTCATCAGGCCCGATGCTTCTAGAAGAACTGCGCCATACAATTCGCTGTTGCTACGTCGAAGATTATGATCAACGGGATGATACTTATAAGATGGGCACGAAACTGGATTAAACATGCGTAAGCAGCTATTTAATTAGGCAGTCCCATTTGTCGCAAAGTAAAATATCGAAAAAAGAAAAACAATGGCCCATTTTATTAATCGCCAATTGTCCTAGGCAGCGGTTCTGTTTTTTGACAAATTAGGAAACCGTGTTGCCAAGGCAAAAGCGGAAGCCCGTGTTTATGAAAACGAATCCGACGCAGCAGACCAATGATACAATTTTCTAGCGCTAAAAGGAGACGGCACCACAAAATATAGGCGGACGATATTGTCTCATTTGTCAGAAAGCCAACTTGTCCAACTTTCCGCCTTAATCGACTCAGCTGTTTGGTTCGGGCAACGTTATGGAGCAGTGCTGGCCTCCGACAGACTTTCGGTTAGTACTAACTCCGCGATGAAGATAGCAGGCGAACAAAAGTCGCTCTTCCCTCTACCCTCGCCCGGCACTGCAGAGAGGTGCATATTTGTGTATGCCTCTGCTTAAACACACGCTAAATTATGTTGCCATCGATGGAACGAGCCTTCGGTGTCAGAAGCACGAAGGCGGTCGCAGCATTTCGCTGACATTCAGGGTGTTCCGGTGCCACGGCGCCTACGGTCGAACAGTGTCCGCTCGTGTAGACCGCCGTACTCGGATCCGTCAAACGCCTTCGAGGTGCCAAACGTCTTTGAGCGAGCACGCGACTGTGTCTTCAAGCAGAGCGTCCTATGCTCCGACTGCAAAGCCGAGAACACTTTCCTGCGACGGCATTCACGGGTAGCCTCTCGCCGATAATGAACGCCTCCACGCCCATCCGTTTCTAACGGCTGACCCGCCTGTCTCACGCTCAAAAGTGCACCATTTCACTGGAACTAGACCCATTTGCTCAACTTTTTCCTAAGCTGGCTTTTGCCAAAACTTTAATGCGGGAACTTCTAGGTTCGTTCTTACTTACGGGTTATGAAAGCGTGGTTCCCAAGAATTTCCCCACTAAATGAAATTGACGATACGGCACGTGGTGAACGAGCTGCGAAGCCGTATGGGATTGGAATCTTGTAGTGGAGGTGACAGGAATGGGCCAAACAACCTAACTCGGCGCCAATTATTCAGAATTTGCGTAAATACTACGTTTGGTTTTTTGTACACGGCAGTCTTCCGCATACTACTTTTTGCCCCTTAAAAATCGCACACAACACCACATTGTGAGATGTGGTGTTCAGGGGTTGGGGAAGCGAAGGAAGCAGGGGTTGCTATAGGCACTGAGCGGGGATTAGAAATCCGCGGAAAAATTGGAGGGGTAACGCTAATGTTGAGACAAAGCCTTTTACCGAACGCACAGCGATGAATTGCCAGATCTCAATCCGGTCCTGCAGCGGGTACGTGAGCAAAATTTCTATGAGGCACATCTTGATCAATCCTCGGGCCTACACCACGCGCGAACGCTGAGCGACGAGCGCTTGGCGCCCCTGCTATTTCGTCGAGGACATCACAGGCGATAAAATTACGCGATAAATAAAGAGCGTTAGTGGAGAAGAACAGTTAGTGCCGGTCATTCGTGTGGGAAGCATTTCTTTTTTTCATTTTTGGCAATTTATCAAAGAGTGATTGGGATTGTGGAACCTCGCAGTGGTTTAACCTGCTGACTACCAACAGCTATAATTGTCTGAGAAGGCCCTTCATTTTCCGCGCTTGCATAACGTCGCGCTGACTTAACACTAGTTAGGCTTTTGATAGGAGGATTAGTGCGTCTCAGTTCAAATTACGCTGTTCTAGATCGATGCATAATTCAGCGCGGCCGCATGCCTTGATCATCTGCGCCTCACTGATGGCGACACCCGCGACCAGAAACGCATGCCAACCATGCACGCGCACTTCAGTGAGCATTGCCATAGCCAGGGGAGACCTTGAGGCGTCAGCGAATGTAACGTTAGAGACCCCTTTGGGCCTCGTCTCACGCTGAGAGCATTTACATGCCACTTATTAAGCCCTGTCTCTGTCAGCGATAAGCACCGGGAGATTCCTATGCGGTTCACACGTGGGACTGCAGCTTCACTGCTCGCCGCCGCTCTGTCTGGCGCCACGAAGGTGACGCCATCGAAGGCGCCGGCTACTAGCGCCTGGAATTCGTGCGCGAAGCGCCTTGTGAGAGTGACCACGAGCACTTAACCTCCGTTTCGTCGTATCGGCCGATGGCGAGATAAGGTCGGTATGCGTAACTTGCACTGAAGGTTTCACAATAGGAGAATCTGAGAGGAAAGAGATAGAGAGCACCAAGCTCAGGGCGCACGTGAACCATTGTGACGCGGATCACTGGTGCACTGTTGAAATGACTCAAGCGATGAACGACAATGGCCACTCCCTTGTGATGTGCATTCGTGTTAGCGCGCTCATACACACGCACCTACAGACAAACGCTGTAGAACTTCCCTCTTTCACGCAAAGAAAGTCCGTTCTGTAGGAGTTATCTCTATGACCACATGCTAAGCGCCTGAGTAGTGTGCCCTTTTTATTTTTATTTTATTAAGCTAAACGCTACATCCTCTTCGCTGAAACTGTGACTGCTATGCCTACAGGACGTGCCAGTTCAGAGCTCAAAAGTGTCGGCCACGTGATACTGAGCAATCCTTACATGAAATACACGCGCTGCAACGTAGGCTATGCGGCCCATTTCACTCAAGAGGGATCTTTTTTGATACCGCGCCTTGCACGTTAAGACACTTAGAAATACGTTGTTCTCAAACAGACGCATGGACGTTTTAAGTGTGTTGAATATTGGCCTCACTTTTAATTTTACTGTCCCCGACCCAGCAATCGAAATAAATCACATCACGCTTCAAATAACGCATATCAGCAAGGCGCCAACTGTGAGTCGAAACCGGGCGGTTTGTTCAGATTGGACCTCCTCAATATTAACTCCCGTACCATCCTCGCACTGCCCGCGGACTACACAGGGCTGGTGTATTAATGAAGACCCCGGTGGCTTGTTTAAACTTTATTTCAGCGAACTAAGATGATTTCGTTCTCAAATTTAGCACAATCCAACACCAGTGAACACTCCTTCCCTTTCCTGCGTCCGCTTCAATCTCTCGCCATTCATCTTTCTTCAGTGGCGTTATGAATGGGATAAGTGCGTCAAATATGACAAACCCCTGGTATCAGAATGTTTCATTGAAGCCGCAACAAAGAAACTGATAGCGAATATAAGTGGCAGGGCGATAAGAACGAAGTTCGCATAAAGCAGATACGCGCGATGTATCTGCTGCGTGCGCTTATTTGTGCTGCCAATGGCGTAGCTTCGACAGGGATTCAGAGGGTAAAGACAAAAGTAGAAAACCCATGTTTGAGGACCCTTAAACGTATTATTCATACTCCAGCAAAGTATATTTGATACATGACAATAACTTGCCAAATAGAGGGTTTATAGGGAGATCGGAGGAGGTAGGGGAGACGGACTCTTTTGTTAGCTTGCTTAGCGAGCCGGTGACACCGCAGCCCTTGGATCTAACGTCGGTTTTTTTACGAACGTGTTCTGCCGGTGCTGCAACATGCCTGACGATAGTCTTGCTTGGGCTACTGAAACACGAAAATTATGGTCTGTCTGTCTGTATGTCTGCCTGTCTGTCCCTCGACTCAGCCGCCCGATAAAAAGTTTATAGGTATTCGAAAACAAGAAGTTTATATAGACAAGACGTTCCGAAAACACTAAACTTGGAAAGATTCCTTATACTTGTCAACATCGTTGGGCAAAAAAAAAAAAGAACAAAAAAAGAAGCATTAGGTTTATTTGAAAGTAAAAACCAATACATAACTCGTATTTGCACTGTTCTTTTCATTGAAAATAGATAGGTGCTTGATTTCTTCAACAGGATATAAAAAATTACGCGTTGAAAACTATTTTTTAATAAAAAATGCAGACAGGTGTCCCGCAAGAGACTCCGCGTGGCGGCAATCCAAGATCAGCAGTAACGAAAAATTCGACTAGACAGCGTGCCAATGGTGGAAAGCGGCAAAATTGAATTGACTTGAGCGAACCTCCCCCGTTTTTATCGTGGTAGGAGCGAGACTGGAGAGGGGAGCGTCAGAGGCTTGCAGCCAAGTGAGCAAATATGCGGCCTTTTTTTTTTTTTTTTTTTTGCGTAGGAACTTGCCAGGTTTGTTGGTTGACTTACCACAAAGCGTGCAGGGCTAAAAAGACAGGGAAAAGGCATGAGGGATCAACACGAGCGCTTTTGCTGTTCGGTGTTTTCTCGCCGCTATTTACACTTTGCGTTAATTGTTACTGCTTTCGCACTCACATCTTCGCCGAAGCTCACGAAAAGTCTCAGGTGTCTTCCCCTCTTCCTCGTTTCTTTTACCCACTTACGTCCAGTTTTCTTATACGCATGCGTTCTTTTTTTTTTTTTTTTCGGGCGTGTTGTCATGGTTGGGCAGGCAAATAGTGCGGACTATTTTATTATTTTGCACGGGTCAGCTGAAATTGTCGTTTAAAGGCGTCTTTTTGGCTGAACTGCGCGTGAACGCTTTTCTCTGGAGTTCATCGCTTACGCGGAGTTGTCTGCACGCGCTGCCTATACCAGCGCACAACCAGCATTAAATTAACATTAGACTAACACTTTGGAACATGAATGCCCTCTCTTCCCTCTTATACTGCACCACACTCCCCTCCCCCTCTGTAAGAGAAAAAGAAAAAAAGAAAAGCACACCCTGGATGCGAGCCATTACGAAGCCTGTGCCGAGAAGTGGGCGGCCGACAAAACGAATGGTGATCCAAGGCGAAAACAATTGCGCTCAGCGGCGGAACTGTTGCAACAAGACATGGACGCCGAGGCCGGGGAAAGCCCACAGCTTTTCCCCCGTTACGTGCAGAACAGAGGGCGCAATTTAGAAAGTGCCGGATTCTTATCCGGATTTCCTCTCCCGAAACCCGGAAACAATATCCTGGCTATCCTGTCAGCCGCGTGCAGCGGTATATAGCGTCCCACGCTTCTTATTTTAAAGGCGTTACTTGCATCGAAGGGGCCCAGGACTGAAATGACAATACAGTTTATGCTGCACTGTCGTATCCAGACATCAACTGATCACAAAGATGAAATACTTCATTTTTTTCTGAAGGTGCGTTATAAAACGAGAGATCGGCAGGGAGATCTCATTTTTTTTTTATTTCAGCTTCCGTGTTGCCGAAGCGTTAGTTTGAATTGTTAGGTGGAATAACCGGTTCAATTTTTTATGATGGTTTTATTAGCAGGCCTGCCTTCAAGGTTAATCTTTTTTTAGCAAATCTATGCGGACTGATTGTTACAGATGCGAAAACTGACATTTGTTTTGTCGAAGACCCCCGAAGCAGGCATCTTTAAGCCATTCAGAAAAAAGAACAAAGGTAATGCACCAATCTGTGCGAAAAAAAAAAAAGCGACCATGAAACAATATTCCTTCTGGCGTTCTACCCCTGTGTTAGCTTATAATCTTTATTTTCACCTGCCGACGCGTTGTCTAGCTAATGAAGTCTAAAATTACGGCATAATTATTTCATCTTTTTTTCTTGAATGAATGTCACAGTATGTTAGATGTATTTATGCATAAAATACGTTAGATGTGCGCACAGAATTGGTTTTTAATATTTATCGGAACGTCGGATCATTATCCGACAAATAGTACCCACTCGTTTTACGATTAATAATTAAAAAATTCCACAATGCTGCTGCGATCCCTTCGTATTCGAATAATGTGTATACAAAATTGATAATCGTCGCAGCGCTGGCACAATTTCTGAGTCGTGCCGTATGCTCGACTAGCAATTCGCCGAATCGCCCTATTGAGCGCAATGACCGTAGTCCTTTGGGTGCGCTACGGTGGAGTAGACTTATAGGGATGTTTAAGTTGGGTGGTTTGTTTGAATAAAGCGGGAAAAAAAGTTTTACATGGCTGAAATCCTGCCACAAACCGCGGTTTTTGTTATGTGTTAGTTTTGATAATGAATATTTTACTAAAGAAAATGGACGGCCCTTTCATTTGCAAGATTATAAGTATTTTACCTGATTTAAAGAATTATTAATATTTATTGCCGAAATTTGTCCTTTTGCATAAAAAACACTTAACCAAAAAATGCGAAATACACTTTTAATGGCATCCTTGGCCCGGTCTCGCCCTCAAATTGACGCGGAAAATGTGGTTTGTGACATCCTGAATTGCAAATCGTTATGTTCCCATTACGTAAATGTAGCAGCTCAGACGTACCGAGCCAAGTGGGGTGCTAAGCCTTGTTATTCGTAAAAGGCGACGCCTTGGATGAAATTACTGGTCATTCGGCTGCAATGTGGGGAAACAGACCCAGAGAAACTACCTGTAAAATATTGTCACATATTCAAGAACTATGCAACGTTTTTGGAGCGATTAAAATTTGGTAGAGTGAACGTTTGCCCCGTAATAAACGTTAAGAAAAGTGCTTTCGATAAGCAGGGCCTAGCACCCTGCTTAAAGTGAAGGCAAAAATAACATTTTTAATTTCGGGTACGTTTCGCCACTCGCCCTCAAAATTCTGGCTCAAAATTCCCCAACCTCCCCGGTAGAACTAATTTGGACCCTGGCTCATGCCGGCCTCGGGGGAAATGAGGCAGCCCACGTCGTCGCTCGAGGACTTACAATCCGAGTGGGCCCCAGCCTCGTTCCCTACCATGGGGCCAGATCTTCCAGGGACAGACTGACAACTTACCACGACATTGTCAGTCATTACCGCCTCGCCCGCCGCAAATACCCCCCTGCCCAATCCCAGATCACCCACGCGCAGGAGCGCACATGGCGACTCCTCCAGACTCACACTCTCCGTTGCCGAGCGGTACTTCACCACATCCACCCGTTCCTTTACCCTTCCCCCAATTGTCCTGCCTGTGGCACACGCTCCACTGTACCCCACTGCATGTGGGGCTGCCCTAAAGACCCTTTCCCTCTAATTTCCTCCGACGAGCAGTGGGAGGAGCCGCTGGGTAGCTCTGACCTAGGGACACAACTCTCCCTCGCGGACAGGGCTACGCTAGTCGCCGCCAGGCTGGAGCCTGCGGCCACCCCGACCCCTTAAACCTACTGAAAATAATAGTTTTTTTTCTCGGCTTGATTCGAGATACGTCGAACAGCGGTCTGATCTCTCTTGCCGCCGTTACTGTTGCCGCGAATTTCGGCCTTAAAATCTTCAAAGTAGGCCGTCTTGTAGGCTGTAAAGAAGCTTGACCCAGACAACTGTAATATCACGTTAAAACACTTAGTCACTGCTTAGAACAAAATAATTCACAAAAATTGTTGCAACGTGTCAGGAATTCATTCAAGATAACTCACGATAAATCTGATTTAGCATTACAAGGGGTTGAAGAAGTCTGATTCTAACATTAAAGACTTACTTTAATAATTACGTTAATGAAGATTTACGCTCCTGAAAGGAAGTAGCGAAGTTTTTTTTGTTTTCTTTTTGTTTGTTACTGTACTCCGTTTGAAGGTATTTTACACGGCAAAGGAAAACGCGTTCCTGGGCTAAATCAACAAGATGTGGGTTCGAGCTAGTTCGTAATCCATTGTAAGATTTTGAAGCGCCAAATATTTATACGGGGGACAAAAAGGACAGAGACATGGGCTAAATCGGCTGCTTGCTTGAGGGTGAGCAGACACATGTTGACGGCATACATCTTTGAAAGAGGGCTTCGCCCAGCAGTGGCCATCAACAAGATGCGACTGCCGCGGATGATTGCAATGGTCGCGTTCACGACGGCCACCTTGTCGATGTGCCGTCTGGTGGCGAGACCTCTCCTTCTCGCCCACTCGCCGCGTGGTCAGTGTGTTTGGGAGCGTACAATGCGTCTTTTCTCCTCGCCTCCAGTGACCTGGAAGGCACTGCGGCACAGGCCAGCGGAGAAACTGACGCCAGCCGTTACGTTAGCACGCCTTCCGGGCGGACGAGCCTCTCGGTTGCAGGCAGTGGCAGGCACGCTACAAATAATCTGTGCAAGGCGCGAGGAGCCTGTGACACACGCTGGCACACTGGCTGGCTCCGGTTGTTGTTTGTTTCCGATCCGGCCATCAACAAAAGAACCCCTCCGCAACTGTGAAGACGGAACACCAGCGAAGCCGTATTGGTGGTTGGCTATATTGACACACGTGTGGTTACTTATAAATAGCACAATACTACATACACATGCCTTCCTTGGAATTGATTCGTAACTAACTCTTATTTAATATGGTTCGAGGAAGTTTCGATTACACAAGAGATACAGCCATTTCTGCAACCATACTTCCTTCGTAGACGGACATGGATCACAGCAGACGAGAATTTTGTGACGTTTACAACTACATATGAACTAAATATTTATGGCAAGCACATGAAACTCGAGTAATTATAGTGTAATTTTTTTTCAACATAGCTATGTTAGATTGAGAGCTAGAGAGGATTTTACACTACCTCTTCAGCAAGCGTATGTAAATCTTTGTCAACGCGGCCCGATAGACGCACCCGAATATTTGTCAGAACAAAGTGCAAGACAGCTTCACTGCAAAACGCGACTTTACGGGAGAACACTTTAGAAAAATTAAAGCCGTTCCACTCAATGTGAAAGCTGTCGGAAGTGCAGAGCAGTGATTCCCCATAATGGGTGCTGGCGCCGTTATCCGCTCACTGCTGCCACCCATCAAGCTCTTCGCCGCCCTGTCTCACTCTTCTCTTGATGAATATGTTTTCTGCGGCATTTCGAACACGCCATTTTTTTCTTGCGCGGCTGGAACCTTGCTGCGGCATTTAGAACGCGGCATTTTTTTTTCTGCGCGGCCGCTTTTTTCGCTTACTATCGTAAAAACCAACCCAACGACCGTTCCTAACTTATTGAACACGGGGCTGCCGGTTATACACAGAGATTTTGCCTGAAATGTACCTGCAGTTTTCTTCGCGCTAAACACCGGGAGATGTATGACAAGCGCCAGCGGTTCACGAGGTTCGAACGGTTATGACTATTCAAACCGCGTGGTTTTCGAAGCCTCATCGTGACTCCCTGATGACGGTACACCAGGCTCTACTTGGGTCCGTTATCTCGCTGCGCCATCTGATTCCAGCAGTCTCTTGACAGCGATCGTTAGCGAGCTACGACGACAAAGCGAGCCCATAAAGTGTTCTGCACTTAAAACCTTCTTGAGCTAATATAGCCTCGAGCCCTGCCTTGTGAGCTTAGGTGTTGCTTGGGCGGATTAACGACGAAACACGATTTTGCTGAGATAGCTGTCAACAGTTTAGGGCAGGTGTACTTCTTCGTGACGTGGTGTCTGTCACTGTCTCCGTTATCGTGGAGGGGGGAGGAGAGCGGAAAGAGGGGGGGGAGGGGGGGAGGAGGGGCGGTTGCCGGTATCGCGGCCCATGCTCAGCGTAGCACAGATCTGAAACAAAAATATTTTTATTGTTTTTGCCAGTTCGGACACGCCTGCTCCTGAGATGGGGATCATAACAACTCGGCCAAGAGCCATCTCTGAAAGCAGGCAATCACTGCGACTTGTGCATTCAAGTTTGTGGAGAGAAAACTTAATCATGGCTAGTATGGATTTCGTTGCAACAGTAAACAGCGACACTGAATGTACACAACGTCCCCAAACCTGCTGTACATCCAACTCTTGGCAGATGACTATACGTTTGAGTAAATGTACTACTGAAAGCTGCGTGTAGCAAAGCATTGCATGCGACGAAGGGAGGAGAACTCGGGGAGCTTCCTCCGCCGTCTGCGTTTTGCAGAGAGATCACCGAAGCTTTCATTTCCGTAGGGAGATAACGATATCTCCTGGTGTGGACACAGTGACGTTCCTTCCCGATAAGAGGAACATTGAAATGAGGAGCAGAAGCCGTTTCGCGCTGGGAGCAAAATGTAAGGTGGGAGCGGCCCTGGAATCTCGCCCCCGGCTATCGTGGGAATAGCGGAGAGATTTCACTCCACAAGATAACGCTGGTATTCTCCCTGGCCTTGCCGACGTGGACGGCCATGCCTTAGCACACACGTTTACCCGAAAACTCTCCCCGGGTCCCTCTATGCTGTGGCCAAGCCTGCACCACCCTAGCCCTCATAACGTTTTAGATTGTCAAACCCGCCGACAGCACGTATACATGCGCTACGTGCCAGTACAGTAAACGCTCGTTAATTCGAACTCGGTTAATTTGAACTTACGGTTAATTCAAACTGTCTCCCTGGTCCCGGCACAGCCCTGTATATTTCAATGGGGAAAAACACCCCCCATAATTCGAACGTGTCGGTATCCAGAACGGTTAAATCGAACTGGGATTCCCTAGTTTCCATCGCTCCTGGGAGAAGAAGTTGGCCCAGAGTGATTACAATGTGTTACAAATAAAAAAAAACAACCAAATTAACTATAAATGAGAAACAACGAAACAAACAAACAAACAAACAAAAATTGGCCGCATATCTGCTCATTTTGTTGCAAATGTCGTCAAAAGACGATAGTCTTTGTAGAATTTGCCAAGGAAATGCCCCCCCCCCCCTTTGCTTTCCCGCTCGCCTTTCATGCTGTTTCTGTACCGTCGCGCTCATCCCAAGGTAAACACACTAAAGGTTTGCGCAAGGCGATTTGAATTTACCGCGTTCCACTGCTACAGGCCGGGTTCCTCGATGCCAGCGCTGCAGTACGGCGGAGACACGCGTGAATGGAGGCGGCCGAGTACAAGGTTTATAGAACCGCGTGGCCGTGCTGCCCGTGCGTTCCAAGCAGAACGTGGAACCTAGCTAGTGGAACCTTTCGTTGCTGTTACCGCGTGATTTTTCATATGCCGCCAGAAGGCCGCGGTTTTCTTCAGTAGATGTAGAATATCATTTTTTATCGAAAAACCAAGCATCCATGAATTTTTAAATAAAGGAACACTGTAAATATCCCTTGTGTACTAGTTTCCTGTCTTATATTTGCGTAATGTCTTGTTCTTGTTCAATAAAGTTGACAAGTATGAACATATAAACCATGCTTAGACGTTTACATTTGGCTGTGAGTATATAAGACTATTGCGCAATATCAATTTTAGTTTGACCGGGTGGCTGAATCGAGTTACAGACAGACAGACAGACAGACAGACAGACATACAGACAGACCAAAATTTCTGGGTTTAAGTAGCCCAAGAAAGACTATCGTCTTTAAAAACGGTGTAGCGCGCGCGCTACGCTTCTGCGACAGCTCATTTCGCTGGCGCAGCGGGCGCGCGCCGCCGGCGGCAGTATTACGGCGCATGCCGTTGCAGGGTTTCATTGTGTTGCGGTCGCTGGTCTGGGCCTGCGATCACTTGGCGTGCGCATCAAGCTCAGCTGTAGCCTGCGCGGCGTCCATTGGTCGTCGTAGTCCTGCTGATTGCGCCTCGGCGGGTAGCCAGTTTCTTGTGTCACCTCTTTCGTTGCCTCGGCGCTTTGTCGGCGACACTTAATCAACTGTGCCAGTCATCGCGAGTAGGAAAAAACACTCACCGAAGCGAAAGAAGGCGCCGAATTCGCGATCACGAGTCCAGAGGTGGCTTTCCTGTATTCTTCCCGCGCAGTGTGGTGCGATGACCAATAATTCTAGCACCCGCCCGGTAATTCGCACTCCGATTAATTCGAACAATTCTAGGGTCACCTTTGAGTTCAAATTAATGAGCTTTTACTATAGGGTGTTCGTCCCCTACCCCTTTTCCCCAGGCACAGATCAGGAGGACGCGCTGGGTGATTTCTACAGTCTCCAGTGGCTCGGTGTTGTTTTGTGCACTGTTGCCTTCTTACCCCTCCTCTGGAGTCAAAGAAGTTTTGAAAAAAATCAACAGCGCGAAAAAACGCGAAACAACGGAACACGAAGAAGAAAACACGAACAGACACAGCGTTGGCGCGCAAATAAAGTTCTTTCCCCGAACGCAGTGCCTTTCTATGGAACACACGCAGCCAAAAAGAAGCAATAGCTACGGGTGATTACAAAACATGTGTGTACAACAACGTGGTTAAGGTTGCCGGTAAAGGATAAATATATTGCTGAGAAGGGGTGCTCGAAATATATAAATGTAAAATCACTCTCAATGTGATAGATGACTACAGAAAATATGAAGTATGTAGTGCCAGAAATATGTAGAATATAAAACAGGTCGGTAATCTATAAAGTAAGTTCGGTGGAATAAATTTAGTTGAGTGTCAGCGCTGTGTATTCTCTTCCTTCGTTGTGTTTTGTTGTTTACTCTTTCAAAATTTACCCACTTTCCCAAGCTTCCATTTGAGCACAGTCAGTTAAGTCTCCGTGGATTTTAAGACTCGCTCAGCTCCCTTCCTCTGGCCAGTACCCAATACTACGGGGGTTGCAGTCACAGAGCTCTCTTAATGTGCCAGAGCTGGTTAAAGGTCGCCAATGGCCACGAGTAGACCTGTACTTTCGCTCCCAGTTTAAGTCAATCCCCTGTCTTCTACGCAAATTTTCTGAATCTCCAAGCTTTCCGGCAAGTGGATGCCGTCCTGGCATCCACTGTTAAGTGGCCGGTCTGCCTTGTCTAACTCGTAATATCCGTACGCGCGTTCATTCCATAGACCATCACTGCAATTTTAAGATTCCACCTCGAATTAACCCACCAAGCACGACTAAGTCTAATCACATCATATGCGGCCGAATACCACGTAGTGCACATGAAGTTTCGGCATCACGATAAAACAAGGCTACTTCGCTATTCTGCCCTTTCGGCGATGTTCAAGAAGATCTAGGGGAGCTCATTTGTGCATCTTCAGAATTCTCAACACTTATGGCTTCTATACAGCGTGTTCGGACCAGCCGCTTTCCATGAGACTACATTTGAGGGACGCGTTGGGACCCCTGGTGATCACGTAAACGGGCAACATGCGCAACAAAATGTATTTTCACGTACATGAAGAAAAGTTGTTGGCCAGATTCTGTAGAAAACTTTATGCATGCATCGCCCTCATCATCATGATCGTCATCATCATATTCATCAGTATCTATATTTTTTAACATTTCGGTTATTTTCCAGCTCGCTCACATCTAAAGTAGCAAGCTAGTTTTCTTTGCTCTGCTAACATTGCCAGTCTTGCTAAAGATAATTCCCTCTCTATCTCTGTCACACAGAAGGGTTTTCCTATGAAATTTGGAACAATATTAATTAGCCGGGAGTGGAGGTCATTAAAATCCAATCCATTGGTTCGAAATTTATATTTTCCCCTTTCGTCCCAACCGATTTCAAGTACTTATTGCTACTAAGCGATTGCGACTGTAAGTTGCTAACAACGGCTAACACCTTCCGACGGAGTCGACGGTGCCCTGTCGCGTCAACGAAGCCCGCCAGCTCATTTTCATTTTTTTTTTCTGCCGTAAAGTGCAGTGCTATGTGCTTTTCCTCTGGCCATTCATTATTGTTTGCTTCTAGCGTCGCCTCTCAGAATAAATTGCCAGCAGTTGAAGGCCTTCCACGTATTTTTTTTTTATTTTAGCAACTTAGAAACAACCAAGGTCGCACTCACTTGCACCAGCGTTGTTTAGCGAAGGGAGCAGAAAAATGATCAAAGCTGGTCAGGACGGCAGTGGCGTGAGCGCGTTTGGTTTGGGCAATTCCAACATGAACGACTATGCATCACAGCCTCGGTGAAGTCAAGTTTTCCTTGACTACGAACAGCCCCCCCCCCCCTCCCCTCCCCTCCCCTTCATTCATTCATCATTGTCATCTCCCACTTCTACCGTTTTAAGCTGCGTACAGGGCAAAAAAAAAATTAAAGGATAGCCTGCTGAAACTAGCGTGCTGAAGCCCAAGTTAAGCCTGAAAATGCATTTTTTTTTGTTTGCCACCACGTACATCGAGTCATTTTATCGAGTGCCATGACATCCATCGAGCAAACACCCCCACTTCTTGAGTCGTCCCATTCATCGTGCCCCCACCGTGCATTCTCGTACATCGTGTCGCTACATCCGTTGCCTTAGCTACTGGTAGGCAAGGTTGAAGGTTACACAAGTTACAACGGAATATGGGAATATTTAAACGCTTGTTAAAATTGCTCCGCACCACTCAATAGTATATACTACTCATGGCGGTGTGAAGACCTGCATATATTGTTTCGGGCGAAGCTTATACGGCTAAAGTTTTATGTACTTATTTTTGTGTCCCAGAACGAAAACTCCAGAGGCTATACGTGCCGTTAAGGACCAAGGCGTTTAAAAACGAACGCTCCGGTGTGGACGCAATTAGCACGCGGCTACCACCGAAGTCGCATGACGTTCAGAACGTTATTTGGACCTCCAGCATAAATACGTCTCATCGCATGGGTATGCATTTTGAGTAGGTTGGTTATCAATGGGCACCATTTTCAAGATCAGTAGAATCAAAACAGAAGTGTGTGCGTGTATGTACGCGTCTCAGGGATGACAATCAACACCCAAGAGGAATGAAATTTTATTTAGCGTCCTCGCTGATGTCGTTGTACGTCGAAAGTTGCCTCCCATGCAGGAAAGCCAACTTTTTCCGACGACGACGATGATGAGTGATCACGGGTGAAGTGAAAGAGAAAAAAAAACGCGGCCCGTGGCCGGAATCGAACCGGTGTCCCTCGCGTTATGAAACCGGCATCCAAGCGATGGCTCCATTTCGACATTGGTGAAGCGAGCGCCAAGCAGCAGGCACCGATTCGCGCCCTACACCCCACACCGAAACGTTAGGTCTACGGAGGGTGCACGTACCCGAGAGTGGCTGTGGGTGTTGTAGAAAAGTGGTGCGTACCTCCTGAGTAGAACACACTAGCAGTGTGGGATGATCGGCCAACCAAAGAATCCATCACGAGAAAGCTTCGCGTTCAACCATCGTCGTCGTTAGACGGAGGGGCGCGTGATTTTTCTCATACCTTTACCCAAATCCTGTGTCCCTCTATGTCGTGGGCTAAAAAGGGCCCCGCGGGCCATTCGCCTACACAGGGTGGAGTAGCTCACGCTTATTATTTGTCCTTGCTCCCGAAAAAGAACACGTGCAGAAGGCACACAATAGCAAATAAGAGAGTAACCCGCCGCGGTGGCTCAGTGGCTAAGGCGTTGCGCTGCTGAGCACGAGGTCGCGGTTTCGATTCCCGGCCGCGGCGGCCGCTTTTCTGATGGAGGCGAAAAGCAAAAACGCCCGTGTGTACGAGATTTCGGCGCACGATAAAGATCCCCAGGTGGTCAAAATTAATCCGGAGCCCTCCACTACGGCGCGCCTCATCGCCTGCGTTGCGTCGGCGCGTTAAACCCCACAATCAATCAATCAATCAATCAATCAAATAAGAGAGTAGCACAGTTCACCTGACCCAGTGACGTCACACGCCGATCGGGCGCCCTTCCCCTGGCCGGCGCGGAGCGAGGTGTTACGGCACGCGGTCTTGAGCGTTCACTTCCGCAGGTGATACGGGATGGTTATAAAAGGCCCGTTGCACGTATGCGCATTTCCACATTCACCTATAGCAGCAGGCGAATGTGGACATACGTTTATGCAAAAGTCGCCTTTGCCAACGGCCAATACAGCTCAGCCAACGGCCGCTTTGTATCGCCGTTTCACATACCGTCTTGTTATCGTCTCGTCATTTGCTTCAGGGGGCGCGTCTCTTGGCTGAGCCGCGACACCGTCGTCGTTACCGAGTGAACGATGGCAAGACCAACGAGTGAAATAAAAAGCGAACGATGGAAGAAAGCAAAGGAGGAGAGTGTCGCAAAATTGGGAGGGGAGGCCGGTTCGCCGTGGCGGCGCAGCGAGCGCTTTCCGAAAGTGTGTGGTGGGGGAGAAAAGGGGGCAGTATGCTGTGCCCGCACGAGGCGCTCGACGGCGTGACGCTCGGGGAAAACGTGAGGGGGCGTGCGCGTGACGATGAAGTGCGTTCGCTTCCTAAGACGCGGGTCGCGGTCCCTTCCTAAGACGCACTTCGCCCCGCCGACGCAGAGGCTCATCATCGCTGCCGTCGAGAGAACCCCCGAGTGAGTGCTGCCTCAGCGCACTGCTGCTGCCCCATTAGGGAGTATCGTAATCGCCAGCCAATTTTTGTTGTTGTTTAAAGGAACTGTGAAGACAAAACACAAGTTCGGTTCGTTCAAAATTTTGCCAGACAATAATAACAGCGATTCCATCATTAACGCATACTTCAACCAATTAGCCTATAATTAGATCAATTGGTTGATTGATTGATTGATTGTGGGGTTTAACGCGCCGACCCAACGCAGGCAATAGTCGAGGGCTCCGGATTAATTTTGACCACCTGGGGATCTATAACGTGCGCCGAAATCTCGTACACACGGGCGTTTTTCCTTTTCGCCTCCGTCATAAAAGCGGCAGCCGCGGCCGGGAATCGAACCCCAGTCCCCGTGCTCAGCAGCGCAACGCCTTAGCCACTGAGCCACCGTGGCGGGTGGCCTATAATTAAAAGCAAACAAACAAATGAAACAGTGGTAACTTACCAGCCGCTTTCTCGCGCGACCCCTGTGATGTCACAGCTCCTGTGACTGGCGGCTCAAGACAAAGGCCGAAGCCAATTAACATGATGGGACAATTCTATTGATGAATGTATTTGGTTCTGTTTTGCCACGCCGCATGATTACTCTGGCATTGGTACTTCCTCTGTGACATCACTGCTGGAGTTAAGCAGCGGAAAGCTTGAGAAAGCTTGTCAACTTTAGTTATGTTTACAAACTTAATTTTCCTGATTTTTTGCGTATGAAAACAATGTCATTCGGACCGTGGTGGAGCTGAGCGATTCATCAAATACTACCTTTTTGAAATAAAAACAGAATGGGTATATTTTTATGCTTCCTTTAAGCATCATTCCAGTCTTTTCATCATGTTATGTTCGTGCATGAGCCTTTCCGGTTTTTTTCTGCTTTACTTAACTACGGAGTTGGGTACCGCAATCTAATCGGCATCTTTTTTGTGCACAGCCTGCACCGGTCAAGCCATCTGTGCATCACATGGCGGATCAGTAACCTGCACGTAATTAACATCGAATGTGACGTTTACGCAAACCCTTTCGTTGTCGAGCAACTGGCGCAGAGGGGTTGCTCGCGACATACGTGTACCTTCGCACGTACATCTTTCTTGGCAACTCCAGCCCGCGAGGCGAATCTAGAGCGTCCGTCGCGTTAGCGCGAATCTTCCCTTTCCCAAGGCATCAGCCAACCCATACGGCCTTCCATCACGTCATTTTTCTTGAAATTACCATCCCGTCAGACACGTGCAACCCATTCGAATGTAAAAAAAAAAATGTTTTAACATCGAGAAACAATCAGCAATCAATATCAAATGCACCAGTTGTAGAAGCCGACGTTTCAAAGTTAACAAATGCATTACCATTAATGAAAACAATGTGGATATACATCCCGGTGCCATCATTATCGCCACCACCATCGCCACCATCATCATCCTATTTGGGTCCACAGCAGGACGAAGGCATCTCCCATTGACCTCCAACCCCTCCTGTCCTGCGCGGCCCGAGTCCATTCCTTGCCTTGGAATTTTCTTATTTCTTCCCTCCATCGTCCAGAAGGCCTTCCCCTTCTGCTAGACCCGTCTCTCGGTAGCCACCCTGCCACCCTGGTGGTCCGTACACGGCCAGCCCAGGTCAATTTCTTTTTCTTAAGAAGTGAATTTCATTTTAGAAACGTTTGACTTGAAAGAACATTATTCACAGTCATGAAATACACTGACGTGTTATTTTAATTAAGCACTTTAGTAAAATTTACCGCAATTACGGCGAAATAAACAAATACATTCACACTTTCGTGAAGACTTAATTTCGGGCTACATGTATTAAGAGATCCGAGCAAGTTGAGCCGATTGTTTTTTTTTTTTTTTTTTGTCACACCTGATGAAAACTGCGGCAGAGTAAGAGATTACGATTCGCCAAAGCGTTCCTCCTCCCGAAGGCCGCGCGAAGGTTTCGAAAATTCCGCCAACCCGGCAGATGCCCAGGTGAGTATGGGTATACCGTCCGACACAGAGGCTGCTTGCCGGAATGTAGGCAGAGGGAATGAAACGGCGCAGCCCGCGAGGCGGTCCTTGAATGCTGGAAGTCACTGGGGAACTTTGCAAATGTGTAAGCAGACACAGTTACTGTATCTCTAGCCTTCGTCTGGTGACAAGCAATCGGTCAAAGCTAGGCTCGCCACGGAGGTCGGGTGAGTGCTCGTGGTTTTCCTTCGCTTATCGCATTCGCTTAAGGTGAACTGAACCGCCACGCACCCGGTCAGCTAAGGTATCCTTGACGGAGGAAAAAGAAATGCATTATTATAGCATTAGGTCCTCATCGCATACCTTTCGTCATTTTTTTTTTTGTTTCACGTATCAGGCCACATTTTAGCATTAAGCTATTTGACATCAACTGTCACCTGCTCTTTATTTAAATATTGCTAGCATATTTCGCCCCATTCAATATATTCTTTGCTACTCTCACTTCTTCGTTAATTAATGTTCTTATTGCATATTTCCACGGTACCTTGTTTAAAATTCCTAGTAAAATGAATAAAATGGTCAGAAACTGTCTTCATATTTCGTAGATTTAAAACAAGCCTGAAGTGGCCAGAACAGCTCCAGAAACAGTATGCTGATTAGGGCCTATCGCTGCACTCACGTCCCTAATCACTGCGTGAGAGCTGTGCACTACCTGAATATCGCAATCGACCGCTGATAAAAAAAAAAATTGGCTTCCAAGTGATTGGGTCAAATTTTGGGGTTCCAAAATTCGGCCGCTTGAAGTGCCATGAGACAAAGGAAGGCATTTTTTGTGAACGGCTCGTAGCACTGTTCCAGGTTCCTTCGGCACGACAGTTTGATTGGAACAATGCTCAGCGAACTACGTGGATTGGCACAGCCAGCTGAGGCTTCCAGCTTGCTTCAAGAGTTCGGATCACGTCATATCATCTCCGAATACAAAGCTGAGGACGAGACTGAACCACAAGCACATCAAGAACCACGTAATACAACCACCTATGATTGCCTCTTTCCATTTGTCCTCTCAATCCGCATGTTTTTATAATTATTTTTGCTCCATTTATTTCCCGGTGTAAAAAAATAGGTTTTATGCTCCGCAGCCACGCTTCACTGTAAGGCGTGTCTTCGCCGTCAACTAAAGTTTAATTCCTACCACATTAGGTGTCTTAAGCTTGCTCACGAACGCTTCGTTTTCACCTCCATGAGGAAAATATTGATTGATTGATTGATTGATTGATTGATTGATTGATTGATTGATTGATTGATTGATTGATTGATTGATTGATTGATTGATTGATTGATTGATTGATGTGTAGTTTAACGCACCGACGCTACACGGGCGATGAAGCGTGCCGTAGTGGAGGGCTCCGGATTAGTATTGACCACTTGGGTATCTTTAACGTGAGCCGAAATATCGAACACACGATGAGGAAAATATTCGCCACGGCCTCTAATCGAACCCAGGAATCGAACCGCGCTCGGCTGCGCAACGCCTCAGCAGCTGCGGGTCCAGTAAAAAGCCGTAAGGTTAGAACACAAGTTTGTGACATTATTTTCTTCAAACTGGGTTCCTTTTTGGTGTCTACGCCTGCAGAAAGTTCTCTGTCGGTGCTGAACTGTCAACTGACGCTCGCGTTACATGCGATGAGTTCAGACGGCCCGGATCTCAATGAAGCTGCTGTTTCTACAAGGCTAAGGCTAACTTACGAATTCGAAAGAGCAGACTTCAATGAGAACCCGGAAAGCGGCCTCCCTCACTGCAGCGCACACCTTTCGGAAGGAAGGGGTTCACCTGCCACCCTTGCGAGGGAGCTTCAGCTCTACCCCCTCTAGCTCCATTCGATTCAGACGCGATTCCCTGCAACGCCTGCACCGTTGCACGGTGCGCTGCACCAAAGCGCTCGATTCACCGCTGCAGGAAAGGTACCGAGCACTGCGTCGTTCGATTGCTCATGGTGCAGCGGTGGTGCCGCCGTGGTGCAGAGAACCGCTGCACCTGCTACGGAGGAGGTGCAGCGATTCGGTGCCGTGAGCGTTGGGGCGTTGCGGGTTGGCAGGCGGCTACCGGCAGTTGCGGCGACCGCGTGAAAATGTCCGTCGAGCTCGAAGATACGCGGGACGAACTTAGCGTCGCCGCTGATGCGTACGACACAACCCAGGTGGCCGTAAACATCCAGTTGTAGAGGACGATGATTAGCAGACGACTATGCCTGCACCTCGCTCGCTTGTAAACACGCAGGGGCGCTGCTGACGGTGCAGCCGTGATGCACGGCACCGCGGAACAACGCTGCTGCACTGCACCGGCACCACAGAGCTTTCTCTGCAACGTTGCCGTGCACCCCTTCTGAATCGAATGGAGCTTCTGTTTGCCGAGTCGAGGTGCAGCGCGCTCACTCCAGTTTCGCGGTTCCGTTGTGAAAGGAAAAGCAGCGAATGAAAGGTGGGCATTCAATTTGTGCCCGCGAGGGTGCGCGAAGTGGCGGTCTACTGGTCGAGGTGGTGTTGAGGCGAACGCGCTCACGCGGAGGCGCCTGACTGAGAGGGCACGGCTTCCCCGTCGCGCCACCTTGCGGCGCGAGGGCCAGGGAGAGAGAGCCTGAATGTAGTACTTATACGGAGGGCCATGCCAGCGCGGTCTCATTCATTGCCCGCACATGAGCACTAGCACCGTGGCGCAGCACCGTCGAGCGAGCGCGTCCGACCAACCGGCGCGGTCATAATAGTGTCGTGGCCTACTACTGTGGTGGACACCCTCGTCTTTGGATCCCAATCCTGCTGGACGGTTCCTTTGCCCGGCTTTCTGGTGAGTCGTCTCCGTCCATACCCGCAGCACGTGAGTCGACTCGGGCAGCGGCACTCGTGAGCTCCGAGCGTGGCTCAGCTTTTCTGAGTTACGCTCGCTCCCTCGACTGTCGCCCTCACCCAGCCTACCGTCCTCTCCGTAGTTTATATTTTGCCCGAAAACAATCATCAGGTGACGGCCCACCGCTGGGCGTATTTCGTACATAATATTGCAAGCACTGCAGCGCACTTTTATTTCTAATCCCCCCGAATCGAAACAAATCGGAGAATTCGTGACAGCAACAATAAACCATTCAAACGCCAATTTAGCAGCACAGTGCAAATGATCATGATTTTGACACAAGCCGTATGGACCTCGAATGGGGCTTTGCAGCCATCATGGGACACAACTTGTACCCTATCCGTTTTCTTAAAATATAAAATATAAAACTTTTCGTCTACACTGGACAGCCATAAATATTTTCTGAATTTACCTAAGGGGTCACATCTAGCAACTTCAGTATTAGTGTAGCGGTTGTTTTCAACACTCATTGGTAGCTAGAAGTGGAGTCAGGGTCACCACCTCCTCAAAAAAAGAATAAAACAAAAATGAACAGGTATGCATAGTTCCGCCTCTTGCGCTACCATCTTCTCGCGTGATTGCATCTGCAGCAGTGATTGGAGCTTGCACCTGCTTGATCATTCATTTACTCATTCGACATTACGTGTGCCGTGTACATTTCTCGGAACAGTGTGCCGGAAAAAGACTTCCTTCTAATGTGCTTTTATACGTGGTACATTACATATATGGTGTGAAATCAGCGTAAGTACGGTGAACAATCCGAGATAAAAGAACTTGAAAATGATTCGTGTATTTCCCTGTGCTTATTCGCTCTTCTTGCGCTCACTTTAAATTATGCACATTCATAAAAAAGTGTATCGAAACTTCATTAAATACTTTACTTTATTGTTACAGAGACTGTTTTATTAAGCGATACATGCTGCTAGGGGTGATAATAGTTGATAATATTTCCAACTAAACTTTTGATTTAGGAATATATTTGTTAAACGGGGCGGATTCTGTTACTGTGCCACTCCGTCGACCCCATCGATCCATCAGACATGTTGATCCCGGGGAGCTTCACCGCCATGCCAGTGAGGAGTACAA
Source organism: Haemaphysalis longicornis (assembly GCF_048455015.1). Taxonomy (NCBI): domain Eukaryota; kingdom Metazoa; phylum Arthropoda; class Arachnida; order Ixodida; family Ixodidae; genus Haemaphysalis; species Haemaphysalis longicornis. The sequence continues at coordinate 460,799,732 of NW_027526203.1, forward strand.
AAAAGCCAGCCTAACGTACATAATTTATGGAAACGTTCGAGCACCGCTACTTAGTGTGTTATCCTTGCACGCAAAACAAAGTGATGCACGAATAAATTGCAGTTTGTGCCACATTTTGCTCGCCGGCGAATTTGTTTTGTTGTACTTGAGCACTTCACTCAGAGAGACGGAGTCACTACTCACGAGCTGCGCATTTTTTTGTGCGTAGCGTCGACTTCCTTCCGTGTCCAGTTAAGTGCTCAAGGACAGCGCAACAGATGTGCTTCTCGCTTGCCAACAAGCCTAAGCAGGAGCTTTGCTTTGCATGCTTATATATCTCCAGTGTTGTACAATTGTTTGCTTCGAATTTTGTACCATACATTAAATTTTAAATTCGTTGAAGACGACGTCAGCTCTAACATATCTTGCGCCTGCTAGCTGCGTCACTCGCCCAGAAATGTCTGTCCTGGCAATGTACGAATCAAGCATGACTGCGCTCAGTAAACACACACAGGTATATGTGTGTGTCGGGGAGGGGGGTGGGTGGACGAGGGGTATTTTGCAGGCTGTCTCATCAGTGCAAAAATATAATTATGCGAAAAAACAACCATTGTTGCTTTCTACTGGTATAGTAAATCTGATTATTCATTTCTTTATTTTGTAGCAAATTTTCGTTTCCGCTTCTTGCTCGCCTGCTGAAGGTTTTCGGTGGACCAAAGTAAGACAAAATTTCAACCAGATTGAAAATTAAAAAAAAAAAAAAGAATGCGGGCGTAATACGGTCCGTCCGTCTGTAACAGAGGAGACTGAGCGAGCGCAAGAGCCAGTGGTCCCTCTCCTCCGATGCTGTGGCCTCTCTCCCCGCAGTCCTCAAGTGACGGCCCCCCTCTCCCTTCTCACGCCTCCCGCCACCTTGGGCGATCACAGATAGCACATTCCTGTTCAGAGTGCCCCCTTTTCCCCTCTACACGGAAATGCGTTGACCCCGAGCTTGAGAGCTTTAAACGGGACTGGCGCAAGGCATAACCCGAACGAGGCAGTGGCTCATGGTGAAATCTTGTCTGCAGATGACGCAATTTTACGTCACGAGTCGCGCCGCAAAGTAGCGTGTCCGTCTGATCGCGCTCGGCGATTTTTTATATGAATTCAACTTGTGGCCAGTCTATCGTGTTTAATGAAGGCACAAGCTTTTTACGGCACATTAAAAAAATCTTTCTATAGTTTTCCGTCTTGAACAAACGAGAGATTCAAAAGTTCGCTGTGTTTTTCTTTTTTTTTAATCTAGTGACCCGTAAACTATTTATGTTTCACTGGCATTACTTTAAACCTTGTTCTATCATCGGCAAGCTCTCAACAAAAGTGGTGATGGTAAAACCTGTCTGTTGAGTGCTGCTAATAGTTTTGAGAGATCTGCAGGCTGGTTGGTTATTGTTTCGTCTTGGCTGAATAGTCGCGGCTTCTCATTGTTGTCGTTGTCAGAAACTTGGCTCCGTCGTAGGGGCACGTGCAGTTCCTCTGGTCGATGCTGCCTGAAGGGGCGGGAACGCAGAATAGAAACCCTCAGAGTTGGGCGACACTGCGACGGAAGGACCGTCCTTGACGGGTGTCGCGTTGAGAGCTCGTCCGCGTCTTTCCCCCGCTCCCGTTCTCTCGATCGGTCCGTGCGTCTTCGCCTCTTCGGTGCGTTCCGTACTCCAGGGCTTGTGATGGTCTCCCGATGGCAAAACGATGTGTCCTCCAAACACATGGCCAGCAGTAAAACCGACGCCTCGTGCGTGCCTCGGGACGGCGGTCGTTCCGGCCATTCTGTCCGTATACTGGGACGAGGCAGGGAAAATTTGACACCCTGTTTATACGCATCCCGCGCTGCGCCGGCACGTGTCAATGGTGCGTTGTGTGGGACGGCTTCCGCCCAAAGGCTTCGGAAGTGCTCCCAGGGACGTTCCGTCGGTTATACTATATGTATGAGGCCGAGAGAAACTCCTCCATTTTCCATCGCATTCACTCTACGTGGAACGGAGAAATGAAGGCAAACAGGGAAAAGCAGGGAGGGGGAGGCTAACCAGCGTAAGCGGGGTTGGGTACCCTTCGCGTGGGAAATAAGCAAGGAAGTGTAAAAGGAAGGTAGAGAGTAAAATAACAAAAAAATATGAAAATACAAGATATTAGCAAACAAACACAGAATAAAAATAATATAATAATAAGTCAAAAACATAACCCTCCATTCTCGCAGCGACCCGCACAAAGAAGTATACAGAGCCTTTCGCACATCCCAGCTGTCCTGAGTAAGGCAAGAGTCACTTTCGTTTCCTTTCATAAAAGCGACGGTTTAGCACGAAGAAAAGCAAAGCGTTGCTTACGTTATTGATGTAGGAGGAGAAATTACCAGCGACACTCACATATATACAGCGGCGATGCCGATAAAACGAGACCGACGGGCACAATTGGCCTTCCGTATACCGTTCATTCTTCCGGAAGCAGCGCCGCTTGGACGCCTTTCCACGCTGGCCTCCTCCTCGGAGCTTCCGCCTTACCAAGTATTGGCAGCGTTACTAAGATTGCGTTCTCGCTGCAATGAAAAGAGCACCGTTTTAGCATTTCCTCGCTACTGCCCAGTTTAGCTCATCGACCTTGATCCTCGGCCGCGGGGCTCCTTTTTATCCATTGTTCGCTCGCTGTGCGCGCATTCATATCGTAGCCTCGGGGCATCCTCAATCCTATCGGGGGCCCGACCTCAATGAGGCCTCTTTTCCGGGCAGCGTGTACGCGCGAAAACGGTGCACCGGCGTGTCGCAACCGCCGAGCATCGGGGCATGCCCGCGTAGCGTGACGTCAGCGAGCGTAGCTCCCCGAGGAATTCCAGCGATAAGCGCGTGCGCGGAGTATAGTGAGCGTAAGTGCCGACGGTTTCTCCCGCTCGCATCGATGCCGCGAAGTAGCGGCCGCATAGCGGCACGAAGACCTGCTATTTCTTCCTCTTTCGCCATTTATGCGACGGCGTCTAATCATTAGGTTTACCCGCGCTTCGCTTCCTCGGCCAGCTGTAACGCCCCATAGTGACAACTTTCCTCGTGCTTCAGACCCCCGCAACGGAGTGTGATTGCAGGCGGCTTGCGGCGCGCCGATGACGGATGTCCTCCGCTCACGCCTTGTCTGGACACACTGCAATTTGGAGGTGTCGTTGAACTTGGAAGCAGCTAACGCTCGCTCCGCACGTTGGAGCACCTTCTTTGTTCCCTTCGGCACTGCGCTTTTTTTCCTGTCACCGGCTGCGAAGGCCGTGAAGCGTTCCTTCCAAGAGACAACCGCGTTGCACCACCCAAGAAAGGCAATTTTTGAGAAAAAGATAACTCGAGAAACAGATGCCATATTAACGGGAATAAGCTTATCGAGCTCGAACTTGCCCACCGTTTCAGCTCGAACCAGCAGCTACTGGATTAAGGCGCGTTCCCACTTTGCCGTCAGTCGCACGAGGTTGGGAACAATGCGCTTGTTCGTTCGAAGAAAATCCTTTTTTTTTCTTTTTCTCAGCTCGAACGATAGTTTTTCGTGTAACGCGATAATAAATCATTCGCGTTACATAAATGGCGAAAAATATAATTCCCGAACTTTTCTTGAGCCATTGGTTTTTACACTTTTGATGCCCCACTTGTTGCCACAAGACTCGCAAAACTTACGTGGAAAGTCCGCTTGTAAAAGAAAGCCTGCGGGTTGCGAACAGTACCTCAAGGCGTCGATGTTGGAATCAGCTTGTGTGGAGCTGCATTCACTCGTTGTTGAATTCACCGCGCCGAAACTGCTCGCTGTCTACTGCCGGTGCCGAGAATCTTATTTAAAAAGACGGGGCATAGAAAACTCCCTAAAATATAAAATAAATAACGAACGAAAAAAAATTGGCAGCAAGTGCTAAGAGTTACTTCACTAGCTGATTTATTCATCGTCGAAAAATTGAATGGAAGTGGCATATTCTCTAGTGTCTCTGGGAAATGTTCAGGCGTAGCAGCAAGCCCTCGGTGCAACATGCTTGCCGCAAAAAAGAGAGACAAAAAAAAAATATAAGCGGCAGCGCTTATATGCCTGTCAAAAGAGGAGGAGGAAACGGCGGCACAGAGTGCTGAAGACTCCCTGAGCACCGTCCCTGTCTGGTGCGCCCTCCCGGCGCGTACACACAGCACGCGTGCACGTTCAGGCACAATATGCACGTTGACACGTAGCGTGGGGCAGGAAACCCGTTTGCCGAGTAAGGACCGCGTGAGGAAGTGCACGTCCGCGGCAGAAGCGAAAGTCGAGATGCAGAGCAGGGCGTTTCGCCTCTGCGTCGGCAGCCTTGTTGCCAGTCAGGGCGAAGCCGGCATTTTGGTTCGGGGTTCGGTTGCCAGGCGGATGCACGACCGTGATTTGCAACCCCTGTCTCGCCGGCGGCCACTCGAGGGTTGGCCTCAGCTCCTCTTTCCAGTGAGGTGCTCAAGGTCTTGAGGCAGACTCTTCTCGCCGGATGACTAATGGGGCAGACGACCACTCGGAGGAGCTCGCCGTGCAGACGCCTCGACGGCGGCGGCCTTGGGAGCTCGGCTGTTCTGCCATCTCCTCCAGATGGACTCTTCACTAAGACTAACAGCGTTCTTTCTTTTTCAGCCCGGTATGCCACCTCCCTTAAGGCAACTTGAGAAGGGAATGTTGCTGTTGTTCTCTATGCGGCTTGGTAGAGGCCTGAGATAGATTACACATTTGCTTCATATTAAAAGTCTGGTATCGACAAGAAATGTCCAACAGCCCCGCTAATGGATGCGCGCACTTTGCGCCACAAAAAAAAAAAAAGAAGAAACACGTGTATCTCCACTGATGGCAGTCGTAAAACGCGGTCCTTGGCGTCAGTCGTTTTTTACGAGCAGGCCACGAAGTTACCAAGTGAAGAAGTCCGTGAGGACAAGGCATCTTCACAACCATTTAATTCCTTTGTATACATACCGACACCCGCGAAGTCCACTTACCACGTTTTATGGTGAGGAGGATCATTTTTGACAGGTGAGAGAGAGCCCAGCCAACGAACTCTGTCTTCAGTAGCGAGCATGCGAGCATTGGTCTGCTATCAGACATACCTTTCACACTGAATGTAACGTTTTAAAACGCACGTAATCTCACCTATAAGCACGCGCATTCGGTTTTCGTGGAGACCTGACTATCTAGTCTTTACACTCGCCCTCCCATATGGTCCGCGGGCCCTGCCTGCATTGGCACGTAACCGACGGCAGACGATCGATCAGCTTTGCTAGCGTCTGCTTCAAGATTAGTTGTCCGGGGGACCTTCAGGCTCTCACCGGAAGCGTGCCAAGGCCGGCGCTTCCTTACAGGTCGGTCTTAAGAGCGTGGCCCTATAGATCTCAGAGCGGCTCGCCGAGATGCCGTTCGGCCTGTGATACGACCGGCCTTTCACTCGACCTTTCACTGCACCTACAAGCTTTAATCGACGTGAAACAGTCAACCTGCTATCGACTTTAATCACGTGCATGGGGAGAACGTTACCTTTCGCAGTAATCGCAGCAATGACAGCGGCAATGTCCCAACTAAGAGAGAGAGAGAGAGAGAGAGAGAGAGAATATAGTAGCTCACATTTTGTAATGCTTGATCGCACACCGTGTACCCCGTGGAGCCAAAAAAAATGGCGGCCTCAGCCCCAGCCATGCCCAACAATAGAAAGTAAAGCGCTAGTTCATTTGCTCTTATATCATTCCGGACTTGCTATATATGCACCGAGTCGAGTGCGGCTGGCCGTGAGGGCAAGCGCAAACTTTCGAGATTAACGGTTGAGTGGTAAGCAGAGAAAGAAAGTAAAGGCTGGAACGTTCTCAGCTATGCATACGAGCCTTAGGGCAGTCAATGCAACGCTTTTCCCTCGCTCATCGCAGAAGAAAAAGTGATTCGGAAGAAGACATTTGAAATGTCGCGTGACTCGATCATATTTTAAATTCTACGTTAAGTAAAGCATTATGGATCCCGAGGTTTGCCAAATACATTGAGAGTTATTTTTCTCCAAGGCGATGCGCGTTCATCAGTTTCCGGCACAAGGTTCAGGGAACCATGATGTAATGCCACAAGTGAAAGTATATTCCCCGAGGTACAGGTCGCCTGTCAGGTTGTTGCACTTACATACGCCCAAATAACGTCGCTAATTTAATTTGCTTTTTGGAGGCACTACTTTGAGTTCTTGCAGCACTCACTAGAGTTAAACAAAAGTAAACACACAAATAACGAATGCAGTACAGCAGCGTGTTTACATGGAAACACGGCAACGTTTCGACAAACGTCTGTGGTGGAGAACGAACTGCGCAGAGCTGAGGTGAGCCCGAATCGAGAATTCAGCGTCCGGCCTGCGGAAACAACCGACAGCTTTTACAATGTCACCGTTGAATAATTGGTTTATGTTGCAGTACTCGAACTTCTCGTATCAAACGTGTCCCGATTAACTAAGCAAGCACTTCACTAGCATTCCTCCTGCATGGAAAAATTCTTTCAATTGGCTTGCCCGCCCCAGTTGTTTGAAACAGGCTAAGTATTCGCAGAGAACATTATTATCGCCAAATATTTTCCTGCAAAATAAAACGTTCGAGACTCCTTGTAAACAGATCAGTTTTACACGCGCTGGGAAGCATTTTATAATTTCTGTAGTTTATTTTTAGATTTTTAGTTTAATTTGTGACACACTGGTTTAGGTTTGCGTATATTTGAAATTATTTTTTTCACGGTTAGAAGCGACTTCCAGGTACATGTGAAGTGAGCTCAGCGCGGTCTCATTGATTCAAGGAAGTTCCTCTGTTGTGCGTCCGCGAGCAGTTATTGCGGCCGTTTTTAGTTCAGGAGTACTCACTTATGGGCCCACTGAAAGGGCTTCACACCTACCGGCGAACTTTGCCTCTATTCGTGACCTCGCGCTCCGTTGACTATAGCTGCTGCGATGGACACTCAATAGGCTGATAAGGTAAATCAGTTACCTCCAGTCCAGGAAGAGCACAAGGATAATACCATGTTAATAAAAAAAACGCCACCGTTATTTAAACTTCGGATAAACTTAAGCAGGGTTCTACTCGGGATGAAATCTTACCACCTCAACCCCCGTGTACACCACCCACCTCCTTACCAAAACACGTTGCGACGCACGCATGTGGGAGTAGTCGGTTCAGATTAATTTGGACTTGGGCCAAGAGCATACGAGTAAAGCAGTATGCCGGTGCCTTCGGCGGTGCCGCGATAACTCGAAATCCGCAAAAATAAAAACAAGAACAGCCATTGATCTTGCCGGCCTGCCCCAGCAGCGCGATTGTGTGGCGTCGTTGAGACTCGCACGTGTTGTATACGTCGAAAACAGGTCGTCCCGTATACCCGTGATGTTTTCGGCGCTTTTATCGGCTACCGTGACGAAACTGGGGGGCTGACTTTTACTGGCTCGATGAAGAGTTACGGGCGCGTAAATTTTCGCGGTCATAAACGGTGGGTCATGTTCGCAGCACTGAAAAGCACCCGCCGTTGCTGCTGCAATCCTGGAAGCCGTCCAACGGCGCATAAGACCGCGTATTGAGGACATGCGGGTGCTGTGTCCACATCGCGTATGTCATTGTCGAGAGGCTACACACGCAGATACGCGTGGCCAGCTCCGCGACGCACATGCGGCGGCTTCGCATCTGCGCAGCACCAGGTATACCGAGCGTGAAGGGGGCACCCCACGGCCATGCATGGGAGGACGAAGGCACCCATACGGCGTCATCATCGACGAAGGCTTTCCGCCCTTGCATGATGTTGGAAATGAAGAGAGAGAAAATTAAGGTGACAACGAGGAGCCATACTCCCTCAGCTGTCAGGTCACACGAACGGGCCACTATAGTTTTACCTTTTATGTCTCAATATTCTCTATACCATTTCCGTGAGTCTTCTTCGCACCAGCCCGATCGAATGACAGATCATTGAGGGAAACGGGAGGAATAGGTTCACGTCAATTTTGTTCGAAGAGCGGTACTGGCGCATCACGCAAATTGAGCCTAAATGCCTTGCATTGCACCATTCACAGGGCAATGAGACGACACATTTCAATAGAACTTATGCTCGTGATTTCTTCCGTCGGTACCCGCTGCGGTGGCTCAGTGGCTAAGGCGTTGCGCTGCTGAGCACGAGGTCGCGGGTTCGATTCCCGGCCGCGGCGGCCGCTTTTCTAATGGAGGCGAAGAGCAAAAACGCCCGTGGGTTCGAGATTTCAGAGCACGTTAAAGAACCCCCAGGAGGTCAAAATTAATCCGGAGCCCTCCACTACGGCGTGCCTCATCGTCTGCGCTGCGTCGGTGCGTTAAACCTTACAATCAATCAATTTCTTCCGTCGGAAGAACTTGTTTTTTGCTTCACATTGTGTATTTTTCACCTGTGCACCTCCCATACCTGCTACAGCCCGCAAGGGGTAGCAGTATTGTAAATAAAAAAAAAATAAAAGTGACTGGATATTCGGGAGCGTTGTGCATCTCGAAGCAGATCCAGGAGAGAGAGGGAGGGAGGGAGAGATAACGAACAATTTTATTGGGGTCCCGGAATGGAATTTCAGCGCCTTTTTATCTTTTTATCAAGAATAAAGAAAGCGGGGCACTTCGGGGAACATCATGCTGACGGATATGAACGGGTTCTCAACTGGTAGAAAGCGCACGCACGCACGCACGCGCACGTGCGCAAATGTACACACACTCCCACACGGACTAGAAAAGAATAAGAAAGGCATATTTAGCCGGTATCGCTCAGCCACTGGGCATTTGTGAGAGTTAGCGTTTGTGGACGGCGTCGCTATCTGCGCATGTGCAATTAGATTAGAGCCGCTTATTCCTACGGCACCCACGCCAGGTCTACTCAAACAAAACGCGCATCGTGACCGTGATTGGTGCGTACGGTGGTCGTGGCCCGGAATGTCTCATCGCTTGTCAGATAATCTGCTCCGCACACATTCTCTTTCTGGACAGAAGGGTTCCAGATGTGTGGGAGAGTCTTCCGCCACCCGGGCGCCACTTTCGATTGCTTGTGTTGCCACGGCTACAAACACCAGATAGCGCGACTCCACCAGCAACGGCGCTTCCCGGTCCTTTAAGGGCCCCTCTTTTCTGTCTTGTCGCAGGGCTGGAATTTGTTTGATTGTTCGGCGGCCCTTGATGCCGCCCCTTTATCGTCGGCCGCACCGCGTTCGCTCCACGTGCTCCGTCCGAGGGCGATATAAGCTCTGCTGCGTCACTCTCCACTGTGGGTCGATCCCCCGACGCTGCAGCAGTGCACCGTCCAAGGCGCTCTTATCGAACCCTGAACCCTTGCATGCCGTTGCTTGCATCCGCTGGCGCTGCACGTCACGTGACCTCACGCGAACGCTGAAGCTCGCTATCAGTAACAGGGTACGTGCAATGCCTCGGAGATAAAACGACTGCCGGCCGCCTTTTTCTGGTCGTGCCCTTTCCACCGAGCCTGGTCCGATTGGCGTAGCAAACCACGCCTCCGATGGGAGTAATGTACCCGGCTTTCGATCTCACCAGCAGCAGTCGCGTTATACACGCTGGCGTAGTTCTCTAGCTACCGCTTTGCTAATTAACATGTGCTTGGGCAGTGAGTCTGCGGTATGCGTTGTGTCCGTGTGTGATTATAAATATATATATATATATATATATATATATATATATATATATATATATATATATATATATATATATATATATATATATATATATATATATATAGAGAGAGAGAGAGAGAGAGAGAGAGAGAGAGAGAGAGAGATGAAGTAACGTGCTTGTCAGTGGCCTGCTTGCAATTGATTTTTTCCCTTATAACAAACATCAACATTACGCCTTATGGCGCTTCGAATAGCGTGATTAATGCTAAGAACTCGCATCAAGATTATACGGTCGTTGGGAGGTAGCCAATTCGATGAAATAACATAACTAAACCGGATAAGCCTTGTATGCCGACTGCGCTATCGCTGCGACGGGCCATGCAGGGCGCGTTTATGTTCCTGACAGTTGTATCACCTCTCTCTCGCATCGTGCGTGTCGAACCATAAGAAATTGGTCCGTTTGGCTCCGACTGTGCAGTGCAATACAGCAGCACTTGATCAAACCAGCTGAACAGTCCGAACAGTTCCGGAGGCTATATATTCGGCGAACGAGAAGCGACCCGCTTGTCGCTGGGACGGACCCACGCACATGGGCGTCGGGGCTTATCTTCGGCCGCCAGCGACCCGATTTACGTCGATTCACTGTGCCGATTTACGAGAGCGATTGCAGCGCCGCTCGCTGCTGTTGGAGCTTACGCGCATCGCTTTACGCGCGACAGTCAGCGCTCCCTCATCGATACACGTCCTAAGCGAAGTACCCACTGCAGGCGCTGCTCGTTTGCGTACGTCCGTGCATCGAGTGCGAGGCGATCGCAGGGTACAGCGGTGAAACGGGCGGAGAGGTAGTGCACTGTTTCGACAACCACTTTTGCTACTCGCGCAACTTGAAAAAAAAAAAAATCGCTGAAAGGAGGAATTAAAAACGACAAATAGTAACGCAAACATTTGCCGGTTGCTTTAAGCTTACCATCTCATGTTACCCATTGTCGTAGCATCCGCTCAAAGGTTATACCCGCATTCCTTATCATTTTTAGAGCTGCATTGAATAATACTGACGAGCCATAGGAAACACAGTAATATTTTATCTTGTCCATACTTTTGAACCAACGATTACAACACTATTACGTTGAAGTGCGCGCAAGTACTGTATGGCCAATGCATATTTAAAAAAAAAATGTGTATGTGTTTGTGTGCGTGTGTGTGTGTGTGTGTGGGGGGGGGGGGGGGTTATTGGAAAGCGGAGATATGGAACCAGCTTTATTTTCGCTGCTCTCAGGGAAGCCGCAGGCTATTTAAGTTTTATAAAGTCATTACTTCGATGTGAATGCATAGATTAATAAAATTCCGATGAATCGCATTGGAATCAAACCCGGCCGTAGTGGCTGCTTTCACATGGAGTCGAAAAGCGAAAACGCCCTTGTGTCGAGATTTCGGCACACGTTAAAGAGCCCCAGGTGGTCAAAATTATTCCGAATTATTCCGGCGCGTTAAACCCGCAAAATTCAATTGCAATCTATTCACAAGCCACACGAATTCTTGTCATGCGTTGCGGGGGTTGGGGGGGGGGGGGGGGGGGGGGGGGGGGAGGAGCGAAACTGTGTGTTAACATGAGCAAAACAGTACCGAACGGGACAGATTTAGCTACACCAGTGCATGCGTCAACTATGTTCTGTTTCTTTTACATCGTTTGTATTTTTGTGCTGCGAAGACCTTACCGTTTTAATTCGTTTGACATCGAAAGCGGTATGGCGTGCCTCCCCGTCTTTGGTTTGTGCAGTGTAAACTGCGCCCATGACACGAGCACTCCAAAACCAGTCCCGTGGCCGCGCGGGTTGGAGAGGGCGTGGATATTTGAGGAAGAGAAAAAAAGCAGCCAAAGGCGGGGGTAGGGAGGTGTGGTGAAGACTCATCACGCGACCTCGTAATCGCGCGCGAATACTGGGCATTTCATGGGCGAAGCTCCTGAAACGACTTCGTTATCATGTCGTGGGCCAGTCGATCTTCTTCTCGTGGAAGCGCTAGACGTGCAGGCGTAGTCGCCTCCACAATCCGCCCGCACGATTTCAATCACGCAAGCCCGTGGAAAATTCATTCCACTGTCTGAACCGAGGTAAGCAGCAAGTGATTGCGGACGCAACAGCTTGTATAGCCCGTTAAATTTTTTTTTTCTTTCAGATTAACCGCGCTGTGTTTGTACCGCGGCTTGGGGGAACATTCGCTTCGGTGCTTTGCGCAACCCCCCCCCCCCCCCCCCCCCCCCCTCTGTTCTTTCTTCTGCTCTTGGGCCTAAAAGTATCGCAGATGATTTGTCATCGCCAGCCATGTAATATCGTCAGGAAGTTCATTTCATCGCAACAACTTGGGCATTGCTAAGCCGTTGTTTCACCGTTTCCTTTGCGAATGTGGTCACGTGTCATATGTGCATACGTCGGTCTAAGCGCTTAGATATTGGATAGGGCCTTTTCTGTCAGTTTCTCATGCGAATATGTGTCGTGTGGGATCATTAGTCTGGCGTGACAAATCTCTTCTTTAGATTTTTCAGACGACGATCCCCCCCGGCGCACTTTCGATATTTATTTCCCACACCTGCAAGAAAGGGTCCTTGTATGCAAGGCGAGGCGGCAAAGCCTTTATTGACGCGTGCTGTGCAGACATTACGTCCAACGCTTTGCTCATAGAGAACTGATTGATTGTACGGTTTAACGCGGCGACGCAAGGCAGGCGATGAAGCGCGCCGTAGTGGAGGGCTCCGGATTGATTCTGACCACCTGGGGATCGTTAGCGTGCGCCGAAATCTCGTACACACGGTCATTTTAGCCTTTCGCCTCCATCAGAAAAGCGGCCGCCGCGTGCGGGAATCGAACCCGCGACCTCGTGATCAACAGCGAAACGCCTTAGTAACTGAGCCACAGCGGAGGGTTGCTCATGAAAAACTACTAACCGCCGTGCATGGCAGAGGCGGTAAGACATCCGATTCGCAGCCAGAGGGAATCAGGTTAGACTCCGGCCACGACGGCGTTTGATACTTTTCGTTATCTCAGAAAAGGCTTCATACACACAGAGTATATAGTATAGTATAGTTGCAATAAAAACTTAACGGATTCGTAGGAACTTAGGAATAGACCAAACCCGCCGCGGTGGCTCAGCGGCTAAGGCGTTGCGCTGCTGAGCACGAGGTCGCGGGTTCGATTCCCGGCCGCGGCAGCCGCTTTTCTGATGGACGCGAAAAGAAAAAACGCCCGTGCGTACGAGATTTCGGCGCACGTTAAAGATCCCCAGGCGGTCAAAATTAATCCGCAGCCCTCCACTACGGCGCGCCTTATCGCCTGCGTTGCGTCGGCGTGTTGAACCCTACAGTGAATCAATCAAGGAAAAGACCAAAAATAAGTTATTCGCCCTCGTTTGAATGTGCAAGTGGGCACACGGTTGCAGTGACGTGAAATAAGTGTTTATTTAAGGAAATTTGTCTTGGAACACTCAAGCCGAAGATGTATGCCCCGGTGTATGCGTATACACTATCGGCGCCAAGGCGCATGCGCACACTGCAGACCAGTTTGCGCGTGCGGGTGTGCCCGCAGTCCTGCCGGTCGAGTGCCGGGTAGATTTTCTTTAAAAAAATATCTTGTTATGATCTAGCCACGTTGCTCATTGATTGCTCGGATTTACTCTTTACTCCCTAACGTGTTTGGAATAAATGTATTTCGACAGTGCTGCAATTCTAAATTGTCTCAAGATTATAGACGGGGAACGTAATCGTGATTACGTGAAGTATATAATCTGTGCGCAGGATTCTGGTGTCAACAAGGGCTTTATGATTTGCTGTGTTGAAACCAAAGGCGAGTGAAGCGAAGTGTTGGAATGTATATCGGCGCCGCTAGACGGGAATTTTTTTGTTTCCAGGTGAAGGGATGACATAAAAGAAGTAAGTGGTACAGTGAATGAGGGAAACACGGGGCATGATAAATAAATTTCGTGGCCTCGAGCCCGCCAAAAAATATTTTACAGCTTGGGATGACATTTCCCTCAACAACGTAGGTACGACTGCCATTACACCGCGTATGTCTGTTGCGCAAGCTAAGCGATAAGATGAGGGCGTGGGAACGAACAACCCACTCCTGGCTTTTATTCTGTTTGCGCAGCCGAGATAAACGCCCACTCCAAACTCTGGCAGTTGAACAAAAACAGGAACAAAGAAGAACGCAGGTGGGATTTTACCCGCCGCGATGGCTTAGGGGCCAAGGCGTTGTGCATCTGAGACCAGGGACGCGGGTTCGATTCCAGACGCGTCGGCTGTTTTTCTGTTGGAGGCGAAAAGCAATAAACGCCCGTGTGTCGAGATTTCGGCCCACGTTAAAAAAAAGGTGCAGAGGTGGTCAAAAGTAATCCGAAGCCCTTCACTATGGTGCGCCTCACAATGCATGTATAGCTTCGGCGCGTGAAACCTAAATAATTTTTTGATGGGATTCGTATTAAAAGGTTGCTTATAGGAATTAAGTGGTGCCTCACGTTTATAGACTAAAATGGGAAATTTGGGCGCCGCAGAACGTAAAGGGAGATATCTCTGGTCCTCTGGTATCTGGAGATATCTCTGGTCCTGTACGTTATCTCACGACGTGTGGGTTCCTTCACTGACAAAAGGATATAGCTACCAGCGAAATGACTAAAAATTATGTAGGTCCATTATCAAATTAGTGCATGCCGACATTGCGGCTTTCGAAATAATTATTAATTGTTGGAAGCTCCAGTGAAAATATCTGCTGAGTAAATTATGTTTTACAGCCATGGTTATGCTTTTAACACTACGTACATGAATGAACAATTATTGAGATGAAGTGGAATAAGTGGGCCAATGACGAGGCACATCGTATCATTCGATTCGAAAAATGCTTTGATGTTGTTTTTGAACTGAATTAGATTGTACTGAATTAGGTGGAATTTCCTAGTAAAATCGTTGTTTGCCTAATTTGCGCCCTCGGACGCACTGATTGGTCGCTCAGGTGCAACGGGAAAAACGCATCCAATTAGGTTGCGTAGAGTTCAGAGATTGGATCATCTACGAAGCGCTGCAATGGCCTACTCAAAAAAACATAAAAGAAAAATAGAACATCTTGTAGGTCTGCTTGTGCAAAGAGTCCTAATGCGATATCATGTGTTGTGAATTTCCCCGCACACGCACGCAAACGCGAATGAATGTCCGCATTAATCATGGAGGGGAGTAGCCAAATAATGCAATAGCATTTAAATGGTTTTGTGAAGAACGTTGACGCGTCCAATCGCATTTCAACGTTCAGCCCATGGCCCCCCGCTATGCGGGTTGTAACCTACATGCAGCTTGTACGGCAAGTACTTGAGCAAATCGACTGTCGCTGTAACGAACCACGAAGGTCCAGCGCGGGAAGCTGTTTTACCCGCGCTACGCCGCATCCCAAATAAAGTAAAGAACAAATTATATAGTAAAGAAATGTTTACAAACTCAACTTGAAAAAATTTACTTGTTACAATTTTCCAAAGAGACGTTGTTATACTCTTATATTAGTTATAATTTTCGAAAGAACCCGTCCAGCGAAGCTCGTTGTAAACGCGGCACTAGCGGTGTTCTAAATCTGAAACCTGGTCTGTTGCAACTATACTGTTTAACCATGGTCCATTTACAACGAACCTTGTCATTGGCTAAGCCCTGCAGGGACCTAACAAAAGCACTGAAAGGGGCCGTTGTGCTCGGATGTCCATTGTATCAGGATTCGTTATATCGATAGTCCACTATTGCACGCAAGGGCCGCCTCGTGTGGCCAGTAAACACCTTTTGTGGAGGTTGTCCAGCTTTCCTAGCGCTGCGCTGAGCCGACTGAAGGCTGTCTGCAGTAGCTTTCAGACGGTCAATTGCGAGAGTCCGGCGGGAAGACCGCTTGCTATATAGTGCCGAACTCTCATATAAGTATGTAAAGCTCGGATTCTCTCGTGAAAATGGCGAAAGGATACGGACTCCGCCTGAAAGCATGGTCGTGTGACTGCAAGGCTTTGTGAGTGTCTGCCCTCCAGGACGACAGCTACAGTCACGCGTGTCTAATTAGTTCCTGCGCGTTAATTTGTGGGAGTGGCGTCGCAGTTAAGGGTTGATTCACTTGTAGGTCAAAGCGTTTTCTCCCAGCCGAACCTCGTGGTGCAGGCAGCTTGTTCGCGTCCGGCGCGTGACAGCGGTTCGTTATGCGCGCTTTCAATGCGTGTCGCTATCGACAGGCTTCTTTGCAACTCGCCACTCCACTTGATCCCGCCTGATAATCCCTCGCGAGGTTATTTGGTCAGGGTGGGTTCATATCAAAAATGGTTCGAATGCCTGCGGTGGGAAGTTTGAGACGTAGCGATGTACTTTTTGTTCCGAATGTTCGCCTTACGCGGTTCATTAGACAAAAATGCGCTCATCGCGGTGGGTATCATTGCAGGAAAATTACGCCACCACCGCGAGTGCAAGGAATCGTTCAGCGGCCGTCATAGCGGCGCGGAGCAGCGTTTGTATTCTATTGGGGGCAAACAAGGGGTCCGTGTCGTTAGGGTGTCACCTGCATGACGGAGCCAGCTCAGCGCAGAACCGTGAACAACGGGTGTGCGCGCGGTCATGTTGACGAGGCTATTACGGAGTTACGGGATCGCGGATGACTGTTCTGTGGTACCCAGCACGTGCTCGGGGCGACTGCGCATGCGCACAAGCCTGGGAGCCGCCTGCGCACGCGCGCAGTAACGTCGATCGTGTTGCTTTTCCGGGATCGTTTTTCAGGTACGCTACAACAGTATATAGTCACTGCCACGGTAACACGGTCCCGCGAAGCTAAAGACATCATATTGTCTTCGACAGGACGGGTAAACACATCAGCGTATACAGTCACACGTCCGGCGCTTTAGGCGGCTACACGCTCAACCTGCCCGCCTGGCTGGTAAACAGAGGGCGGCTCCTGCGTTTGCGCAGTGCCCCCTTTCTACCCTTTCAACAAGCGATCTTTGTTGTCCGGAAGTTCTTCTGCGGTATATGTAGCCGTGACGAGACACCCTGTGGCTCGTGCTAAGGAGAGATGTTGGCTGCGTTGATCACGTAGCCCCTCTTCACGCGTCTGGCGCGGTGGCGTCGTGCCGCTTCCGGCGGAGTCATGATGATGTGATCAGCGGCGCGTAGGCTTTGATCGTCCCGACCTGTGTGACACATGTCAACACCGGATTTCATGTCCGCGTCCGCAGAGAAGGTGCCAACACCTTTTAGATAGCGCGCACAACTTCAAACGAGTAGACTAATTAAGCCGTCTCTGAGCAATTTGGGAGCAATTGGGGCAAAATTGAAAACGAGGGCTGGGTCACTCCAAAGCAATAATGCGATTCGTTTCACAAATAATTTGTGCACATTTTCATGCATAGCTTATTCAGTACATGGGCTAGGGGCGGCAAGAGGCCATACGGCATCACAATTTTTCTTGTTTGCTAGTAATGCGTGCTGGACGTGTAAATCTCCTGTAGATCTCCTGTAGCAGACACAAGCAAGAACACAATAAAACAGAAAGAAAACAACAACAAAAAAGTATGGTATACGGGTATGCAACATTCGGTTGCCCAATGACTGATGACACTAAAGTATACTCCTATCGAGGTTCTTGCATTTATGAAGAAGCGCTTGACACTTAAAGGAGCTGGTATGTATACCGCAAACGTGTACGTAAAACGGCAATGTTCATTATTTTTTAATTCTTTTGGCTTCTTGTCCGGGATCAATAGCTCGTGTAGATAAAAGCTCGAGCATTTGATGCGCCAGTTTGAGATTGGCGGCTGTCTCCGCGCAATGTGGCACAGTTTGCACATGGTTAACCAAGTGGCGGTTGAGACCGAGGCGGTAGGCGCAATAACGTGAATGTTTCATACGAACGCGTGCTGACGTTTCGTTTTTCTGTGGCTCTTCTGCCGTTACCACCTGCACATGGTTATTTCTTGGAGGACGGCTGAATGATGGAATGGCTGGCCATCTGTGTGTGGCGCAGGAAGCGTGCCTCCGAGTTGAGCAGCCTGCTGCGAGGACCCCTGCGAACGGAATGCGCCCGCGAACTGCGAGCCTCATCAGCGTCCTGGTGCTGCTGCTGCCTGCCGTCCTGGGCAGGTCGCTGGTCGACCAAGGGGCCCGGCAGCGCAACGCCGTCGGGGTCAGTACCGTCTCCCCACTAGACGACAAGGACAAAGCCTCAGCATTTATCGGCATCCGGAGGCGAATGTTGTAGCTCTAGTGACCAAGCTAAAAAGAATGTCAGTGTATGGGGTGGACATAATATCGGCGGCCTTGCAGACGACGGGCACCCGCCTTCTTACCGACACGGTATTGATCCGCCCGCACAATAAAATCCTGGCGGCAACCTTTTATCATCGGGCTTCACAGGCGGATGAAAACAAGTGCAGGGCTATATCCCTAGAATACAGCCTATTTATGCTTGCCATTTTCTTTAGTCATCATTGGACAGTCTCGGGGAGATGTCGGCCCTCCCATTACGTGCAGTGCTCAAACGTTTCCCCCTGTGGAACGGTTTCCGGCGGAACTGAAGCGCAATTTGAGACGCTGAATCTGTTTGTTTATTCTAAAAATGTGTCGCACGGGTTAGTATCTACAAAGATGCCCTTCGGTTAGAGACGGAACCGGGGCCAGAAGTACGCCCCTTCCCTTTTGCATGTGTCTTGCTATCAAAGGTCCAGGTCCCGCATTATTAGCTGCATACGTGCAGATACGGTGTGTCCCCTGAAGTGGCAGCAAATTCTACAGATAAGGCTGAAATTAAAGGTGGGGGCGAAGGGGGTGATAAGCTTTACTACAGCGAGCACGGAGAGTACTGACGCACTCGCATATTTCAAGGGAACAGCAAAACGCGATAACCGCTGCGCTTCTTGTTCGCTTTTCCTTGACTGACAAGAGCGGCAGCAACTCCGTGCATGACCTAGGTCACCACACCCGCGAAATCAGCTTATGCTTCGAGGAAGGGCTGACAGTTTATTACGTTCGTATACGCACGTCGCCAATGCGCCAGGCCTCCCAGATCTTACGATGTCGGCCTTCACGCCCTCACCGCGTCGTCAGAAACGCGTCCTTGAGCTTTGGGAAGGATCTTTGACCGGCTGCCCATCAGGAAAGAGGAAAAGCTGACAAGCACGTGCCGGTTTCCTTTCGCATATTCCCTTTGTGAACCCATTGCCACATTATAGAAAATCCTGCGCTTGTGGGAATGCTGGGCGTTAATTATGTGATTTCGACTTGAATTAAAAGCAAAACGGTTTCTTTCTTGCGCAGCTTTTCGTGTCCAAGGCACAGAGGGGCTCACGAGTCGGTAAGCACTTAACTCTCTAATCCTAGACTCGACTGGGAAAATTCCCGGCGCGGATGCCGTGTTCTAAGATGTTCCTGACTTGGCGCTCGCTTCCTTGCAGGCTCTGGAAACAATCTGCTGCGCAAGTCACACCTGAAGCTTCGCAACGCCCCTCCCGACGTGATGACTGTCTCCGAGTCGGACTCACTCGTCGTGGAATGCGAAGCCGGCGGTAACCCCCCGCCTACCATTCACTGGCTCAAGAACGGACTCCGCGTCGGCCAGGTGAGCACTGCAGTCTGCTCGAGGATAACTGGCGCACATTTTGTTAAATTGTTAGCGATCCTGCGTCTACATCACCTTAATCATTCTTCCACTGCCAATGCGTACACATGCCTGCTCCGGTCACCGGTGCGTCCACAAGCGAGGCAGAATGGTGGGGGAGAGCGGCGGGCGGTGGACCCTATCATTTCCTCTGGCATCGCAGTCATCGTTCCATCGGCCGCAGCACCTCTTTTCACCAGAGATAGGAGGGGGGGGGGGGGGGGGGGGCTTAGATGGCAACATATTCAAACTTTTTGCAACCGTAACCCGGCGGGCATTTAATAGAAATGTAGGCACACTTTCTGTGCATAACTCGCGTCATTTATTACCTGGCTGCTGTGGTTGATCTGAAAAATATATTGGGCCGTTTAAACATGCTCATAACATTAAAGCTGAGCGCGGAAAAATCGCCACACCTGCCCTGGTTTACTTGATAGCGTATTCCTTGCTCCACCAGGACACGCTATGCATGCACATGCACGGCGTGCCCTTCTCTGGCCATTCACGATAAAGTTGTCCCTTGTTTTTCTGTCCGCACTATTATCACCGCTTCTAGCAAGTAATGTATGAATCCGACTACCGAAAGACAACGTTAGAACCTCGCTATTGCGCATTCAGGTGACGATTTTTTTCTCTTTTCATCGGCAGTAAAGGTTTAGTTTATTTGATTTACTTTTGCACGAAATGAAAGCGCGAGGGATGTGAAAGAAGGAATCAAATAAGCCGGTTTATATTTTCAGCTTCTAAGCTTAAGGAACGGATATTAGAGGAAATGCTAGTTGGTTGGGACTCGTATTTTCCTACCGAAAAGAATAAATAAAAGCGGAAGAGGGCGGACACTTCTTGACGGCCCCCAGGGGAAAGAAACATCCGAGAAGCGTAGCGCAGGCAGTGCCCGCCATTGGCGTGCACAATTTCTGCACGTCTTCCCACCACGACCCCCCGAGCAGGCAAAATAAGTAAATAAAAGACTGCCTCCAAGATTGGCTCTTCGCTTGGCTGCGGACCGTGGTCGTTCCTCATTCAGCCCGGGCAGAAGAAGCGATGGTAACCGAGGAAGGCGATAGCAGCGGCTGCAGCTATCGCGAGATGAACGAGCCGACATTTTTCTCTTTTTTCCCACGCTGCATTCGTCTTTTTTTCTGGGTTAATCTGCGGCATACGTGGTCGCGGCCACGCACTCCGCGGTCGCCTCCGCAGCCTTGGTGGTCGGCCCCGAGGGCACGTGGCGGCACGTCGAGCATTTCAGTATCGCACCGCGAACACACATAATGGCTCTCATTGCGAGCGACTGATGCGACAGAAGGAGTGCCTCCCACTCATCCCTCTCTTCGCTGGAGAGGGGGCTGCGACTCGAGCGCGGGTACACGGCCGCTGGGTGCGCTTTTCATCGACGGGCCGTGATTGAAGTGCGCCCTGTCTCAGCTGCAGCTGAGCCAAGGTGAAGCTGAGAACGCCGAGGAATTTGTGTCCCCGTA
Organism: Haemaphysalis longicornis; assembly: GCF_048455015.1. Taxonomy (NCBI): domain Eukaryota; kingdom Metazoa; phylum Arthropoda; class Arachnida; order Ixodida; family Ixodidae; genus Haemaphysalis; species Haemaphysalis longicornis. The sequence goes on from NW_027526203.1 coordinate 460,820,455, forward strand.
GCACGCACTGCAGAAGCGGCGGCAACAACGTTTGTCTGAGTAGTACTGAGTAGTATTAGCAGTAGACAGCGAAGAAATTTTGTGCGAATTTCTACGCTTGCGACCCTGACAGAGAGAACACTCTTCAAAATACTGGTATCACAGGGCAAACTCCAAGTGTGACTCCAGGGCCCGTTTGCCCGAACGCGATAAGTATAGGAATAAGTTCTCAACTACAACTTCAGCGCTGTATAGGTAATAAGTCGTGTACCCGAAACAGACAAAAATGCTCGGTTAGGGTAGCGCTTTCGTCGGATTTTCCCGCAACCGGCTTATTTGCCTTGGCCGACTTCGACTTATTGCCGTGTTATTCGTAAGCGGGAACTTAATCGGGAACTTATGCGTACGGGCAAACGGGCCCAGATGAGATGGCAGTTGTGCTCGATAAGAATGAAAAGGAGGCAAAGCTTTAGGTGACGATGTGATTACAGTCGATCTGTTCTGTCTTCGGCACAGTGGGTTCTAGCCACTACATCGGTCCATAAATTGACTGATACGAAACGCAAACGTTATCTATGCGAACATTTATGCGAACATACTCACGAACACGAATATCTCTCGTACTCTAAAGACAATGAGTTCCCTCCGAAAGAGAGAGAGAGAGAGAGAGAGAATAAACATAGAGAGATACTTGTCCCCTTTTGCACTGCTTAAATACTGTGTGCCGGCCTAATCCCACAGATTGAACTGGAGAACAGCGACGTGAAGTGTTATGACTTGAGTTGTATTTGTCATTAAACATTGCCCAAATCAAAAGGCCGAAAAAAATGGACTCAGGAGCTCTAGTCTTCTGCCCTTCGTTGCTTCATGCCATGTTACAAGCTGTGTTTGACGACGAATATGTGCATATGTGCAGGTTCACCCAACTCGCCGCTTTTGTACGAGCACCGTTCTTGTTGTTATGCACCGTATTTAATTCCAAATAGTTTCTCTTTAAAGGGACACTGAAGTGAATTTGTCAAGCTCCCGTTTTTGCTTGCACTGCGTAGACTGGCTCAAATTAGCACACTTTTCATCGTTTATCCGGTTGACAAATCGGTAATTATTTTACAAAGCGCGAAAGAAGAAAAACTACCATGCGCGGTTTGCGGCGGCCGCACCAACTAAAGCTGTGACGTTGGGAGGAGCGGGCACCGTGATTGGACGATGCCCAAGGTCAGCAACCAAGCAAGTTTCGGTTTCGGTTTCGGTTCTGTAAAATACAACTGGTGGCGTTGTTGGATGGGCATTCTCAATAACTTAGTAATCATCGTACCGCGCTTCTGCCATGTTGTCAGCGGTAAAAATGCATAAAGATAAGCCTCCCAGGACGGCTTGGAATCGTAGCATTCACTAGCCGAGACCTACGCAGTGCATGAACGCCCTCCGGGTACCCGTAGACGCCCAAATGTCATGCGCTTTTCCCCCATATTTGGAGTTTGCCTCCCGCATGCCTGTATCGTAAAAAGCGTGTTCGCACCAGGCCAAGGGTCTGTTCATTCTGGCCTGTGCCCACTGCCTGCAAGAGTCGGTGCTTATGTCAACAGCATGCCAACGAGAACTCGCTAGCGCGCCAGTGCCAGCCTGCGCGCGTTTTGTGAACTAGTTCGTGGAGCCATGAACGTTGCGGCCCAAAAAAAGGTGAACTCAATATAGAAAACATCGGCGGAAAACGAAAAAGTTAACTTACAAAAAAAAAAAAAAAAGCACATACCCGCGGGGATTCGAACTCAACTTACAAAAAAAAAAAAAAAAAGCACATACCCGCGGGGATTCGAACTCGTGACTTGCAAAATACTTGCGGTGGCATACCTAGGCCCCAGACAACTCAGCCACGGAGCGGGCTCCGCAGCCTTTGGTAATATAGGGTATATATTGTACAACCAGTTTACACTTTTATTTAGTTTTGGCATTTCAAGCAGCTTAGGTGACTATTTGTTGTATTGCGCTCGTGCAGTAAGCGTCGCCCGAGTTTCCCCAATAGCTCACGTCTAGCAATTGCATTTCGTAGACGGAAAAGCGTTCGCAGATGCGTAGTCGTGCTGCTGACCGCTGTGCCTGTTCGCCCAGCGCAAAAAAGTGCTTCCCGCACCCTAGTTTTACGCTGTATGGTAAAAATATAAGTTGATTTTATTTCCTTAGTACCTATATTGACTTCGCTGACTCTTGTCCCGCCTTCAAGAGACCTTATATTTTCCTACTGGCGTACCAGTCAGCGAAGCGTCGCATGTGCGCTTGTGCAGCGCTTGTGTGAAGCGACCTTGACTTGGAGCTAGATACAGTGTACTAACTAACCAAGTAAAGAAAGGAAGATTCTTCCATTCACAAACATGTCCTGGCTTCGTTTCAACTGAGCGAACGAATTGCGACGACCCGTCGGCGGCCTTCGACGAAACGCTGGGCCGACTGACTCTGTCTGAAGGCCGGGGAGCCGTGCAGTAGCGCAGCCAATTGCGAGCTCGGCTCCTCGTGACGTCACACGAAAACGCCGCAGAAAATGGGCGAGCTTAAAGAGAGGAGGACAGCATTTTCGAATTAATTTTTCTACTAAATAAAATCGCGTAAACGCGCCCAGGGTGGTCGAAACATGGCCTGGGGACTCCGGACTACAATTTGCGCAAGTAATCCCGCAATGTTTACATATCACTTCAGTGTCCCTTTAAGCTGGGAAATTCTTGTTCACACGATGAAGAAGGTCACATGTGATGGGCGTCGCATAAGGGGCACCGTAGACGAACCGGGTAAGTGCAGCGCGTGGTGAGCCCCCGATCTCTTCTGCCCGCAGGACATGAGCGCTCCCGAGCACACCGAGGAGGACGTGAACCCGGAGGGCGCGCCCATGCTGGGTCTGAGCTACACCCGCTCGCGGCTGTTCATCGACTGCGCGTCGGCACAGTTTGACGAGGCCGAGTACACGTGCGTGGCCCAGAACCCGTACCACCGCATCAGCAAGACCACCAAGGTCAAGGTGACCAAGGTCGGCTCCGCTCCTTCAAGCCCCCTGTGCCTCGTCAAGAAGTCCTTCGGTACGCGACCCCAGTCCTTCCGGGTGGAGAATGTAGTTTATGGTTGGTGTCTGAGAAAGAAAAAAATACGCGGCTCTGTGAGACAGTTCTCCGTCGAACGCCGCAAATAAGTTGATGGCACAAGTGAAGGCAATACAGTATAGCAGCGAAAGCAAGTGAGAACGTTACCGATTACCGCATCCCATCGTGATGTTACTTACTGTATGCTCTCAACGTCATAGCACTGTATGTGTGTCACGTGGTAGTTGAACGTGTCACGTGGTAGTTGAAGCGCTCATTAGGTTCAGCATGATGGTGCAAGGACAACTTCCGTTTCCCATCCCACGAGGCGCGATTTCAATGAGTGCAATGCACGTCTGTGCAGCTAGGGAAGAGAGCTTTCTGTGATCGCCTTACCTTGCCTTCAATGGCCAACCGGCTTGCTCAAGAAAGAGTTGTTGAGAAGGTATTGGCACCCCTCTAATGAGGCCCATATAACGTCCACAGATCAGGGCACACGAAATCAGTGCGCCGCGGGGCTCCTGCCGGTAACAATGCCTTCGCTGCCGAACATCTTCGATGCTTTCACGGCTTAGCTCTGAATGTCGCGCTGCTGCTTTCTCTCTCCGCAGTGGCTCCCGGCTCGCCTGCTCGCATCACCATGTGGACGCACACCCGGATGGAGCTGATGGGCAGCACAGTGCAGCTCTTCTGCCGGCCCGTCGGATCGCCCAAGCCCAGCGTCTCCTGGTTCGGTCCCGACGACACCGAACTACAGAACAGTGACAAATACAAGGTACAACCGCGCACCTCCGCCGCTGCACTCATTCCGGCAGCTTACAGTCGGGACGCCATAAGGGCCACACACTGGGAAGTCCCCGTCGGTCGTCTGCACCACAGCGCTGGAGAATGATCAATTTAAGTGACTAAGTGTGCAAATTCGGTGAATGATGAAACCCAACATTCGACTTGGCAAAAAAAAAAAAAAAAAAGCGCATGGGGGCAGGGACAACACCCAAGGCGTGAATGGCGTTTTGCATTGCGCAACGTCCCTGCGCAGATACCCTTCCCCCCAAAAAAATTTAATGCTCAGCCACGTCATTCGTCGAATTTGCACACTAGGCCACTTCGCTTGATCATTCTGGAGCGCTGTGGGGAAGACAACCCACGGGGACTTCTTAGAGTGCAGTTCTATTTTGCTCCGCCTTAAAGGGACCCTGCAACACTTTCCATTCGCGCTTTCGCTCTTTCGTTCGCGCATGGAACCACTGCGAAAGCTATAGTTCTCGCTGGCACTGAGCGGCAGTGCGTGATTTGCTCGTTGCACCAGATACGCCTTCCATTTCTGCTTTGTTTTTGTGGCGTATTTTTAAGTTGCTATCGAAAAGCGTTCATTGCTGCAACTGAAGAAAAGCCGGCCAACAGTCGCTACATGGCCTTAGTGACGTAATTCGAGCGGTCGAAGAACGTCAAGACCGGGAAAGAGAGATAAGTCTTTTGAGCGAGTTTCCAAGTTATCTGATGGACATATAGCAGCTATTTTTGGCTGAGGTACTGCGACCCCATAATCTAAGTACTGGGTGTGTTGGGTGACTACGTTCTGCAAGCATTTAAGATTTCAAAAAAAAGTTGAAGAAAGTGCTGCAGGGTCGGTCCCTTTAAGACCCGCTCTACATTGTGCGAATTTAGCTGCGAAGTCGCTGCTGTGACGCTGCTAGTGCTGAAAAAGCTATCTGTTGCCGCAGCTACAAAAATAGATCGTTTTGCCGCATGAACGGCGCCACAGCAGCGAATTCGTGGGTAAATTCGCACCATGGACAAAAAGCTTGACGCGCTCAGTTTGGTAGGCACCAGAATTTGACGAAGAATTAACAGATCGCGTAAGTTTGAAATGTAGAAGTCTTACTGCTAGCGGATCAGCCAAAATGTAAAATATTGTGTATATATTTATGTTTGTAGCGTTTATTTCTTGATAGCCTTGCTTAAATTATCTAATCATCCGTAAAGTTTATTACAACAGTTTCAAAAGAAGGAGGGGACGTGCAGCAAAGATACGTTTTCTTCGTACTTGTATGGATTCCGTTATCGGTGTGGGGTCGAGCTGATTTCGTGTCAATGGTTTGCTGATCCCTGTGTTCTTTTCCTATTGTGTTCCTTGTGCGCAGGTCCTGGAAAACGGTGACCTCGAGATTCGAAATATCGCCTGGAATGACATGGGCGGTTACACGTGCGCGGCAGAGAACTCGCATGGAGTGGACCGGACATCAACTTTCCTCTATCCTACGCTGGTAAGAAGTCTAACCTGTTCTGTGGTTTTTACATGAACTCGGAATAAACAGGAAGTAATTATATCCTTGCGAAAGAAAAAGATGATTAAAAAATAAATGCATAACGTAGAGTAATTGTTTAGGGTTTCGAATAAACAAAGCAGTCTGCAATAAAGAAGATTAATTGATATGTCAAGGCAGAAGGGTTTTTGCCAAAGCGACATCGGTGCAAACGGGATGCGACAGAAGAGAGAAACGTGGAGGCGTCACGGGTGACGAAAGTGAGCAAAAAACAAAGCAGTAAGGGTAAACTACTCTTGTGAAAAAAAAAGAAAGCATAGAAAAACAAATTAAAAATGGGATAGAATTTAGGGGAAAAAAGTTTTAAAAAGCTTTGCCTCTAAAATATTCCTAGCCTGTTTAGCCAAAGTTCCCCTGTATGACCAATCAGTGCTTCCAAAGGTGAAAATTTGATGAATAACACTTCCGGAAGCAAGGTTTAGCTAAGAAGTATGTTCTACGTTGTGACATCGCACAACTCAGAACGTCATACTACGGTTGCGCAATGTCCAAGTACAGACTAAACTTTTCGTAATAAATGGTACCTTTGCTGGCTCGATCGCAATGCTAGGTTACTGAAGTGATGAAGTTGGGGTGAATCATATGCACAGATGTCCTTCGAGAGAGTCGTTATAACTGTATTTTCTAACATAAAAAGTCGCGTTCAGGTTTCAGTTGCCGAAGCTGCGCGATCGTTGTGGAATTCAACCTCATTAATACTTTACATTCTAGTAATCCATCGCTGTTCATGCTGCTGGCTCTTACCGCCCAAAACTTTGTTTGAAAGGCCCGTAGTCCTGCAAAGAAAGTAATTTTCACGCACGCAACGTTTGTTAGAAGACCTCGCGGAAAGTGTAAAGCCAACTCGTCCCCATGGTGGCTCCTCTGCCACGGCGGCACGATAGGCGTTCAGAACGAGTGTGTCGCTCGTAATTTCATTGTGTACTCCTGCCAGCCCTTCTGAGCTGCTCGTACGTTTGGCAGTTTTTAAGGGCGCCCCCTCTCTTTCGCTCCGCTCTTTTTGCAGCCGGACAAGGTGTAGGTGGAGCACGGCTCTGGTGACCTTGAAGTCGTCGCTGCTTCCCGCATTGTGATGCGAGCTCGTCATCCAACCAGGCTGGATTGTTGTACATAGTGTCGCCGAACATTCCAGTGGTCTGGGCCCACCACCCCCGCCGTGGCCTGCTGCCCGTCCGTGGCCCTCCCTCCTATTTATTGTCGCCCACCCCTCGTGTCATCTGCCTCGCTTCGTGCCTGCCTCGCTGCGTAGACTCTTTCCGAAATGACTGTGTGCACCCCGACTATGACGATGATGTTTAGAGGCTTCCCCTGGCCTGTTCCACGGGGACCCCGTCGCTACCCAGTGCAGTCAGCTGGCGGGAGCTGTCGCGCAGGCTCGTGATCTGCGACGTGTCGTCACTCAACAAAGGTTGTGTCTCCGCATCGTCCCTGGGCTCCCCTCGTCGTCAAAAAAGTCCAAATCGGTTCTCGCCCAAAATCCAAAATGCCGGAGGACGAGTGCGCTACATTTTTGCGCCATCCCTTCTCGACGGGAAGCCCTCTGGTCGCACACTCGCCAAGTACAGGCGGCCGAAGCTGAGCTCAGATTTTAGTTCTATTTAAATGAAACTAGTTCACTTTGTTTTCTTGTTAATTATTACATGCGTTGGAAGGTAACGACAAGTTTCCCACTTGATTTTTTATGTCTCGGTGGGACACCCAAAGAGGTGGCCTAGGAAAACAGGACGGATGCCGGTGGTAGCGAACACGCGAGCGTTGCACGCTGACGTGGGCCGAGTGAAGTCTCATCCTCACGTCATCGCGCATCTCGCCGGACCTTCGGCTTCGCTGTTCCATTCTGATATTACGAAGCCACTTCGAGGTTGTCCCAAGATTCGTTGTGAGCGTCTTGTTAGTTTCGTCATTTGCGCAGCGAACTTGTTTCGGAGCGTTGGGTTGCTCTTTTAGCCCCTTATGCTAAGTCATCTCATTCCCCATAACATCTGTGTTACAGTATTACGCGTATTTTATTTTTGTGTTTTAACTGGCACCCGCCAGCAACCTCCCTCGCGGGTCGTTCGAACCCCACGCTGGCTGCGTACGGCCGCCCGTGTTTTCGGGGTTTATGCGCGGCGTCTGATGACAAGGGACGCTTGGAGAGATGACGATACGTTGAAGGTGAACTCGAAGACGCCATCGGAGAGCTTGTTCGCTAAGTTAATTTCGCGACAACGCTTATACAGGGTCATCGCACTGTTGTTACCTCGTCACGATACGTGTAGCACGCTAGCACGTCGCTCTTGTGTGACCGATGTCTTTCAAGTTGCGGTTTATCGGCTATACATGTATTTTGCTAGCCTGGCAGCTGATCGTGAAATTTCGGAAAGAGTCTATTTTGGGCTTGATTCGAAAAAAAAAACACAAAACTGGTGTACATACATATAGGCGTATAGCAAGAGAGCATCAATGTTGTTTCGTCAAGTTGCGTTTATTAAAAGTTTGTACCTCGTACGTGCAATGTTTGTCCTCGTGTGCTTTATTTTACGGCAGCGCGGCGCACGGATTGCGTCTCAGCTTGCTGCTGCTGGTGATTGTTTTGGTGTGATTTCCTTATTATCGGGGTGACGGCATGTGTCGGCATTGTACAATCCTTTTATTTAAGCTCTGGTATTAGATTGAGGACAACTTAAACTGAGGAATAGATTTAGGACGGCTTAAAATAACTTAAATAGAGGACGACTCAGCGAGCAATGGAAAGGAAGATGATAGGTGTAACGTAAGGGACAAGAAGATAGCGGAGTGGGTCAGGGAACAAACGCGTGTTAACTCTTTCGCTACCGCGCCTATCAAAATCGATCAATTTGATCCATACTTTTGGGAGCGCCTTTTCATAGCGTTCCAAGCGTTTCTCGAACAAGTAAAGCTGTTCGGAGTTAGATCAGAAAATGGTCTTTCAAAATCAGTTTTGTTTTCATTTTTGCAACGGAAACGTGATTTTTGACACGCTTTTGAATCACCTGGTTGTGGAAAAGGGGCGTGGTCATCGCGCCTCAAGGCTACCAACGAAGAATGCGTGCAACTCGTAATTACTCTGCACCAGCGCTTGTTTTTTGCTATCAGGGCGTGAATGGGGAACTAGCAAACGATTTTCAATCGTCAGGTTCACGCTCTGACAGTAATAATCCCAGAAATCGGCTGAAAATGTCAAGCAGTGCCTGGTTGCAAAGCTACTTTATGATTTTAGGCAGTTTTATTGCCTTTGCGCAAGTTGTCCTAAGTACTCTGGTAGTTCTACTTACCCCAGGACCATTCCCAAACAGTTTACAACAGTTTCGGTTTCGTTTCTGCATCGCGAAATTCATATTTAGCGCAACTACGCAGTTACCCAACTTCAAGGCTAACTGCCATGGCGCCTGAAGCGTCCGCGACTGATCCTCGAACAAAGCACGCCGCTCCTCATTTCCCCCCACCCTAACCCGATTTCTGCGATAAGAACTTCAGATGCAAGTCAAAAGGTCACACCCAGTCGCCAGATATTTGTTCCGCCGAGGACAGCGCTTCAAACCGGCCTTACACTGCCAGCTGTTCGCCTTCCAGTTTCGTTTTCATGCGAGGGTATATCCGGGTGTCTAATGTTGCTGCTTAGTTGAACTGTCTATTCGGACGGAGTCTCTGATAAGTTTTTGTACTGTTTCATTTGAAAAATGTTAGGTGGCGCTGCAATAGAGGAGGCTCGTTGTGCTGATCTTTTATAGCGCGACTGCTACTCGGCCAAAGATCGCAGGGGACGATTCTAGCTCATCGTACCTCATTTTTGCGAGCAAGGCTACAATTGCGAGTAAGAAGATGATAATAAAGCTCAGCTTTATGTTTTGAGAGATAACTGACCGTGAACGACAACAAACATCAGCCACGGCGTTCCGTTTTCAACTTCATGCATGTTGTTTTCTGCATCGCGTGCTTGTCCCAAATATTGTGCTCGCTGTAAATGCAAAGTCAGCCATTGACAAGATGTTTTTACGTTATGTGGGGGCAAATTGGTGCCTCTGATAACGTCAAACCGCCAGATTTATTCCAAGGAACCACCCAAAATTGCACAGTTTGAATTAGAGGTTGGGCTTCACCGCATGACACGAGCACCGTGCGTGCTAACATTTTTTTTTAATATCTGAAAAACTGTTCCGCGCAAGTCGACATTTTTTTTAGGGTGTGTTTTTGAAATGTTTCCCTGCAAAATGTATATTCTAATTTTTTTCTACTACCGGTGGTTTGATATACACAACTCCTTTTTTATCATTTTTTTCGACAACTTGACAAAACTTTTGATTTTGATATTTTTTTTCACAACTATGATATATGAAAACCTTTAAAAAACTGGTGTTATTGGAAAGGCCGTTAAATAATCTGCATTTTGTGCTCCTGCAATTAGTGCCTAAATAATTTTTTAGCAGAAAAAAAAATGTTTTCTTGGACCCCCCAAAATTGGTCAATTTTCTGCGGTAGCGAAAGAGTTAAGGACATAGTAGAAATTAAGAAGAAGAGATGGGTGTGGGCGGTGATGTAATGTGAAGGCAAGATTACCATTGGTCAGTAAAGGTAACAGAGTAGATCCGTATAGAGAAGGCAAGCGTGGCAGGGGGCGGCAGAAAGCTAGATAGGCAGATGGGATCAAGAAGTTTGCGGGGATAAATTGGTCGCAGTGAGCACAGAACCGGGATAATTGGAGATCTATGGGACAGGCCTTGGCCCTGCAGTGGGCGTAGATAGGATGATGATGATGATGATGATGAGGCTCAAATGAAATTTTGTTCATGGCAGGTAGATCTGTTCTACGTTATATTCTCTCTGCTTTTCCTCCAGTAATTGTTCGTCGGAGTTCCGCCTCGCACGCCAACTGGAGGTTGGGGTGGCTTTGCGGTCGTACCAACATTCTAATTTTCCTTTAGCCACCTCGACGTCGTTGTATATAGTTAACGCTCAGCGCAATGCCTTTAAAGCCTAGGTGCAAGGGAAGGCACGTGTATGGATGGATGCCATCACATTACAGCAAAGTTTGTCCAATCGTGCGTGGTCGAAATGGAGGTGTGCAGCGCTAAAAGAAGGCCGCCTATCGTACCGCTACACGCGGAAGGACCTCCCCTCAAAGTGAGAACTGCTGTCAAGCCGAGTGACCCTTCCCGCACACGCACGTTTGTTCCGTATGTTCCGTATTAATTTACCGTGCAACGAAATAACTTCACAAGGGTTTGTCTTATTTGAGAAAACATTGTAAATACAATGCCGACCGCTCGGCAAACTCAGAAATAAGGAACGGTAAACAGGGTGGCTTCTGTATTTCATGTCCGCAGTGAGATTGGATCGAGAGATTTATTTCGCTGTTTGAGAAATGCTTCCATGTTTAGTTCTATAAATTTGGAGGAAGGAAAATATTGGCTCCGGAAACACTTACTTCGGTGCAAATGACGTCGAAAGACGAGATCATTTCTGCAGTCCATGCCACGTAGCACACCTCCCTCCCCCAACACTTTTCCCATCTCCCTCTTCCCATCCACTCGCCCCTCTGTCCTCTCCTTTCCTGCCTTTGCGATTCCTGGTTCAGTACTTCCTCTCCCTTTCTCCCCCTTCTATTCCCCTCCCCTCCTGCATTTCCCCTCCTCTTTCTCTCTTTTCCTATCGTTCTACTATCTGTTGTATAGAAGTGATTCCCTATACTTCGAACAACCACTAGAACAGACTGGATTAAGGAAAGGATGCTCGACAACGGATCACATAAATTCCATCAACCCTGTAACGTGGCAATCGGCGGAGTATAATAGGCCTCTTGGCATTTATTGACTACGAAAAAGTCCTTAATTTAGGAGAAACCTCTGCAGTGACAGAAGCATGGAGAGAACAGGGAGTAGAATATACGTGCGAAAGGAGGACATATATACAAGGAGTCTACGGGCAAGACAACGCTTCATGAGAAGAGTGGGAAGTTCCTTTTTGGTAATAGCATCAAAAAAGAGGACACCACATAACTGTAATTATTTACAGCATGCCTACGGGGGGTATTCCGGAAGCCTTACTGGGAGGAGTAAGGAATATGAGTAAATGTAGATTATTTTAGTTGCTTAAGGTTTGCGGATGATATCAATTTGTTCAGAGATTTGCGAGAACTGCAAAGAATGCTTCAGGAACTATACTCAAATTATTTCCGTTGGCTTCAGGAAAATTATGAGTAAGACGAAAGTAATGTAAGGTAGACGTACAGGACACTCCCCTCGCAGTCAAGGCAATGAAATACTCGAATAAATTTGCGGGTATACAACTATTTTGGGCAACCTGGGACGGCCGATCAAAACCACGATGAGGATTGTTTGGAAGGGTGGCGCTAGGGACTTCTCACAGAAACGGACACGACCAAAGCGTGCACTTATCGCGAAGATGGCTCGTCTTCACGACAAAGAGTACGTTTTTTCCGTGTCCGTTTCTGAAAAAGTCCCCAGTGCAACCTTTTCAAACAATGTTCCACCAACTAGACCGACAACACGCTTTACGTAAGTTCACCAGGAGGAAATGACGCATTGAATTACAGTGGGCTGTTGAGCATTCATCAGGCACTGTAAAGCAGTAAGCTACCTGAGCCTACCTCTTAGGTATGAAGTAATGCTACGAATAGCACTTAAAGATAGGAAACAAGGGGCAATTGGATTAGGAGAACGAACTCCATGGAAATATATCCTAGCTCAAATTAAGAGAAAGGAGTGGAGTTGGGCTGTGCGAGCAGTGCGCACAAGAGCTGGCAACCGGCAGGCCGCCAGGGTAGCGGAGTGGCTACCGAGAAACAGAACTGGAAGAAGTATAAAACAGATAGCTCGGTAAAGAAGAATGAATTCGGAAAGCGCAGGATATGAGCAGTTGGAAGTAAATTGGAAAGGCCTTCATTCGCTCTGAACACCGCCCAGATTAATTAGTGGGTATGGCACGGGACGCGTAATCAGAAGCTCGTGGGTTCGGTCCACTCTGGGCTCATGTCCTTCTGGGCGCATGTTATTTCTTTCGAGCGGTTCAAAAATGCCCATTTCCAAACAAAAACTATTTCCCTTATGCTTGGTGTTCTAGACTTCCGGCTTTCCTTTCTGTGTTCATTCAACGAAACTCGCATTCCTAATTATATTAAGCTGCATGCATAGCGAGGGCCTCGGCTCTGACAGTTTTGATGCCAAATGTAGCAGAAGTGGGTTTGCCGGCTTTTCCCTTCTTTCTGCAGGCTGCAGACGCTTGATTCATGTCTCGAGGGTTAAAGGGAAGGCTCCCTTAATAACCACGAACTCTCGGAACGGCGCTGCCTATACAAACCCTAAGCCTAGAATTCAGATAAATTAACATACATAGCCTAGAAAGAAGCCAAGAATAATACAGTCGCCTAGATGGCCGAGTTGTTAAGACTCGGACCTGTTGAAATTAATCCCGCAGAATGCAGGCTGTATAGGGTGAGAAGTGTGTGTTGAAGTAAAGAGCGCCTGAACGTGTGCGAATGTTTCGCGGTTTCGGGAAGGGGCTTCGTCTACCATGCTCCTGCTTCAACTGCAATCTGTGCGAACGCTCGCGGGACTGCGGCTAAAGTATGAAGAATCAGTCCTCAGACTCGCGTTTCTCTCTTTGCGCGCGCTCCTCCGATATGCGCTACTCCTTACCCTCTTCGGGATCCACCTTTCGATATTTATGCTCCAGTTCCATGCGTCTAACAGCGATCGCCTCGGATCGCGCTTGGGGAACCCTTCCTTCCGCAGTCAATCCTTGAGGTGGAGCCTCGCGTGTACAAGGTACAGGGCCCTTTCCGGCGATCAGAGGCGAAAATATGGCATTTCTTATTTATTTAAGCACGGAACTGCATCTTGCTACTATTTGGTTTGCTGTGTGCTCTCAAGGGTCAGAAGAACCGCTGGAAAACGACCCGCCTAGAAGAAAAAAATGCGGATTCTTCGTGGTAGCAGTTGAATCTTGAGCGAAATGGCAATAAGTGCGGTAGCGTAACAGAGGAAAAAAACGTGATAGCCTATTTAGAGTGCAGTTGGCGACCGTCGGTTGGGGATTCAGAACTGACAAGTGAAAAAATTGGCCGCGTATCTGCTCCTTTCGTTGCAAATGTCGTTGCCAAGGAAATACACCCCTTTGCTTTCCCGCTCACCTCTCATGCTGTTCCTGTTCCTTCGCGCTCATCCCAAGGTAAAGACACTAAAGGTTTGCTCAAAGCGATTTGAATTTACTGCGTTCCACTGCTACAGGCCGGGTGCCCCGATGCCAACGCTGCAGTACGGCGAAGACGCGCGCGAATCGAGGCGGCCGACTTCACAGTTTATAGAACCGTGTTGCCGTGCTCCACGTGCGTTCCAAGCAGAACGTGGAACCTAGCTAGTGGAAGCTTGCGTTGTTTCCGCGTTATTTCTCATACGCCGCCAGGAGGTGGCTCGGGCAACAGCAGGCGGTGGTTTTCTGCAGTACATGCATAATATCATTTGCTATGGAAAAACCAAGCATCCATGAATTTTTAATAACGGAACACTGCAAATATCCCTTGTGTACTAATTTCCTGTCTTATATTTCCGTAATGTCTGGTTCTTGTTCAACAAATTTGACAAGTATGAACATATAAACCGGGCTTACGCATTAATATTTGGCTGCGAGTATATAAGACTATTGCGCAGTATCCATTTTACTTTCGCCGGGTGGCTGAATCGAGTCACAGACAGACATACAGACATACAAACAGACCAAAGTTTCTAGGTTGAAGTAGTCCAAGAAAGACTATCGTCTTTAAAAAATTGCTACTGAAGTTGTGAGAATCGTCTGCCATTGCGTGCGACGTTTTCCAGCCGCCCAACTAGACACCTGGGCCTTTGATGGCAGCTTCACTATTGCAGACCAGTGCACTGCTAGAAAGGCATTTGTGGTGACATTATGAGGAATACTTTTATTTGTTCACTTTACCATCGTGTAGTGCCATAAACCACGCCTTTTTAAAGTAGGCTTCACTACTTTAAAAAATACATTTTCCGGAAGGCGTTTTTCAGCGCCAATGTAAGCCGACTTATAAAAATAAAAAAAAGTGGGGAAACTTGCACTAAGTCGCGCAAGCCTTGAACCGTAGCGAAGCTGCAGGATTTCTTTCTACGTGAGTAATGAAGGACACATCTCCACGAATTTTTAGAAGTTTGAACTTGTTTATATACATGATCCATCGTCGCTTTGCACTGTGCTAGTAGCAGTCATGGTCATATTCAGCGATATCGTCGTGTTCCTGACGGCCACCATTACACGGCGTGGGCAAGTGTTCTGCAAGCTCATCCACGCCATTGGAGCCTTCCACCAGTTCCTGCTCGTCAAATCTAGGGAGCGGGATCTACAAGTTGTCTCGGTAAGGCGTTGCACACTCGTATCCCGGGGCGCCGGGCGATCGCCGTGAGGCATTTTCTTGGTATTCTTAACGCGTTACGCTTTAAGCGCCACACATTGGGCGAGACACAGCAGCTCCGCTATTAATATATAGTGTTGTTCGTTTTAGAGATTTATATTTTGTTTTAAATCGGGAGGCAAAAATAGGGTGCTGTTTTTCAAACCGATAATCGGTAGGAGATCTGCCTTATTTACACCAACATTCCAAAATTCGGGGTTTTTTTTTGGGTTAATTAAACCTACAGATGTGCTATGTAATGCACTCAGTTTGTTTTATCAGAAGATGTCACGAGCTTCTCTAATGCATTAAAATTGATATTTGTTTCAGGCTGGCAAGCGCGGAGACATCAGGGTTTTCTAGCAAATACTTCTCAAATTTCGGCGTTTCTTTGAAAAAACAAATCAGTAAGCATGACTGTAAAGAGCACTGATAACTTCTAAGAAGTGAAGCATTTTGTTCACGAAAAGCTGGTCATCGATTAATGACACATCCTTGTCTACATACATTATCATCTGCAATCGCGACATGTCGGCCTCCGTTCGAGACTTGTCCGATCGTTGATCGTATCTCCCAGCTGGGAGAAAGTTCGTTCTACACGGCAGCTTCCATTAGCTAGGTGCAACAATTTCAGTGCAGCACTTGGTAGTCTAGGGTAGCGAGTGGTGTAGTCATGCCAATACTCAGTGACTTCGAAAGCTTTGTTTGTCGGGATTGCTGCCAGCAAGTATACTAGTTGGGAATTACGGCGGACCGTCAGCCCACAATAGTGCATGTCTCTGCTTTGAAAGGGTCCATTTCGGGGAGAAATCGGGTTTAAACCGATTCTCCTGAAACATGTTCTGGGCGTGAAAATCGGGTAAAATCGTGTTTTACCCGAAAACGAACAACCTTATGAATATACGACTCCATGTCTTCCTTAGGAGCGCACCACAACCAGTGCTTTTAGGTCTGCTACACTACTATGCAGGGGTGCATTGCTTAGGAGGAATTTGTTCGAGAGAAAATTGTGCAGTCATACACCAAAATATTATGGCCTTAGGGCCTTCTAATAACTGCCCCATACGTCCCTATGTATGCCTACAGAGCTCATTGCGTAACGTATTTATACTTCTTGGTGCCAAGCATTCCTATGTGGACTGGGCTAGGAAACTCGTCTGAATATTTTTACAGCTTCATGCGGCACATTTCTCCCCACACCAAAATGCTGTCAATAAAAGGCCGTAGGCCTTCCATTTTTATATACGTCCGCTTACATTGACCCAACAAAACGTCTTCCCCACAATGCAGGAGTGTAAAGTTGTGAAGCCGACTTTGGAGTAGCTTGGGGTATAACGTTTTTACGGTATACGTGGGTCTTGTGGAGGTATTTATTAATAGGCCGTTCGTCCACCATGCTTTGGTATGAGCCTTCTTATATTTCTCCAAGAAAAATATTTTCCCTAACAATAAATTTGTGCGTAAATGTGACGCCGACTTCGAAGGGGATCGGTGTATAGAGCCCCATCCATAGGGGTACATGGCGTTTTATGGCAGTATTCAATATAAGGCCCTAGGACCTTCATATATTCATATGACCTCATAAAGTACTCTTGAAAAATATACTCCCACCAATGCGTTAGCGTATACCGGTGATACCTTGCATTTATTATAAGGTATCAGCCTCACATATCTTATCACACTCGAAAAGTGACCGTAATCGTAGTCGTCGACGTCGTTGTCGTCGTCGGCGTCAACACGAATGGTACGAAAATGGCCGCCGCTGTAAGCATAAAATAAATTTGGCTCGTGTGGGTAACCGGCAACCTCTCGGCAACCTGCATGCGATATGAAACATCGACTTTGCGCTTCCAGGCTTAGGCCTCGCTGCGGCTGCACAAGCTTTTTACATCAACACAATATGAACGCTGAACTAACCAAACGACAGTAAATTTTTCATAATTATGTTGCGTAGCATATGCTTTCACATTGCCGAAGAATATAAACTGTAGGATTAAATATTATTTTTTAACCTGTTATACTGTGGTTGCAGGAGAAGGGCGCCTTTTGTGGTAGCCCTTTTAATAAAAATAGTGAGCAGGTGCAAGCAAGCCACAAGGTTGCTGCACCTCGCATCAGTGACCCATGCCCTCAAAGTACGAGGTGGTTGTATATTATAATTCATGAGGATACAGCGGGATGCGTAGGGCTTTCATACTTTGATCTAACACTGCTTACACAACACTTGGTACAGCAACTCCCTTGTGTGGTGAAGCCCCCTCTTTAACAGAGGGGCTGCAATGGAAAGGTTTTTAGAGAGAGAGAGAGAGAGAGAGAGAGAGAGAGAGAGAGAGAGAGAGAGAGAGAGAGAGAGAGAGAGAGAGAGAGAGAGAGAGAGATGTATTATACTGGTGAGCAGGAGGATGTTCTTAGCGCCTCACCCACTGGGAGACATCCTGTCCTGATTCCAAAATGCGTAGGTGCTGGCTGGCCGTCCGGGCGTGTTCCAGCAGTCGGCACTAGTCTTAGAGCTCTGAGCTGGTCAGCTGCTCCACCCACTGCTATTAGGTAGGGTTGCTATTAGGGGTAAGAATACGGGTCCACTGGCACTCCCATACCACGTGGTACAGGGTGCCAGGAACAGGGAAGTTACAGGTGGCAGGGCATTGGGTGAGATACATAGCGTTTAGTAGGGTGTTATGGGCGTTGCACACACACACACACACACACACACACACACACACACACACACACACACACACACACACACACACACACACACACACACACAAACACACACATATATATATATATATATATATATATATATATATATATATATATATATATATATATATATATATATATATATATATATATATATATATATATATATATATCCGAACCCACGACCTCCAGGATACCGGTCTGCTGCGATAACCCCTACGCTACCGGCGGGGCGATTTTCCCCTCCACTAAGTGGAGGGGAAAATCGCCCCGCTGGTAGCTAAGTAGAGGGGAAAATCCAGACCGGTATTCTGGAGGTCGTGGGTTCGGATCCCATCTGGCGGCCATTTTTTCTCCACTTTCTTTCTTTCTTTCTTTCCAAATTCTTTATCTGTTTCAATGACCTACCACATCCTCCCCTTTGCTTTCCGAGGTTTTCTTGACTGCCAACTCTTATTTCTGTGTTATTTTCAACGACCCTCTCATTTCCCATTCTGATTCGCTACATGCATAGCGAGGGCCTCTGTTCTGGCAGTCTTGGTGCCATAGGAAGCTTAAGAGGGTTCAGTGCTGGTCGACCACTCTTGACATATTGTGGACACTCGTGTCACGGCCCGGGGGTTAAAAAGAAGGTCCCCTTCACCCCGAGTAGTCCGAGTGGCGCTGGCTACCACCCCCAAGCACAGGAAAGAAAAATACCTTAACATAAATACCCTAGAAAGTGGAGGGGAAAATCGCCCCGCCGGTAGCGTAGTGGTTATCGCACCAGACCGGTATTCTGGAGGGAGGTCGTGGGTTCGGATCCCACCTGGCGGGCATTTGTTCTCCCCTTTCTTTCTTTCTTTCCAAATTCTTTATCTGTTTCAATGACCTCCTCCCCTTTGCTTTCCGAGGTTTTCTTGACTGCCAACTCTTATTTCTGTGGTATATATATATATATATATATATATATATATATATATAGCCCCAGGAACGATAATGATCATGTGCAGGTGAAGAAGACGAATCATTACTGGAAAGGATGACAGGTGATGATGATTACACGTAAGATTGAAATAAGTGAGATATTGTGCCGCGGAGAACTGCAGTGCTTACACTAATTGCCCCCTCTCGAGGAAGGCGGCCGCACGGCCGCTGGCGTTTACGAAGTGCGAGAGTGGAACTTTTTGAGACGGGGACATGCGCAACTTCGATACTACGACAGCGACGATCCGTGCTGGGAGACACAGGGGTGACCCGATAGTTGACTCGCGAAGTCTGCTCCAGAACTGTGTAAGGGCCGATGAATCGCCTGAGAAACGTTTCGCATAGCCCAGGCACACGAACGGGGGTCCAGAGTAGCACCTGGGCCCCTGGGCGGAACTGGATACACTGGTGAGAGGCGTCGCATTGGTGCTTGTGGTCCTGCTGGCAGGCTTGTGTGTTTTTACGGGCAATAAGGCGGCAGTGGTGAAGGCGAGAGATGAATTATTCCGTCCCGGGGACAAATCCCGTCACAGGTTCCGAGAACAAAGAAGTGTCTATGACGAAGGAGGGTAATCTTATTCGAATTAACGACTGATGTTTGGCCGATCCCCTGATTGGGTATGCGCTAATAATATCAAGGAACAACAACAACAACAATAGAAGGAGGGTTGACGGCCATAAACAAGGAAAAACGGAGCGTAGCCACTGGTTCGTTGGCGTGCCGTATTATACGCAAACGTGACGAATGGAAGGATGGCGTCCCAGTTAGTATGGCCTGGTCCGATATACATGGAGATCATATCTGAAAGTGTATGGTGGAAGCGTTCCATGAGGCCATTTGTTTGGGGGTGGTATGAGGACGTCATTTTGTGGATTGTGTTCGATGCACGAAGCAGGTCTGCAATGACGCTCCAAAAAAATGCCTTTCCATGGTCACTTAGTAGAACCTGGGGGGCGCCATGGCGTAAGATCACGTTATGCAAGATGAATTCGGCGAGTTCTTAGGAGCAGCCAGCGCGAACAGGGGCTGTCTCTGCATAACGCGTCAAATGGCCGACCACGGTCCCGATCCAACAGTAGCCGGAGGAGGTGGATGGTAAAGGGCCGTATAGATCAATACCCACCACGTCAAAACGATCCGCCGGACAAGGAAAGGGTTGTAGAAGTCCAGCAGGCGCCGTTGTAGGGCGTCTGCGTTGCTGACACAATGCACATGAGCTGACATACTTAGCGAGGCACCTTGACATACCAGGCCAGGAGAAGCGAGCTCGAATCCTATCAAACGTTTTTTGAAAGCCGAGGTGGTCAGCAGCTGGGTCATCGTGAAAGGCTTCTAAAAGCTTTGGCTGCAAAGCCCGAGGAGCTACAGGCGCCCAATTTTCTCCAGCAGGGATGGTGATGATTTACGCGACAGAGCACACCGTTGTGGAGCGTGTACTTTGCAAGCTGGCGTAGTAAACGGCTATTAGAAGGCAGCGCCACCCCAGACAGTCGGTCAATTACGGTCCGGAGGCAATTTCCTTTACGGAGGAAATTCGAAAGATTTTTGGCACACCGGCGAGCCGATCGGAGAGTGCCACAAAGAAACTCTCCCAGCGCGTTCAACATGTAGGCGAGACATACACGTCTTACATTGAGTATGTGCTTGCGCTTTGTCGCCAGGTGAACAAGGACATGTCGGAGAACGACAAAGGACGGCACCTCCTGAAAGGCATTAGCATATTCGCCTTTAATGCCCTCGCTGTTCATAATCCCACCAGCGCACGCGACGTGGTTACAATTTGCCAGCACTTGGATGCGCTGCAGTCCACTCGCATCCAGCAGGACACCCCACCAGACCACCTTACACCCGACACGGAGCTGCGCTTTTTGATACGTAGTATCATTAGGGAAGAATTTCCGGCACAGAAGACCTTTGGACTCTCTGGTGATCGCCAGTTTTCCTCTGGCGCCACTTTGCGTTACCCGGTTAAAGAAGAACTGCGTCTCATGGAAAGCGGGCTCTCTACCGAACACGCTGCTCCACAGCACGTGGCTCAGTACGCCGAGATCAGCCCACTATAGGCAGTCTTCCCGCGTCCTGCGCCTGCTCAGAGTCATTTGTCGGCCCTTTCTCCGACACTCCCTGAGCCGTACAGCCAGTACTATGCTCCTTGGCGACTACCCCGCACCTTTACCACGTGTAAGAGGCCTTATATATATATATATATATATATATATATATATATATATATATATATATATATAGACAGAAATAAGGGTTGGCAGTCAAGAAAACCTCGGAAAACAAAGGGGAGAATGTGGTAGGTCATTGAAACAGATAAAGAATTTGGAAAGACAGAAAGAAAGTTGAGAAAAAATGCCCACCGGGCGACACCCGAACCCACGACCTCCAGAATACGTGTCTGGTGCGATGACCACTACGTTACTGGCGGGGCTGTTTTCCCCTCCACTTTCTGGGGTATTTATGTTAAGGTATTTTTGTTTCTGCGCTTGGGGGTGGTTGCCAGCGCCACTCGGACTACTCGGGGCGAAGAGGACCTTCTTCTTAACCCGCGGGCCGTGACTCGAGTGTCTATGACATGTCGAAAGTGGTCGACCAGCGTTGAACCCTCTTAAGCTACCTTTGGCACCAAGACTGCCAGAACAGAGGCCGTCGCTATGCATGTGGCTAATCGGAATGGGAAATGAGGGGCTCGTTGAATTAAGACAGAAATAAGGGTTGGCAGTCAAGAAAACCTCGGAAAGCAAAGGGGAGAATGTGGTAGGTTATTGAAAAAGATAAAGAATGGAAAGACAGAAAGACACTTTTTTTTCTGAAATGACACCGAGGAAAAAGGCGCACGTGCAGTGTATCAGTAAAGAAGTTGTTAATAAGTATCGACAAGCTTTCGCCTTCAAAGTACGGAAACAGACTTAAGTGCCCCTACCAAATTTTGTATCGAAAAGCGGACGGAGGGTTCCGATAACGTAACACCGAGGGGAAATTATTTTGAATGTGGCGCGTTTCCACTGCCCGCTTCCTTTTTTCCCCAGTACGACGTAGTCACGTGATTGCGTTGGCTGCAACCAATGGCAGAAATGGGCAGAAACTGTTTCTACGGACGACAAATTTTAAACAAAAAGCTCATATGACCGCCTGAATTAGAAATAGGTGAACTTGGTAGTGAAATACAGATTAATAAAATAAAAGCGCACTGAAGTAAAGTAGTTGGATTTGCTTGCCTTCCTGAACCACTCACTAGTACACCGCTAATTAGCAGGCGGTACGGAAGCCCTTAATTATCACACTAATTTACCTCATAACAAAACAGAAAAAGAAAGTTTCGAAACTTTTGGGCCCAATTTTACTTACTACACAAAAACATGGTCGGACTATGAACCGGAATAACTTTTTAATAATTGGCCCGCCGGGAAAGCGAAGAGGGCTCAGTACATTGGAACACGCGAAAGCACGTCACTTTGAAGCTTCTCATTTTTGTTTTGTTCTATTGGCTTCCCTTTGTTTCCGTCTCACGCCTCTTGGTGGTGGCGCGATCGGAAGGATGTCTCCCGTGTCTCGATGTTGATAGCATCTCTCTCAGTGGGCGCGCAACTCTCAGGTTGCGTGCTTTGGGAATGTTCGTTCCATCCTAGAAAGGTGCGGCGCAGATAGCATACATACTCAGAGATGCAGCCTTGGCGGGAAACTTCCTGTCCCAGTTGACGAGGTGGAAGGACGCACTTGACACCGACATCTTACTCCACTGAGAGAGGACACCCGGTCGCCTTCCCAGGCATAGCCCCACAGCTTTCCCACCGGGCTCAGCCTGGCATAGGCTGTGACTAATGCCTTCTTTCCCAGGAGCCTGCACGTTTACACTCAGGGTATTGCTACGAACTTACTTTTTCTCTCTCTCGCTATCTCTCTTCTAATGCTCCCATCGTCGCATAACCACCCAGGACAATAACGAGGCCTATCCGTTTTAGGGCCGAAGCCCCTTAAGGGCACGGGCTAATGTCGTCGTCGTCGTCGTCGTAACCGTCGCCACATGTAGTAACGGTACTAAAACACCGGAAAACTCGTTTACGCCTCACGCTAGAACGTAACGTGTACGAAAAAAAAAAAAAAAAAAAACGGGACACTCATTCACGCCTTACGCTGGAACGCTTCGTAACACGTACTGAAAAAATCCCGGGACACTCGTTTACTCCTCGCGCTAGAACTCTTCGTGCTTCAAAGACGCGAGACTTTAACAGCAAAGCTGTATACCTCTATTGCCCAATGGTTTCATCTCCGTTGGCAAAAACGCCGAGGTGCCAAGAATACACTTATACACTGCATGCTTCACTCCTTCCCAGGTTTCACGTTAGTGGAGATGACCCGGGATTTTTTTTACGCGATATGTGTGCTTCGTGGTCTTTTAGTTAAGCGCGAAATGTTCTAAATTTTCTAAAATCCATGATATCCCGTAACATCATCAGCCTTTTCAGGAGAGAGGGTAAGGATGATAAAAAAATACTTTGATAGTTCAGGTATGTACCCCGGGCACTCGCTTTCTTCGATCGCGTGAATGATGAATGGCATGGCACGCCGGTGCGGGCTCACATACGTGACAAAATAAAATGTTATTTTACTATACAGATTGAAAATGGTATTTGGGTTGACCTGCAATAGCGCTCTGAATCCAAATTCGAGTTTTAGCCAAGCGCCAAGGTGCATTTATTGAGACGCACAAGGTGGAGCGATAAAAGAGAAACGAGCGAAGAAAAAAACGCCCTATAGAAAGCCATCCTCCTCGATCGTACGTAAGTAATCGGACAGTGCATCCTCTTTTCCCTTCATCCACCCTGTTTCCGCTTAGAAAAAGATTGCGGAGGTTGTGCTGCTCTGTCGCCACGACAGTATTCCTCCGTCTTTGCAGAAGCTCCTCATGCGCGTGTTGTTTTGCTGCTGTGACGCTTTGCTGTTACCCTTTTTGCCATGTGTTGCTTTGTCAGTTCTGTTCTGATTCTCTGTGGCAGTTTCGTCACCATTTGATTTTTAGTCAGTCCTAACGTGTTGTTTACATTCCGGGCAGCCGTCCTAGCGTCGGCGGGCAACAAAAGGGAGTTAGGTTTGGAGCAGAGTACGACATCGGCGCGAGTTTTCAACCTGGTGTGGGCCCAGTTTTACAGCTGAAGAGACATTAGGGTTGTGTCGGGTGCCGTGGCCTGCCCTGTGACGGAATCCGATAAATTGCACCTACACTTCAGTGTGAGACCCGGAAATCCCTTCGGATGTAGTAGATTCCCGGCTATAGCACATGTGGGAAGCATTCAAAAGCGTATACAACGCCGCTGGCGCAACAACAAGCACAACCGCAAACTCCGCCTGAAGCTAGCTGTGTTAATCGAGTCCATAGAAAACCACGCTGCCGAATTAACGCGAGATCAATGGGGCCAGATCTGTGATGAGATGAAGGGAAATTTAAGTATGAAACGCACATGGTCACTTCTCAGACTTCTTCTAGACCCCGAACGATCCAAGACGACTCAGTTGAATCGACTATCCGCCATAGTTCATAATTTCCCGGGCACAAATCAGCAACTTCTCAATATAAGGTACGCTCACTTTACATCCCGATAGGAGGTAGACAGGCTCTTCCGTCGTATTCAGGGGAAGCTAATGCTGAACTAGGTGCTGAAATAATGGAAGCGGAGGTACTAGCCGCCCTCTCTCTACATTCGCCCAGGGTCAGCCCCAGAACCAGACGGCATCACAAATAAGATTCTCCGTAATCTGGACGACCAATCTATTTCAACACTTACAAAATACTAAAACCACTTTTGGAAACTCGGCGTTCTACCCTAGTCCTGGAAGCACGCAAAAATTGCCCTGATACCTAAACCGGGGAAGCCGCTCAATATTGAACGTCTTCAGCCCATCTCCCTCACTTCATTCGTTGGAAAACTACTAGAGCACATCATCCATGTTCGTCTTACGAATTATCTCAACTCTACTAATTTTCTTTCCCCCTCTATGATTGGCTTTAGATCAGGATTGTCAACTCAGGATATTATTCTTCAATTATCCCGGGAAGTAATTACCCCTTCGTCAAAAATGGACACGGCCGCTGTACTTGCCCTAGACCTCACGAAGGCATTTGACCGGATATCACACAAGGCAATCTTGCAAGGGCTGGCAACAACCTCCCCTGGCGAACGTACTTACAACTAAGTCAGGGACTTCCTCACGTCTCGCACTGCAATTATTCAGGTCGGAGACGTCACATCAGGCGTTATTGAACTCCCCTCAGTTGGCACTCGCAGGGCGCCGTGCTGTCTCCGCTGTTGGTTAATCTCGCCCTTCTCAACATCCCCAAGAGGCTGGAAAGAATCCCTCACCTTCACTTTAGCCTCTACGCGGATGACATTACACTCTGGGTACCGAGTGGTAGTGATGCCCTCATAGAAGAAGGCCTACAAGCTGGTGCACAGGTGGTTGTCGAGGAGGCGGTTACGGCAGGACTCAACTGTTCACCTCAGAAATATGAGCTCCTTCTTCTACCCACGAAGCGTACATCGGTAGCCCCACCGGACATAAAAATTCATATAGGGACCAACACCGTCCCAACAGTAGGAAGTATCAAAATTCTTGGTCTTTTCATACAGCGTAACAGATCAAACACTCAATTTATATAGCAAATTACCTCGCATGTAAAGCAAACTGTCGGCCTAATTCGACGACTAACCACCTGTCACGAAGGACTCAAGGAGAAAGAAAGACTCCAGCTGGTACAAGCTTTCGTGATAAGCCGCATCACCTACTCCCTCCCTTATCTTCATGTAACAAAAACCGAACTCCAGAAAATTGATTGCCTCATTAGAAAGCTTATAAGGCCGCGTTAGAAGTGCCCATGCACGCATCCACTGCTCGACTCGAACGGGGTCTATAATACCGAGGAGGAAATCGTGGAAGCCCATCATATTAATCAACTGCGGAGGCTTTCGGCCACCTCCACCGGAAGGCACATACTAGATCGTCTGAAGCTGCGCGCCCCTTTAATTACTGATAAGATTCTCCCCATCCCCTGAGATACGCATGCGTGTCTCATAGTCCGCCCTATACCGCGCAATATGCACCCCATTCACCACAAGGGTCGCAGGGAGCATAGAGCACGAGAACTGTGCCGGCGCTTTCCAATAAATCCAGGCATACTTTATGTCGACGCGGCGGACTATCGACACCACGCCGCATACGCAGTGGCAGCAGTAGTCGACCGACCAAATGCCCCCCCCTGTCACCTCCCTCTCCGTCTGTACAACCTGCCCCGCGACGGCGGAAGAGACGGCAATTGCACTAGCCTTAACTAAACGGCCAGCCACCGCAATCGTAATCTCTGGTTCGAAGACGGCCGTTCAAAATTTCGCCCGGGGTCTAATAACCCCGCAGGCCCTCCAAATTCTCTCCAAAAATCCACCCACCACCCCGATAGAACTGATCTGGACCCCAGCCCACACCGGTGTGGGGGGTAACGAGGCGGCCCACGCTACTCACTATCCGAGCGGGCCCCAGCCTTGTCCCCTCCCACGGTGCCAGATCGGCTCGAGATAGCCTCCTCAGCTATCACGACTTGGTCCTACACTACCGTCTCTGCCGCCGCGCGTTTCCCCCCGCTCATGACAGCCTTAATAACTCCCAGGAACGCACGTGGCTGCTCTTGCGGACCGACACTCTTCCATGTCGTGCAGTGCTGCACCATATTCACCCCACACTGTTTCCCTCCCCCAACTGCCCTTCGTGCGGGGCTCTAGCCACCGCGTCGCACTCCATGTGGGCATGTCCTAACGATTCCTTCCCCTCCATAGCGTGCGACGAGCAGTGGGAAGGGGCACTGGGTAGCTCGGATCCGGTGATCCAAATCTCCCTGGTGAACCGAGCCACCGCTGTCGCCGTCAGGCTCATGCCACCGGCCACCTAACTGCCTTGTACAATAAAGTTTCTCTCTCTCTCTCTCTCTCAGTGTGGTCTTCAGCTCAACTCCCCTCCCTGGCCACGGCGTGTATTGAAGATGGTTGTGTGCGTGAGTGCTTGAATGCAGAATTGAATGGAATAATTTCTTGAATGAGATGGCGCGAAGCCTAGTTGGGGAAGGGAAGGTTGGAAGGGGTTAAGTGTGGCTCACTATGGAAGCCTCGCAGGTGAAACTCCATAGCGAACTAAGTGTCTCTTTGGCGTCAGTTCGTGGCCGTATCCAGTCTTCGTAGGACACCACCGACACGGGCCGGTGCTTGCCGCTGATCGACTCGTATCGCCTCTCGTCGTATTCAATGTTCTAACCAGTTCCTTCGAAAAAGGAATTCACCCCGCATTTTTTCGTTCTCTCGTTGCTCTGTCACAACATGAAATACGACTATATCTGGAGTAAGAAAAATGGCCCGATGTGATGTCATCCGTAAAAACGTACTCGGCGCAACTACCCATATGACTGGCAACAATTCTATGTCGCCAAGGGCGAAGTCCAATGGCCAATGTAAAACTAGTAAAGAAGGTGTTGCTTAAGAAGAAAGCAGCGATATTAGCAGTCACTTAGAGCAAGCTGCTCGGGCCTTTGTGGGTACATCCTATGGGGACTCACGGTGTCGGCGCCCGTCTATGCATAGCTGCCATTTTAACTGGACCTTACTTTGGCAGCTAGAAATTACTCGAAACGTGCGAGAAAAAAAAATCATTGCTAATTCCTTTTTGGAAGAAATCGGTCGGAACATCCAATGACACTATCCCAAAATCCTGCCGCTGCACAACGGCGTATACACTAGCGCCATAAGTAAGGGGGACTCGCAAGGAACTTGTGGCGCTGGCGCCATTCCGCCACCCTGAAGCGTTGGGGGACTCCGTGGCGTATACAGAGAGACGTTCGTACTTAAACATTTTTAGCTGGCCTAGATCACATTCTGCGGCAAAACTATCCCTCATCCTAGAAAAATTCATTTACGGATAAAGACAGTGACCATTCACAAAGGGAATCTGCTTACCGAGAGCACGTGGGCGTGCGGTCTTCTCACGCTGAGAACTCACATTGCGTGGGCGTACCCAGTAGTGAGCATGTTTTAATGCCTAGCATTTTTTTTTTTGCCGAGTAACCCTACAGCCAGGATCGTGCAACGCCCTTCATTTCCACAAAAATGAAGGTTTTGCGGGAGTTCCTCTTGTAATCGTTATAATAGCTTAAATGGAAATAACTGGTCGAACAGAATTCTGAAAAACCAAGATATAAAAAAAAACAGAAAAAATAGCCAAAAGTGACGCACGGTGCAACGCCCTGCATTTCCACAAAAATGCAGATTTCCCGGAAGTTCGACCTGTAATCGCTATAATAGCGCAAATGAAGATATCTGGTGAAACAGAATTTCGAAAACCCAGAAAAAAAAGGAAAAAAATAGAAAAAATAGCGAAAAGTGGCGAACCGTGTAACGCCCTGCATTTCCAGAAGAATCCAGATTTAGCGGAAGTTCCACCTGTAATCGCTATAATAGCGTAAATCAAGGTAGTTGGTCGAACAGAATTTCGAAAAACCAGAAAAAAAAGGAAAAATTGAAAGAAATAGCGGAAAGTGGCGAACCGTGTGACGCCTGACGCCCTGCATTTTCACAAATGCAGATCTGGTGAAAGTTCCACCTGTAATCGTTATAATAGCTTAAATGGAGATAATTAGTCGAACAGAATTTTGAAAAACCAAGAAATTCGGCTGCAAGGAGCCCACACTGTAGACAAGCGGCATAAGAATCCTACGCATTAGAAGATAATTCTCTGAATTTCCGCAGATTTTTTTTTGTCGAAAAGTTACCAGTGCTTTTATCATCTCTAACCGGCGGTTTCATGAATTAGTTGGTCAAGCATTACCAGATAATTGGTGCTTTTACCCAGTGCCCGCAATAAATAAATAAATAAATAAATAAATAAATAAATAAATAAATAAACCACCAATGAGGCGGCGAAGATAGGCGTACCCGTGTACTCGTTTCTGGGACTTTTTCCCCAACAGCGGGAACGCAAACGACCTGCGGAACTGCAGAGCTACTACGAATATAAATATTGCATTGCAAATGGCAATGTTTGTAAATTCAGCTGCGTGGTTATTAAAAATAAAATCTTGGAACATATTCTCAACATTACTTTAGAATGGGCAGGTCGACATCAGCAGCGATTGATGCGACACTTTCATAAACCATTTCTAGTTGTAACGACGATTTTGCTGTAATTTTATTTTTACATCTCAAAAGCGCGTTTGAAGAAGTCAGTGATTCGCTTTTGGAAAGTGTGTTTTCGCGCATTATATTTTTTTTACTGTAATATAAAATATTTGTGCACAACGAGGACATCCACTTTTGGAACTAATTTACAACCAATAATTTGTTCACAAAAAAAGTGAATTCAGAATAGCAGGTATTTGCTCACCATGTATTGCGCTATTCTCACGGGACATGCATTGCTTTTTAGGCTCATATTGGAATTTGTAAACAACATAATACCAGGAACTCATGTACTGCTTGAAGTATGTTGTGTACTGTATGTACGCAAGGTACCAAAAGGCTGAAATAATAATTTGAAGATGCCGGGTATCCTCCCCTAGCCCTTATTGCCAACCACTCATCCAATAGGTTAAATTAGAAATTATATACCCTTGGAAACAAAAATGGCGAATACCTTCGCATTTAGGTTAAAGCTATTTCTTTATTGAGGTATTATAAATTAACTTGTTCTTGCGTAGAGTATTTTGATTCATTTTAGCTCCTTCCAGCGTATGGTAGTCATATCAGTTTCAGCGAGAGGTTTAACGTATTTAATTTTATCAGCATATTTCATGAATTTGGCTTGCCTTTACGTGACTGTTTATTTTCAGCAAACTTTCCGGCTTTTGCTGCTATGTTAGGTTGACTCTTCCACGAAATTATTTACGCAGTCCACTGGAAAAACGTAATCTGATTATCTTGAAGAGCCAGCTTCAGCTATTGGTCTAAATGTTTAAAAGCACCCACGGGCCCTGCTTCACACTGATAAACTTTAGAGAATGAAATCATTGGTGGATGCGTGAGAATCGCATTCCTCTGCCTTGCAAACTTGAGGATCGGTCTGACAAGGACGTTTTACTCCGGCTTCTGAAGCCCGACAAAGCGGCGTTTCACGAGCACCGTTCACGGGCCGAATCCCTACCAACCGGGCAGGTATCTCTCGTTGTGCTTGTGCCGATCCTAGTAGGGTCTCACGTTAACAGCAAACCTCTCCAATGTCAGTTGGAGGAGCCATGAAGAAAATTTGGGCAGTGATGATATGATCATCGAGACCAAAGTATATGGGCCGTACTACAGAAGAAAAATAGGAGAAGCGAAATTAACAGACTGGGATGCGATAAGGAAAAAGAGAAATCAGGCACAGACCAACACGATAGAAGACATACGCGCATGGACCGAAGAATTATGCAACGACATTATGAACCATACAAAGAAAATTCAAATGTCTAATCAAACACCGGCGGTAGACAATCACTTGCTTCATCTCTGGGAAGCCCGGTGCAGCCTACTCCGGAGATGGAGAAAGCAAAGGCATAACAGGAAGCTTCGCTTAAGAATCGCCAAACTAAACAAGGAAGCGGCCCAGTACGCGGCGGACCTCAGCCGCCAGAATTGGCTAAACATGTGTGATAGCTTCAACGGAACACTCACCACTTCCAAGACCTGGAACATTCTTAGATGCCTTATAGATCCCACCAAGAGCAGGGGAGAAAGTAAAAAGACGATGCGGACTATCATACATCAATACCCAGGCTCTGAAAAAGACCTCATGTGTACCCTGAAAGATAAATATTTCCCAGCCACCCCCAAGGATCCTGCACCGCCATACACTGGATCTCCGAACTCCACTCTTGATCAGCCAATAACAACGGCTGAGGTGCGGGCGGCCCTGGCTAAGATCCGGCGGAACACCTCCCCGGCTATGGACAAAATAACGAACAAGGCTCCGGCAAACCTAGACCTCCTACATGAATGAGTGCTGGACTGCCAGCATCCTCCCGACTGCATGGAAGGAGGCAGAGGTGAGATTTCTACCAAAACCGGGCAAGACGCCATGCGTCGACAACCTCCGCCCGATCTCCCTCACCTCTTGCGTCGGGAAGGTTATGGAGCACGTTGTTCTAGACAGGCTGCAAAGATATTTAGAAAGAACTGAACAAATGCCACATACGATGTTCGGGTTTCGTCCTCACCTTTCAACACAAGACATCCTACTGCAACTGAAAACCGACATCTTCGAATCGGCCAGTAAGACCACGCCCAAGGCCATCCTCACGTTAGACCTCAAGGGGGCCTTCGACAACGTTGCTCATGCCGCCATCCTAACGAACCTCAGCTACCTCGGCTGCGGCGAAAAAATGTACGGATACGTCCGCGACTTTCTTACGGGCCGGCAAGCTGTCATCAAGGTGAGCGACCTGCGATCCGACCCCTTGATATGCGGAAGTAGGGGTACGCCGCAAGGCGCTGTCCTGTCTCCAACACTTTTCAATATAGCCCTGATAAACCTGCCAAAAGAGTTGAACAAAATCTCGGACATTAAGCACGGCATTTACGCCGATGATATCACTATCTGGGTAAGCAAAGGGTCCGCAGGAACCATGCAGGACCGCCTCCAACAGGCTGCAGACGTGGTGAATGCCTACGCCAAAGGGTGTGGTCTCACCTGCGCGCCTGAGAAATCGGAGCTTGTCATGGTGCAAAAACGCCGCCGAGATACAACCACGGACATCTATATCACAATGGATGGGACCAAAATCCATCCCACCCCAACCATCAAAATACTCGGCATGATATATCAGGCAGATTGCAAAAACACCCAACTAATAAAAAAACTGGACTCGTCCACCACCCAAATTGTCAGGATGCTTCACCGCATTGCCAACCAAAATCATGGCATGAAGGAACAGGACATGCTGCGTCTGGTCCAAGCCTTCATAATTTCGAGAATAACGTACGTCGCTCCCTACGCCACCCTCCTGGAAACAGAACGCCGGAAGATTGACACCATCATACGCAAGGCCTACAAAGAAGCCCTCGCACTTCCTACCAGCACTTCTACCGCTCGCCTGTTGGCTCTGGGACTACATAACACCCTAGACGAACTTACGGAAGCGCACCTGAATGCCCAAAAAGCGCGACTAAGTACTACGCCCACAGGACGCCAAGTACTCTCGAACGTGGGGCTCATGTCGCCAACGGAAGCAGATACTGCGGTAGACATACCCTGGGATATAAGATCCAAGATAAACGTTCCCCCACTTCCAAGAAACATGAGCCCCCAGCATCACGAAGGCAGAAGAACAGCCAGGGCGCTGGCCCTCGAAAGACAATACGGCGACTCGAGTACGACAGTCTTCACCGACGCAGCGGACTACGCGCGTGCAAACACTAAAACAGCGGTCGTCGCCACCCCCACTTCTCTCATTACTAGTGTCACCCTTCGTAAGTCCACCATCCTCGAAGCAGAAGAACTGGCACTTGCACTAGCCATAACGCAGACCCAAGCCACGACCATCATTACGGACTCACAAGCGGCGTGTCGAACGTACACGGCTGGAAGAATTTCTAAGGTAGCCGCACGAATTATAACCCAGAATTCCCCCAAGAGAACAGTCAAGATTATCTGGACACCTGCTCACTCGTCTCTTTGTGGTAATCAAGCGGCGCACGCTTACGCCCGAGAACTTGCTCGCCGGGCACCGCAAGAGGATGATGAGAGGACCCGTCACTCACTCATCACATACAGCGACATCACCCAACACTACATGCTCACACGACGCACCTTCCCGCCGCCGGCCGACCAGCTAACAAAAGAACAAGTCACCCTTCGACGGCTTCAAACCAACACATTTCCACACCCCACGCGGCTACACACCATACACCCCACGTTATACTACCCCCTGTGCAAATACTGCGGCAGCCAAGCTACGCTATACCATATGGTTTGGGCCTGCCAGTCAAACCCATACCTTGATCCAATCCCTGATGCAACTCACGAGCAGTGGGAGAGTGAGCTTGCCAGCTCAGACCTGAGTAAGCAGCTTTGGATGGCTGAAAGGGCGAAGACGGCAGGCCGCACCAACGGAGTCCTGGAATGAGGACCCCGACCACGATCCCGCTCGACTTCACTGTTAATAAAGTTTGCTCCTCCTCCTCCTCCCTGCCAACCGTGCTTTGCGCGCTTCCTTACTGAGTAGTCACCATTGCTTGCTTGGCTGCGGCATTGACTTCCTATCGCTTTTTCCGTTGTTTAGCACTCTTGGCATCTCGGCGCCGTTGTTTTCGTGCAATTGGAGAGTTCTAGCTTATCGGGTTACCGTGCTACCGTGTTACCGTACCGTTTCCGCTGTACGGGGACCCTACTGCGCATGCGCGTGCGGGCACGGCGAGGCTGGCTACTCCTCACTCGAACGAATGCGTAGGCCCGGCTAGGCGAGCCGCCCGTCAGCGGAACTGAGCCATCTTACCGGAACGAATGCGCACATTCCCAGCCGTGTCCTGGTACAACAGAAACGGTAAGGTAACACAGTAAGACGCTACACTAAAACTCTCTATTCTATTTTCCCCTCTACTCAGCCCTGCACTCTCATCGCACTCAATTTTACACAACGCATCAAAGCGCACAAGCGGCAAAAAATAGTGAATAGCGACTGACCTACAGCAATTGGTCATTCCAAGTCAATCGTCCCAGAGAGTTAATTCGCTCGACCATCTCCGATTGCACTATAAAAATTTATGGTTGTTCTATTTCCTACACTAATCGTTCTCGTAGCCGATCTCGGGTGAAAAAAATCGCAAAAATAAAATAATGTACGGAGCACAGTGAAATAATTCCAGGGGATACAAAAAGAAGCGCGCTTCCTGGCTACAATGCACTGACAGCTGCTCGTGTCTACAAAAATGGGCGTTGCGTGAAGGAAAGCGGCGTTTCTGAGAGATTTTTACACATTTTTTTACGGCTGGTAAGAGCTTTCTAGAGGCAATGTAGGTGCATACTTTGTTTATATTGTTGACGGTAATTGTGCAACAAAAATATGGGAGCAGGGAACCAAGACATGAACTTCGAAAAATTTGCAAAATTGCTCATGTTCAGGCGCTTCTGGCGCTGTATGGCGGTCTTTCTAAAAATTAAGGCTTAGGCTCATTTTGAAGGGTGTACAAAAGGAATTGATCAATGGCAGGGAGACCGCTAAACGCCAGGCTGCAGAGGCTGAGCGCCAGCGTGAGGAACGCGAGGAGAAAAAGCGAGAACAGGAGCTCGAGAGGCAGAAACAGGAACGCGAGGAAAGAAAGCGCGAAGAGGAACGCGAGGAAAGAAAGCGAGAAGAGGAACGCGAGGAAAGAAAGCGAGAACAGGAGCTCGAGAAGCAGAAACAGGAACGCGAGGATAGAAGGCGAGAACAGGAGCGACAGCATGAGCTGGAAATGAAACGTCTAAACATCGAGGCATCTCAATCTAGGCGTGAGAGTGACTGCAGCACGCCACGCGTGCAGTCTGCGGCGACTCAGCGACCTACGTTGCGAATGAGTGACCTAATGCGACCCTACAAGGTAGGAGAAGACATCGGTCTTTTTTTGGTCAACTTCTAGCGTACGTGCGAGAGGGCCCAGTTTAGCCGAGACTCATGGCCACAAAAGCTGCTTACGCTTTTGCCAGGTGAGGCATCCGACGTGATGGCCCGCTTGCCAAAGGAGAAGGCGGAGGACTACCAGAAAGTCAAGTCAAGCCTCCTGCGTAAGTACAGGCTGTCAGCAGAGGCGTTTCGCCAGAAGTTCCGTGAAGCCGAGAAAGCTAAGGGCGAGTCGTACTCGGAGTTCGCCTATAAGCTGAGGGCTAACATGGAAGAGTGGTTCAAAGAGGCAAAGGCTTTCGGAGAGCACGACAAGGTAGTTGAGTGCTTCGGTCTCGAGCAGTTTTACCGCCGTCTCCACCTCCAACTCAGATACTCGATGTCGAGCAACGGCCAGCCGAGCTAGTAGCGATTCCGGTGTCGCCTGGCATTGAGCCGTCTTCAGAGACCGGCCAGCCCGTACCTAGATTGGCCTTGACAGCCGCAAACGAGAACGAAAACACCATCTGGTGTTCGCTTACCGACAGTGTCGCAAAAAAGTGTGGGAAGAGCTCCTATGTGCGCCTGCCGAGTGGCAGCTCCGCAAGCACGCTGTGCGCCGGGTCTCAGCGGACCTCAGAGCGGCCGAGAACGGAAGCGCACGCCTTGCTCGAGCGGTGGAAATTACAGCAGTTTTTTCCGCGCACTCGAGATACATCTCGGAAGAAGGCTGATGTCCTCTCGACCGGTCGCAGCCGCTTTCAGAGAACGGGTGCACCTAAGGTGCTATTCAAAAAGGGGAAAGCTCAGGGCAATGACGAGAGATCAAATCGCACCTCTCAGCGGGAGAAGTGGCCTGTAGATGCCTGACTTTCTCAATTGCACTGTTTTTCCTGAAGCAGGTTTCGCCCTTTACGATTACGTATCTTTTTGCGTGGGACATTTCTAATAACGCGAAATGTCACCTTTCAAGTTTGTGTGCTTGTCTAAAGTACTGCTGGGCTAAGACATAACTAGTGCAGTTAGTTATTAGTGTATTTTATCGCAACTAAAAGCCTGGTAGAGCTTCAGTATGGATTTGTCTTTGCACTTGCCAGCGATGCGGTTGTGTCTTCCTGTGATGTTCTGTTTCTTGCCTGACCAAGCCAGAGACGTTCTTGGCGGGCCCCTATTCGTCCAGTGACCGGCCCGGTGAAGCTCCAGCACGGTGTCGTACAGCCTAGGCCTGGCGTCGAGCATCTGGCGAGCACTTCTCTCTGAAAGCATCCCTCCAGACAACGTTGTAAAATCCTTATCCATCGGGATTTCGGACCCCCGGCGGAGAAGCCGTTACGAATCAGCCCGCCGCAGTGCTTTGTGCCACACTCCTCGGCTGTGTGGTGAAGCCTCTAATACGTGCGCCTTTCAAGTAGACCTCCCTGTCGGTGACTCACGCTTGCAGCCGACGGATTCAAACAAGCTGCTACATGTCTGGGTCACTGGCGCCTCGCTATCGGCGTGATTCAAACTTCGGCGGGGACAGACGAGGCATACTTCAACTTGTCCGGAGGATACGGAAGCCGCTGCGGAGACCTCCTCTCTCCCCTCTCTCGGACTCGGCGTGCGCCGCTACTACCAACCGCTCACGAACTCTGGAAATGGTGCTGTGTGTGTCTGTGCCATTCGTGTCGTGTGCACAATCTAGAGGGAACTCTTGTTTGACCATTAGCGCTTTGGGTATAAATGCTACCCCTCAGAGCGCTGTAGTTCATTCCTGTTTGAACAGTGAATCAATGCTGTCACTCTGCTCGAGTCCTGTACCGTAACCTCGCCCATCGGGGCATTGTTCTTGTCGGGCTTTGGCTCATCTCTCGCCATGAAGTAAACAAGTTAAGTTTGCCTTCGGCTTCTGGTCTTCTTCAAGGCTGCAACATTGGCTGGCCGCTCGCTTCACCACGCTATCACAAGCATGTCGGAGGCGACGGAGCTCGGCTCGGGTACGCCTTCCCGTATGCGGTGGGATGACAACGTCGCAACACCGCACGTGCCGGTGTTGCACTGACACTTTTTTTCTCCTACTATTGCAAAAACGAACCCAACGAGCGTTCCTAACTAAATGAACGCGGGCGTTGCCTGTTAATTATGTATATTTTGCCTCAAATGTACCTGCAGTATTATTTGCGCTAAACAACGAAGAGGTGTGTGACAAGCGCCAGCTTGTCGCGAGTTTCGAACGCTTATGACTATATAAACCGCTTTACTTTCGAAGCCTCTAGATACTCCGCGACGATAGCCGCTACGACGGAACGTCCTGGGGCTCTACTTGGGTCCAGCGAGCGAGCTACGACGACAAGGCGAGTCCCTAAAGTGCTCTGCACTAAAAAAAAAAAACGTGTCCTCTCAAGTGCGGGTTCCCTTGTTCGCGCTGCTGCTCCCGCCACACAGCATTTTGGCCGACAGAAGTGGCACCCACAGAATTTGCGTGTGCATGGCAAACCAAAACTTCATACTCATGCTTCATGCCTCCGGCTTCAGGAAAGCTGCAGAACAACTGGTGTCAGGGATTGATAGATAGATTGATTTATTGATTCATTAATTCATTCGCTATGAGGTTAAATGCGCCGACGATACAGATGAGATGAGGCGCGTCGTAGCGGAGAGCTCCGGATTAATTTGGACCGGCTGGGGATCTTTAACGTGCGCCGAAATCTTGAAAACACGCGCGTTTTCGCTTTTTGCCTCCATAAAAAAAGCGGCTACCGCAGCCAGTAATGGAGCCCGCGCCCTTGGGCTCAACAGCACAACGCCTTAGCCACCGAGCCACCTTGGCGGGTGATGTCATAAATTGTATGCAACATCGACGATGAAGACTGCATGTGCAGCAGCTGTCCGGCGTGTCCCGGCAAAGATGGCCTTCTGCGAATTTCGGAGACAGCCCAAGATTTGCACTTCTGATTACTTTTATAGATCTGGATCTCAGGTGTTCGCTGCAGACAGGAGAAAATTATTTTAAGTTCTGCCAAAATTTCAGAATGTTTTTGAAGCTCTCAATATGCACCACTTCATAAGCAAACAGCAAGAAAAGTACCTGCGAGAGCTAAAAAGCAACCTAAAAGATAAGGAGACGATTCTTCTTTTAGACTTCGCGGAGAATTTTAGCTCCCGCGTGCAAGATGCTTCACAATCGTACAACTGGGTAAATACGCACTCCACATACACCCCATCGTGGGATACCATCATTCAGAAGAAACTGGGGACCTCTCTGTAAAATCATTTGCCGTCATTTCGGACTGTCTTGACGACACGACAGCGGCCGTGGATACAGTTAAGCTAAACACGAATTCTCTGCTCTAAGAAAAATTCAGTATTTTTTTCTGATGGGACATCATCACAGTGGAAGAACAAGAAAAAAAATTCTAAATTTGTGCTGCCTTGTAAATGGTCGAAAAATAACATTGAAGGTATATCATTGTTCTCGGTGCCAGGAGAAATAATTGAGAAAAAGAAAGAGCAACTATTAATAAGACGATTTTAGTCGATCATTCCTTTGAAAGGTACGCGCACCTTTCACTACTTAGTACCATCATCGCTGACAACTGTCAATGCTGGGGTGATGTCTTACTCAGACACCCAGAATTTCCAGTGGCAAAAACCCACTTCGGCGACCACGATGAGAACTGCAGCCTCTTAAATGCACCGAGACCGGCCGGATTGGCAGCCGATCTCCTACAAGTAACACCTGCATGAACACAGCGTTGCAGAATTCATTTGGGAGCCCCATCAACTGATCGGCGATGACACCCTCCCAAAATCCAAAACCAGCCAGCCGCACTCCTTCAACGCACCTAGTCGCGTGAGAACTCAGAAGACGTTGAAACCTGCGCTGCTGCCGCACCTCTACGCTCCCCCGCAGGAGCCGTCATTGCAGTGAAACGGACGTACGGCCCGCCATCGGAGGCCGTGGTGGGCGCTCAATATGAAAATTATTTTCTCGACTAAAACGAACATTACTCCGATTAAACTTTCTAAAATAAATGCCCTCTGTACACCCTTTCAAATGAGCCTAAGCCTATATTTTTGCACTGAACGCCACACAGCACGACAAGCACCTGAACATGAGCCATACTGCAACATTTTTCAGAGTTGATGTCTTGCTTTCCGACTCCCGTATTTTTGTTCCGCAATTACCGTCAACAATATAAAAAAGTATGCATCTCCACTGTCTCTAGAAAGGTCTTAAAAGACGTAAAAAATGCGTAAAAATCGCTCAGGAACGCCGCTTTGCTTCACCGCAAAGCCCATTTTTAAACACACCAGCAGCTGTCAATGCATTGAAGCAAGGAAGCGCGCTTCTTTTTCTATCACCTTGAAATAATCCACAGTGCTGCAAATTTCATTTTTGTAAATTTTATTTCGCAACGTTGGTTTTCGTCCCCACCGCGACTTTCAAATTGCTGTAAGAGACAGAAAAAAAAATTCGGCAAAAATCGGCAACGATCGATGAACGATTAGTGTAGGGAAGTGATAAACCATCAATTTTTATAGTGTAATCGGAGATGGTCGAGTGAACTCTCTGGGTCGTTTGGCGTGAAATGGCCCTATTTGTAAAAGCAAGGAAAGGGTATATGCGCAGAAAACTGTTTGCCCGTCACAAACTATTGAGGAGGAGATACGTTCTACGTTCCGCTGGTAACACATGAGTTCGCGGGGAAATGTACTTGATTAAATCTTCGTTCAAAGAATGGAGCGAAAGTACAATGTAGGAAAGTACAATGTAGGACGCCGGTAGGAAAGTAAGGTTGTAGCAACCTCTATATTTATACGATATTTCTACACATGAAAGATTTCGATTACGTCAGGCCCTCAGCTAAAGTGCAAGCTGTTCGTGGCATGCACAACGTTCGCCTTGAAAGAAGCAGTGGAATTATACGGCATGGTACTGCGTCGAATGGAAAACTCCTTTCATGTGGGCGGCCGATATCTTGACCCATGAAAATATTTTTCACGGTTTCTATCTAATTCGATACCAGCGTGCAAGGAACTTACCCTTTTTTGTGTTTCCTTTCTTTCTTCGTTTGTTTGTTTTTTTGTTTGATATTTTGCATTTTAAGATTGTAATAACAAGAAATATCCACCCCTGCATTCGCTGTTTCCTGGTCGGTTCCGCTGAGTGCGTTACGTACGCAGGAGAATACAAATGAAGTGAGTGCGAAGTAGTCGACGCGCGCACGCTCCGGGTAGAACCCGCAGAACGTGATGGGAGCGTGCCGCTTCCTCTCTACTTCGCGCTGCTGGTGCCATCTATCGCACACTGCAAGAGCTCGGGTATTTCAGTCTGTGGCGTTTCCCGTTGGCGCCACATATGATCCATGGCGCCACAAGTTTGTTTCCCCAGCATTCGGTGCCGACTCTACAGATGGCGCGGTCGACACATAGTTCTGAACATGGGGCCCCACCCGCAAGTCTCTCTCTAATCTTTCTAAATTCTCCCCCCATAGTTTTTTTATATAGTTTTTCTACTACTACTCCCACCCGAGTGGCTGTTCAGCCTCTGTAGCTCTGTGCGTGCGAGCGAAAGGAACAACCTGAACGGTGTCTGCGCAAAGGCCGCGCTTGATGGCAGTGAAGCACAGGGCTGATGCACAACCATAGTTATACAAGTGGCATGGGTTGCTTATGCGAAAAAAACGTTCAAGTGCGACCTGTTTTTTTTTTATTCGTGGAGAAATAAAACGTAGAGCAGGAGATCATTTTTCGATAGTCGAGGCATATTGCTCTCCAGTCAGGAGCGCAGTCAAAAGGAGAGTGGTAGGGCTGGTTTGGTTGCCTGAATATTGTCAGAATTCAGGTTAAGCCAGTGGTGAACTCCATACGAATGGTGAACTCCATACAGTTAATGTCTTTATTATCGTGTAAATCGGCCTGTCAAGGTTGAGGTATTATCTACAAATAATGCCAGTGAGCTGGCGACATATTCCTTTAGGTTAATATGTAGATTGCATTAGTGCAGCCATATAAAACAAGACATACCAAACCCCACATAGAACTCTTTTTAGACATTCTGGAAGGGTTACATCACCCATTTTCGTCCCGGCAACAGAGATAGGTTGATATTGAAAGAAGTTTAAAAATATATCATGTTGCCGAAAATCGCAAAGTCGGTAGCCTTTCAAGTGCAGCCCGTTAATTATGGCGTTACTAGAACAAAAATCGTGCGGTCCACTAGTCGTTTTTTATTGCCGGCAGCCTGAACATACGTATAGCTCTAGCTGTAGGTAACTACGTGAATATCAGCGAAAACAGGCGCATTTTTGAGATGGAAGCAAAAGAGAAGAGAGGAAAAGAAGGTAGTAAAAGGACAGTAGTTATAGCAATGAACTGGGCACTTGGATTAGTACACAGAAACATATAGATCTACGCTGATACGAGCATTTTTGGGAAGGTTAAGCATGTTCGCATACAGGGTAATGAACACTAAAACAAGCTGATAACGAACGCTATACGCATGTAAGACTTAGCACATATTACAGGAATACCGATTAAATGCAAATTATTTTTTACGCCGTGTGTAGTACATCTGATGTGGAGGGAATAATTTCAATCAAAATTATGCCACAGTAACAGAGCTTCGACATGACATGAGAACTTCGACATGAAAACAAATCTGAGGACGGACATGTCTTGGAGGAACTCAGAAGCAAACATATATCACCAGGTCAGGGCAATAACATTTTGAATGCAGGCATTTAAAGCGGAAAAGCAAATTGCGCCTGGTGCACCCTGTTTGGAGGCAGTCCAAGACAAGGGAACTGAGAACTTCGCTGTAGACACAGCGGTAGTCTTCAGTGTAAAGCTGAAAAAAGATTCAGGGGAACCGTACCTGAAAGCTCACCGATCGAAAACGCGAGGTCTTCCTGAGGCAGTTACATATTGCCGAAGGGAAGTTGAGCTTCGGAGGAATCAGGGTTCGATGGAGCGCAACAAAACAAGAACAGCGTCCGCCCTTTCTCGTTGCGTGCCGAATGGAGCCAACCAAGCAGAGGAAAATAAGAATTGGTGAGGAAGTTTACGTGGGAGCTTAAAATAAGTTTGGCATCATCCAACATTACACCTAAGTCCCGCGCCGCGGCAACCCTCGTCAACGTCTCGAATCGAGGAAGTATAGGCGAATAAGGTTTCGAGATGCTTTTCGGGTGTAGGTAATGACTATATAAGGCATTTGAAAGGTTTAGGGCCAGGTAATTATTTTTGCAGCTACGGCAAATGGCGTCAACATCCTCGACCAACAATTCCTATGCTGCGCGGTCCAAATATTTACCTTGCCTCAAATTTTCTGATCTCATCTCTCCACCAAGCCATTTGAATTCCCCACTTCTAGTCCCGATTCTCGGTGTCCATCGTGTTGCCCCGATAGTCCACCGGTTCTAAGTCCTCTGCATTACACGACCACCATAGTTATATTCATGCGTATCTTGTGCTATTTCATTACCTAGGCTCAAGGGGAGGCTTTCTTCATGTCTGTTTAACAGTACTTTCGATTTCTTTTTATTTACATTTAACCCTACCACTGAGCTTTCTGCACTCTTTTCACGTTTTCCACTGATTCCCTGAACAAGGCGATGTTTTCCGAAAACCTGGAGAAGCTCAAATATTCTCCACTTATTCGAATCCATCCCTAAGAACGATGTCATTCCATTTTTTCTTTCCGTGTTGGTACTTTTTCCTGTCCCTTTCATTTAGTTACTCTCAAGTTATTTCTGTCTGCAAATCTAACGAGCGTATCACATCGGTTATTCCTGTTATCTATTCCAACGTCTTCCCTTGCACGTCTCACCTGAAATAATGTAGATCTCAAAACCAAGCACCCGTCGAAGACAGCACACCCGAAGAAGATACACGCGAATGGACGCTGCCCAACCACCCGTGTGTTAAAGCGCTTCTTGTTTCCGAAATGGCTTTGTAGCAACCAGCCCGCCTGTCAGTATTACCAGAGTCTTTCAATGCTGTAGTCTTTCTCAACGCCAAATGGGCGTGCATGCATTCGTGGACGTTGGGAGGATTTTACCTCCGGTCCTGTAGGCTTGAAAAATACGGCGGCTGACGCGCCTGCCGCTGGAGCTTGAAGAAGGGTAGAATTAAGAAAAAAGAAAGAAATAACGCACAAAAGGGGTTCCACGGCTTTGACGCTTTCGAGCTTCAAAGCTTCAGGACGCAAACAAATATGCGCCTATTTATACCAATCTCAGATAACAAGTGAGTGCCCTTCAGGTTAAAAACATAAAGGAACACATATCAGTTCATAGCACATGCTGCATGAAAACGTAATGAAAAAGGCAGGTCACGTGTTACAAGCCATTGAAGTTCTTCCTTCGTTTACTTCTGATAAAACTATGAGGAATTCTTTAGTTATTTATACACATAAATAGTGATTCATAGTGATTTATGCGATGTCGGAGTTGTCGGTTCTGTCACCGCCAGCCTATTTTATAGCGAAGCAGTCTGTGGCTGGGATTTAGCAGATCGCCTCCTGCGGCAGGCCGAGCCTAGAGCAAAAATGTTCAGCGAGTCGAAGAAAAAAAAAATAGAAGTAAATATATACGAGTTATACCCTCTCCAGAGATTGCACGATGCGCTCCTCAGCTATCTTAAAAAGGCATCGATTAAAATAATATGAGTAAAATTTCACAAGATTAAACCGAAATTTTGATATCCTTGACTAGAGGAACCCGCCACCAGGGGGCTGACGCAGTCGCCCGCGCCTCGCTTCAGCTCCCGATTTATGCTGCCAAAACGCGGATTGACAACAGTATCCAGCCTAAGCACTGTCACCAGCGTCTGTACAACGACGAAAGGAACCACTCGACACCTGGGTGAGCCGCATTAGACCCCTGCTGCCCAAATTATCACCGACCGAGATTCGCGACCTCGCCGACTCCGCTAGGCCTACATTGTAGGCCTAGCTACATCGTTTCGAACCAGCGCCGGCGCCTCGGGCCCGAGATGAACGACGCGCTTCCTCCACACGCATCGCCAAGCACCGACATGGATACTG
The DNA here is from genome assembly GCF_048455015.1 of Haemaphysalis longicornis. Lineage (NCBI taxonomy): Eukaryota > Metazoa > Arthropoda > Arachnida > Ixodida > Ixodidae > Haemaphysalis > Haemaphysalis longicornis. Next base: position 460,863,531 of record NW_027526203.1, read on the forward strand.
ACCCTGACAGCGGGCGAACTCTCCCGCCAGACAACCCATGGATTACTGTTCTTAAGAAACGCGCAAAGACCACTGCTACCGCCACGACGTCAAGCCAAGCCACCGGCCAACCCCAGGTACCCAAAGCGCCGACCCCCAAGCCCCCACCCCGGGAGCCTCCGCCACGTCTACCGCCTACCAACTACACGGTCATCTTCCGCCCACGAGCCGGCCTCAACGTTGCTACCCTGACCACCGCTGCACTGACCGAAGCTCTGTCAACCACATGTGAGCTGCCGCTTCCGACTTTCTACCGAGCCGTCACTCTCTTGGTACAACCTACTCCCAATGTACTCGTCGCAAGCACCGCGGATCCCGAGCTGGCCGTAAGGCTGAGCGAGATACAGCAACTGCAAATTTCAACTTTGACCTACGAATTTTCTACGTACATGAAGCCACCACCGGGAACTTGTCGCGGGGTCATCCATGGCCTTGACTCTTCGATAAACAAGGACAACCTAGGCGCCTACCTTCAAGGCAACTACCCCGCCCTCCTCCACGCGCGCATCATGGGCAACACCCGCTCCGCGCTTCTCACATTCCAAGGGAGTCGCGTGCCGTTCTACGTGAAGGGGGGCAGTATGCTTCTCCGCTGCCGGCCTTTTCGCCGCTCCGTGCAAGTGTGCCGCGTCTGCGGTGAATTGGGGCACCGCATGGACGTGTGCCCTAACCCTGACAGCCCAAAATGCCTCCACTGCGGACAACCGACTCCGTCAGCAGACCATGTGTGTATCGCTAAATGCCGATTGTGCTCCCAACCCCATACCACGGCGGGTAAAGACTGTCCACGCCGCTTCATCCCCAACTCGCCGACCAGCAAGACGTCCACGCAAGCCGCCGACAAGGTAAGCTGGTCTGCTCTTGCCTCTCGCGCTCCCACTGCTCGACTCCCTCCCCAACGCGACACACAAAACTATCCCCCGCTATCCCCACTCACGCCACTTCCCGCCACCATTCCCCCCGCACTCCTCGACCTGATCAAAAACCTGCAACAACAAAATGCCGACCTCCTACGCCGGGTAGAAGCCCTTGAAGCAGAGCGAGCCCCCCAGTCCGAACCACCCCCGCCCGTCCCCGTGGTTACCCCTCCCCTCACACGAGCCGACGTAGAGGAAATCATCGACGCACAATTTACGGCCCGCAGCATCCCACAAGTTCAGCAGCTGGTACAGCAGTCTACAGTATACCTAAGCAAAATGATCACCGACTCCACCAAAAGTATCTTCGATCTGCTTTCAGAACGCATTTCCTTGCTTGAACGCGCCCTAATCCCGGACAACCCACCTCAAGCCAAAAAGTCTAAACCTGATGACCAATAGACCCGCAACGCAAGTGCCCCTTACCATCTACCAATGGAATTGCCGATCGTTTAAAAGCAAAAAATCAGCCCTCGAACTATACGTTTCCCCAAACCCACCGGATGCCATTGTATTGCAAGAAACTGACATCCCATGCCCCAGCCTTCGCGGTTATGATACTTACACCAATCCCCCTCACAAGCGCACGGCCATCGTTATTGCCCGGTCACTGACAGCCCAGGTAATACCGATTACGTCACCCATCGATCACGTCCTCGTTGAAATCCTTCCTCATAAGCCACAAGCACCAAGCTTCTACATACTGAACGTCTACAGCCCGCCCACACAACCCCTATCCGCAATCGAAGCCCTCCTCAGCGCGGTGGTGCGGCACACTCGCAACAACCCATGCTTACTCCTGGGCGATTTTAACGCACCTCACGTTACATGGGGCTATCCCCACGCGTCCAAAAAAGGCACGGCTCTGCTACAAGCAACACAGCACCACCACTTCACCCTGCAGAACGATTTGACTCGGCCAACACGTCTAGGCACTAGCGTGACCCGAGACACCATACCGGATTTGACATTCAGTCGCAACACCACCGACCTTGTATGGGATCTGCTGCCAGATACTTTAGGCAGTGACCACTACATCATTGCTCTCACTGTCCCACTCACGAGTATCCGTCGCAAGATGGGCACGGCGCAGCTCACTGACTGGCAAGCCTTCCGCGAAGCTCCACTTCCAAGCATACTGCCGACCGATAACCTAGAACAATGGACGCAGCAACTCATTGATCTACAAAACTCACACACCAAGAAAATCACGCTCACGCAGGATCTACCGGCAGTAGACAACCATCTCGACCATCTATGGACGGCACGACGTAGCCTATTCAACCGATGGCGCCGAAATAAACACAATCGCAAGCTTAAACGTCGTATCGCCCAGATTACAGAAGAGGCTCTTAAATACGCCAAACAACTGCAAGCTCAAAACTGGCGCGGCTTCTGTGACCAAATGAATGGCACTCTTACAACCAAGAAAGCTTGGCACATCCTACGCCACCTCCTGGGTAACGCCCCTAGCAAAACTGCCACTTCGCAAAACATAGCCCGACTTATACACAACCACTCTCAACCGCCTGATCAACTACTCTCCCAAATCCGCCACAAGTTATTCGGACCTGCATCATCTCAGACAACTCCCTCGCACCCGGACTACGTGGGCACTCCCAATCCTCAGCTCGATGGCCCTTTTACCATGGACGAGCTCACGCAAGCACTCACCCGGCTAACCCGCACAACAGCACCCGGACACGATTTAATAACGTACAAGCTACTTCGTAACCTTAACGACGACCACTTAGAATCCCTGCTTGCCTGTTACAATCACCACTGGACTAACGGCACAGTACCGCCCCAGTGGCGCCACGCAGATATCACTTTACTTCCCAAGCCTCACAAACCCATCACTTTTGACAACTTACGACCGATCTCCCTCACATCCTGTGTGGGCAAACTTTTTGAACATCTGGCGACTCGCCGTCTAACGGACTTCCTTGAAGACACCAACCGGTTACCTCACACCATGTTCGGGTTCCGTACTCACCTCTCGGCGCAAGACGTCCACCTCCAACTCAAAGAGCGGGTTCTCGACTGCCTCAGCAAAGTACATCCCAGTTCCGTCCTCGCTCTCGATATACAAGGCGCCTTCGATAACGTCACTCACACAGCCATTCTCCGCCAACTTCAAACCACGGGCTGCGGATCTGCCACATATAACTACGTGAGAGCCTTTTTGACAGATCGAACTGCCACTCTCCACATTGGCCCTCACCAGACAGAGCCCTTTCACACACCGGCAAAGGGCACTCCCCAAGGCTCGGTTGTCTCACCCCTACTTTTCAATATAGCGCTCATGGGACTCCCGACAGTACTTGAACAAATCCCCCACGTGTCGCACGCCTTATATGCAGATGACCTCACCATATGGTCCAACACAGGCTCTCCCGGACAACAGCAAGACAGTCTTCAACAGGCAGTCGACACTACGCTCCAATACCTCAAAACCTGTGGTCTCTGCTGCGCCCCATCAAAATCCGCCTTACTCGTCCTCCGAGCACGAACCCGGGGCCGCCCACCAAACCCTACCCCCGACCCCTCACTCACTCTCAACGGGCAAGCAATCCCCACCGTCAAGACCCTCCGCATCCTAGGAGTCCACTACCACCACGACGGCTCCGGGGCCGCGTACCTCCCCAAACTTATACAGACAGTCTCCCAACTTACACACCTAATTCAACGAATATGCTCTCGCCGACACGGACTCAAGGAAACAGATAACTGCCGCATCATTCAAGCAATGCTGATCAGCCGCATCACCTACGGGGCACCCTATCTTACCTTAAAACCACAAGAACATGCCAAGATTGATGTCCTAATACGCAAATCTTATAAGACAGCCCTCAGCCTGCCTACCTTCACTTCTACCGACCGCTTATTGAAACTGGGTCTACATAACACCCTCTCGGAAATTATTGAGGCCCATCTCCAAAACCAACTACAGCGCCTACAACTCACACCCGCCGGTCGTCATCTGCTCAAAACGCTAGGCCGGAAGGTGGTACAAACTCCGGACTCGCCACAATGCATACCTCCATCAATGCGACGCAACATCCATGTCCTCCCCATTCCGCGTCATATGCACCCTACATACAACGCCGGCCGTCGTCAGCATCGTACACGCCTCCTCATCAGAAAATACGGCAGCGACCCGACCACCCTCTATACGGACGCCTCTCCGTATCCTCAACGACCAGCTCACGTCGCCACTGTTGCCCGCTTCGACAATGCCTTCCTCACCTCGGCAACTGTCTGCACAGCGTCTACTACCACGGCCGAAGAAGCAGCCATTGCCCTCGCAATGACCCAAGCCATGAGTCCCAGCATAACGATACTGTCTGATTCACAAGCTGCCTGCCGCCGTTTTGCACTCGGACGAGTCTCGGCTCTTACCCTGGCCATCCTTTCCCAATGCCCCACCCTCCCTCATGCCCGCATAGTGTGGACACCCAGCCACACTTCCCTCCCTGGGAACGAGGTGGCACACGCCACCGCCCGAGCTCTCCTTCACCGGGCATTCCCAGAAGAGGGCAACAATGCAGCCAGTATTACAAACTCCCTTGCGCCCCTCTCCCAAACATACACCGACATCCTCTACCACTACAGAGCAACCCGACGCACCTATCCCCCTCCCCACCCTTCCCTTTCTACCGCTGACGCCTGCATTTGGCGCCGACTTCAAACCAACACTTATTACAATCACCTCCATCTCCACCACATATCCCCTACTAACTACCCACTCAACTGCCCCCAATGTGATGAGCCTAACACCACAGCTCATCTCGTCTGGACGTGCCCCACCAACCCTCCACCACCCAGATCCCCTACCCTTGAGCAGTGGGAGTGCGCGTTGCAGAGCTGCCAGCTCGAAGACCAGGAGGTTCTGATCTCTCGGGCGAAGATGGCAGCCGCGGCACGCGGCCTACCGGAATAGGATGGCCACCCACAGCTCCTAACTCTTTTTCTCCCCTACCCCGTCCCTGCTTTTCAATAAACGTTTTCTCTCTCTCTCTCTCTTGACTAGACTTATAGAGTTTCCTTCTGTTCAGAAATGCTTAAAAACACCCATGGTATACCGTGTGTGTTTTTAAGCACATTATGACAAATACTGAGCCATTTTGCTGCGAAGTATCGTGAAGGACCTCTCGCATCGGAAAGACATACGTGCGTCATGGATCAAAACTTGAACTCTGAAAGCGTTGTTTTTTTCTTTCATGTCACGAAATTTTTCACGAAACTTCGAAGAACGTACACGTGCGATATAGCAAGGAAAGTAGTTCATTAATGCAAATTCGGGGCGACAGCAGTGAGTCAATCACACTGGCCCCAAAATGCTCGCTGCGCAGCCGACGATAGCGTCAACTCGACATGAGCGCTTTCCAGGAAAGTTCCCGCTATACAGAGAACGTTCGATGGCAGCCTAAGGGAACAATTCACGCCGGGGGTTATAAAAAATTTAGTGAGGTTTTATCAGACGGAACAAACGAGTGAGGAGCGGAAACCTACCGAGAAGGATCGCTGCCAAAAGGGATCAAAGGAGAGAAAGATCGATGGATAAGAAAATTATTGCTGGCCGCTTTCTCCCCACTTTTACCACAGGGAAGCTCAAGCAACAGTGGCGGCAACAATATGCGGACTGATCCTTGACAAGCGGCCAAGTAACGCATCGAACATTAAAATACCCGCGCACGAAACCTCACTTCCCCAACTATATATATGGAGCCATGTCCGAGGCGAATGGAACACGCCTGGCATATCCGTTCGACAGATCAACACCAATGGTTTTTCACTCCCCGCATCATGAGGAATGCTTATAAGTGTCCTAGAATTTTTTTTCATCCGTTTCGTAGGTGTCACTACCGTAAATGTTTTATCCAATGCAGAAACGTCCACCCACTTCGCTTGCACGCTTTGCTAGCGTGACAGTGGCTGCTGCCCTGGTCGATGTGCGACCGATAATCTCAGCGACTTATATCGCGCCCGACAATTCGATGCCCGCCTTTCCGCGGCGAATCGGGAACTTGGAGTTATAAATGAGCTACTGATGACCTATTCGCATTTCCTTGCTTTTCATTTGTATAACCCGTATCTCGATGGTGCCGCCACTGGTTGAGTTCGGAGCGGAGAACCCCGTAAAGATTGGTAGCTGGCACTGCCAAGGTATTTACGGCCCTTTGATTGACGCCATCGAAGGGAGTACGGCCGTATATATATCTATATATCTATATATCTATATATATATATATATATATATATATATATATATATATATATATATATATATATATATATATATATATATATATATAGCAGAACAGAGAGATACGGGACGAGGGACTCGGTAAAGATACATATCAAGGTTGCAGTCGTCATTGCCAGTGCTATTCGGCTTTTTTCGAAATATTTAATAGGGCCGAATGACGTGTGCTTGTCACGTTTCTTTTGATTCATTGATAAATAAGCGAAAATATAAGTCGAGAAAAAATCCGCCGTTTTCCGGGAGCGGGACTCGAACCCACATCTCCGCATAACCGGTGCGGTGCGTTCGCCATTACGCTATCCCCACAGCAGCTTCTCTCTCGACTTTAAAGCGGGGGTTTATATTTACAAGAGCTCTGAGGCCGGTAAACTATATATATATATATATATATATATATATATATATATATATATATATATATATATATATATATATATATATTTGTCCTGAAACAAAACAGGATCCTTCGCGGGTGTCACAAAAGATACAGTCTTATTGTTCGCGAATTGAAAGAGGGATGCGTCGTATTCATGAGGCTTTCAAAATATTTTATACCTTCCCGCGCTGAGATCTTTACGAAGTGGGGAAGACGAACTAAGAATATCGTCCACGGCCGTCTTATCGATAAAAAAAAAGTGAAGCATTTCCCAAGTAAGAGGGAAGATGGCAAAGTACGAATGCCCGAGTTTGCCCGAAGTTACCCGAAGTTACCCGATTTGATCCGGAGGGGCGCTATGTTAAAGTCTTTGGCATTCGCACGTTACGTACCTCTCACTTGGGAAATGCTTGGGAAAGCGCCCTCGAGCGTCGGAATGCGGAGCCGACCAGCGAGCGCCCTCACGCGGACGGAACGCGAAGCGAGCCGGCACAGCGGCGCGCCGCCCGCAGCTAAGCCGAGCAGGAGACCGTTGCTACGCCGAGACCGTTGCTACGCACGCTCTCTCTCCTCCTCCGCGCCGTTGCTAGGGGAGAGGGGGAGCGCGGACGGCGGGAGAGACGCGCGCGAAGGCGCAGTACCGGCGAGGGGGAGATGTCACGCGAGGGGGAGAGGCACGCGCCGAGGATGAGTGCAAACCTAGCGGGGGGAGAGGTGCGCCAGCTGCAGAGTACGTGATGTCACGGCGCGAGGGGGAGGGGGGAGCAGACGGCAAAGGCGCCAGCGCGCGGTCACGTGGAGTGTGACGTCACGGCGCGAGGAGCGGTGCGGAGCCGGTGCGGGGCGCGCGCAGCCACGGCGCGGGAGGGCGGAGCGCGCGCAGTCACGTGGGGTGTGACGTCGCTGCGCCGTTGCTACAGACGCTCCCCTCCGCTCCTCGCGCCGTTGCTAGGGGAGAGGAGGAGGCGCACTGCGGACGGCGGAAGGTTCGGGGTCGCTTATAAAGTACATTCGCTTTATAAAGTAAAAGCGCACATACAAAAGCGCACATACAAAAAAGCGCACGGGGTCGCTTATAAAGTAAAAGCGCACATACAATTCATGACCCTCAGGTCATATAGCCTATTTTAGGGGCGAAGCTCCTCTTGCTCGGGCCCTGTCCCGGCCGTACATGGCAGACCGATGATGATTGCGGCAGGATCCCCCTAGGGATTGGCCAACCAAAGATTGGCCGAAAAGGTCATAACGTTCAACGTGTTCGTTGCTACCCAACAAGGAGGAGAGGAAGAAGAAGAGGTTGTCGTTCGTCGCCTGCGAGCTGAAGACACGTACCGGGGGTACGCGACACAATACGCTCTGCAGAGGGCGACGGCCAAGGTGGCTAAAATGTCACACACCGAATTCGCCAACTTACCCATGGAGATTCTCATCGTCCCAAACAAGCCCTACATAATCACCCCATACATCGACGTCGTCGACGGTCTTGTCAACGGAGCGGCGGAAAGCTTGACGTGTCGATTCTCTATATGATGTATGGGCGAATGTTTCACGGTTTTACCGATAAGCATTTTAGCTTCGCCCCTCTCATCATCATTCACTTCGTGGAGATGGCGGGATTTTTTAATCTGCGTCCAACCTTGCCAACACTATACCAGGGTCTTCCGGTTCTATCTCTCTCTGCTTCTCTTTCTCCCCTGACTTTGAGCGTTGGTGCCGTGAGTGTGCGTGCGTGATTTGAACGCTATAGATCCTGTCAAAGCATATTCTGCAGTAATGTTTCCCACTGAAACAATAGTCGTTCGCATTGTACACATCCTCAAACCAGTACGCTCAAAATTCCACCTGTACGGAGTGCCGAAGAAACGATCAGCAGGCATAAATTATTGAAACTGCGTTGAAAGCGGCGAGTATACCTCTGAGAGACTGACTGCGCACGCCATTATTGCTTCTAAAAAAAACTCCCGTATTATGCCGGCTGACGTAAACATTGCGCACACCTTTTTAACGTCGTATTTACCACCGGTCATCACCGCCACCAGCGCAGCCACCACCACCGTCGTCATCATCATCATCATCATCATCACCACCACCAGAGTCATTGTGTCCACTCCAGGACAAACGCATTTCCCATTGGTTTCAAATCAACCTTGTCCTGTGCTATCTGAGTCGATCCTTTGCCCCTGAATGTTCTAATTTCGTCCCTCCATCGACAGAGAGACAGAGAGAAAGTTTTTATTAAACGGATATATTTAGATGGCGAAGTTTTGCCTCTAGACAGAGGGCACAGGTATCGCTGGTGGAAAGAAGAGCATTGAAAGGAAAGGCAGTGAAAGGGCAATGGAATAATAGGAATACGATAACACGCGATTAAAGGCAGTACAGACTGCATATGCATACACCCGCAGGTTATATACAGACTATTTACGTACACATGTACTCACACACGCACGCACACAAAAGGAATAAAGTAAACAGGGGGTGGATGGTGGGTGGAATTTGGCTTTGACAGTTCATGGGCGGGTGCGGAGGCCCGATTCCTCGAGGTATGTGCTGAGGAGCCTGAAGGCCTCTCGGTGCAGCATGATGGGCCCCCGAGGATGCAGGATGTCTTCTGCAGTGCTCGAGGGTGGCCCCAGCCGTCGGCACTCAGACACTAGTTTGTTCCGGGCACCAGCATACGCAGGGCGGGGGCAGAGGACGTGATCCGTCGAGATAAATTTACTTTCCATGCTACTTCTGCTCCCGTATCTCGGTAGCCACTCTGTTACCCTGGTGATGGTCAACCGGTATTTGTCAGCCCCCCCCCCCCCTCCACCCCCCATCAGTGCATGCCCTGCATACCACGCCTACCGTTTCCTCCTAATTTCAGCTCTTCCAGCCCAGTTTGTTCACTTATCGAAGACTCGCACATCCTGTTCCTAAGCGGTACTTTTATCATCCTTATTTCCATGGCTGCCTGTTGGACTGACCTAAGGTTTCTTTCAAGATATTTAGTAAGGCCCCAAGTTTTTGCACCCCAATTCATGACCGGCAGTACGTTTTAGTTTTATACCATTTTGCTCAGTAACAGAGGACCGCTAAGGATCCGCTAAGACGGCAACGAAGGCGTCTAAGAAAGAAGTAGGAACGCAGCATATGTTGGTGCAGGGTGTATACGCGTGACCGTATACGTGTAGGGCTTACTAGCGCGAAGACAGTGAACTTTCTGGCTATCGCTAGCAAGGTTCGACCAACAGTTATTGGGAAAAGCTGTATGCATTGGTGTTGTGATGCCTTCCTGAATAGAGTGAGAAATTTCGGAGGACGTCAGCGCGCAGCGCCTAAACTTTCCAGTCGCTTGATGGGTGTACAACACATACGGGATTCACTTCGTTGCGACTTCTCGCCGGGTTGGCGTTGGTTCCACGCTGTCCAAGTCACAGCTGCCATTTCAAGTCTTCTTTTATGGCTTGTTACAATCTCCATGACAATTTGATGTCCCTTGCGGATATTCTTTCAGGATCTGTCGATATTTGAAAAATGTTTCCGAATTATCACAAAGCCATGGCAAAATAACAAAAAAAATTCCGGATGGGGTCATGGTCATCAAACGTATTTCAGCCCGGATCTCGGGCAGTGAAGGCGCAGATTGAAATTGGGAAAACACACTTCCCTGTATTAAAGCCTTTGTCAAACATCCCATAAAAGGAAAAACAATCGTGTCAAGTAGGCAAATGCGCTGTAGCGATTTAAGCCTACTGGCGAACTCGTGGGCCTCCCCCGAACAAATTATTCAAGGGTTCAAAGGTCATCGACCTTTGAATCTCATTTCTCCCTGAACGTGCTCATGGGGGATTAATGGCGACCACCTTAACACTCAGTTATAAGTGTGGCCGGCACACGAAAACCCGGCACAAGACATGTGGCCGGGAGCTTTATACGAACGCACAACATCAAGTAGAAACTATTTTACAACTGCTTATGTTACATGTTCTGGCCGACGTTGGTGGCCGTCGCTCAGTTCGGAGAAGGGATTAAACTTGGCTATCCCGTTTACTTCTCTGTATACGACTGGCGCCTATTCTGCCACACGCGTATCTCCCGTTCGTAAGCTTCTACGCCGCCCACTGCGCGTCGAGATGGACTAACTGACCCCCACGAGATGTCATGGCCGTTCACTTTCGGCGCCGTCGACGTTCATTGCACCGCAATCCCGCCGCCGTGTCAACAAGCGCCAAGACCAGGTGTAAGAGACGGGCTCGCACACGGTCACGCACGTCGGAAAGGCGCTCCGGCGCTTTCTAAAATAGCCTCTCGGCTTCCGCAACACTTCCAGCGGTCGCCAATGGCGCCCTGTCGCTCCACGCGCACTCAGACTTTCTCGCCAGGCTGTGCCGGCCTCAGTCGCGCGAGGTCCTGAAGCCAGTGTTGTCCTGGAGTTGCCAGGGCCCGGCTGACGCGAGGCACATGGCCTGGGGCGCTTATCTCTGGGTCACGCAATCTGCTTCTCAGCGAAAACAAAACAATCGCTGCACCTAATCTTGTGTTTCGAGAAGCGCCTCCGCGTGCTTGCTCCCGAAATAGGCAACTGCGTTCGGAGACTCCACTCGCATCGTTTTGGTCTCTTCTTGCGCGCACAGTGCACGTGGTAAACATCCACTTCTTGCGCCTCCTGCTCTATTCATCCGGACGCGCTGCAGCCTAACGACGGCAAAAAACGATAGTGGGTGCGCAACGTTAGGGGCATTAGAGGCGGTCCAAGTTAATCCGGAGCTTTGCACTAAGCGTATGCGCCTTATAGTTCGATATTCCGCAGACGTGCTAAGCGCCGAACCTTAAAAAAAAAAAAATAACGCAAGCGATGCGGCCATGCCGATTAAAAAAAAAAAAAAAGCCATTCCTTCGATGACTCCATCGCACTTATCAGCTTGGCGACCACTGAACGGCTTCGCGATCGCTTCTCGGGCAGAATGAACAGTCGTCCCGTCGAAAGCTCATTCACTCCTGCGCCCGAAAGGTATACATGTACCAAAGCGGGCTTTGCGCTATAATATTTAACGGTAGGTATACACCCACACACGCGCATAATAAAAACGCGAGTTCAGGCTGTATAACTGTCTCAGCCGGCGTTAGACATGAGCACAGCGGCCAGGCGACTGCGAAACGGTTCCTGCATGCCCGCGGGCTTATGAGTTAGTTGCTCAGTACCCATGGAAAGGCGATTCGCGGCGTGGTTATCTTGTTGGGGGGTTCCTTTCATTAGTACTAATTTTTGCGCAGTTATCATCACCTCACGTTTCCGTTTCTTGTTGTTATATTCGCGTTAAAAAAAAAAAAAAAAGAAGCATTGTTGAGTTGTTCAGCAGAAAATAAACACAAAAGGTAGCCATTCTACTCTTAGTATAGGTAATCATTTTTTTTAAATAGATAGATAAATAGATACACTTGATAGATATATGAACTTGTCACCCGTCTGCTACTGCCCTATTCCGCGGTGGCGCAGTGGCTAACGCGCTGTGCTTCTGAGCCCAAGGACGCGGGTTCGGTCCCGGCAGCGGTGGCCGCTTTTTTGATGGAGGAGAAAACAAAAACGTCCTTGTGTCGAAATTTCGGCGCACGTTAAAGATCCCCAGGCAGTAAAAAATAATCCGCAGTCCTCCACCACGTCGTGGCTCATAATTCAGGTGTCGCTCCGGCGCGGTACGACCCCATGGTGGCTCAGTGGCTATGGCGTTGTGCAGCTTGAGCACAAGGACGCGGGTTCGATTCCTCACCGCGGCGGCAGGTTTTCTGATGGAGGCGAAAAGGAAAAAAAGCCCGTGTGTTCGAGATTTCGGCGCACGTTAAAGGTCCTCAGGTGGTCAAAATTGATCCGGAGCCCTCCACTATGGCGGGCCTCATCACCTGCGCAGCGTGGCGCGTTAAACCCTACAACCAACCAACACCTCATAATCAGTCAAGAGTGGTGAGGAGAAGAGCCGATAAAATTTGTTCAGAATGGAATAAAAATAAAATATGCGTGCCAGTTTTAAACATGACATTACTAGGTTTTGTTGTTGCAGCTGGAGTTATGTGGGAATTTTATTTCGTTCTTGCTTTTGCACCTACCCCCCCCCCCCCTTTTTTTTTTTCCCGCAAGGGCCTCGTATCGCCTGGTACTGATAACGGTTAACTTGCATTGTTAACCAATGGGTTTTCATTTTTCGATTGTAACATGAATTTCTCAAAGAAAAATTGAAGCAAGCTGTGTCCTTTACTGCGCTAATAAAACTGTCATGAGCTATAAAAGCCTACCCACATCAACCGGCTAACAGGGAGTATAATATGAACCGACTAATTTGACCATCGGGGTAAAGGATGGTGCTAAAGCTCCCTAATCCACCAACCTACGACCTATAGTAGGATGCATTTAATGTCTCCTTTTCCCCCTTGTGGGCATATATACATACCGCTGGCTTCTAGGCACAGTACTAATCTTCTGGCGCATTCCTCGCACTCTGCTAAATTGAACTCGAATGCTCCGGGAGTTTCAATTTTTTTTACTCTATATTCGGCTTATGAACAACGTTCTATCATGGCACCTTGCATTACACGCCAGTCTGGAAACCTACCCTAACAGCCATAACTGTACAGAGCGGAAAAATTCAGAGCAGTCATTCTGAGTTCCCCCAAAGACACTCGCAAGGCTGCCGGGGGCATCGTACCGAAGGGCTGCAATTTGTATTCCGCTTTATTCCCTTGACGCCCGCCGAAACACTGGCCCACAGGAAAAGCACGGTTAGAGCAAAGTACGGTTAGACAACCGATGGGTCGAACGCGCGAACAAGTGTTCCACAGCAGAACGCATAGAAAGAGAGGAAAGACCGGCGGTCAAAAAAACAACAAAAAGTTTGGGGGGGTGTCGTTCAAATGGAAGAAACGGCGCGCCTTGCAACGACGGACGGCGGGGCTGCAAATTTTACAGCGCAACCTGGCCCGGGCCCAAGGCCTGCGCATGGAAGCGCCGTTCCGTTCTTGGCGGCTGAGTGTCGAGGAAAAAAACGTCCCGACGCGCGCCTCGAGAAGAGCGGCGGCTTTCGTCGCGCGCAGGGCGAGCAACTGGGTCGGCCGGTACCGCCGGCCGATGCTCGAGCCGCGCACGTGATGAGCACGTGCCGCGCAACAACTGGTTCTGCCGGAAACCCGCCGTTTCGCAAGCGCCCAAACAGGGACACCCAGGCGCGCGAATGGACCCTGCGACGGGTTCCTCAAACAGCCCGCAGAGGATGAAGCCTTGAGGCGCCCGCTGGCGAGGGGGCGCCGGCGCTGCCGGCAAACCCGGCGCCAGCTGGCACGTGAATCTTGAATCGCGCGCGTCCCGCCGCCGCTGATGGCCTTTCCTGGCCGCGTCAACCACCGTGGGAGTGCCGAGTCGCATCCCTGATGATACACCGAAATCGCGACGCGCGGTCGTTTACATTTTTCGCCTCCATCGGCAAAAACCCAGTTGCGACCGACATTGAACCTTCCTACTCGCTTCCAGCAACACAGCGCTTCAGCCACTGAGCCATCGCGACGGGTGCTGGGGTTACGGCCATAAACTCTATAGTTACGGCGTGAACTTCCGCGCGTGCCAGGCCAACCTCAAGTGAAGGACAGGCGTGCACGTGAAGAAGCGCGTATCGCCTTCTGCGACTGATGACGCCCCGCGATCGCAGGGTGACTGCCGGCGACGAAGGCGAGTGACGCTGTAAACGTACGCTGATGAGCTCAGGCGGCGCCACCGTAACATGAACCGTTTAAGATGAACCGAGGGCCGTCCTCGAAGCAAGCCATCGCTCGGTCCATGACTGATAACATCAGGAGAAGTGATTATTAAACGTGCGCACATACATACATTAAGCGGCTGGGTCCTCACTGTCTCTGAGCATGAAAATGGTACACGCTACTACATCAAGCACCATTTCACGTGACGGTAGCATATGATTCTGCAGTACTGTGACGTTCAACACGAGCATATGAACACGGGCCAGTCATCTGCCGTGAAGGGTTTAATCCGCGGTGCTTTTGCTTCCGATGCGTAAGGCGTGGCTTCGCTTACAACCAGTAACTCTGCCGAAATTCGTTTTTCTGGTGGCTAATTTTTTTATTTTTTGCTCAATGTAAGAGGCTCGAAAGAGGCAGACATACGGCCAAGTAAGTTCCAAAGATTATAATTGCATTAACAATTACCCTCAGGTTGTCCAAAATTCCACTATCTACCATCACACTAAGGAGATCACCCGCACCGAGGACCACCATCCCCATGTTGATAGCCACCTCCTTTCATTAGGTGATAAGTGTCGCGCGTTATTCAAGCGCTGGAGCCTAAATAATTGCGATATGACTCTCCATTCAAGAATTGTAGCGCTATGATACGAATTCCGCGAACAAACTAGCCACACAGCACTGGATTGACTTTTGTGGTGCTATGAATGGCCATCTTCACACTGCAATGTATTCAGATCTCTTTTCTGGGTGACTTAACCTCAACACATCCTTCAAAAACTACTGCTGACACGACACCTCGAACAACCAACCCTCATGGAAGAAATTCCCAACACTTTCAACCCCCTTGCCCCCGTCGAATACTAACTGACACTACAGATCCGATCAACCAGAAGATATTGATGCCGGAACGAACTATGGATTCTCTGTGGCGGAACTTCGAATGTCCCTGTTTCAACTCCATTGATGCACAGCCCTGGACCGTATTGCATAGCGTACCAAATCCTCCGTAACATTTCGAATTCTAAATTAGAACTACTGACGCCGCCATTAGGGTATGACTCTGGAAGTTTGCAACCAGAATGGAAAGATGCCCATTTCAATCTCATCCCCAAACCCGGAAAACCAGTGACTTCAACGCAAACCTCCGCCCTACATTCATGACCACCTGCGTAGGTAAAGTAATAAAAAATGATTCGCACTCGCCTCGAATGGCATCTATAGACGCTGGGCACCACTTCCCCCATACCATTGTTAGGTTTCCAAAACTTGTAAGTACGCAAGGCATAACGCTCCGCATTCATGAAGATGTGTTTAAAGTACGAGTCCTGTCCAACTTCCCACTATCACCGGCATAGACATCCGAAAGGCTTTAGATAACGTTGCTCATGACGCTATCTTGCAACGCCTACAAGAAACACAGCCCGGCACAGTCTCTTCAACTATATGCGAGAATCCAACCTCAATGTATGCATCATTGGACTGACAACCAACCTCCATCGGATGACAACCAACATCCATCGGATCGCCCACCCTTATCAATATTCTCATGATGATAAACCTGCCCTCTAAATTAACTTCGGATCCTGATCTCCGCGATCCAGGTACTTGGGAACGTACCTTCCGGGATGGCTTGGACATTATCCAAACCCATACTCAATCCACGGGTTTTGAGCTCCCCTGGGAAATCAGAGTACGCCGTTGTCGTAAACCAGATGAGAACATATGCTTCACTGTCAGCGACCATCAAATTCCCCGTCGCCCAGATATCCGCATCTTGGGCTTCATATGGCAACTTGAGGGGAGGAACATCGTGTGGACAACGGCCTCCCCCAACAGAGTAACCCAATCAATAACATGCTCGTCGAGTAGGCGAAATAAACGTCTAAAAGCAGTTAGCCTTACGGCAGAGTCCTTATTCCAGGACCTCTTCAGACCATCTGGCTTCTTGGAATCACCCGCCACTACACAGGCCACACAGAACCTTAACTTTGCAAGATTGGGGAAGCAGCGATGTTTTCTACGGATACGTCCTTCATTACCTTAAACTCACGAAAACCAAACTGGTGATCGCCCTCCAGAAATGCCTGCGAACGGAGCTTGGTGTGCCTATGTACGCCCCAAATTACATCACTGCAGACACCGCCTTTCACAATACTCTCAGTGAGGAGAAAGTAGCCAACAACATCGCTGAACAACACCAGAGGCTCACGACGTCAACCCAAGGCAGCAGCATCCTGACTGATATTGGACTTTGGATTTCTCAGCTCTCTCCTCTGCCGACAGAACCTAGCATGGGACGCAATTCCTCGCATCCCAGTCAAGCACATCCCACGTCACATAGACCCGTCCTCGAACCCCCGGCAGACGCTGAAACAGGGCTCTTCACCTTTCCAGCCCATCGCATGAGCCATATTATACAGGCGCCACGTTTGCGGACATCTCCCCAAATCTCACAGTATATCCAATCGAAGAGAGAATCCACCGACATTCGCATGACGTTCCGCTTCTACTTCTGAGCTACAAGCCATTGCCGATTCACTCATGCTCCAACCACAGTCAACCCACCATATTATTATCCCTACGGACATCCCAGGAGACCTCCGATAATTCGCCCTACCTGTGGGCATCCACCCCGAACTGATATGACGCTTAGCAGCCCAAAGTAATCTGCAAGTATTCCGGGAGTGGGTCCTCGGACAGCAGGACACCGTAAGGAATGAAAAGGCTCATGCCCTAAATCGTGCAAATGGAACTCCGAGCGACCATACAACCCTACAGAAGAACGCGCCGCCCATCGCAAGGCTCGAAGGTAGCAACTGAAGGACCTCTGACATTCCCGCCACACCTTGTACCCTTACCACTCCCACTTCTGATCTTACACGCCGCAAAGGTGCTTACACTCTCCAGTCGCAGACATTCTCCCTCCCGTGAGATCTAATTACCCACCGCGAACATTATGCAGTGTGAGTTGCGTAATGTTCATCCTGACATGAAGGATATCTAATTGGCTTTTTCCTCGCGCCAGGCGATCCCCCTTTTCTACATCCGCAACTTTTATCACCCCATATTCCAGACATCTGGAGATCTGGGTCACTCCTCCACGGGATGTTTGCATGGTCCTCTGGGACCCCCTCACGTGGCACACTCACTGCCCAGGTAGTTTAAGTTATCCCTCAGTTTTCGGTTACGGTGCGTCTCAAACTCTGGGCCTTGAGGCACGTAAAAGTTTGATACACTGGGTAGCTGTTTTCAGCGAATATCCTATTTGCATTTGGAACAAGATCAAATGTTTTATAATCTTCCATGGTTCAGTCTACTGCATTTGTGTGTGTGCGCGCGTGTGCATGCGTGCGTGCGTGCGTGTGCGTGTGCATGTGAGTGTGTGTGCGGGGGGGGGGGGGGTGTTTAGTTACGCGCCAAAGCACACCTAGGATATGAGGCACGACGTAATAAAAGACTACGAATTAATTTTTAACAAAGAATCTTTGACGCGCACCGAAATATTGACGCTTGGGTGTTATCGTCTTATTGCGTATGAGTAACAGATGTTACTCTTCCGGCACACCTATTTTTCAGAGTGAATACCTATAGAATCTAAGCGACAGGTTCACAGGGCGTAAACACGTCCGAACTGCTGGAGAGATTGCGTGCTTTCCTGTAATAAATAAAGAGGCGACAGATACGAAGGAAAACATTCTCGAGGTCATTTCTTTAGAGGCACGTGGAAAGCCCATAATAGAAAAGGCTAGATCACGCTTCTGTCATTACGAGTGTGTCTCATAAATGTGCAATAGTCGCAGTAGATGTGACATACATTTAAAGTGACACGAAAGGCTGAATAAGCTTGTTTGTTCTAACTAAACAATCACGTGTTTTGTATCTCTCTCGACTTTAGTTTGAAGGACAATGAAGGCTTGAAGCATTGTTTGCTGGGAAATAAAAACGTCAAAGACGACAATTCTCTGCTATTCGGGGCGAAGTCCCTTAGGGGCTCGGGCTGTCGTCGTCTCCTGTCGTCATCGTCTCACGTAGTCACTGCATTAAAACACCGCGACACTCGTTTTCCAACGCCTCGTGCTAGAACGTAACGCGTACTACAAGGAAAGTGTATAATGGATAAAACCAGTTCAAAATAAACCAACATGATTTCAAGATTTGTGGAACGCTCCCTGTCCGCTTTAGCAATCGTCAAGCGCCATCACAAGCTGTTTGTAGACGGGTTATAATCTAGACGGGTTACACTGAAGCTCTCGACGCCAGACCTATCACCCACCGCGGTGGCTCAGTGGATAAGGCGTTGCTCTGCTGAGCACGAGGTCGCGGGTTCGATTCCCGGCCGCGGCGGCCGCTTTTCTGGTGGAGGCGAAAAGCAAAAACGCCCGTGCGTACGAGATTTGGGCGCACGTTAAAGATCACCAGGTGGTCGAAATTAATCCGGAGCCCTCCACTACGGCGCGCCTCATCGCCTGCGTTGCGTCGGCGCGTTAAATCATACAATCAATCAATCCAGGCCTGATCGGATCGGGTGGTCGGTCGAAGCAAGAAAATGCATACATACCTGGTGCGTGGGCCTCCTTATCACCGAGGCCGAGCACCCAAAGCGAGACGCAGGCATTGCACTGCGCTCACGTTGACCCCTCCCACTACCCCAAACTGGGGCAGATGGCCATGCAAACTGCTTAAACCCGCTTCAACTCAAGTGAGGACGCAGCCGCCTCTGCAAGCTTCTCCGGCGCTCAATCACCGCGCGCCGTGTGGCAAGAGAGAGAGACTTACAATCTTTGAATACACTTTTACACTGCAGGCTTCGCGCCTTCCCAGGTTTCACGTTAGTGGAGATGGCCGGGGATTCTTCCTTTTTATTTTTCTGTGACGATAAACAGCACTCCACAAAGCGCCCTGGGCAGGCCGAAGACTATTTCTAATTTTGCTCGATAGCCGCCATCTCCCCGAGTGCCTGTTCTCTTTGGCTTTCTCTTTGGTCGCGAAAACTAGGAGCTAATCAGACATGCTTTTATGATGCCGTCTTCGTTTGGCGTAGATGTAACACAATTGTGGTCATGGGTATAGTGCACTGCACCGACCGTGGGCGCTCAGTGAGTTTTCGAGCCGGGAATCACAGCCGTAAGGCCAAGAGTTCCTTTTTTTTCATTGTGGCAACCTCCAGCTCTACCTGCTCATCTCCAGCCTTTCCTGCACGGATCTCCCGATCTCGGCTATCACCCCCATGCGACCTGGTCGTCAGCTTGCCACTACGTAATGGCGCAAATATGGCGCCACCTCAAGTTCTTTCGCCTCAAGAGACGGAGAAGCATCCCCCCTCGCCACACCATTCCCAAGAAACATTTATCACAAGGTACTCTCCTCTACTCATGACCATACTCATGACCATACTCATGACCATAAACCCTCGCCGACCGCAAAAAGGCCACGCACATTCTGCCACTTCGTGTCTGAAGCCAATCAGCAACATCTCATTCTGCGCTGCTCCGAACTTGATCCATGGCGGCACGACTGTACTTTTTTACACCCTCTTGATATCAAAGCTGTGCATGGCAGCATGTTTCAACACCCGCATTGCCTAGTCACATTAGCCCTCTTGGGCGCTGCTATCGGTCTGGCGCATGCAATTTACTGGGTGCCTACCCCCCTTCCCTGTCCCCCTCTTCCCACGCCAGCGACCTCCCGTCATCTTTTTCAAAGGAAAAGCATATATCAATGTTTATGCCACTGAAGCGAATGAAACACAAATGGCCACGACAATATGGAAAAAGCGGCAAATTAGAGTCGCATACCTAACGAAGCCAAAACAAAACATACGCAAACAAAAAGAAAAACACAAGTCCAACAAAGCTCACGAGGCGTTTCACTGTCAGGCCACAGCCGCTCGATTCCTTTCCATCGAGTGGCCGTGGTCATGTATTGACAAGCACTGATCAAACCACTGGAACCAGTCAAGTACATCACCTAACGTTAATACACCATGCGGACTTTAGCATTGTTTCTGAAGCAGGATTTTTAGGCACGCTGGATAAGCATGACGTTATCCCGCCAAAGACTATGTAGGCCAATCAAAAATAAGGGGTCATAAGTAGCGCTGTTGTTATTTTCGTCATTTATTACTGTGACTAGTAGGATAGTGGCAGGGTAAGGCCGAAATCTTTCCTTATGCACTGCAACACGTCCCAAAAAATACAACCCAGCAATAAATACAGAAACACGGGAATGCGACAGACGACAACTTTACTTACAAGGAAATGAAATGTCGGGGTTGGCGACACGTACGTAATTGATTGTGACGTACATGGGAGCGAAATAATTGTTCACCATCGATTATGTAATCTGCCTCAACTCCAACTTAACCGGCAAAAATACACTCCTTTGTTAGCTAAACCTGGATACTCATCTGGTGCAAAATGAAAAAAAAAATAAAATAGCTGCCCTAAGTTTACCATCATCATCAACAACATCATAGAACACATAGCGCTGAACTTTACACGACGACCACAGCAAAAAGAAGAAAAAAAGGACACACGAAACGGATGATGCGCTACAAGCAACTGTGAAAAGTTTAATGAACAAGACAACGTATAAATACCCCTGCGACCTTTGTATCACATCCACGTGCGCGTGTGTGTCTAATCACTTCATACAACTGTTTTTTTTTTTTTTTCAGATACTCTGTCTCTCTTTCTAGCAACGAGACTGACGGAGCTCTGAAAAGAGAGACAGTGTATGTGAAAAGCAGTTGTATGAATTGATTACACACGCACGCGCACGGGGATGTTATACAAAGGTGGCAGGGGTATTTATACGTTGTCTTGTTCATTAAACTTTTCACAGTTGCTTGTAGCGCATCATCCGTTTGGTGTGTCCTTTTTTCCCTTTTTGCTGTGGTCGGCGTGTAAAGTTCAGCGCTATTTGTCCTATGATGTCTAGATACCAACTAGCCCAACACCAAGCTTTATTGAAATCAACAATATTATACTAGGTCCACTGCAGTGCGAAGGCCTCCCCCGTCGACCTCCAACCGCTCTTGTGCTTCGCTGCTCGAATCCTGAATTCCCTTACTTCTTCCCTCCATCGAAATTATTAACATTTCCCCTTCTTCTAGACCTGTCTCTCGGTATCCACCGGTGTACCACCAGGTGGCACACCGGTTATCATTTCGTCTAACTACGGGGACAGCCCAAGTCCATTTCTTTTTCATTACTTGAACTATGATATCCTCTACTCGAATTCATTCTCTGATCCAGGAAGCTCGTTTCCTCTCCCTTAATGTTACTCCTATTATTGTTTGCTCCATGGTCCGTTGAGCCGACTTAAATTTGCTTTCAAGTTTAGTAAGGCGCCAAGTCTCGCCCCATTTGTAATCACCGGCAAGACGCATTGGTTGTATATTCTTCTTTTCAGAAATAAAGGCAACTCACTTTTCACTATTTGGCAGTGCTTGCCGAGTGCACCCCAGCCCATACCGATTCCGCGCCGGATTTCTTTATCGTGGTTGGGACCAGCACAGACAAACTATTCGAGGTAGTTATAATCTATTTGTTATAGCATTTCGTTACATTAGCTGAAGAGGGCCCTTTTGGCATGTTTATTGATCATCCATTCAGATTTATTATAATTATCTACAGTCCCATGGCCTTGCTTTCTGATTGTAGCTCATCAATCGTTTTTGGCAGGTGTTCCGCATACTCACTTATCAAGACTACAGTCAAACCCGTTTATAGCGAACTGCAATATGCACTGCGATTAGTTCGATATATCCAATAGTTCGATATAGCCGAACCCGCTTATAATGAACCGATTTCACGAGTTCGCAATCCGCGGGAGCCCCCCCCCCCCCCCCCCCCCCCCTACCTCCCAACTCCGCCATCCCCGCATGCAGAAACGAACACAGTAAATGAGCCATTACCATACACAAAATTATCCATTTATTGCAAATAATAAACCTACTTTCCGCCTTAGCTGCCTACTTTGCAAAAAAGCGGTGATTTTTGTTTTCACTTTCATTTTGGCGGCTTCAACTAGCATATCATTCTCTACACGAAAGATTGTTTGTACCAGTTCGAGTCCGCGTCCTCCAAAATCTAAAAAAGCATTGGCGGAGCACATCGACTGCCGAAAGCGCTTCATTGTAAGCGTCGGACGGCTTTCACTCGCGACATCATCGGGAACGCTGGCGAGCTCTTCCCACAGTTCACCGATGCTGCTGTCTTGGTCCGGACTCGCGGGATTTGCGGGTTCCATCGTGAGTCCCGCGCGTCGGAAACAGTTACGGAAAGTGTGGGGCATCACGTCACTCCGTGCGAGGCGCTATGTCTCAGTCGCGGCTCTTGCTCCGTGGTCGTGGCATATCCACATCTCAATCGCCGCTTCGAGACCATGCATTTCGGCAGCCATTCTAGGCGCGCAGAGTTCGATATATCGGATGTGAACTTCGTTATAAGGAATATTTTCCCCATGTATTTCTGTAACTGAAATATTTTTGTTCGATATATACCATAATTCGCTCTATCCGGGTTCGTTATAGCCGGGTTTGACTGCATATCATCTGGAAATCTCAAATGGCTCAAGTATTCCCCTTTTATCCGCAATCCTATGTTTTCCAAGTAGTCAAGCATAGCATCCAGAATACACCTTCTAGACATGCTGTGAACAGTTTTGGAGAGATGGTATCTCCCTGTCTTACTCGCTTTCGGATCGCTAAATTCTTGCTTTGCTTGTGGAGGAATATACTGCCCGTACATCCCTTATATATGTCTTCTAGAAGTCTCATGTAGGTTTCCTCTATACAGGGGTGTTTCAGTACTTCCAGCACTACTGCGGTGCTTACTGAATCACGCTTTTTCATAGTCTATAAATGACATGTAAAGGGATTTATTACACTCTGCGGATATTTTATTACTTGATCGATGACACGGATGTGATGCATTGTTGAGTATCCTTTCCTGAACCCAGCATACCCTCTACTTTGTCGGGAATCTAGTCTGTTACTTATGCGGTTAACTATTACTTTGGTAAACAGCTTGTATACAACTGAGAGTAGGCTGATGGGTCTGTAGTTCGGTCTTAGGTGTCCCCCTTCTTGTAATCAGAATTATGTTGGTGTTTTTCCAGGTTATGGGCACTTTTGGAGTACTTAAGCATCCTGAAAATAGTGCAGCAAGCACTTCCAGTACAATATCTCCTCCCTCCATCGAAAGATCCACGGTTATGCCGTCGCAACCTCTTTTCATGCCCTCGAGAACCTTTTCTGCTTTGTCTTTGTTTATTAGTGGGACATCGCAAGCTAAGCTTCTATGCTGAGTAGTTTCCCCTGGTCTAACGTCACTGGAGTAAAGTATGGTGTAGAATGGTTCCGCTACTTTTATTATCTCGTTAATGTTGAGTGTAATGTTACCGTGCTCGCCTCTGAGTGCATACATTCTGTGTTTGCCGGTAGCTAGCTTCTTTTTAGTTGTTTAGTTGCTCTTAAGCTTCCTCCTCTTTCCAGCGTTTGCTCGATCACTGTCATGTTCTACGCACGAATGTCGTTCTTTTACTTCTGTTAATAAAGTTCGACACCTCGGCTAATTTCCTTTGATCCGCTGTACTCGACACTTCCTTCTTACGTTCCGCAATTAGTTCCTAGGTCTTCTAAGTTAGTTTTCTAGTTTGTTTTCTACATGGAGCTCCTCCCACAGCTGCTGCTGATTCTGTGATTGCCATTGTTAGGCTACCATTTGGCATGTCTACACTGTCCTCGTTCTCCTACTACTCCAGGATGGCCACAGCGTTCTCTAGTGAGGGTGTGCCGTTTGTGTGCAAAAAGCCTTCCTAGCGTGGTTGCACCTATACGCCGTATTTTTGCGATTCTAAGCTGCGCCCCCGCCTCCCGATTTTAAGCACCCTCCTCTAGTTTAGGGGGAAAAATACAAAAAAGTTTTCATGCGAATCTAAGCAACCATTGCAAGGTGGATTTCAGACGCGTGGAAGCGAACCAGAGTTGACGTTGTGGCCAAG
The DNA here is from genome assembly GCF_048455015.1 of Haemaphysalis longicornis. Taxonomy (NCBI): domain Eukaryota; kingdom Metazoa; phylum Arthropoda; class Arachnida; order Ixodida; family Ixodidae; genus Haemaphysalis; species Haemaphysalis longicornis. Next base: position 460,887,868 of record NW_027526203.1, read on the forward strand.
TCGTTTTTATGGAGTTTTCAATTACAAACCACTTCAACGGAACAGAAGGTACTGAAAAAAGCGGTCAAAGCAGCACAACGGACTCTAATGGTAGTGAACGTGACTGGATTTCATACGTAAGCAGTGGGTTCACAATCTCTAGCAATTTTTCTTTTGAATGTTCACTAAATAAACATTATTCCTTAAGTGGTGGCGTGGTAGGGGGGGTAATTAAGGTTTTTCGAATCTAATCACCCCCCTCACTTTGGGCATCGCGATCGTGAAAAAAATGGGGTGCTTAAAATCGAGTAAATGCAGTAGTTTAGCCTCTTAGGTATCCGGGATGTTGCTTACTTACTGAGCAGGCAGCCAGCCCTCCATACCTGCAAGAGTTGTGGTGTGGTAATTCGCATTACCGTTCATAATGTGGCCCATACGCTTGCGGGGAGAGAGAGAGATGGGAGCTGTTTAATGTAACTAGTGAGGGTATGTGGTAGACAGACTCGGAGGCTGACCTGGTGCGGAAAAATACTGCTCCAGTTAAGCTGCCGTTGTGAAAGAAGAAAACTGCGCCGTACGAGCCCATGGCACCAATACTGTGGGGCATTGGCCATGAGTGAATAAACGCACGGTCCTGGAAATGTGGGCACAATTGCTTTTTTTCGATGGAGTAATTGATTCGTCGCTTTACCGCTTCGGAAAGAAGGGAAACTATCTTTCTGTTTTCATTACTTTGATAAAATGAGGTGGAGAAACATTCCAAAAACTATCGGTAATGTGGTCTCCAAAAGTTCATTTGATGTATTTCCGCAACTTTATTTATTTACATTTAGTTCCATTCATACTTTAGAGGTGCAAGGAGAAAAAAGAAAAAGAAAAGAGAACAGCAAAAGAATGTAGTGGGCGCATGTATTTGCAACGATTAACCACAAACGAATTACTTGAATGCGACCGGCTTGGTCATGCAAAGGATAAAAGAGTAAATAGGCTGTCCCGGCGCAAGCGGAAGAGTGCTAAATTTGCACAGGGATATGCCAGCTATAATCTGGAGACGATCCCACCAAATACATGAGAGTGTAAAAGGATGCTAGTGCTGGGCTAGTTGGACATTGTCCATAATAGCAGCAACAAACAGCGCATAGTCTGGACACAACGTGAACACTGGTTGCACCTATCTTGTTTGGCCTCTGGTGACCGATGTTAATATTTCTACCGAACCAGGCAGCAGTCAGGACCGGCGGGATACGTAAAACTCAGGTATATGCGTATTACCTGGAGGATGTGGCACGAGGTCACGTTAAACGAATATTCTTCCCACCCCTTTCACAAACGCTGCGGATTACGAATACGTACAGGCGCTTACGGCAAGTACGCGTTTCTTACGCCAATTTCCAAGAGTTACAGTTAAAGGAGAGACATTAAAAGGACAAGCATACGCACTGGTATTATTTATTGTTGCCGAAACATACGTGAACTTGCAGCAGCTAATAAGCTTTAATGTATTGTTTACCACGAAGAATAACTGTCATCAAAGCAATTTTGAAAACTCCCTGTAACAGATGCGTCAGACATTTCTCTGTACATAACGCAGTCAACACGTAATACGTAGCCGTCAAAGAGCTTTTTGGTTGGCTTCTAGTTTTCGCCAAGGAGACGCGCTTTCAAGAGAGACTGTGACGCCTTTCCCTCTTCGTCCCGCTACTATATAAGCCAACGAGGTTTCTTAAAATAAAGCATGTCGCAGCACAACAACAATATATATCCGCCAGGTATTACGCGCACAAAACTAGATCCAGAATCCGAAAAAAGCAGCGCCATTTACTCCCCGTAATAGAAGTGCGCGCATGCGTGGAATGTGCCATTAATTTGGGTCTGCTTAATTAATACAGATGCATGGTGTAACGGAAAAGTTGGCTTCGTCCGCCGGCACGACACACGAGCATAAGTGTTATATCACGTGGGTTTGCCACCGCATAAACAACGAGCAGCGTATACGCCGTCTACCGCCAAAGTAGGACCGGAACGAAGAAAAAGAAGGGAGTGAATGGGTAAAAGAAAAAGATACCAAAAAAAGCCACTACACTCTAATAAACCGAGCCGCGCTAAAGAAATGAAGTGCTGCTTCCGAAATAGCTCCCAGAAACGTTATTTTCTTTTCAGCTGGAAGCACGTGTAATCCTTAACAAAACAAAAAGGCACGCGCCAGATACGACGAAGAGGAACATTTCCAAGAAGCCCGTGGAAGCGTTGCCTGAGAAGCGTGAACGTCCAGTAGTCTTCTCGCCCCTCGTCTCCCTCATCATGGCGCTGGCCGGCGAGAACTATCAGCGCTGACGTGTACGAATATCAGCCACTACATATTGCGAAAAGAGTCGCTCGGCCCGCTTATGACAACCCTATTCCACGGCATTTCGCTATCCCAAGGGTGGCGGTGGAAGACTGCCCAAAGTGCACACGTTTCGCGCATGAAGCGTGCCGCTCATCTTTTGGCCCCGCGCCCTACGCGGCTTTCGTTATCGCTTGCTCTTGTCGTTTTTTCCTCTGCAGCGGTCTTCGTGTCGTTAGCGGTAGACGACGTTTCCGCGTGCAACCGGAGCCCATCTTTTGCATGCCCCTCGCCCAGCCACCCCTTCCGTCTCACGTGACTTTACATCGCCGTTTCTTTCCACCGTTTTCCAGTCTTGCGTAAACCTTATCGCAGTTTAAAGTGAGTTTATCGGTACGAGAACGTCCAGCTAGACTATTTACGTCAGCTGCCACGATTTTATTAGAATTTTCCATCGCTTGCTGAAGAAGATGTGCGCGTGACTTTAACGTACGCAGGGGGATCTCGTGCCAGGCCACGGAATCAGACGGTTAAAACATATGAACAAATTTTATTTGATTGGTTGATTGTAGGGTTTAACGCGCCGACGCAACGCAGGCGATGAGGCACGCCGTAGTGGAGGGCTCCGGATTAATTTCGACCACCTGGGGATCTATAACGTGCACCCAAATCTCGTTAAGGCGAGATTTGTGTTAAGGCGAGATTTATTTCCTTGGGACTATTTCCTGTGCGTATGCTTTAAACTCCTGTTTCTGCTCTGCCACGCCAACCGTAAGGGGCAAACACCTCGTCAAGCTGCAGTTTTGCAGCTTTTTGTGTTTGTCCTCGCATTTCTATGTACGAAATGCTCAATAAAGTTGAAGTTGAAGTAGACACTTGCTTTTGAAGTTGAAGTACACACTTGAAGTACACACTTTTTGCCTTTCGCCTCCATCAGAAAAGCGGCCGCCGCAGCCGAGAATCGAATCCGCGACCTCGTGCTCAGCAGCGCAACGCCTTAGCCAACAAATTTAATTTCCCCTATCCTCCACCATCACCTAGACGTGGGATAGCAATGTGATTCTGTGGCTTCAAAATCAGAAGAACCACGTTCAAGAAGGATTCTCGTTGTGTCAGTGCGTGCATTTGTACGTTTTTTTTTTCTACTTTTGGGCCAATGCTTCTGCTGTAGCGACATATCAAAGCTGCATACACCTAACGGACAGCAGATTTTTCCCTTCAGACTTCAGGGACTCCGCACATTTTTTTACACGATGAATATAAGGAATGAAATAGGGTCGAAATTGGGGCCGAAATTATTGGTTAGCCTTCCTGATTACATTTAGTGACACGATATATAATATTTATTTCGACTGTACGAACTTATGGAAATTGTCTCGGAAACACAGTTCGCCCTTGGGTTTATAACGAGAGCCATCGCCGTACTGGCCTAGGAAAGAAACGAAATCTTTACAAGGCTGCTTCAGTAATTCGTTAGCGTGGACAAACGGTACTTGTCTTCCATATTGTTTTTTTTTAATTGAAAGTTTTATGGCAAATGTTATTATAACAGAAGAGGCCCATTCCAGTGGGAAAGTCATAAAAAGGTTTGGGAGCTTGAGTAGAACTGCATTAGATGTAAACTTAAATGGGCACAAACCAGAACCTGCAGTTTAAACACCAGAAATTGGAGCTCGTTTAGGAAGAGGAAAAGAAAAATAAGTCACAACCTCCGATAATAAATTGCGAATAACAAAGATAGAAAAAGCAAAAAAAAAGCGAGCAAACAAATAAACAAATGAAAATGCTCGTATGAAATTTTATGCATGCGAACATTTAAACGTCTTTCAGGCGATGTCAGTGGCGTAGCCAATATCTCATCAATATTTTGGAAACAACGTGGGCATGAACTCAAAGCAGCGTCAAGGCATCCATACCGCATTTACTAGATTCTAAGCACCCCCTGATTCTGAGCACCCTCCCACACTTTCGGGGGAAAATTCCGAAAAAAAAGTTTGCACGCGATTTTAAGCACCCCCTTCTTTAGGCCACCGTCGCAAGGTAAATTTCACACGCGTGGAAGCGGGCTCGAGTTGATTCTGTGGCCAAGCAATTTTTGAAGCTTTCAATTACAAACCACTTCAACGGAACAGAAGACGACCTGCTGGGGTACACTGAAAGCGCAAGCGGCACGACGGACTCGAATGGTGGCGAGGGTGACTGGGTATCGCACGGAAGCGGTGGGTTCACTGTCTGTACCGATTTTTCGAGTGAATATTGGTCAAATAAAACGTTATTCCTTACGCCCGTCTCGTCGAGATACGGCCGCGAAAAAAAGTAGCGGGGAGGCATAGTTTAGGTTTTTCGAATCTAAGCACCCCCCCCCCCCCCTCACGTTGGGCATCGCGATCTTGGAAAAAAGGGGGTGGTTAGAATTGAGTAAATACGGTAATCACTGAATCGAAAGGATACACACACAATTCTTCAGTTTCGTACACACACGAAATTCAGCTTATTAGAAGAAATGTGAGAAATAATAAAATTGTCTAATCAAAATTTGAAACGCCTACAGGTCGACTTCTGACTTTTTGGGTAATCTAATACGTAATATTTCTTCTCTCCACCTCACTACTAAAAGAAAAGCAAAATGCACAATGAACGTTTAGGCAAAAGTACTTTTCAATCGGAGAATGTACCTCTCGCAAAAGACTACATAGTTGACACGGGGTGTTGCCCCAGTAAATTAGCGGCTTTAAACCATTTTTATTTGCGAACCACTCGATGTTTTGCGCTGACATTTTGAACTAAGGCCTTCATGTATGGTCTAGTTTGTTTAAAAATATCACAGGAGGCAGCAGTGCCCTATTTTTTAGGAATGAATTAGAAACCCGTTTTCAGCTGCGGGAGAAAAGCTGGCCCAATTGTTTTCGTCCTACGCGGATACATGTAAAAAACTTATACAGCTTAGTATGCGATCATAGACGACATCAGGTTTTTCTCAAGTTGTAAAAAGAACGCCTGGGCAATGAATACGGTTGCGTGTATTAGCACAGAAAAATTAGACCACAAAGTGTGACATTTGTACCAAGTTTGAGTGCAATCAAGCCAGCCGTTTCTCCCAAACGTTCCTTTAAAGACACCCATTCATCGTTGCAGCAGTCTTTATAGTGCACCCCAGCATGATCCCCTGCGGAAAAAGGTTGCAAGCTAACCATAACTAGAGCCTTACAGCCTGTTGTCTACCTGCGGGTATGCTGGTAGATGCCTCACGGGAGGGTGGCCTAACGTAGCCACCCAAGTGATTTTTTTCAATTCCACCCGCTCAGCTTTGGCAAGCGGTAAATGGTCTCCTTTACGCTAGGCTTCCAACTAATAAAGACAGAGAATAGCTTCGCTTCTGTGGTTAAAAGATGTGGCTGCGAGAGCATACGTCGTGTGGATGCTGCTGCATGCCTTAATTAAACGTTATTACACGCATAATTTGTAATTATGGCTTTTTAGTTTGTTCCAGTTCATAATCTAGATAATTAATAAGTTTTAGAGAGCCTTGCGTAAAATTTGGCCACTTTTTATAGATAGGGAACGCAAGGTGTGCGGCACGTGGGTGTGATGGTGTCAGTGTCATGGCGCAGTTGCTGGCGACGATGCTTGCCGAACAACGTGCGAGCACCGACAAGAGGAAAATGAGCTTCACTGCGCACGCGCTCGGCTTGCTGCAACATAGCCCATGGAGGAAAGAAAAGGTTAGGAGAGGCCCTGACGTCACATTTGTGAAGCCGAGTCCCGCCATGACTTGAGCCCACGGAGCCCAGCACTCTATCCCATCATCCTTTGCTGTCTCCGGTTTGATTTGACTAACATGGCGTCGCCCTGCCCTCCCGCTTAGAAGCGAAAACAGCTTCGTCGCTAATTCCTCGGTGCGATGTCATCTTCTAAGTTGTTGATTTGGCCTTCAATTTGCCCATTATAACCCTCACCCAAAGTTTCAATCGAAAGACGGCCTTCGTTTTTGAGATAGAAGGACGATTTTTCAGCCCTTAAGCCTGGCAAAGTAGCGTTTGTCGTCGTCATAGCAACAGGCTGGCGGGATGGCGAACGCAGACGCCTCCGACGGCAGAGTTTTCAAACGGCCTAATTTAAAAACGTTTGTCGTAGCGACTGCGCTGGTTTGCAAGCGTAGCGAGGCAGCCATATACCAAGCGCCTTAAAAATGTGTCCGTTCTATTCGCCCAAATTTGGCCGCCGCAGTTGTAAACAAGTAAGCAACATTGTCCATGGGCTCAAGAAAATTCACGTGACTTCCTCCACACTTTTCGGAATGCATTGGGGTGCTAGGGGCCTCTCCTGAGTATTCTTTCCTCCATGACATAGCCTCTCCGTTCTTTCTTCGGCTAATAGGCCTCCTGCGCTGCCCAGGGGGCGCTGCGCAAGCGGCTTCCGGGCAGTACTTCCGGGTAGTACAAAGCTGCGCGGGTCCCATAGGATCCCGTGTTCATGCCCGTGTTGACAGAAGCAAAATGGGCTCGACGCTCCCGATTATTTTGCGACGTGGTCACGAGCTCATCCCCGACTCGTCCGATCTATTTCAGCGATCAACTTGGCATTAGGGGAAAAAGCTTTGCGGCGCTAAACACGTTTACAGCGACGACGAAAGTGCCGGGACCGTGACGACGTCTGCTACTCGCAGGTTCACCGATCGATGGTCGTACGAAGTGAAATTTTAAGTGAAATTTCTAGGTTAAACTAATACTCTAGGTGACAAAGACTTCTCAAAAACAGCCAATCAAAAAAGAAGAGTGACGCAATCGGCGATGATCGCGCTTTAAAAAGCCAGCGAGTCCGGCGGACCGCAGGCTCGCCTGCTGCGGTGCGCCGCTCTTTTGAGTACCTGCACACTATGCGTGCACTTTCATTAAACAGTGCTCGTTTGCGTCGCCGTTACGAGTACATGGTGCAGCGTTAGCTTGCCGTTTTGTTGCGTGTCTCAGTGACAAAATGCCGCGACCGTCAGAAGCGTGAAATCTATTTTGCGATTCCGAAATTAGTGGCCGTAAAATAAAGTGGCCGGGCGAACTAAGAGACCGCTCGCTTTCCTTGTTTGCTCTCACTTTACTTAATTACGCTCTTGCAACATACATTCCCAGTTCGCACTTAATAGCCTAGAATGAGGGTCAGTAACGGCCGAGTTCCATGCAGCCGACACGGCGGAGGGCTGGAGGGCAAATCCAGAGGGCGGGGGGGGGGGGGGGGGGGGGGGGGAGGAGGGGGGCTTTGAATGCAAAGAGAAAAAAGTCAGCGAATTTCTAATAATATTTGACAATAATCTGGCGAAGTGTGATAATGGGGGGAGGGGGGCCGGGAGGGGCAATTCAACTGGAGAATGCCAATTCTCTGTTCTTGTCTCGCTGTCTAACTCCATTTGAAGTCAAAACTGGCGTGTCGGCGTTCAGATTCGACGACCCCTGCACTAGAAAACCAACACAGTCAGTGATGATCGTGTGTAAATATTCGGGGCCCCACGCCGTGTATGCGGCTGTGTTATGTGATGTTATAGAAGTACACATCTCTGCAGGCAGCGGGCGTGTGATCAATTGCGTCTTTCAATAGCGCTTAATTTGTTTATTTGGCGTATTGCCCCACCTACTCGCTAGTATAGATGTACCCTGCCGTTCGTTATCGTGCGGCGTAAAACGTTACGCAAGAATCCTTTAGTTCGCGAAAATACAAAACAAAATTTCCACTCGTTTCAAAGGCTGTGCCAGGCCAGCTGAGTCAGCTGCGCAATTCTTGCGTTCGCTTGCATGCTCCCGCTGAAGCAACCTTTTGCAGTTACCTAGGGATATAGGATGAGCAGCGTTCCGTGTTTATGCTACTCGTGAACTTTCCTTTGTCGACCGCACGCAAGAAGAAAAAAACTGTAACTGTCATCAAACAGTTAAACCACCCGACCTGGCGATACTGTCCCACACCGCGACCACCGCGACAGCTCGCTCAAAAGAAAGCCGACAAATCGGCTTCTTTTAGCGGATATTATTTTTTTAGCCTCTGCAACTACTTTAAGGGCTATTTCCTACAGTATGCAGTCATTTAAACACGCCACAAAGCGCCACAACCAACTTTCACTCTGGCTTGTAATTGAAAACACATGGAGGGCGGCGAGGGTCGTCTGCTTTTGTACTACCCAGAGGGGTCGGCCGCTAGGGGCGCTGCATGTCCCCAAAACTCCAGCGCAGGAGGCTACGCGCACCATCCGCGCACCTCGCCCCTTCCACACTGCAGTATTCGCCCAGCGATCGAACACAGTCGGCCCCTGGCGGCGGCGGGACGAACTGCTCCTAGTGTGGATGGCGCTTTCGCGTCGTCTGCTCTTTACTTCTTCTGCTTCTGCTTGCGTTACTTCTGCTTGCGCAAATTTCCTCTAGAGACACTATAATCAGCCGCTGTTTGCGGGTTAATGCGCTGGTTTAATTCCACAAAACATCTTCGCCGTGGTGAAACGTGTGATATGAAACGTATTATGAACATTGCTTCGACACATTGCACTTTTCTTATTGATGAGTGCAGTCGTCTGGCGCTTCGGGAACGTCAAAGGGTGCTTTTTGAAGGTGGCGTGGTGGTTATTTAAAGGATAAAAGTTTAATACACAAGACGGGTAAGAAGCGACAAGACCTGCGCATACCCGTGCATTTCCACACCCTTGTAAAATTGCGCTGTGTCCTTATAGAAAGACGGAACAAACAAAAACAATTACACTGCACACGACCCGTGCGCTATCGCCCATACATTACCGGGGACGTATTTTACATCCGCAAGCTTCTGTGTGATCGAATTCTTCCGGTACCTTCACAAAAATAAATTCCATTTTTGCACAGTCGTTGCTTATACTGTGTTGATAATTTTACGTAATATTTTAAATACGTTTCTGTGGATGCACAAGAGTATTTCGGGGGGATTTCTCGGTAAAATTAAGCAGTAGTGAGTTTGCGCCTGTCCTGTGGGATTTCATGTGTCATTTTCATATATCCCATTTTCAAATCCCGACATGAATCACCTTGTCCAGAAATGTGTTTCCCTCAGCATAACCAAATGCCTAATATGGTCACGTCTTAAGCTCTTAAGGGGGACCTAAGTTTAAAGGAGTAGGAAAAATCGCGTTATATAATGCACGTTGTTGCCCACATGTGTGGAGAGTGTGTGCCGTGACTCCCTGGATTTTTTGGTATTTTTCCCACAATGGTCGCTTTCAATACAATTTTCAAAAAGGCGACCCACAATTTCTGGACAATCTCGGACCAAAAGGGGGGTTAATCAGTTTGGAAAATACTGGTGTCTACTCGTTGAAGTACTGCTTTTTCACCGCTACGGAACACGACGCCTAGCGTAGTTTCAATTGAAAAGTAATACTGGTAACCAACGTCTGGCTTCTCACGTTACATGCGTTCTCTTCTCGCTGCGCTTGGAACGTTGGCAACCCCCCCCCCCCCCCCCCCAAAAAAAAAAAAAAAAAAAACGAAATACACAGAAAACTTTTATCCGTGCCTTTTTTAAATTAAATGCCAAGACAAAAGCGAGGCTCAGTTTACAACACAAAGTAGTTACCGGGAACCCGTTGCGCTGTTTCGTGACGAGAAATAAAAAGGGCACGTTTTACTACATCTGCAACAGGGCAACTTCATTTGCCATCTTTATGGTTCATAAGCGACATTATGGAAGAATGAAAACACATCGCGCTGTTCTAGGCTCCTTTTAGATTTGAAAAGGAACGCAAATGTTCGACACTGCGCCCGTAACAAAATCTGTGCTCACTGTGAGGTCCCAGAAGCTTGGTTTACACATGGTAAACCTGCTTGTCACTTTGCAAGTCTAGCTAAACATTAGATGTTGATTGTACTGCGCGCGTTAGCAATTTAATTAGCAAGTTCACTTGCGACGAAAACCTTAAATAAGTCATCCGACACCATTATTCATCAAACCTGCCTTCACAGTCGCTAAAATCTCATTTAACTAAAGCTGCGCGCAAAGGACCGGTTAGAACGGTTGTATTTATATCTCTGCGCTGTTTAAAATTCACTAATTTTATGTTGCCTTTCGAACACACAAAAAATATCGTAAGCTCTTAGAAAAAATGTCCGGGCTGTTAAGTGGTGTTACCATTTCAGGGCATCCCACAAATGCAAGAATGCGTCATCCCAACAGTGAAAGCGATTGAAACTGCTGTCGTAAACTGAATTCCGGAGATCGAGGCTTCCTGATATGTTTCTATTTATGATTTTATTGAAGGCTCAAAGCCATAGTCTGGAAAGATCGAGCTTCCTACGAGCCACGGCGTACAAGTTCATTGTCATGATTGCTGCCGTTCTGAGATTCCCGATGGGTCGCCGCTTTTTTGGCGTAATAATGAAAACTTTTTACCGCTTCTATGCTAAACATTGAACGTTGAGGAACCGAACTACAGCATACCGCTCTTGTGTGCGCCTTTCGTGCGCACATACGGCGTGAGAAAGGTACGAAGCACGTCAGCAGTATGCATTCTCCTGGGCCGCTCAGCGGAGCATCCACACTAGCAGCGCGACGCTGTCGCCACCTACATGTCGAGCTCGCGGCGAATAGTTGCTGCGATGGTTTCAGTTCCAAGCGGGCGCTCGCCCGGCTACTGCATCGTCATTTCTGGTTGACGGTGATGACGTTCTCCTCGATGTGTGATGAGCATGGCTGGTGGGCACTGCTGATAATCACGGCAGCTGCAGACGGCTGGCGCCCACGGAAAATCGCAAAATGAGCCTATAGTAAAACTTTCGCGTTAAAAACTACAAACTTGCAGGGTCCCGTCGCTCTGACTGAGTGGCTTCCGCTACTCAGCACGAGTGTTTGTTCAGGTTCTTGCCCTTATTTTGTGTTTTTGGCTTTGTTTTGCGCTTTAATCACTATGACTACTTACCAACTTTCCCAGCTTATCATACTTCTGCCAGAGGACCTGGGTTCGGTTCCCGGGCGTAGAGGCATTTCTACAAGTGGCGACGAAAAACAAAAACGCCCGCGTGTTAATGTATTATTGATGTCGATGCCCACATGTTGATAAACATGCCCAGATGGTCTAAATAATTCCCTAGCCCTTCACTATGGCCCTTTTAACAGTCCGGGTGCAGTTTCGGCACGTAAAACACTCCTTTGGACAATCCTTCTGCGAGAATTTTGCGCAGAAACAGCAGTTACACTTGAAGTCTTAAGCCATACTTCAACTTTAGAAGGTACCGAAGATAATCGAATCATTACATATGAGCTATTTACACACCAACGGTCGCGACAGAACCCTTGGGGGATCGAGGTAAAAAGCCTCGCTTTAAATACGTCGTTCGCGCAGTCGGTGTGAATACCGGAAGCTGGATACATCATAGCCGCATGGAGATATTGAATGGGTGATCACATCGACCCCTGTTTGGTCAGACGGTCTGGTGACGTCGAGAAATCCGGATTTGGGGATGTACCGCCGGTAGAGTGCGTGCAAATAACCTGCAATTCCGAATCGAGATAACGCTCCCCTGCGGGGGGACAGCGCGGTGCTGACGTCTTGGGCAGACCGGGATGTAATCGCGGTCGCAGCCGTGGTATTGACGTGTGCTTGTTCGCCCTTTGGTTCGGCCTTAGCGATACACATAGGAGTGTGCAAGATCTCGGCCTAACCATTGCTTCAACGCGTGGTGATAAGCTGTGTCACGAGCTCAACTTGTCCGACACTAATGGACACGCGTGGCTAGCACTCTTCTCATTCGCCTTCACAACATGGCGTGCACAGGAACATCGGCGTTAAACGTCCTGAGAATCTCTGTAAACATGCATTTCTGGTGCAGAGTTATGTTACTTCCTATTGATATAGAAGCTGATTTGATTGTAGGGTTTAACGCGGCGACGCAACGCAGGCGATGAGGCGCAGCGTAGTGGAGGACTCCGGATTAATTTTGACCACCTGGCGATCTTTAACGAGCGCCGAGATCTCCTACAAACGGGCGTTTTTGCTTTTCGCCTCCATCAGAGAAGCGGCCGCCGTGGCCGGGACTTGAATCCGCGACCTCGTGCTCAGCAGCGCAACGCCTTAGCCACTGAGCCACCGCGGCGGGTCATGGAAAAATAAGCTCTTCTAATAATTTACATTTCTTAGGTATGAAGACATCGTCACTTGCACAAAGGGGTCATAAATTATATAATTCATTCAGTACTCCAAATGAGGCCAAGCCGCATTCACTCAAAATCAGAATCAGATTTAGTTTATAGGCTTAAAGGAGCCATGAAGAGAAAACACAAGTTTGGTTCATTCAAAAGATTGTCTCGTTAGAATCATACTGACACCACTTTTAACGTAAACTTCGCTCAAATAAGCTACATAATTAGGGAAAACGGGAATGGTCATGCGACCCACCAGCTCATTTCCCGCAACAGAACCTGTGATGTCACATGGGCTAAGCTCTGCGATTGGCGGAGGCTGGCAGAAGCAGACGCAAATTAGGTAGAGCTTACAAACTAGACGAACGAGCGATTTGCGCTTAAATTTAGGGCACATTTTTTACAAAGCAATAGGAATGATGGGACAAACAGTGGAAGTTACGAAAGCACATGTAAACATAGAAGTACTGATGCGTTCTGCTGTTCGTACTGCGCACAACATGCTTTGGTTTAGCTGCACAGCACTATGGGGCTTGGGGTTGTCTCAGACGACACTGGCCGATTGACGCAAGCAACGGTGTCTTACGTGACCCCATTTGGCGAGCGAGCACTGTTTCAGGGAACGAATATTTTCTCCCAGAACAAAAACAAGCCAGGTTTAAATGCGGGCAAAAACAAACCAAACGCTTGCCACGGTATGGTGGCGCCATCTAGGTTACGGAACGTAAAGAAACGCGGGAACAAACCAACACCGCTACAGGGTGGAGACAACCTTTGAACGGTCCCGTGCCGCCGCAATTGGGCCAACGGGCTCAACGCGTTATTCTTTTCGTTTCCCACGAGACCTAGCAACGCGAAACAGACAATATGATTCAAACTTCTTCAGTAAACCGCGTTGCGGCGATAATTTTAGCGCGGTTTTGACACAATGACTTGCTTCGGTGGCGAGCCAGCAACCGAACATGGCGGCGCCAGCGTTACGTGTCTCTACCCTGTACGGCGGATGCGTGAATGAAGGTACTCTAGGCTGCAGAGCGGTCGGTTCCCGTGATCTCACTTGGGACCACGAAAACGCACGATTGAGCGGGAAAATCAAAATTTTAACCTAAATTGTTTAATTTCTCAGTGAATAAAGCAGCGTTTGTATCCGGACAAGCGCTGGGGGCACTATAAAACACGAAATCTTTCGAATAAAACCAACTTGCATTTTCTCTTCATGGCTCCTTTAACGTCCCGAATTCTACACCCGGGCTTGAGGCGGGCCGTACTGGAGGGTCATAGAAGTTCGCTGCCGTAGCGTAGTAGATGAGGTTGTATGCTTCTTCACTTTAAATTGCGATTTCCTGCCGCATGGGGGTAGTTTTGATGGAAAAGAAATACGAAAGCGCGTGTGTGGGCAACATTTTTGACAAACGCGAAGAAGCAGCCGTTCACTACGGCACACTACGTTCACTACGGTACGGTTCACTACGGCACTCGGAGCTGATCTGCAGCTTCGGCGTGAGAAGCCACCACCTTGTTGGCATTGAGGATGAGTGTTACACGTGTCTTTTTTTTTTTTTTTTTACAAACGCTTGAATCGCCAAGGGCGGGGGGGACGGTGGCCTGGTAGAACATTAATTAAATCTGGGGGTAGTTTTGACGAGGTGTTTCGTATTCCCTTTTACTAAGTACGCGCAGTGCAGCAACTGCCTAACATCAAAAAGACATAAAAATTACAAGGAAGGTTTACGCACTCATTTTTCATTTGGGTCTGAACACGCGCAGTGCTGGCAGTACCGGGAAAATTTGGCGAGGTCAAAGAACCACTTTATGTGGATTTCTAATTAAAGCGCCTTGCGTAAGCGACTAACCCCACGATGCAAAAATAAGCCCGCATACCGCAATACGCTTCGGGCCAGAAGGTTCATCGAACGCAGCTCCACGCCCTGCAGCTGATGCGGCGAACATCTTGGAGGCCGTCAAAGAGAACCGTTCTGACACAGCGGTGAGATTTCGCAACTTCGACACCTGCTTTAGCTCTGCGTTACTCGTTTCATCGTGCGCCCTCCCCTCGGCCAAGGTGACGATTCGTAACGTTTACAAAGACTACGACGTACGAGGTGGCGTGACGGAGAGATAGAGGTTTATTTCCAGAAAATAAAATAGCCGGAATCGATAGCGTGCAGTTTCCCCGAAGGAAAGGAAGGGGAAAAAAACAAGCAAGTTAATTCCGCCCTCTCCGAGTAAGCTGGGCCGGCGCAGGTTCGTCCGCGGAGGCGCAAGTTCATCGGGTGTGCGTGGTGTGAGCCACATGTAGGTCAGAGCCATCGGTGCGTCCACGGTGAGGGGCTTTTCCACACCAGCCGGACGAAGGAAACATGCCTGTCGTCACGTACACACGTCGGGAGCCGCGGTCGCGTGGCCACTGCGGCCTCCTCTCCTTGGACCTCGCCCCCCTCGCAGTTCAGTTGCGGAGTAGCGCGGCCGCTGCACAGGCCACGGTGGGCGGCAGTGAGGCGTCGATGAGCGCAGCCGCTGATTAGCGGCATTAACCGATCCCAACCAAGGACGGCTCGGCGCCCTTGGAAGCATCTCGGTTGCTCCCGGCCACTGCAGTCCTCGCCACGGCCGAGGGGATGGTAAGACGCCATCGCAGCCGCAGAGAAAGCGTGGGAGTTTTTAAAACTGTGGCTCCGAGACTGCACTCATTTTTTCTTGCCTAAGGAAGAAAGTGTGATGACACCCCTCTGTACGAGTTCCTTCGCATCAAGAAGCACTTCTTTGAACATTAAAGGTAATTTTACCCCCTGCATCCCAAGCGGAAACTTCGCTTTGGCACCCACTTCACTTTCACGTCTGGTTCGATTTACGTAAACGGAAGTCGAACGGCGCGCATTTTGTAGAAGAGCGATGCCATACCCACAGTGGGCAGCACCGGAACAGGGAATTTGTGAAAATAACCCAGTGTGGCAATCGGCGTGTTCCATTGCTCCCGCCGGGTGACAGGGGGTGATACCAGGATCCCCCAACTAGAACTCTCAACCTAATCCTTACTTTTATTGCCGGCTTTATTGAACGACCAAAGATTAAAAAATACAGACGAGCAAAAAAAGAAATACCCAAGGGGCTAACTGTCTCGCTTGAATTTGGTCTGTCCTGGTGCCACCAGGCGGAGAGAAATAAAAAAAAATAGGGAGGGGGATGGAACGAGAAGCTGTGGGGCAAAAAAAAATTGGCGGGAAGAGTTGGAAGGGGTGTGTACATATTTAAAGAGAGCGGTAAGCTGATTGGAAGAGATGCGGACAATTCTCTTCCCGTAATCATTCGTGTGGCTTGCGCCAAACAAAGTGCAATGCGCCTCTTAGCTGAGCTGTGAGTATCAGGGAGCCGAGTGTGCAATCCTGTTTCCGACAGCAAAGGTTTAAAGCGCCCTGCACGAGCTTTACGCACGAGCAAGAGTACTGTTCCCAGATGGAATATCTCTAGAATAGAACCCCTGGTTGAATCGTCAACAGGGCCACTGAAAAGGTGGCATGTAGGTCCGAACTGGCGTAGAATATTGCCAGCTATAATAACAAATTACTGAATAGACAACTAA
Organism: Haemaphysalis longicornis; assembly: GCF_048455015.1. Lineage (NCBI taxonomy): Eukaryota > Metazoa > Arthropoda > Arachnida > Ixodida > Ixodidae > Haemaphysalis > Haemaphysalis longicornis. The sequence goes on from NW_027526203.1 coordinate 460,903,890, forward strand.
TTAACCAGCTTTATGAAGAGCAGTGCAATGTGCAAAAATACAATGAAGACTCTAGTTGATCAACATTATTTAAATATAAATAACACACATTTTACATTTCACGTTAAATAAAACCAGACCGCGCACGAGTTAGCTTCTTATATTGACAACCATCACGCCACCTCCAGTATACTGTACGCTTCGAATGAAACATGCATAGCTACTGAGTTATCACCACAGGGCTCAAAAAAAAAAACTTTGCTGCACAGTTATCCTTGGCTTGAAGAGTGCTTATCTTTACACGGATACGTGTTGTTAAGGCCACATAATCACACTGCGTTGGGAGATGCCCAAGACAAATTTTCTGCACAGACAAGACGGTAATTGCAAATACTTAATGCTTGCATTGCGCTCCTGGAGTGAAATTGCTGCTTTTACGTAACTTACTACTAAAAAAATATTATAAACTGTGTTATCCAAATAATGTTTGGAATATTCGGGAGATACCCAGCCAACATTCGCGAAAAGTGCGGGTTCAAACGAGATGGTGTGTCCCGCCAAGCCGGCACCTCGGAGTTATCAGTATGTACTGTACATTACTATCAGCTGGCGTAAGTGTAGGCGAGGCTGAAAGTTGTAAAAATAATTAAGAGAGGGAGTAAATTCAAAACGTTTTCAATTAAACTGCCAAATCACTGTTTTTGTTTTGTTGTCACAAGCCACCACAGTTTAAAAGTTACGAAAAATTGCATGGTTACAAATTCCTAACATAGCAAATGTTGTTTTACACCTCTCTGAACTTCAGGTTTTAATGCTGCCCACGTAGTCGGCAGGACACTGCGGCCGTCCTGGAAGTCTGGGTTGGTTTCACTTGTGGGAAGGATCCTCCGATGGAGGGAACAGCGCAAATCAGTGCCTATCAATTCTTTAGCTTTTCCCAACAGCGTTTCTTCTCGGCTGTCGCACACTTCGCCACTCAATCTGAATGCAATTCGGAGACGAACAGCGTTAAGAGAATCCCAGTCTTTTAATTCTCCTTGCTACAGAGTATTCTTGCTCCGTGCTACAGAGGCAACACGGCAAAAGCAAAAAAGGAAGGTGGCCATATGTTGTGAGGCAACTCATTTTTGCGTGAAGCGTTAGAGAAAAACAACAAGCTGGATGGAGGCACACAATGTTGTTCCGGATTACAGCCCTACAAATGACTGACAAATGATCTACGCTTATTTGTCGTCGCATATTTAGAGAGAGTGGAAAGTAGAGTTATGGAAATAGAGTTAGGGACAGAGAGATGAACATTAATGTGATAATCATATTATTGAATTCAAGTGTTGAGAACGGCTTGATTGCGAGCTGTATTGACGGCGTGATGAAGGGAGAGAGCGGGAGCGAGAGGGAGAGAGATAGATAGATAAAGAGAGAGAGAGAAAGATGTCAAAGCATTGCCTGTGACGGTAGTAGCAGGAAGTTTTAGTACGCTTAAATTGTGAGCTTGGAAATTAAGATAATCCGCAAATAATATTATTTTTGCAGTGGCATTTAGAATTCTGGGCACCAAAGCACGCGATTGAAATGGCCGGAAACAAAACTTGTGAATTGCTTCCACCTCTTAAAGTCATTCATGAACGACACCCACATTATATAAATATCTACACTCGCAACCGTTGCTGCTACGTAGACGCCACGCATAATGCGTCGGGATGAATGCCTGGCATCACATAAAAAAAAAAAAAAAGAAGACTCTCTCCTCCTCTGCGACATTTCGGAGGCGAAGTTCTAAAAACAGTCGACTTCTCTTACCCCGATAAAGGCGCTGAGCGCGTAAAATTTGAAACTGAACCATCCTAATGGGCAAGCCAGCAGGACCGCAAGCCGGCATTCTAATTATGGTGCACGGAGCCTTTCTTGGCCCATGCCGTACGTGGCTGTTTGCCATGTCTTATTACGGGAGCTATTTTTATTTTCTCACATCCGACGGTCCACCACATTTCGTCAGCAGACGACCGGCCTCTGCCAGTCACTCAATCACTACCCAGCTTGTGCCGTTTGCTTGGACACCAAATCCTCACGAACAATAAAGCTCTCTCTCTCTCTCTCTCTCTCTCTCTCTCTCTCTCTCTCTCTCTCTCTCTCTCTCTCACGAGATTCCCTTAGCAACGGCCTGTATTTTTGCCGTTTCTAGTTTCTGTAGGAGAAGCTATACGAATTATGATGAATTATATTTGCCCCTTATGGACGTCACAATAGCTTGAAAACTATTCCCTATGCCGTAGGGCAATTTATCGCAAAAAAAAACAAAAAAAAAACCTGTGCAAGAACCAGAAATATTACGTGATATTCAGTTATGTAGTTGGGGCCGGGTGGTTGTGGTTCCAGATTCAAACCCCTGCTTTCGGTGCACAGTGTACAAGCAAGGATACTTTATTTGTCAATTCCATCCTAAAGTTGCCTATGCACGCACTCAGCTTTCACAAGAATTAGAAAATGGGTTGGGTACTGCTCAAGGCATATTAGTCTTGAGAGCCACAATGGCGAAAAAAAAAAAGCGGAGACCTTTTGAACAGAGCGCTTGAGATTTAGCTTCGGCGTGCTAAACCCAAGTTTTTATGAATTATTTATAGACGTTGACCCACGTATCAGCAGCCAGAGAGTAAAAACAAAAATTTTTGGTACATGGGGGGGGGGGGGGGGGGTGAATCGTTATTGCGAACGGGGGCCTCTAATGTGTCGTTTTTTCTACCACAAATTCTACCCTCCCCCAACTTCCCCTCCCCATGTATCCCGCTATCCCACCATCTATTCGGCCGCATAAAAATTTTGCCCAAACCATGCACATGTAACACGTGTCACGAAAGGGCAACGCAACAATCATCAGCTTTTACCCGTAACCCCCCTGCCAGCAGTCGTTGTACCTGCTCACCATCTCTGACCTCTCCGTCCAGCGAAGATTGGAAAGAGGACACAGATGACCAGTAAAATGCAAAGCATCCAGCCATAAGACGCCTCCCACTAGGCCTGTGCCCTAACACCAGCACTTCGGCTCAAACAATAAAATCAATCAATCAATCAATCAATCAATCAATCAATCAATCAATCAATCAATCAATCAATGTTTACCTAAAATAAGTTCTATCTCCTTCTATACGAAGATAGCGGAATATTTTTTTCTTTTAGGCGAAATTTCGTGGAACCAGGCTGCCTCGGTTCGGTTAAAATTACGGTTCAAATACTTCGGATCAATTCATGTTCAGCTCTCGGGCGGAAAAGTAGATTCAAGCCGGTTTCAACCGGTTCATATAGCGGCAAATTTAACCGAATATTTGCCAACCCCTAGAGCCGCGAAGGGGATCACTACGGTATAAAACGCGTGCCTATTGGGCTGTTACAATAATTATGTAAAGTAATTCAAAACTCTACGCGTTCCCTGAAACCAACCATTTTTCCACCAAACGCCCAGTTAAACGAACCTGCTGCAATAATGGTCGATTGTCTCCCACAAGAGTGTTACAGGCACCGACATTATTAATTTTACCGATGTGTAGGCACTCTTAGGCTGCGTTAAACGATCGGAGGAAAAGTACCGTATAAACCGGATTATAGGTCGACCCGGTATATAGGTCGACCCCCTACCTTGAGGTGGGAAAAGTTCACAAAAAAATAATTCGGCACAGAAGCGCACTCACAATGCCTATATTTATTTTCGACGCCCGTCCGTCACTGTCACTCACTATGCCTGCCGAAGTCACTCGTCCGAGCTCTCAGAGTCGTCCAAGGATGACTGCTTCGCACTGTCATCTTCCATGCCATCAGGCGCGTTGCTGTTTGAGCACTTCCTGAACGCTCGTGTAACCATGTCGTCGGGCAGTGACTGCCCAGAGGACACCCAGCTTGTCACGGTCGCAACCGGCCCGTATAGGTCGTTTTGTTGTCGCCGGCTATCCACTCAGTTTGCGGAGCCCGTCCACGCATGGCCTCCAGAGCGATCGTGAGCGAAGTTCCCGGACGAAGTTCCCGGACGAAGTTCCCGGACGAAGTCCGCCACTTACTTTGTTCTCCAACTCGGGGTGCACCGCTTGACGTCCACGGAACGATCGGTTTCGGGGGTTGCACGCGCACAGCTTAGCTTTCTGGCTCCCCCAGTACCGCACACTTTTCTCCGAAACGCCAAACTGGCGTTGCGCTGCCATATTCCCATTCTGCTCGGTGACTCAATTGCCGTCAGCTTATACGCCGCGGAGAACTGGCATCAACTGCCGCCACTCATCTCGGAACAGAGACGTACAGAAATGTACGCACGCACGCACAATAAACGAGTAAAAGACGAAAAACTAGAGAAAAGCGAAATCAAATAAAGCCCTGATAGTGCGAGAGAGCAGTCCGACACGAATGGCGATGGCGACGGACTACGCTTGCACATTGTTGCCGGACAACGATTTACATTCTGCTAATTACCGCTCTATAAGACGAGGGGTTACTTCTGTGCGGATTTTTTTGAAAAAAAACTCGACCTATATTCCGGTTTATACGGTACTTTATCTAACATGACCGAGCTCAGCCACGTTTGTTAGCATGGTAGGATCTATTTTAACACTGAGAAGGACCTTTCCCCGCTGACCTGCATGGCCAGCACTGCACGAGCGACTACAGTAAGTAAATACATATACAGGGACTTTTCCCAAAATTCTAAGACATTTGAACCTTTGCTAACTCTGGTCAACTTTTCAAAGCTGGGGCCTGAATCTCCCAAAGCATCGAAGAACGGTCCTTACATTATTAACCTGAAGCTGCCTCGGTCTCACCAAGGACGGTGTCATAACTAAAACGCACTGCAGGAAAGCCAACTTTACAAAATGGGAGGGCGCATGATGATGACGATAATAAAACAATAAAAAGCGCTTCACGTCGCCTGAATCGAACCTGGGTCCTTCACGTGGTGAATCCGGCGTCAACCGATTGCGCGATCATGGCATTTTTTTTCTTTATTACATGGTGATCATACGAATTTTACGCGCTTTATGCGCCTATGGAACAAGTCCAAAGTTCGAATTAAAGTCTGGAAGGTATACGCAGGCATTAAGAATGTAGAGCCATCTGGGGGGCTCACTTTGGCCAGCATACACGCTTCGTACCCACGCACATTGCCCCCGAAAGAGCGATTTAGTTGAACGAGGAGGCTCCGCATGACGATGGATCATGTGGCGCTTCCACAAACTGGATGGCCCCATATGCAGAAAGAGAACACATGGCACAGCACTGCCTGTGCCGACCGTGAGAAATCGAATAACATACGGGGTGACGTCTACGTCCTTCTTGAGTGTCCGCTGTAGAATATCTCAAAAGAACACCGCGTCTCTACACAACACAAAAGAACGGTCCACAGTTTCAGGTTGATTACAAAACGGTCAGTTCACAGATCATTCTACAAAAACTCCCATAGAATGTAGCCACGTTTTAGCAGGAGGTTTTGAGGTATGCAATTTAAAGAAGTGTGTTTTCGCGGCCGGCTGATTGCACATGCGTCCGACACGTGATAAAACGGTGTCATCTCTAACATTCAAGCATGGATAACGATACATCAGTACAGGGAACCAATTTTCCAGTTATACACGGGTTATCTACTTCCTGGAGAGGTCAAGGAAGTATCCCAGTGAGAAACGTACTTTTTCGGGTTGCTCAGCGTTTCCTTTGTGTTCGTTGCATGGGCGTTGGCTTTGGACTCGCTGAGCTGAAGTGGACAATGGGTTGTAAACGGCACTGAGCGTTCCCTTTGGGTTCGCTTCATGGGTGTTGTCTTTGGCCTTTGGCTGAGCTGAAGTGGACAATGGGTTGTAAACGGCACTCAGCGTTTCCTTTGGGTTCGTTTCATGGGCGTTGGCTTTGGCCTTTGGCTGAGCTGAAGTGGGCAATGGGTTGTAAACGGCGCTCAGTGTTCCCTTTGGGTTCATTGCATGGGCGTTGGCTTTAGACTTTGGCTGAACTGAAGTAGACAATGGGTTCTAAACGGCGCTGAGAGTTTCCTTTGGGTTCGTTGCATGGGCGTTGGCTTTGGACTTTGGCAGAGCTCAAGTGGACAATGGGTTGTAAACGGCGCTCAGCATTTACTTTGGATTCGTTGCATGGGCGTTGGCTTTGGACTTTGGCTGAGACGAAGTGGACAATGGGTTATAGATGACAACGGTCTAACGACAACCATGGGGGGGGGGGGGGGGGCGAGTTCGCACAGCTTTCTCGTGAGGAATTATTTTGATGTCGCCCGAGTTTGGACTTTGACTCTAGCCTGTTTGCACTTTGATCGTTGATGATTTGACTTTGATTGGAGGGGATCTGACTTTGGCACTTCGCCATTTGATTTTTGCACTCAATAAAGCTCGCGTTTTAAGCGTCGTCGTCCTTAGACAGAGGGAATAGGACTTTTTTTCAGGTAGCTGCCTTTTTTTGCACCCGGAACGCATTGAGGTGTTCACGAGGGCAAGTGGGGCTTTCCGCTGTGCTTGAGGCCTCCGTGGCCGGGCATAAGTAGTGGGCACACCTCACCCCGCATGCAAGAAGGTAAATTTTCTCCCATATTTTTTTCAACGCCCACTAGCCATTTCACACATCTGGTGGCGGGAGATTTCAACACAAGCACACTGCCTAGCGGGGCTCCAACTGTGCGGCCAAAAGTATATCTCGAAACTCTCATTAATCAAGAAAGATTCACTCTACTGATTTACCCGTACGCCTCGCAAGACAAACGAACTCACATTTTAATCCCGCTGGTCAGTCCGCCACAGTGCCCCTCAGTGACTAATTCATGCCGTCAACAAAACAAATTCGGCGAATTGCAGCAATGCGCATAATAATCTACTGAAAAAATGTGATCTGCGTTGTGACACACTGCACAATGCAGAACGTCCTGCTTGCATTGCGAGGCGCCACAGCGCAGATCAACCTTTTTAATAAAATCGTATGCTCCATAGCGCCTTTCAATAAATTTTGATTTTGGCCGGTATTGGTCAACCGAGTGAATTTCGGTGAAGCTAAGCCCCAGTAGAGTATAGTAGAGTAGAGTAGAGTAGAGTAGAGTAGAGTAGAGTAGAGTAGAGTACCGTACAGTACAGTACAGTACAGTACAGTACAGTACAGTGCAGTACAGTAAAACATGGCACAAGTCGAGATTTCACCTTGATTCGCGGACCATTGAGTTACTGCTGGAATCTCGGGAGCCAAGCTAATCCACTCAGTAAGGTTTCCTCGGCGGACGTGGCCACAGTATAAATCGGCAGAGAACATTTCCATTACTTTCATTATCGTATCCACGTTGTTCGTTGTGTTACCAGTTTCGTATCGGAGTGCACAAATTTTATTTAAGCCAATAGCAAGCTTCTCCTTAGTTGCTTTTAAGCTTCCTCTTGTCATTGGTATACCTTCAATACTTGCCATGTTGTAGGCCCGAATGTAACCGTCCTTGCTTTTGGAATCAATTTTGACAATTCCGCCAATTCAATTTTCTCCTCCGTTCCCGAGCCTTTCATAATCCGGCGTTTCCCAACTACTTCTTTCTTTTTCAGAGATACATTACTCGGTATTTATTTCAGGCGATCGCACTTTTATAACCATCACTCCTTCTGTGATTATGAGTTAGGTTCTCACTGAGTAAGTCTACGCTATCTGCATTTGCATTGGTAAAGACCACGAATTTATTCTGAGGCCTTATTCTAAGTTTTTGTCCTCTATTTTTTACAAACTGCAAGTTCGGTTACCTGCTTTTAGCTAGCTCCTTTTCCTTCACCTTCCTTCCTTTTCCTTCTCTTTCTCCGTTTCAGATCTGCCCTTACTCCTCTCCTTAGCATCCTGTGGTCACTGCTCTTAATCTTGCTTAACACCTCAATATCATGCAAAATACCTGAATTGTCAATTAGAATTTAGTCGATTGCGTTCGTAGCCTCATCGTTTGGGGTTTTCCGTGTCCATTCCTTTTCTTCCATTTGCAGTAAAATCTCTTATCTTCATTATCTTCAAGTTATCACTCTCCGAAAACCCAACCAGTGTATCACCTCAGTTATACCAACTACATATCCCAACCCTTCATATTGCTCATTCTCATACTCGACTCTGTTATTTTTTTTTATTACAGTCTCGCATCACAGTCACGTAGTGGGCTGTTACGTTATTTACTGCAGATTCAACTTCCTCGCAGAAACTTCCAACAGCCTCATCATCGTAACTAGAGGTTGGTGCATAGGCTTCTACTGTCTTAAACTTGGAATTTTGTTTAGTTTGATCAGAACGGCTGCACCCATATCGCTAATGCTGAAAAACTACGCCCATCTTCCCGCGAGGGAACCCTGATGTGATGCGACGCATCGGGGGGTTCAATTGGTCGTAACGTTGCCTTGAGCGTTTGCGCTGACGCTGGTATTGGATTGTGTAAGCCCACTCGCCGAAGGGACCATCGCTTCCATCACGTCTTCATCGGAAGAATCAAGTCAAGCACGGAGTCGTCAAGCAAAGGCACGCGGTGTCGAACGAGAGCGAGCGCTGACTGAACCGCCGCAGCGCGCTACCCGCTTTATATTCACAGCGCCTGAAGGAGAGGAGACAGCGGAGGAGGGTCGCGCATGCGCGCACTTGCGCGCCGGAGCAGACGCGAGCGGAGCGAAGCGCGCGCACGGAGCTGTTGTTTATGATAATGAGACGGAGTGAGAGTGTTGCGCACAGCTGTCGGAGAGAAGAGCGGAGGAGAGGCGCGCATGCGCAGGTGGCATGCGGACGCCGCCGACGCCGACGCCGACGCAGGAGGGACATGCCTCAGAGCAAGAGATGCGTCGCATCTAAAAAATCCTCCACATTCTTCGCTATCTCTTTGTGCATCAAAAATCCAACCCCAGGCTCCCCCTTGTCTCGATGTCCTCGATAGCGCAGAATGTGCCCGCTATTCAGCTCCTTGGAGCCCTCACCTGTTCTTCGCACCTCACTTAATCCTGTGATAATCCAGTTAATACACGAGAACCATTCTGATACCCCAGCTACGCTTCCCTCGCAAGATAGAGTTCGAGTGCTGAACGTGCCCAGGTTCATGTTCCAGAGGTATCCTGTTAGGACCCAGAGATTCTTAGCACCCTCTGTTGTTTCGCTGACCTGACCGCTGCCGTGGTCAAGTGCTCTAAAGCTTCTGGGTACTGGGGGCCGTGCGTCTGCTCGAGGTTCATAGGCAGGTATTGTCATGTGCTACGTCACGGCGGCCACATCCTGATCCGGTGAGGAAATGCTCTTTGTGTCTCAGGAAGCCTTTCTAGCATGCTGAACGTATCTAGTGTAGCTTCTACTGCCCATCTGGCAGGCATGTCGTTTTCTATGGACCAGACAGCCAGAAGTCGCATTCGAAATTTCAATTAGATGAGTTGTTATGCGAGGCACATTTTTAAAGATGATAGTCTTTCTTGGGCTACTGAAACGCGAAAATTTTAGTCTGTATGTCGGTCTGTCCGTCGATTCAGCCTCCCGGCCAAAAGTTAAATGAATTCTTGAACGAGAAGTTTATATAGGCAAAACTTTTCCAAACCACTAAACCTGGAAACATAACTTCATTCTTTGCCGACGTTCTTGAGCAAAAAGGAAACACTAGGCATATTTGAGGCAAAACATCAATACATAAGGGGTATTTGCAGGGTCATTTTAATTGAAAATACATGGATGCTAGTTTTGCGACAGCAAATAAAAAATACGCGTGAAAACGATGTTTTGGTAAAAAAAAAATACAAAAAGTGCTCGCGCCATACCCTACACCTTGTGGCGGCATTCCAAGATGTCAACAGTAACGAAAGGTTCCAGCAGATAGTGCGCAAGCAGTGGAACACGGTGGAATTGAAGCAACTTGAGCTCTCCATCGTGTTTATCGTGGGAGCGCGAGACGGGAGGGGCAGATTGATTGAAAACACATTTATTCCATTTTGTTGCGCTTGGACGCCGCTATGGATAATCATAGGGTTTGTAGGCGGGTTGGTAATGAAGGGAAAAATGGGAAACGATAATCATGCCGCCATTTACTGCGTCAGCGGCCTGGACACAACACTGTGGTCGCCTGAAGTCGTAGCCATCGTACTGTCCTGCGCGTCGTCGCAAAGCCGGTCACCAACGAATGGTGCTGCGGGCTCCAACAGAAAAAGCAGCAGGGCGCGCCACAAGCTAGTAGCGTACCCAGCAGGAGCTTTGGTATGGCAAGTGCTGCAGGTGCTCGGGACACTGGGAGCGGCCCCACGGCGATCGTGCGAGGTGGGCGGGAGGAGACGAGAGGCATTAACGTGGCAGTGGCGGCTGAAGACTATTGTCTTTTGACCACATTTGCAACGAAGGGAGCGGTTACGCGGCCTTTTTTTTTTGTCTCCAAACCGTAGTTTGGAACTGTAGTGAACTGTGACAGTTGATTGGAGTCGAGAATAGGCCTCTATCATTCAAATGGCCTTTCGCGGTGTCCTCCCGTGTGCTTCTGCGGGGAGCGGCGTGGTCGTAGTGAAGGGTTTTTTTTTTTTTTTGTCGTCGATGGTGTTTCCGGAGAAGAAACAGTAGCCGCTGTGGTGAGTTGCTTTTTCTGTTTATATTTAGGTAATTTATTTCCAGTAACTAGCACCATCTGTCGCCTCGCGGTAGCGTTTCTCACGCCATAACAAGCCTCATGAGTTGCTCGCCGGCAAAAACCGCTGCTGTTCTCAGGGCTCAATCCACTATTAAGTGCGGAGCGCTTTAGGGTCCCGCCTTGTCGTAGCTCGTTAGCTGTCACGATAGCCACCGCCGCAATCAGGCGAAGTAGCGACATAACGGACCCAAACAGATCCTCACAGCGTAACGGCGTAACGCAGAAGCTTCGAAAAACAAGCGGTTTATATTGTCATAACCGTTCGAAAATCCTGAACCGCTGGTACTTGTCGTACATCTCCCCATTATTTAGCGCAAAAAAAAACTGCAGGTACATTTGAGTCCAAATCTCTGTAGTTAACCCGCAGTCCCCGCGTTTATTTAGTTAGGAACGCTCGTTGGGTTGGTTTTTACGATAGTGAGAGAAAACAGTGGCCGCAGAAGACACGCGTTCAAAAGTGCTCAGTAAGGCTCCGGCACGTGTGAGATGAAAGCAAGCACAAAAAAAATTACTCCCACCTCCCCTCGCGGGAACCCCTGTGTAGATGCGACGCATAGGGGGTTCCGTTGTTGTTTCCGTTAGGTTGATTCTCCCATCGCGTGAAACGTGCCGTGAACCCTCTGCCGCGGCTATGACGCAACGTGGCGCGGCTATGACGCAACACAATCCAACACAATCCACTTTAATCCAATCCAATCCAAGCCAAGCCAAGCCAATCGAATCCAATCCAATGCCCCTCGCGAGAGAGTGTTCGCTATGGGAGAGGAGAGGGGGTGAGTGGCGGAGAGCGCAGCTCGGGCGGCGAGGAGAATGGGGGAGGGGTGTGGACAGACAACAACGCCGTATGGAGGGACAAGGCGAGTGAATGAGATGCCGTCGCATCTAAAAAATTGGCTGCGTATCTGCTCCTTTCGTTGCAAATGTCGTCAAAAGACGATAGTCTTTGTAGACATTTGCCAAGGAAATGCCCCCATTCGCTTTCCCGCTCACCTCTCATGCTGCTCCTGTTCCGTCGCGCTCATCCCAAGGTAAACACACTGAATGTTTGCTCAAGGCGATTTGAATTTACCGCGTTACACTGCTACAGGCGGGGTTCCTCGATGCGTGCGCTGCAGTATGGCGGAGACGCGCGTGAATCGAGGCGGCCGACTTCAAGGTTTATAGAACCGCGTTGCCGTGCTCCACGTGCGTTCCAAGCAGAATGTGAAACCTAGCTAGTGGAACCTTTGTTTGCTGTTGTCGCGTGATTTCTCATATGCCGCCAGGAGGTGGCGCGGGCAACAGCAGGCGGCACGCGTCGTTCTGCAGTAGATGTAGAATATCATTTGCTATCGAAAAACCAAGCATCCAGGAATTTTAATAAAGGAACACTGTAAATATCCCTTGTGTACTAATTTCCTGCCTTATATTCGCGTAATGTCTTGTTCTTGTTCAACAAAGTTGACAAGTATCAACATATAAACCGGGCTTAGACGTTTACATTTGGCTGTGAGTATACAAGATTATTGCGCAGTAAGCATTTTACTTTGACCGGGTGGCTGAATCGAGTTACAGACAGACAGACGGACAGACACACAGACAGACCAAAATTTCTGGGTTTAAGTAGCCCAAGAAGATAGTCTTTAAAAGTACAGAACTCCCGCTCGTGCTGTTCCAGGCAGTGGGCGAGCTAGCACTTCGAAGGCGGAAAATTTGAATTGCATCGGACAAACCGCTGTTCAATTCATCAACAGAAAAGTGAGACAGTGAGGGGTAGAGCGTGAGCGGTTGTAGCAACGAGCGGATAACGGCGCCACAGACTGAATCACTGCTCTGCACTTCCGACAGCCTTCACGTTGAGTGGAACTGCTTTAATTTTTTTCGCCCTACCAGCGGCTCTGAGCACAGTTCGAATTTGCCATGTTTTCAGTTCGAATTTGCGTCCATATTTCTTTTCACTCCCCACTACAAAATTAGGAGGCATACTGCTTGAATGGTGTCTACATCAATATAAAGATACCGCCCTCGGGCAGCAACGTCCTATGAGACCCGCGCCTCATAGCCTAGGTGCAGCTACGGCACGCAAAACATCAACAATTTTTTTGATGCTATGAGGGCTGACTACGACCGACCAGTAATAGTCGATATTACGAGAAATATACAATTCAATCAAGGAATGTACGATCATCCGCCCACCTATAGTTGTAACTGAGTGTGGATGAGCGCCACCACAGTATTTGCGAGCGAGCTCTTTTCCTAATAAAGGAGCGTGGCTTGCTTTTACGCTCTTTTTACAGTGTGATTGCTAAAGTTCGGCTTTGGGGACGAAGCCGAGGCCCCACTTTGTGGCTGCATTCCTTCGGCTCTAGTTCTTTCACCACCCCAGTGGTTAAGAAGCGCGTATAAGGTATTGCAACATTCGTGAAATGTCTCGTCTCTTCCCCGCTAAGACGCTCCTCGCCTTTCTCTGCGGTCACGGGGACAATGCCGGGGTCATATCTCTGCTCTGCGTAGCCCTTTGTTTGCTCTTACTAACTGGTGTGCCCATCTATCACGGCAGTGCCGCGCGGAGAATCTAGTAGAATTTTACAGGTCTGTCCCCGCCGGCGGGCTCCCGCGAGGTTGGGTGAATTTGATGCTGCGTTGTTGTGGTTGTCGACACGCAGGGAGCACACAATGACGCCGAGGCGAATAACTAAAGATATCATTATGGAAAAAACACGCATACGGACATCCTACCTGCCTAATTAATAGTAGGAAAGGCAGAGTGCGAATTATGTCCCATATGGGTCAGCCTAAAGAATATACAGGTATGTGCCTCGGCAACCCTTGGAACAGGATGCCAGTATGCGATGTGGCAACGTCTACCCGTTCTTCTTCTAACAAGTATGCCCTGTTTTCCCCCTCGTCTTAAACGGATATTCAATATTTGAAGCAGAAGAAAAGAATGACTGCACAGGGTTGTACCGCAGGCGGCTGGTCTGTTTACATGACGCACTGAAGACAACTAGAGGGCTATACACATTAGAAAGTCAGTGATATACACAACTTTACTCCCATTAGAATTGAAACACACGCACACACGCACACATGTACACTCACACGCACACGCACGTATTCACACATAACAGACCCACCGACGCACACGCACTCAACGATGTAGTAACCACGACTGACTTTCCGAAGATGCGCACGGCAGTTCGATCACCGTTTAAGGTAGCCACAATTCTGACTCACGTTACATCAGGACTACTTTTCTGCCCGCGACTGAAAGGGCTCAAAACAAGTTCAAATGTCGGCATATTTCAACGGCCACGTTTTTTTTTTTTTTGGTCCTAAACTCCCAGACGAATTTTTATTTTGCCAGCTGCATCAAGAAGTGATAATTACATACATTGGGCTAAAGATATATTGGCGGAGATTTTAACAAACCTTGTGGACGAAATGGTGCGAATTCGCCACATGAACGGAACTGCTTATCGGCCAGCGTGAATTGGGAGTCTCATAAAATGCCGTAATATGCCTGCCAAAACGACTTCCCCACCATTTGGGGAAGAAGACATCCTTGAAAATTAAACTGTGCAATGTGCCGAGTAGCTGCAAATGCGTCAGTGTGCCAACAGAAAGAGGCTACCGGGGCGACAGCCTGAAATCAGGTTTGTTGACCAATTTTGTACAGTCAAACCCGGTTATAGTGATCGATATAACCAAACCCGCCTATAACGAGATTATTGTTACGAGTTCGCAATACGCGGGAATCCCCTTGCCACCCCAACATGCAGAAACGAACAAAATAAAGTATGTCATTACCATACACAAGAAATCGATTTATTGCAAATAATAAAGCTACTTTTCGCGTTAACTTCCTACCTCAAAAAAAAAAAAAAAAGCGGTGATTTTGTTTTTCCTTTTATTTTGGCAGCGTCAACTTGCACAGCATTCTTTACACCAGCCATTGTTCGCACCAGTTCGAGACCGTGTCCTTCAATATCAAAGAAATGTTGGCGGAGGACATAGAGAACCGAAAGCACTTCATCAATCGTCGGGCGGCTTTCACTCGCGACATCCTCTGCCTCCTCGGTGCTTTTCATGAGCATTACGACGGTGCTGCTGACGGTGCCCGCGTCCGAGGGGCTTACAGTGACGGCAACGTCGTCGTCTACACAGGAAATCTTCGAAGGACAGTCCTTTCGGCACAGCATCGGGTCATGTCGCTCCATACGAGGCGCAATGTCTCAGTCGCGGCCTTTGCTCAGTGGTTGCGGCCAATCAACATCTCAATCGCCGCTCCGAGACCACGCCGCTCCGAGACTGAGACCATGGCGGCAATTCTAGGCCCGCCGAGTTCGATATATCAGATGTGAACTTCGTTATAAGAAATATGTTTCGCGTGTATTTCCGTAACTGATTTCTTTTTGTTCGATATATAGCATAATTCGCTCTATCCGCGTTCGCTATAGTTGGGTTTGACTGTAATATACGCCTGTAAGCGAGCTCAGTGATCAATTTTAACGAATAACCAGAAAAGTAATAATAAATTATAATTCAAAGAAAATAATGGTGGTGGTAAAACGTTTATTGAGCCAGAAGGAAGGCCTATCATTTTTTCATACTTCTCCTCCCAAAATTAGGTCCATTTCCGGACTTATATATTCATTTTATTTTAGTGTTATGTTTTATGCTGGACGATTATTGCCATCTCTCTCTCTCTCTCTCTCTCTCTCTCTCTCTCTCTCTCTCTCTCTCTCTCTCTCTCTCTCTCTCTCTCTCTCTCTCTCTTCCTTCTTGCTCAATCAGGCGGTGTCCGCAGTCCGGGCTGTTCAGTGCTCCTATAGCGCCGTTTGGACCCAAAAGTGGTTTAACAGCCGTCGTTTATCACAGCCTGGAATCACCTCCGTCGTAATACGAATAAATTAAAGCGTAACATTGAAAAGCTTCCAGATAGACATCGCTTACGCAAAGAAACTTCTGGTAGAGCAGATAGGGTGACTTCAAGAGAAAGCTACTCAGACGGCAGAAGCACATAGATACCCCCCAAGGTTACAGAATGGCTCGACAAGGGGGAGGGGAAGTCGGCGAAGCAAATATTTTGTGTTTTCTTCATGAGTGTGCACAATTTAACATGCACACACGTGCGCGCGCACGCGCGCTGACAGACGCATGCACGCACACGTGCACTCAGGTAAGAGAGAGAGAGAGAGAGAGAGAGAGAGAGAGAGAGAGAGAGAGAGAGAGAGAGAGAGAGAGAGAGAGAGAGAGAGAGAGAGAGAGAGAGAGAGAGAGAGAGAGAGATGTTAAGTCATCCCGCACTCAGCATTTCCGTACTAGGAAGTAGCTCTCTTTTTAAACAAAGCGGTTATGACAAGAAACGAAAAGGGGGTTGATGGAGTTAGAACCTGTGCGCATGCGTGGCGGTACAAGTGCCGAAAAGTTGGGCATTAGATGGGTATATATGTATTCTCTTTGTAAATAAAGCGTTCAGTTGATAGCAAACGCTGGTGTAGTTCCCCTTTCTTGACCTTGTGGCCATTCACGGATGAGTTTCACCCAGTAACGTTCAGGCACGGTTTAGAAAATGATATTCAACAATAGATCCCATCCATGTCCCCAGTCAAGTAACCAAGAAATCAACGGACTATATATACCTCTTTTATGAAATTTATAGACTAAGAAAAATCGTTTGATTCAGTGTACACCGCAGCAGTACTGAAAGCTAAGTAAGACTCTTGTATGACACATATAAGGGGTGTAAGAGCAGGATAATCTTCCACAAAAAGTTCCCGATCAGAAAGTGGTTAGCACAAGGGGATACCGTTTCGCTAAATTTATTCACAGTGTCTCTGGAAAGCTGTTCAGAAAGCTTGACTAGGACAATGCAGGATTACGGATAAACGCAGAATGCTTGAGCCATTTGAGGTTTGCAGACGTCTCTTGCTCGGTGAATCGGCAGAGAACCTGCAAAACGTGCTTGAGGAACTACAATCAGAAAGCTTGGCTGTGGGGATAAAAATAAATGCGAATAAATCTAAAATAATGATGAATGAGCATGTCGAAAGCTTCCTCTCCAGCTTAGGTAACACAACGCTAGAACGAGTAGAAGAGTATAACTATCTTGGACAAGTTCTCAGTGCTAGGTATGGGTTGAGATGCAATGCGCAAGCACGCACACATAATTAAAAGTAAGCTACCTCTCTCACTGGTAAGAACAGCATACACCCAATGCATCATGCCGGTGATGACACATGAAGCTTAAACTTGGCGCCTTACTAAACAACTGGACAGAAAGAAATCTTAGGTCAGTGCAACGAACCTTGGAACGAAGAATGATAGGAGTAACGATTAGGGACAGGAAACGATTGATTGATTGATTGATTGATTGATTGATTGATTGATTGATTGATTGATTGATTGATTGATTGATTGATTGATTGATTGATTATTACGGTGATAATTTGAAGCAGAGCTGGCAGTGACACTGGAGTAGAGATGTGAGCGGTTTAAAAAAACAAAAAAAGCATTAGGAAGAAACAGGTTTTCTGTCGTTTCTTTTGAAATACCAGAATAATATCGAAAAAAAAACATGGCTTCTCCGGGGAAATTTCTTGTGATGCCACCAATCTGCAGTGAGGGAAACGCTCTCTAAAATCAGTGCCTTGACGTGAAATCAGGCGCATATTTTGCAAGCGGAAGCTCTGTTGGGATCTTTGGGATGCAGCATGTAACAATTATGTTCTTTTCAGTGTTAACGGAAACATTTATCGGGCACTTAGGTCTCTTGAGAGATTTTAAGGCGAAAGCCAGCGATTATGGAGGACTCCTTCGCTGCCGCATCGCGTGCTTGCGATGCCGTCACGTTCACCTGTCATGCGGCACGCATCCGGATAGTTCTTGTTCCACCCTGGCACGGTACAGGGTTAGCGCTGTAGTTACCACACTTGGTTGTGGCTCTTGAAGACCCGGGTTCACATCCCATTCAAACCCAAAAAAGCTTCTATGCATATTTTTTTTTACTTATTTTCTTTTTACAGCAGCTGTAATTTGGTTTCATTCGTGTAGTCGCCAGCAGTGTTGCGGAATGGGCATCATCATTCCATTCCGAGGAATTAGAATTTGTCGTGATTCCATTCCTTTCAATTCCTCGGAATGACATATGTTAGCCCATTCCCACTCCTGGAATGGATGGGAAGCTCAATTCCATTCCTTTAATTCCGCATCGTAAAAATTGCCTCAGGTGCTTTATGGAGTTGCCGAGAAACGCAACGTGTATCTTACGTTATCGTAGGGGTTTAAAACTGCAAAAGTGAGGAAAATGTGCCACTTGTCACCCAAGTTGGCAGGTGTTACAGGTTGTTTACATATATCGTGCAGAACAACTACCCAACGCAAAAAATTACCGTCCCGTCCTATCGAAAGTAGAAAGAAGCTCGAAAGCTAAAAGTGCGTCCAGCTTTCGATGAAAGTGCTTCTAACCGATCGTCAAACCTTCAAGCACCCAAATCGCAAGCGAAGAACGAACCCATGAGACAATTTTTTGCAAGTAAACGCAACTACGAACGATCTAAATGTATGTACAAAGTTACGTGGTTTATGAGATAAAGGTAAAGGTTCATTATTGTACTCCTTTTTCATGATCGAAGCGTGTGTTGTCTCATTTAGACCCGTTCGTTTTTTGCGATTTTGAAGTAAGCGTTTTGACGCAATGGAACTCCAGTTTCAGAGAGACAGAGAAAAAGAAAGACTTCATTTGCGGTCCCCGGTTTTACGCACGCGCCGTGTGTAGAGACCTTATCAGAGCTTTTCGTTCGAGCAACCGGTATAAAGGGTAATGTAATAAATTTTTGAGAGAATGTGATTGGTCCTACTAAGAAAGCATTCGCTTTAAAAAGGTTCAGTGTCGCACTGCCCCTTTTTGCATAAGAAGTAACGGATGGAGTATATATTATAGTATTTGCATGTTAGTAGGTTTTAACGGTTTGTTATTGAGCGATGCGAGATGAAATAGGTATTACGCTCTTACGTTGATGTAGGCTTTTTCCGTTTCATTGCGCAGTCCGTCGCATGCTATCTTGCTATCTGCTTTGCGTACCGTCGTATCAACGCCATTAGTATGCTGTGGATGACTAAGAGACATGTCGCACGGAGCTTGCTCACATGTACCGTATTCTAAATGTTTACTTGAATGATTTCAAGTGAATATACAGCATCGAGCACTACAATAATACTACTGTACCAATGCGAGAGACGGGAGGGCAGCGGCACAGAACACCTTTAACAGATTTAATGCGTAGCGTTTTTTGCCGAGTACTGCTACACCAGAGCCGTGTAACGCCCTGCATTTCCACAAAAGTGCAGATATCGCGAAAGTTCCACCTGTAATCGCTGTAATGGCGTAAATGGATATAACTGGTCGCAGAAAAATATGAAAAACTAAAAAAAAATAAGAGAAATGCTTAAAAAATTACGGAAGATGGCGAAACGTTTAACGCCCTCATTTCCACAAATATGCAGGTTTCGTAAAAGTTTCAATTGTATTCGTTGTAATAACCTAAATGGAGATGATTGGCAGGACGAAATTTTGAAAAACTAAAAAATAAGACATATATTGAAAAAATACGGACAATGTCAAATCGTATACCGCATGCTGTTTCCACAATAATGCATCATTCGCGAAAGTTCCACCTGCAATCGTTGTAATAGCGCAAATAGACATAATTGTTCGAACGAAATTTTGAAAAAAAAATGAAGACAAATATAAAATAATTAGGGAAAATGATGAACCATGTAACGCCCTGCATTTCCAAAATAATGCAGATTTCTGAAAAGCCCCAAATGTAATCGTTGTAATAACGTAAATGAAGATAATTGGTGGGACAGCATTTTAAAAAAATGTGGCTGAAAAAAACCAACACTCACGACAGGCGGCGTAAGAATGCTACGCATTAGTAGATAAGTCTCTGAATTATCTACTCGTTGTTTCATGTTTCATGAGCGAACGCTTTATATTGTTAGCTCCAAGACATCGCAGCAGCATCTTGCGGTGCGAAACACCGCGGCTTCGGATGCGCGCCGTTCGTATCCCCTCTGCTTCTCCACGCTATTCCCCACTTGCTGGCCTGGCTACACGGCGCTTGCCAGTGTGAGAGACGCCGGTCTACCATCGGCGCCACGGACAGTTTTACAGAGAAGCTATGCCTCAATATTGCATATTTCATTATTTCTTCCCTCCCTCCGTACCCGCAGCCTGCCAAAGCTTGAAGAGCCGACTTAACAGCACCACCGCACAGACGTGCTTGCGCAGGTCGAAGTTCACTTTGACACACGCTGCGGCAGGTTGCGCGGATTCAGTCACTCGAGGTAGCGGCTATGCGTTCTCGTTTTCGTCACCTTTGAGATATACCGACGCAGTCGTCGCCACAGACTAATTAAGTAGCTGGAAGGCGCCAGCAATGGTGACACCATCGTCTAAAAAATCCCCATTTCATTCCCATTCCATTCCGGGCAGAAGGCCCTCAATTCCATTCCCATTCCATTCCTCCAAGTGCTGTCGTCATTCCATTCCCATTCCATTCCGGCATCTGCAAAAGGTGGAATGAATCCGGAATGATTCCAATTCCGGAGTGGCAACTCCGCAACACTGGTCGCCAGCCCCTGCAGTCACTTCTCGCGTTTAATGAGACACCTAAGGATTGCGCCTTAAGAAATAGGTCGAATTTTTTTATTGATCTGTGCGGAATCGTCTTTTTTCAATCTTTCGTATTTTTCTTAAAATAGCATGAAAAAAAAACAGTTTTTTTTTCACACCCCTCAAAATTTCATGAAAACTTGCTTCTCTACACTGGAGACAATACCCGGTGAGACATTTTTTGTGTCTACCGCCTTCCGTAGAGCCTATTCCCCCGCTATGCCGCCCCCGGGACGATCTTTCATATGGTAGGGGGCTGCCGGCTACGACCACACCCCACTTCATCGGCGCAATCCCTCGCATTCTTTTTACGAGCATTGGGAGAGAGTTCTCACTAGATCCAACTTGAATGATCAGCGGCTGGAGGAGCTCAAGAGGTTTTGGACTGAGGACTCTTTATCATTGCTTTTCCAATAAACGTGTTTATTTTTACTCTCTCTCTCTCTCTCTCTCTCTCTCTCTCTCTCTCTCCTTTTCTCCTTCCCTCCACAGAATGTCATCTTGTTAATCGCCCAGAGGGGAGATGTATTTTTCTTCGACAATTTCTCTCCCTCTCTGTATACTGTTTGTACCAAAGATAAAACCTATCTGTTAGTCAACGCCCCGCTTCTGCAACGGTGTCCTGCCCCGCCTGAACACTGTTTTGTTACTCCCATCAGCCAGCTGTGCCCAACATCTCTGGTAGGACGTAACGGGAGTGTACACAGCGTTGGGTCATAGAATAACGGGAGAGGAGATCGTAACCCTCTCAAAACGCAGAACCAAAGTTTAGGATCTGTGCACGGCCATTGCGTCTTTCCGAGGAGCTCCCAAAGCTGCTAAGCCCACCGTTCTAAAAACCGCTTATCTCCAGAAAATCGTAGCCAGCCTTGGCAGAGAGCGAAACCTTATATTCTTTGCCTATGAATGCGATGATGATAAAAAAGGCGCTGGTCCTCAGTGGTGCTGACGGAGCAGCGTCTATCGTCAGGAAGACGCAGCAATCCGCTTCGCCATTAAGATAGCCCGCGGCCTTCAAGCGCAAAAGGAAAATTAAACAAAGCATCCAAATTGAAATCAGCGCTCGGCGTACTGACCTTTTGCGAAGATAGAAAACAGTGGACGTGGACCCAAGGACTCGGCTGCGCAACCTTAACATCCCCCGCGCGTTGCAGAACTTGGCGAAGGATTGACAAGTAGCCGAGAAATGTGAGCCACCCGATTGTATGCGCGATTTTACTTCACGCATTGTCTATCTGCGGTAGAGACAATCTGTACTTGACCTCATCACCCAAGCTTTGCTCGTGCGGCGGGAGGAAAAACAGACGTTCACCACACAGAGCATGTCTGAAAAAAGTAAAGCGGAAGGCTACGACAGAGGTCCTTGCACCCTTGCACCCCACGGGCTCGTGTTTGAACGTCGCTCACATCCCGTCCCGTCCGACCGGCATCTCCTCGCATGTCCACCGCCAACCACGTCTAAACGTTTTTGCGGCACTTGGAAGCTATCGTCGCAATTTAAATGCAGTTATCTCATAACGTAGAAGTGGCGTTCCTTGTATGAAATGACTATCAGTATTTATCAGTTATGTGGCTACAGTGGATACAGTCGTTACACATTGAATGCGTGCGTGCGTGCGTGCGTGCGTGCGTGCGTGCGTGCGTGCGTGCGTGCGTGCGTGCGTGACTTACGCAAAACTTTGAAAAAAAGTTCTGTTGCTTGTTTTTAAGATCTGGGGACCGAAACCAGCCCCCAATGCCTCAGAAATAGGAATCGAATATCCACTTGGCCTCTGTTCATTGTTCATAAGGATGTAGAGAATCAGCTCGACTACGAGCACAACAGACGTGGTCATAACAGAGATGAACACACACAACACTGTGTGTATCCAACTATTTCACGTGTGCGTCTTTCGTTCGAACAGTCGTGCTCAAGCTACGGGATATCAACTCGCCCAGAATGATACCCTCATCAAGTAGGCATAACTGCGGTGTTCTCTAAGCAGCGCTCTCGGCCTGTTATGGCCATCCAGCGGGCGAAATAAAATTTATCACGTCCTGTTGGTTACCCTTTGTCTGAAGACAACGACAACAATAAAAAGAGCGTGCTGCTGCTTCCTCTGTCCAATGCTACGTACACAATGGCACGTGCCTTGGGGAGAATTCGTACAAAATGGCCAGACAATTACTCGCTGCAAATTGATCCGGATAGGTTGATCCTGAGCTTCAGGTTGTTATTGAACACATAATTAGCAAGCCGAAATCCGGACGTTATATGCTGTGGTATAAAATTATTGAATGAATTGAGACGAATAAGAATGGGAACATTCACAGAAATAAAAACCACAAAAGCTTTCGACATAAGGTACCACGGTTGACTACTGTAAGCATACAGTCAGTGTATGGACATAGTGCTATAGATGGTTGATTTCCGTAAAATTCCAATTACGTTTGCTTCGTTTTTATTTGGTGTGCTTATTCTGTAGCTACATGTGCTTGTCCATTGACGCATTGATCTATTTAGCAGCATGTACACGAACGTTTCGACCCTATCTCCCCCACCGGGTTTAGTGTTTACAGACACACCTTTTTACAGACACACTTTTTCGCGGCCGCCAAGAGGTACCGGATAAAAGGGCCAACCTTTTTGTCCACCATACCCGAGTTACAGGGGCGCATTGAACTGACACTCCAGCATGCAAGCTGCAAGACATTGCAAGTGCAAACAGCGACAACCATAGAAAACGACGACTACTCAGCTACCGTAAAACTATGCTAGTGATAATCAGCGACTGATAGTCTTGTTGCCTTATCGATGGTCAGTTTACGGATAGCTTCGCGGCGCTAGGCTCCATGCAATGGCCACTCTGCCTTTCAACGGCGCCGTAGAGCTTCTCGCGATGTATAACCGTTGATGGCAGATCACGTGCAGGGTCAATTCATTCGAAACATTTGCGTGCTCGAAGAGAGGTCTGATAACCTATCAGTACGAGCGTCCTGAATTAAAGTTCACCATCCCTGTGGCATTATTACATATGCATGTACTCCAAACACGGAAGCAGCATGTCGTAAAAAAACGTATATGTCACTACAGGTTCCTTTTCACAAAAGAAAAAAAGCACCAAGAAATTTTAAAAAGTAAGCATTCCGACTAAAATAAAACTCGAGATTTCTGTGTTATTAATTCCGAACGAGTATCTCGCTGGTCGAATTCGTAAGTTCACAAACGATACAATGTTTCTGATTCTGTATTTCAGTTGAGCGAAAACTTTTCCCAAGACTAACGACTTACGTCCTGAGATGCTACAGGCGATACGACAAGGCCACTTGAATGCCTCTGGGTTAATTTGATACACGAGAGGGCTTTTTAACTGCGCAAATGACAGCGATCTTCACCGCCGGCTATATGTATAGATGCATGCTCTTTTTTGGATATTTTCGTCTTTAACTCACTGGCACTATAAATTCAGCTCACATCCTCGACATCTAAAGCGCCGCTATCCGTTCCTTTACAACAGCAAGGGGATTTGGGGTATTTTTTAAGGTATATAGCCGGTATTTTTAAGTGTATTAACTTTATTGCAAGGTTTACGTTGATTTGCTTGCTGTCATCATTGTTTAAAACACACAGAGTGGAGGACCGTCTTAATATCCATAAAACGCCATGTACAGGCAATAAACAAATATAGCGGATATAAAACTGCAACGATATTTGCTTACATTACCCATTCTCTAGAGAAATATTGTTGTGTTTACGTTTCCGTGTATGGGCTTCCGAATCTTTGCAGTCCCTCCTAAGGTTTATGCTTTCATCTCGAATGCGGGCAGAACGTGGACGAAATGAAGCCTCCGGACGCCGGAGACTCTCTCGGAAGTTGTGAAGGCGAAAGCCCCCATACACAATTGCAGAACGTCCCAGTGCAGTGGAGTACGCAGGATTTCATTCTGGGGAGGGAAAGAAGGGAAAAAAAGACGTGTAATGGGGAAATAGTAAAATCTACAGAACAAGTGAAATAAAAAACCAAAGCAGAAAATTAAGCAAACTAAAAATAAAAACTTTCGGGATGATGCTGTACTCTGCATAACTTTTCGATCGTTTTGTTCATACCCCCCCCCCCCCCCCCCCCCCAGTGAAATCGCAAAATATCTGTCTGTTTATCCGGGCGAGAGCATACATAAACCTTGTATATAGGTCGTGCGTAGCTGGCGACAGCAAAATGTTTATCGGCAGTCACAGGGATCGACAACGGGGGGGAGGGGGGGGGAAGGGGTGGACGGGGACCTCGCCCCCTTGCCGTCTGCTGTTATGAGCAGAGAGCGTGCGATGCGCTTCGCGACTACTCCGTCGTGTGCCTTATTGTCAGCGCCGCTTCGCACCGCGCGCAGGTTAAACAGTAGGGATATTTTTTTACCTGAACTGGTGCAGATTAGCGCAGTGTCGTTCAGACCAGTGCAGGGAGCTACTGAGGATATCAATTAGTAAAAAAAAAAAAATGAACATATGCTGCACTGCTTGAACCAGTGCAGCCTGTTCAGGTAAAAAAACATTCCTCTAGTGTTGCACGAAGTCAGTGAAACGAGTATCTTAGTTTCGCGAACTACAACGTAACGAGAATATCGATGTCAAGGTTCTCGCAATCCCCGGGCAGTGAGGCTGCTCACGAGCTGGCCAGTGAGGCTCGCTCACCCACCACACGCAGCTTGAGCTCTCGCGTTGAAAAGCGATGAGTCATGGCCCGCAAAAGAAGCGGAGAAGAAACGAGCTTTAAAAGTCCCGAGAACTCCTTACCCATGTGCCACTTTTTGAGTATCCCCTCTTAAAGGAGTACTGACACGGAATTTTCGTGTTAAGTTTTTTTCGCTGCTATGGGTGCCTACCAGCCCACTAATCATAGAACTGCACATTAGAGAATCGATAGCGGCGTAAATAATTTTTTACAGCCACGTTTATTCATGTCAATTTCGGTTTCCACAAAACGAACACCGAGGCGACCGCCATGAGGAGGGCACTCATGAGGTCGCCGTTCTCGACGCACCAGTGCCGGTGTGGACGCGCACGCGAGCGCGCCCAGACCGTGTCTCCCCCATCCCCACGCTCCCGGGCAGCATGACGTCGGCTCCAAAACCGCGAAGTAACACACACGGCGTAGCAGCCCGCGCCAATCGCATCCAGGGCGTTGACCAGGTCACGGGAGCCCTGACATCGGCAGTTTGGGGCCAGGAGCATATGGAATCATGCTGACCCGCTCTGACCTTTCTCGTGCGTGAAAAAATGGTTATACTGAACGGTTACTGTTGAAACTTGCTGGGAGATATAGCCTTATTCAAAGGAAGCCTTTTACATAGTTATCTCGCCTTTAAAATTTCGTGTCAGTACTCCTTTAATGGAATTTCCCCGGTGCGCCCACATTCCCGCGGTGAAAGCACGAACCGGCTTTGCCGTCCCGGATGGCGTGGTGGCAATAGGGCCTCAGACCCGGAAGTCGCCCAAGCAGCCGAACCCGCCGTCTCTCCCGCCGCTGCAATGTTCTTGGACGCACAGCCAGCCGACACGCGTCACCTGATTTGTAACTGTGGTGGATTGAATGATGCACCTGACAAACATTGCTCACCGTTCGTATCCAGATTCTAATTGTGCCATCGCGGGATCATAAGAGAACTCTGCCCTGGCTTCTATAGTGTGACGCACGTTATCCCCATTTCCTTTTTCCCACTTCCACAACAACAGAGCTCGCGCCCTTCTCTTCCTTGCCAATTTTACAAGCATCGCCAGCATAATAAGTCAGGTTTATCCCCATTACCCGCAGCTCTCGATCAAAGGAATCCCTCTGGCATTCATTTGCTCCAGGTCTTGTCCACCGCCAGGTGCACTACAAAGCCACGGCTGGGTAAACAATAGAAACCAGGTAGCGACAGCGCAGGCCATGCTGGTGGGCCCTAATTATTGAGGGGACCCGTAAGCCTCTCGGTAGGTCTAGCCGTGTTGCGCCCTACCGGTCGGTGTGCGCTCGCACCAGTCATCGCCCACACCTGACCACTCGGTCGACGGGCGCCATCAAGGCCTACTCCCCCATATTTGTAAACATCGGCATCGTCAACCGATATTCGTCATCTCTCGTCGACTTACTGTGTTCTCCAGCATTCCCTGCAGGGACTGGTAAACAATGTGTTACTGTATCCAGGCGCCGAACCCCCGACTACAAGCGTTGTCTCTTTGGGCCATTCCACCGCAGCCTCTCAGACCTTGTGGCCGGGAGCAGCCTGTTCCATTACATTTCACCCCACTCGTCTCTACCCTGTTATGCTACAGAACAAGCACCTGAATAAAGAATAGCGTTCAGCAGAACATTTCTAGAACGGCTCTAAGCTCTAAGCGACCGTTGACTTGGTCGCTGCATGGGCAGCGTTGGTGAAGCGAGAAGCCGTGCGCACGGGCTTCTCGGAACGGTTTCCCACCGTCTTAGCGCGCGGAAATCACGAGCAAGGGCGACGTACAAGCGCGAGGTCGCGATTACCGGTTCGCGTTTGCCTTTGCACAGCCATTTTCGAATAAATTAATTGAAATCGATTCTGACAAGATGCCGTCTTACCGGAAGCAATTACGTCTTTCTACAAATAGCTCTTTCGCCCTCTCTCCGCCTCGCCGAAGGCTTGCATGGGCCCCCCACTTCGTTTAGGACGATATCAGTGCAGCACGCTTAGTGAGCGTTACGAAATGGGCAGCTGCCATGGAAACGAACACGTTCGCATCTTTCTAGACTGAGCCTGGTACGGAAGGTGCAGCTATATTGCATTGAATGGTTGGCAAAACGCTGCCGTACGAGCGTTGAGTTTAATTTTAAACACTGGTAAAGGCTTGCTGTCATGGCTCATACTGATAATGTTAAACGCCAAAGCGGGCCTGCGGGCTGTTCGACCAAGGTGGCACAAAGAACAACCATTGTATGTCCTTCACTTTGCGAACGATAAATTCGGTATCCCTGACTTCTTGTCGCCAATTTTTGCTGCGCTCATTGTTTTTAGCCGTCAGTACTGCGTGCGTCTCGTCCTACGGTGTATTAATGTCAGCGCTAGCCAGTACACTGAGGAAGCCTCCACATCTCGCAAGGATCTCGAAACTCGCGGGGAACACAGCGTTGTGAGCTACCCTGGCCTGGTTGTGCGTTACCTACGTCACGTTGGTAGGAAATGCAGTTCTGGTAGCCGATACGACGCTGACTTCCTCGTCACACTGCAAGTGGCAGTAATCCAGCCTGACCACTGTTTTCTGTGCTCGGCGGCTCCCTATTGACAGCCCTGACTGATGAGAAGTGGAGCCGGTGGACAGGCTTTTCGGCCTATTCCTTTTCATGTAGTCTCGGCCGTAACCCCAGTTTCCTTGTGTTCTTGTTCCTATTTGTTTGCTCACCGCTTGGACTAACTGCTGGTTTGTCATAAACATTCTTTTTATACGCCCGCAGCAGCCACGCGTAGCTCACCTTCCGGCGCACTCGATATTTTACCCTGTTGGAGTCGGAGGCGAGTGACTAGCATACATCATGCAACTCGAGCAAATCCTATTTTCACGTGCATCAGGATGGCCGAACCTCGTCTATAACGCCAAACTTAAGGGGCTATCCTGATTGGGCCATGTAACACGAACTTTTTCCCCGTTTCCCCCGAATCGTAAAAACAGGCACATTAAACTGCAATCGCGAGTTCTTGAACGTCCATCATACTTGTCAATAGGCTTAATCCGCCTGAAAACACTGGTCGAACTGATTTTAAATCAGAAATAGCGGGGCCTAGAAGCTTCTCCCTTATCTCCTTCCTGTTTCTTCTTTGAAGTTTCTGTTTGTTTGTTTTTTTTCCTGCTTGAGGCTGTATTTTAGTTTTGTTGACATAATGCGTACCAAACGTATCGTGAACTCCAAAACGCCGAGAAATCGCCGGTATACTCCCTAGGTTAACTCCATCGACGGCTGGAGCTCCCATTCCCAGCGTTGGGACGTACACAGCCACAGACCACCACGTCCCAGCGCCAGAAAATTCGCACTGAAGCGCGCTCCTGTGTTCAAATGCTGCCACAGAACTTGCTTTAGACTTGTACGTTCAGCTTCGTGGCCATTCTCCCGGGAAGGAATTAGTGCCATCGGGGAACTTCGTTCGCGAATAACATAAAGTATTGCGCGAAAATGCTGTTATAAAACCTTCTTTTTCATTTCAATTCAACCAGTGCATGTTCCCCTTTATTGAGTGGGCTTTCCTTCATTTATGCACTGGCTTACAATGAAGTGCCCTTTACAGGAAGCTCTGCGGTCTCACGATGGACGGCGCAATGCCGTCCTTGTAAACAGCAGCCGCTGTTACGCCAGACAAGCTCGCTTTAATATCAGCAAAAGAAACTCTTGCAAATCATATATGCGGCAGCAGTTGCAAATGCAAGCTCAATTTTGTGAGAACACGATTTCGCATGGCCGTTGTCTCAGTGGGCTCCCTTCATGATCACATATTTCTTTCGAGCGCGTGCACATGGCGCATGCGTCACACATGAACGTTGGGTAAGAAGTGGTTTTAAAAACGCACATTTTGTTTACGCCCTTTGTTGCCCAACAATTATTCCAACTTCTAAGCCCAGCTCCTTTGATGCCCATCGGCCTACTGGTTAAACCTGCTTCCTCACGCACCTTGGATATCCTAATTTAAAACTCCAAATATTCTCAAGTCAGCTTGGTACGGCAGAACCACGGATGAACTGATGGGGGAAAATGCTCCTGCTCATAAAGTAAAGAAAATGAACGAATTATTTTTATTTGATTTTTACTGCGTGCTTTTGCTTCTTGGAGATGCAAACATATACTTTTCTGAGAGTGTTCGCGCCTTTCACGCGTTTTCACAGCCTCTATACGTTCCAAGTCAAGGCGAAAAAATGCCGAAGCTAACACGGATCTTTACTATCCCATAATTCCGATATTGGCATGCTCTTGTAACGTCAATCCAGTATATTTTCTTAGTATATATCCAGTATATTTTTGCAGCATTCTCACTGGTGGAGGCACTTATTTTCTTTAGTGGTCGATCATCATCATCATCATCATCACCAGCCTATCTACGCCCACTGCAGGGCAAAGGCCTCTCCCATTATGCTCCAATTACCTCGGTCCTGTGCCAACTGTGACCAATTTATCCCCGCAAACTTCTTGATCTCATCTGCCCATCTAACTTTCTGCCGCCCCCTGCAACGCTTGCCTTCTCTAGGGATCCACTCTGTTACCCTTAATGACCAGCGGTTATCTTGCCTTCGCATTACATGCCCTGCCCACGTCCATTTCTTCTTCTTAATTTCTACTAATATGTCTTTAACACCAGTTTGCTCCCTGACCCACTCCGCTCTCTTCTTGTCCCTTAATGTTACACCTATCATTTTCCGCTCCATTGCCCGCTGAGTCATTCTCAATTTAAGTTGAACCCTCTTAGTGAGCCTCCAAGTTTCTGCCCCGTAGGTGAGTACCGGTAAGTTGCAGCTGTCATACACTTTCTTCTTCAGCGACAATGGTAGGCTGCTATTCATTATCTGAGAATGTCTGCCATATGCACCCCACCCAATTCTGATCCTTCTAATTATCTCTGCCTCATGGTTGGGATCTGGGGTCACAACTTGGCCTAAGTAGATATATTCGCTTACCACTTCCACTGCCTCGCCACTTATCTCAAACTGCTGTGCTGTCCCGAGGTTATTGATCATTACTTTAGTTTTCTGCATATTAATTTTCAGGCCCACGGTTCTACTCTGTTCGCCCAATGCGGAAAGCATGCTTTGCAATTCGTCCCCCGAGTTACTTAGCAAGGCAACGTCATCAGCAAATCTGAGGTTACTGAGGTATTCTCCATTAACCCTTACTCCCACCTGTTCCCAATCCAACGTTCTGAATACTTCTTGTAAGGATACTGTGAATAACATTGGAGAGATTGTGTCTCCTTGTCTGACACCCTTCCTTATAGGTATTTTACTGCTCTCCCTATGGAGGATGATGGTAGCTGTAGACCCATTGTAGATATCCTCTAGTATTCGTACATAATGCTCATCTACCCCCTGGTTCCGTAATGCCTGAATGACTGCTAGGGTTTCGACCGAGTCAAATGCTTTCTCATAATCTATGAAGGCTATATATAGGGGTTCAGTATACTCAGCGCACTTCTCTATCACCTGATTGATCGTGTGAATATGGTCCATTGTTGAATAACCTTTACGGAACCCTGATTGTTCTTTAGGTTGACTGAAATCTAAGGTTGCAGAGATTCGGTTAGCGATTACCTTGGTAAATACCTTGTAGACGACTGACAGTAAGCTAATCGGCCTGTAATTTTTCAAGTCCTTCATGTCGCCTCTCTTATGGATTAGGATGATGTTCGCGTTCTTCCAAGATTCCGGTACCATTGCGGTCATTAGGCATTGCGTATACAGGTTTGCCAGTTTTTCAAGTACAATTTCTCCGCCATCCTTCAAGAGGTCTGCTGTTATCTGATCCTTACCAGGTGCTTTGCCCCCTTTCATTTCTTTCAAAGCCTTCCTTACTTCTTCGGTCGTTACTGGTGGGATGTCTATCTCCTCTGAACTACTGTCTCGTTCGGCATTATCCTGGATTTCCCGGCTACTGTACAGATCCCTATAGAACTCCTCGGCCACTGTGACTATTTTATCCCTATTTGTGATGACATTGCCTTGCTTATCCTTAAGTGCATACATCTGATTTTTCCCCACGCCAAGACGTCTCTTCACTGCTTTCAGGCTACCTCCGTTCTTTACAGCGTATTCGATCCTCTCCATATTATACTTCCGTATGTCAGCTGTCTTACGCTTATTGATTAGCTTCGAGAGCTCGGCTAGTTCTATTCTGTCAGCTGCGGTAGAGATTCTCATGGTTTGCCGTTTCCTAATTAGATCTTTCGTCTCCTGTGAAAGTTTACCAGTATCCTGTCTAGCCATAGTGCCCCCGACTTCTACTCGATAAACACTTATAATTGGGTTTCACGAAAAAAAAAAGGCAGCGTCTTCTGCCACGCGCGTGGCAGCAGCCACGCCCCCCTGGCAACAGCTGCTGCCACGCGTGACGTCATAATGACGTCATAACATTAATAATTGTCATTATTTTGTGTAGTGTAGTCCGAAATACACATTTTTTTTATTTGCAGTACAAAATAACGCACCATTGAACTGCTAAAACTTTTCTAAACAAACAATTTTTGTTCTTGCGGGAGCAGCCGGCGATGCTGCTGCTGCTGCTGCCAGCTGCCGTATCGCGCACATGGAGTCGCGTATCCGAAAGCGTGACGAAGCTCCGATTTTCTCGGGCCGACAACGTAGATAAACCGGAGTTCATATTGTTAGAAGCACTATCTGAAAACGTGAGAAAGTTGCTTGTGATTATGTATTGCGTGGGGACCCAGCCAGCCTTTCCAGACCGCAGCAAAATAGCCGCTCTCGAGTAATGTTGACCTGTGACCGCTTGGTTATGCTTGGTGTACGCCGATGGTACCTGCGTACAGTTTCAGCGTACGTGAGACGACATCGCACAGCCGACTGGCCTCGTTCGAACAAGCTACGTTCCACTCAAGAAAAGACACCGTCCGAGCGTAATTCTGTGAACCTTCCGACGCATGTCGGCGCGGCGGCATCTGCTATGAACAGTTTGCACCACGGCAAGTCCAGAATGCTTAAATGGGCGACCTGAAATCGCGGTGTGTGTTCTCGAAATGAAGACAACTTAGCAGCGCCAAAAGATAATCAGAATTTACAGTGCCGAGGACGAAGGGTAGTGGCGGCAACCGTTTTTTACTAGGCACATGTGCGCATTACAATTACAGACAATTGCGCCGAGAATAGGAAAGGTAATCTTTGGTGTCCCCACACATGTACCACGTACGTACCACTACAGTAGATCTCCTCTTCTGAAATATTAGCAAGGAAAACTCGAAAATCGGGAAGTTCTTATTTTCTAGTGGGCGAAATTGTAGCTTAAAATTTGTTTTACACCCACGATACGTTTTATGAGCAGAAAAGTCTTGTGAGCATGCGCCACAAGGATCATAATTGCGTGATATCCAGCGCTTAAAAAGATTTCCTAGTAGAAACCAAATATTTCGTAGTAGGATACATGATTCTACAACAGTTTAGGACCTGCGACCTTCAAAAGGTAGACTAGCTAGACGCTTCATCTCATAGCCACTGCACTGGTATAACTTTCACGTCTCACTGTACCGTGGTGTACGCTATGTTGGCCAGACTTGACTGAGTCCCTCATGCAAAGGAAGTTAATTCAGGACACACACCCAGACGATAGGGTCAGAGAAGAGGCTGTAGAGACGGCAATAGGAAGGGTATACGCTTGGCCGGCCATCATGTTTAATACACCTACATGCACTCCAGCATATGAAAACCTATGGGTTTTGCACAGGCTCAATAAGCAACGTCAAAGAGAATCTTAAGATGTGCCTGGAATGTGAAAGCATCTACGGATTGTTTGTGTAAACAGGTATAAGCAGCGAGCATGCTGCAAATGTAATTGATAGGCAAACGTCAAGGCTATCATGGGGCGAATTTAACAAAAAGAAATGGTGCAAAAGATCCCAATTTCAAACTACATTGATGTTATATGTGCATGCACTATAAACACAGTCATCAGTATGTTAACTGTACGTAAACACTCAAGTGATATGATCAAACGGAACTAGAGGCCCCACTGCAATCGCCAAGTTATGTTTCTTTGCAGTGGAATAGGTCGGTATCTGTTAGTCGCACAAACAAGATTCTCTGATGGCATGGAGAAATAGCTGGAAAGTGGCTATGGAGCTCCAGCTGCTTTACACATTTTCTGTAATACCAGTTATTTGTTTGAAGTTTGCAATAAAATTGATCTCATTTGTTAGTCTTTTTAATTAATGAACGAAACTTTTCATGGCCACAAAACAGTGGTCGATAAACATGCTCACTTTCTTTGGTGGCTTGTAACGATTCACTAGAATTTCACATGGCCAACCCAAGGAATCCATGGCTCGTACACTGCAGGGTAGTGCTAGTCTCCAAAAACATTTGCCAGGACGACTGGAAACTAGTGCGGCCCACAGGCTCCATAGGTGGAAACCAGTAGCCCACCCACAGCGCCATAAAACAGCTAATGAATGGAGTGAGTCTCTGCTAAATATTAAGCAGGTTCAAAGGGTAGGTTCACATTGATAGATTTTGTGCCATCGTTCACTGTGCGTAGATTAACTATTTAACGGGCACAATAGTCATTTTTGTTATTTCGGACAGTTGAAGGGTTGCCTAAATGTTCTTTAACAAAACAAAAAGTGAAAGCTCTCAGGGATTTTGAAAACATTGTTTAGCCTCTCCAGCAATTGTCCCAGCCTGAAGGAACTCAGCTGATAGTTGGTGCCGACTGTCGTCCTCGCTTGCTAGCTCCCTGACCAAGCACATGAATGCAGTGACTAAGAAAGATGGTGACCAAAGTGAGAAGAGAAGGTGGATCCCGTACAACAGCCCTTGATCATCTAAACCAGAAAAAAGCGCCGATGACTCACAGGCCACGACTAGGGCGTTAAAATACCTTTTGACATACATTTACAGGGCATTTACAACCTTTTATCAAAAAAATCTTGATTACACACAGTCCCTCCATGGAAGGGGTTTGTTTCTGACATGGTCGTTGAAATTTGTTATTAGTGACAACATAAACTCATCATTGGTCCCTTTCATTCAGCACACTTCCGGGCTTCGTTTTAAAAACCCTGCTGTTTCTATTTCACGTATAAATGAACTGCTTATGCAATATTCTCTTATTTACCTATGTTCGAAGTAAACTGTGTTATACCGTAAAATGTGATGTGCCGAGTGCATGCAGGTGTAACATTCTTCAATGGGACATGCAGAACATGAAGCTCAGTGCTGATAAACTTAAATCAGGGAAAATAAAGCTTCCCATGTTGCTTCTTTATTTTTGTAACTATTCTCTCTACCAAATACCTTGGTGGTAAACTCAACTAAGCTCACCTTTTCCCTAGGCCTTTATAATTGTTTTGCTCTGCAATTATACATTCTCAGCTGGAGCATGCCTGCTGAATTCAGGCCCCAACCACGCTTTACTATTTCTCAATTGCAGCTGTATGAAATGTTGCTCTCTAGGTTTTGCCAATGATTTCCAACAGGCCATTTAATTGGTGTCAGAACCATTTTATACCTTTAATTGCTATTTATAGCAAACAGTATTATATCATTTTTCATAACACATTTTGTTGTAACCTCATTCAATGATTTTGTTACCCCGCCAGCCTGGTTCATAAATCTTTGCGTGAACATGCCCGTCTTGCAGCTAATCTGCATGAACAGACACCACACATTTTGGCTTTCCAGCGTAGCTTTGGTGTCCGCAAAAAGGAATCTTTTTCATGCTCTAGGTGTGTTTTCTATTAAGAGTGGCCTGGCAAGGGTAGTGTGAGATGGGGTTTACAATCCCCCTCCCAAAGAAATCACTGATCATCTATCTCCGACAAGTAATCTCTAACGCTTGAGTGATCACCTCCCCCTCCTCCCTTCTTCCCCTTCCCCAACTACGGCCATGTGGCCTCCCCCATCTTAATAAATGTCATTCATTCATTCATTTCTTGGCTCCTCTGCAGCGCTTTGTAGAAAAAGATCACTTGCTGGTTTGGCTTTCCCGCAGGGCTCTAGTGTAGTGCAAGAAAGTATCGCGTGCTTATTCCTTTTTTGTTGGGGTTTTAATGCTGTGCATCTTCCAGAAGAACCCTGGCATTTCGTTTAGAAATGGAACTTCACAGCACAAACAGTGCAGAGAAAGTAGAGCTACTCACTTTTTGCATAGACACGGAAGTTTGGCAGATCACTTGTCATTGACAAGCAAGTGTTTGATTTCTGGCTTAAGGTGCAACGCTGGGATAGTTTACTAGCTGGGGGGAAAAAACACAGCACTGATAAACGGTACTGAAGTACTAGGAAAGGTGCCGTGATCAACATGGTTTCCATGTGTTGGCAGCTTTTTGGTCCAGTGTTTTTCATGAATATTTGCCAGGGGGCCTTAACATGGCCTGCTTTTGTGTAACAAAAATGTCAACAGTGAAGCACTTATCAATGCTCACATGCTGCTCATTGATACCAGAGCAAAAGTACGTTCAGCAGTCATTTTATTGTTAAAGCCACCCATGATCCATACACCTTCCAGCTGTACTGCAACTTTCACAAACACCGACAGACATTCACATCTACGCACGTGGCCTTGGCTCCAGTTCTTGCACAAGGAATTAAGAAGTACTCTTGGGAGTGGGCAATGTCACGCTCGACACCAACCATTACCCCGAAGTTGTACTTGATGAACTATTTTTTACGCCTGTTGGCTTAAAGGATTGTTTAAGTGCCCGTTTTGTGGAAGAAAAAGAAACAGCTAATGGGCACACAACACACAACCCGTGAATGTGTTTTCTAGCAGCTGGCTTCTGACGAGACTTGCATCATTGTTGGGACATTTTATAAAGCCCCTTACCACTAAGTAAATTCACTTGAGCAATTTTCCAAAACAGTTTACACAGTGCGGAGTTAAAAAGCAATAGAATGTGAAACGTCCCCTCACAATTGGAAACTCTTCCTGTTCACTACCCCAAAGGCTTTGACAGTAGACGCTTAAGCACGCTTCACCAGTTGCGAATACAAGCATTAGTGTCAAGTTGAACTCCGCAGAGTGCTTGGGATGGGCATATAGATGTCACAGCCACTTGGAATTTGTGCAACGACTGCAAGCCTCCGAGATAAGCTCTCATCATCATTAGCCCATCCTGCTGAGAGTGAATGAAAATATTGTGCCTGGTTATGTTCAATTCCAACCAAGCCAAACACAAGAGTAAAGAAGGAACGAGCCTATCAAAATACATACTCAAAGCAGACGCAGGAGGAAGTTCTGTTGCCTAACCAGGTTAGAGGAGGCGAAAGGTACTGGAGCGAAGGAAAGGGAAATAAGAGCCAAGCAGTAATTTTAAGCCTTGCCTATCATTTCATTAAGACTTCCTAAGTTGAAAGCACAATGGTACTAAGTAACAAATCTGAGCATAGATGAACAATAACTGAACTGTCACTTGTTAACCATATGCACACCAGACTTTTAAAGGACTATTAGCAGAAGTTCCAAACTTGGCTCACACGGCGATCTTATCGGCTGCACTTCTCCCATGCTTGCACAGTTGGAGCTTGAGCCTCCTTGCACAAGAAGCCAGCCAGTCAGCGAATGGTTTCAGTGGTATCTTGAATAGATATATCTTTGGACGGGCAGTTGGGCTCCACCCACGGAAGTGCAACTGCGCTCCCTGCACGGATTCTGCAGCGCTACGTGCACAGATCGTTTCTGTGGAATAGTCAGGATACATTTCTCGGCGACAGTACTACTGCCCCGGGGGAAAAATTGCAGAAGCTACATGCGAGATCGGATTGCGTTCGATGATGCCGTGCGCTACCTGACGACACTCGATTCGTGCACACGCTGACACTACGTCGCTCGCTACGGCGCGACGCGATGGAAAATACTGATCCCTACTTTTATAATTGAGCCACCACTCCAGAATCAGAACACAAGGCTTGGCATGGAAGAAGCGAGGCACAAGTAGACAACAAATGCAGGCGCGTAAAGCAAATAGCACGCGAACTGCAAAACAACGTGAAGCTTACAAAATATTAAACGACAACAGTACAGTTCTAGGAGCATGTAAAAAGCGGGGCGAAGCAGCGTGCAGAAAAAATGCGTTAGGCTTACCAAGACGTGCAACAGCAAGTTCACAAAAAATACCCAATCTAAATAATTACAAGCACACCTCCCAACAAGAAAAAAGCGCCGCGAGGCAGCTGCTGTACAGGGAGATAAGGACGTAACGATGCGTCAGGCCTGCCATTCGAACCACGGGCGGAGAACATCGGGACACAAGACGCGAACACCCGGCTGCCGTCGTCAACACAAAAAAGTGGCATGATCAAATGACGTAAATATGACGTTTGTTTTGTGACGTCACAGGAAGTCACGTGATTACTTTAGCTTGACGTCACTTCTGCGTGGCAGCAGCTGTTGCCAGGGGGGTGCAGCTCGTGCCACGCGCGTGGCAGGAGACTTAACCAAAAAAAAAATCCTGCCGTGGTGGCTCAGTGGCTAAGGCGTTGTGCTGCTGAGCACGAGGACGCGGGTTCCACACCCGGTCGCGGCGGCTGCTTTTCTGATGAAGGCGAAAAGCAAAAAAATGCCCGCGTGTACGAGATTTCGGCGCACGTTAAAGATACCCAGGTGGTCAAAATTAATCGGGAGCCCTCCACTACGGCGCGCCTCATCGCGTGTGTTGCGTCGGCGCGTTAAACCATACAATCAATCAATCAATCAATCCACGAAAAATAGCTTTGGTAATCACTTTTAATAGCAAACGACAATCGCAGCATTGAAGCGATCTTTCCTAAATTCTATCAAAAAAAAAAAAAGCCCAAGTCGGGGGCTAAAAGGTGCTACCTGCTGGCGCCGCACCTCCTCTTCTCGTCAAGCTGTATTTTCCTTTTTTTTTTCCCCAGCTCCTGTCATGTTGTTTTTCTGCGCTTTTGCTTAAATGGATGACGATGTAAAATTAATCCACAACCGCTGCTAAAAACTACATATTCAACAGTTACTATGGGAGCGCAGTTAACATGATTAGAGGGTTGCACAGCTCCTCACTTTCTAAAATAAAAATCATTACCCGGGAGAAACCATTTTTATTTTAGTGAACGCGTTATGTTTATGGCTACTGTGCACAGCCATAATTTGAAATCCCCGCACTAGCAAAAATGTCCCCCGATGGCAACGTATCACAGTTTTAACTTTTTCACGACGGCGCCATAGGCAATCGGAAGCCGGCGTCCGATGATTTTAAATCTCCCGCAGATTTCTGAAACCCGCGCTCCACAGACGACTATCGCCATTTGGTGTGTTCATTGGCAACTTCTCTTTCAATTTCGGTTTCGTTTGTTTATGTGTCTCGTGTGGTGGCGGCGTAGCAAGAGAAATTTGAACCGAAGGGGGAGCGGAGGAGGAATAAAAATGGCGTCGGGTTCGCGCCGCGCTCCGCACAGTCCGACTGCTGTAGCAAGCACTTCGGCCGCTCCTGCTGTCGATTTTTCTGATTCCAGCAGCAGTGAGGGGTCAAGCAATGATGTGGGATCCTCAGATTTCAGTTAGGACGACGAAGCTCTGGTTCAGGTGCCTCGGACTTCAACAAGCGCTGGCAGGTAATTTCGTTGCGACTCCGCGCTGTATTTACAAACAAAACGTGCTTCTTATCTGACGACTGCGGTTTTGATTTTGTGTTTAGGGTCTCGAGAACGTCGGCCGGGATATTTTGCCAAATGCACCGCGCCGTCTCGCGCTATCACCTTCAAGATAACCTGGCGCTCGTGCCAGATTAGCGCTGCAGGGTTCAGGTGCGACGCTTGTCGAAAGCGCTCTATTTTTTTTTCTTGTTTTTTACCACCGAACTGATAAGAATTTTGCGCGAAGACACAAAAGAGTACACCGTAATTACCCGACTCTAACGCGCACCCGATTTTCCCGACAAAAAACTAAACTTGCACCTCCGATTGTAACGCGCACGGAACTGTGTGAGCAAGAAAAACGAATGCGAGATAAACGGGT
This sequence comes from Haemaphysalis longicornis, assembly GCF_048455015.1. Classification (NCBI taxonomy): domain Eukaryota; kingdom Metazoa; phylum Arthropoda; class Arachnida; order Ixodida; family Ixodidae; genus Haemaphysalis; species Haemaphysalis longicornis. The sequence goes on from NW_027526203.1 coordinate 460,942,804, forward strand.
GATTTATTTCCCAAAGTAATCTCACTCATCTTACTCCTCGTCGCTCTCCGCTGACCGCAACATCGCGTCCTCGGTGCCGTCAAGCACGTTCGCGATGCCACACTCCTGAACTAGCGTTCAAACATGGTCGATGGGATCGTTGCCCACGTCTCACACGCCCATCCCGTGAGCTTCTGCAGAGGCGCACGCTTCAGCCGACCGCTCGTTTTGAACGCGTGAGAGCCGCTGCTGCCATTGCTGTTATCAAGCACGCAAGTGGAACGATTTGTGTGAACGCCAATAGAAAAGCCTAGGCGCCTATGCTTCCTCCGTCCAAAAAATCGTTGCTAAAAGCTTTAGCGCCATCTTGATATGGCGATGGGTGCGACGAAATTTCCGCTGTTACAGTTTCGGTTTCGTATCCGATTGTAATGCGCATGCGATTTCTGGACCTATTTTTCCGGAAAAAAAGTACGCGTTAGAATCGGGTAAGTACGGTACTTGGATGCACATTTTACAGAGACTCACTCACCCTTGAGTACCCTCGCGGCGTGGCACAGCCGTCAGTTGCGCTAGGTTGACGGGCCCTCAAAAATCCAAAACTTGGTGTACACTGTTGAGTTCTATATTGAATCATAGCCAAGGAACGTAGGAACAATTTGTATATCTTAAAATACCTGAAATAATTTTTAGTCTCGGTAAAAGTGCCGATTTGTGTTTTTCGTATACTTTTCTGGGGGCTTTTTTCTGATTACTTGACGAATAAACTGTAAGTAAATGTACCTTTAACAAAACTGCTGCTCTGTGTTTGGAAGAGCAATCTATAAGCTACAATGTCATGCATAGCAAGGCTACGTCCAGTAGCTCAAGAGAAAAAAAAACGCTTTGTGGAAGCACTTAAAATCGGCTGTTTTTGCGCCGTACCGAAAGAGTTAAAACAGCATTTCAATTTATCACGTACGCCCTTGGGACGTATGAGGGCCTGTAGATTGTGGAGTTACTACGGTGCTGAAGTCGCTGTCATGCCACTATGACCTAGCTGACATTGATAGCCCACTTTTTTTTTTCTGGTCGCGAACTTGTGAGCTAATTTATTCAAATCTGTGAAATTATTTTGCAGAAACGTCACAAACATTACTGCTATCTTGCGGCGTAGGCACTGGTTGTATTGTGGACTTGACTAAGTGCTTATCAGTCTGAAAACATTTCATCTGTGGTGGCCAAGCATTCTTTGTTAATGCCAGTAATCATTGAAAGTTGAGATAATTTTCCGAGGTGCCACCACATGTCTGTCAGTTTTTGCGTGCACGTGTACAACAGTGAGGTGAGCACTAGGTCCCGGTAAATCATTTCGGAATGCCTCACAGGGAACACAGCTTGCCGCGGTTTCGTAAGTATTTTCCCAGCAGTGACCTCTATAGGATGCATTGCCATCAAGCAGTACAAACGGCAACATCGGGAATAAAAAAAAAAAGGGGGGGGGGGGGTGGATGCTCCCTGAAAGTGTAGTGTACTCAGGGCTTCATTTTGAAGATAAACAGACAAAAGGAAGAGAAAAAAAAATCAATGGACTATAAGACGAATAAACCACTTATGCATTCAGAAGGTGCACTCTACCCGACTTTCCGGTTTCTTTCTTGATTTTTGGTTTTCTTCGTGGACACTGCAACATGGCTGATCGTCGTGGTGAAGACGCCGAAGCCGTGTAAACTGGATGAATCACTTGCAAGAGAAAAAAAAGTTACCGGTAGTCGTTATTTTTGGATAGGCCGAGTGAGTGGCCTCCTCCATTCCCCGCGTACGCCAGAGCTTCCGGATGGCTCGGGATCCCTAGCACAAGATGCCTGCAGTGGTGTTCCGTGGGGGGGGGGGGATTTTCCGTGTTTCAAGGAATTTTTGTTGTGGTTTCAGCCAAGAGGGAAAGAGAATCTTTAATCGATGCAGATAATTTTAGGAGTCGTGGGGTAAAAAGGAAAAAAAATAATGCCAGTAAACCGGACCTCGCATCATTTATTACTTTGTTTTCTTTTCAAAAGTTCCCTTAACACTTCGTAGTATCTATGATCAAACATCCGCAGCCGTGTTTGGGGAAGCCGCAAGCATCCCAGACTCCTTTCAATCCAGTTTATAAAACTGAAGGGAACATACAGGAAAGAATATTTCATGAGAAAGAGCTAGTAAAGCGTGAAGTAGCGGCAGCTGAAGCAGATTCGATTATATTTCTGCGCAATAGACAAAAAAAGTGTTTTGGGTGCGCCTTAGTCCGCGTGCTGTCAACAAAAGATGGCGCCAGCAGTCACTGCGCTGAGCTAAAATTACCGCATTTACCTAACAATGTCTCGTTATTTTTCATACGGGCAGTGTTAACTTCGATTCAACATGCAAAGTAAGCATGGCGTTTGGTACAAAACATGACATGCATAGCCAAGTGCTGCTGAGCGGCCGATGTAGTGGAATTCACTTCACAGCAAAAACGCCCGTGTGTTCGAGATTTCGGCGCACGTTAAAGAACCCAAGGTGGTCAAAATTAATCCGGAGCCTTCCACTATACTGTGCAGCGTCGGCGCATTAAACCCTACAACCGATTATCGAATTTATTCCACGCTTAAACTCTATCTGAACAGCGCCTGCGTCCGGAAGGCAACGTAACGTAGACATAGGTGGCGCTGGCTAATCCCCAAAACCAAACAGGAATCCAGGTAAAGATTTATCAGCTGCGAAAAGCGAATGGAGGGAAGATCGCAGCAAATTCTTGAGAAAACTGCGGGAAAAAGTGCTAAAATTAGGGAATTTCTGTACGTAGAAATGGGAATTTTTCTCTCTAATACAGAACATCACTGGATGCCTGGCCGAGCCATAATACCCCGCCTTGCTGACGCATTATGACAGCGCTAGCAGGTCGCTCATCCCAGAGAGAAAGAATAGGATGCTCACGAGGGATTGTGAAACACACATGTGCCCACATGACGTCAAGGGAACGAAGGTGATGTGAAAACTAAATTTATCCGCCGCACTCGACCCGGCGCGTTGAACCTAAGTTGCCGCTCGCGAGTTCCCAGTTCACTCACATGAAAAGTGACCCAGCAAATGCGAGGAAAGGAGGAGGGGTGAAGTGGGAGATATGCTAAACTCTTTGTCAAGGCGGACAAAAACAAAGACGAGGAGGCGTTCACGCGAGGACGGAAACCGGGAGCCGTGCCCATGTGGCACGCATCGCGGAACCGAGGCCGATATGACACGGAGCACCGAAACAGATCGCGGACATTGCGAGATTTCGCATGCGAGGACAGCTGCTTTAGCAACGCGAAACACTGCCGTGGAAGATTCGAGGAAGGCCACTGGTTGGCTTCGGGAGGCGCAGATAGACGGCGTAGTGTCGCGTTTCGCCGAAGGCTCGAACCACGGCATCGGGCGACCAGCGGCAGTGGCGGCCGGGGTCCGTGGCGCGGGTCACGTTGCAGCGGCCGCCAGCGACCGGCGACGGGGCCACTCTCGCTCGCTGGGCGCTTCCATCTTGGAGTCGCGCCGTGCCGCCGCCATTGGCTGGCCGCGCCAGAAGGTCATCTTCTCTCTCCCGCACGGCCGATCGGGAGCGCATATAAGACCGGAGAGCGGCAGCTGACGGGCACTGTTTGTTTCGCAGAGCCACTCTTCGCACGTCCTACTCGCCTTTGCTGCCGCCGCCGCCGCTGTCGCAGTCTTTACGTCTCGTGAACCTATCGGGCTTCGGAAGCGAAGCAAGCTGCGCAGCGTCGCTTGCACGGGCTCACCGTTAGCCGTCCCCTGCACCTTTTCAGTCCATCTTTCAGCCCACCTGTAGCCCTGACTGAACGCACGGAACCAACCGAGGTTCGGATGCGTAGCCAAGCCGTCGTCTTTGCAGTCATTGACCAGCTGCTGGAGACGATTCTCACCCGGCGGGGAAGCCGCCTCGGCAACAGCGGCAACGTGCTCGAGCTACAAGTCCTCACACAACTGCACCACGTTCCTTGAGGTAAGACTTCCGCCGGCCGCCAGGACAAGAGGCTCGAATTTAACTACCTTCGCATCTCTGTCGACTCGCGTAACCTACATGGGAAAGTTCACTGCCACCATCTGGCCATTTTGGAGCGATAACGACAGTGTTTGGCGGTACGAACTTAGCTGGCCCAAGAGTCCGTCTCCGCTACTAGGATATAAAGAAGAGGTGACTAATGTTTAAGGTTCGCTACTGCTGTCGTAACACGCGCTGGGCGACGGCCGCAACGCACGGCTCACTGAGGCTCTTGACCTCACCGCGCTCAAGATTACGCGTCGCGCTTATACTTCAAACGCCTTGCTTCCACGTGCCTCTTCTTAGCAAAGTACACGATCATCACGGGTTCGAAAACGCACCAAAAAATAATTACGCCGCCAACTTGGAATCACGGTGGACAAAGAGTAGAGATCAAGGTTACAGGTCGTTCGCTTGCGCCGCAGCGTCCTGGAAGTTCTATTTACGTTGCATCGGTGTCATTCGACCGTCGAACCGGCGGCGATTGGTCGGGGCAGGCAGTATAGCAACAGAGCGGAGCCCTCTCCGCCGTGCGCGATAAAACGACGAAACCTGAACGAAAACCCGGCCTGGCGCGCGCGGCTTCGCAAGACAAAAACTTCGCGCGCGCAGGAGTAAAAATGCAAAACGTTGTTATCCGCTTCTGCGCGCCGTCGGCACAGCTGCCACGGTTGCCACGCAGGGTAGAGCGTCCTCTCGCACTGACGCTGTCGGCGCGGAGCGGCGCGCGGGCCTAAGCCGCTTGTCGCGCATGGGTTAAAGGACGGGGCATGGTCTCTGTCCCCCTGCCGCAAATGGAGTTCTTCCTTTTGTTATTGTCTTAGAATAACGAATGGGCAGCGAGTGTTTGCAATGTCCCGCGTGCAAATAGAGGGTGAAGGAAGGCCTGGTCGCTCCCGGTTTCTTAATTGCGCCCTGTTTTGTTGCTTCCGCCCTTTCCTATTTGTCGCGGATAATTTGCGTCGCTGCGGGGATTAAATAGTCAACATTTTGTTTTTGTGCAACGACAACGTGTGTGGCGAACAAAATGCGTCGAGGAAATGCAGCATACAAACTTTTGAAGAAATAGCGGTTTTTGATAGCTGCAGTTAACACGTAACGAACTTTACACCCACATAGCTTAAGGCATGCCTTTCCTGTGGTGCGTAACAATCGTTTCATGTAATTAAACAACAATGAGGAAGAACGGCCTCTACAAAAGCAGGCACAAAATCTGGCCCGTTGCTTGTGCCGCGTTTGTCCTCTTGCCGTGGCGTCGCTCCTATTTTTGGCACGCTGTAGGAACAGACACGCTAACTTATTTACTGCTGCAAATCATGACACACTTTCAAAAGGAAATCAATTTTTGGGTAATATTTTTTTCTGTGTTATAGCGTTCTACTCAGAAGAGGTATTTTATTCAGCATATTTCGCTAACCGGTCTGTACGTTACTGTTTATCGGGTGCCCTGTGAGTAAGATTATTTAGAGGTTTGTTCTTTCACTTCTGAGCCAACCCAAGAACAAATGTAATATTTAGTACGGCTAGTAATAACTGGCAGTTACCATCGTCAACACCCAGCAAAGCACGGTGGAGAACTTCTCAATCTTAGACGAGTCCTAAATTTAAGAGGCTAAACGTTAAGACTGATCAAAATAAACATGGCTTCAGATTAAGCGGGATCTACGGGCACTGAGTAATCAGCCCTCTCGCTGTAGATTAAAGCCTCCCGCTACAAATCTTGCAGCCCGTGCTTGTGGCTGGTTCGAAGACCAAATTACAAGAGTTATTTGAAAAAAAAAAAAGACAAATGAAAATGTTATCTATTCTTTACGGCATATTGCCACATTCAAGAAAAAAAAACATTGGTATGCCTTAGGGCTACAGCGGCACAATTTGCATCCCCAGTGTGAAACCCCAATGCCATCCGATGTCCGCTTCTACGCAAGTGCATTGATAACTGTTCAGCGGACGGTCCCGAAGATCAGCCGCGAAGCGGGATCCCTGCAATCTTGTAATGGGGCTACTAGCTTTTGCTTCAATTTTGACCTCGCACAGCGCAGCTCGCTCGTTTCTGTGTGAGCTGTTAGCAGAAACTAAGTGGCGCACCGTTTTTCTTCCAGAATTGGCCCCAACTAGACGCCTAGGATTAACTGCCTTCTGTGAAGGCCACTTTAGGACAACCATCCTCAGCTGCGCACAGCGTTCGACAGCGTCCCCGAGACGGTGCCTAATTAGTCCCCCCGCCCGGACAAGAGAGGAGTGAGAAACATGCGTCCCGGAGAGAGCGTCACGATTCCTGCCAGGTACGTACGCGCCTCACCCGCCCCAAGTCGAACTTCGCGCCCCCGGGAAAACCGGGTCCTGTAATGCGCCCTTGTGTGCCGCTTTCGTCAGCGGAAGCCGTTTCTTTGCTCCCACATGCATGCGCCGCTTAGCCGCCTGCTTCCTAGTGGAGGGGAAGTGCTGTGCAGTACGGCGGTCATGTCCAGTTCAGTTTCAATCGCATGCCGGCAAACTTTCGGTAGGAGTAATTGCCAACTTTCTTAGAAAGCCCAGCGTTTTTATTTGGGATATTCGGTGTGAACTTTGCCATAAGGAAAGTTTTCCCCTGTCATTTTCACTGCCTTTTTGAAGCGAGTGCTAAATTGGTAATGATATTAATGTGAGCCTATTTCCTATTCGTTCCAGTAAGTTAGGACTGTATGAGAAGCGGTTGCGGCTTCTGCATTGCTTGCCTTAATAACAGTGTAGGCACGGATGCAGTTTGCAACGCTGTCGTGCGTGTGAGATCATGATGCCGTTACTTTAATGAGAGATCTTTTATTTGGGCCCACGTAGGCTCTAGTTCAAGGAGAGGAGGAAGGGACCGGGTTCATCCTAAAGGCGCATTGAGGTGCTTCTAGAATTAGGGATGCTGTGTGCCTCGCGGGATTATCCTTGTGAGGAGGCCTATTTTTAGCTCCTTGAATACGTGGCAAACAAACTAGTGCTATGCACCGCAGCCGGAAGCAAGGGACCTGTCTCGCGGTATTAGTGCAGCCCGCATGCTTCCGCTGTGTGGCAAGGCGCCGCGTTATTCGCAAGAGCGCGTCTTCTTCGCCCGTGACCTCGACCTGCCGCCCCTGGTGACCCGTGCGCTCTCTCTGTTCCGCAGGAAGGTCACCCTGGACTCTGGGAGCCAGAAGAGCTCCGGCTTCCAGTCCTTCATGAAGGACCCACAGCCGTCGTTCAAGAGCAACAAGTGCAGCAACGACCAGAGGGGCCAGCAGCAGGGGAAGCCCGAGCAGCAGCGGAACCCCTGGGGCCCCACTTTCCGGGACCGCCAGCACTTCGTGGACATGCACTTCAACTAGCGGCGCCGCGGAACAACGCGGCCGCGCTGCTCTCCGCTCCGATAATGCTGGCTGCTGCTTGGGCACCGGGACGTGATGCTTCTTTCACTGCCGATCAATCTGTGTGGGGGAGGCGTTGTCCGTCTCGCGGGAAAGGCTTCGATACTGCTGCGCACCTGGCGATGGTTGCTTCTTTCTTCGTTCACTTCCTATTTACAATTTATATATATACACACAGTATACATAGCTCCTTTTGAAATTTCCATTTTTAGGCAAATAATTAATCGCGAAGAATGAATGGTGTTCTCTATAAGTGCCGCATCAATAAAATTGCGGCGAATGCTCACACCTGTCTCGTCACTGCATCCCTGCTTTCGGACATGCAGCGATCGGTCCTGATTCGTGACAATGAACGGGGGCTATCCCAGTGGTAGTAATGCTCTTGCACGCAGAGGAGTACCCCTGAACACATCCTCCTGGCTGCCGGCTTGTCATTTTTTCCAGCCGCGTTCACTAAAAGCAGCGTACGTCGGTTTTCCTTCGTTGGATTTGATTATCGTCCACTTAAAGCTCTTGATAAACAGGTGGAAAGATCCGTCCAAAGAGCCACGTGTAGAAATTCGCCATGCTCAAGGATAGGAAATGAGCACCCGTGACTGGGTAACCAGCGTGGGGTCACGCTAGCTCATTCGGGCAGGGCATGCGACACTCGGGACGGTCAACAGGTGAGCCACAGAAGCGCTGAGCTGTCATTGGAAGAGGCGTTTACCCCCGACGACAGCCGGCCGTGCGCGGCGGCTACGTCCATGACCATGTTTAACGTTAGGGGACACGCCTCACACCCAAGCTACACGGGTGATCTTGAAGGTCACATTTCGATTTTCGCTGAACATTGCGGCTTTTTTTAGCTGATCGATTCTAACGGCAAATGTAGCGCTCTGTACACCCCAAGCATCAGCTTGCTGTGGTCAACCGACGCCCATAAACGTTCTGTGGTGTTCAATTAGTAATTGAGGTCCTCTGCACTGCTGCACGGTTAAAACAAATGACAGAGAAGCAATGCTCGCGTAGAGACAGAAGCAGGCTTTTTTGTTAGCTGCCCTCGCCATTGCGCGGTAATGGGTTTTGCCGCTGTTCACCTCGCTTTATCAATGCTTCGCCGTGGCAGATCTCCATCGTAGTCGCAGTGCAATTTCACTAGCTGTATCAATGCTTTGTTGCTGACTAGTGTTGAAGCGGATTTGAGGGGTTCCAAGCGACCGAGGTCTGCATTCAGCCGCACATTGCGGACAACGGCGTTTCCCGGCCGTTTCAACAAGCACCTTTCGCTACCCAGTCCTGGTTGCATACGCGAAACAACGGCGGAGTTATGCAGTATAGTCTATTCAGGCTATATCTTCGGTAAGTCGCACTGCTAGGGGCGACGGTGCCTAAAAGGTTCAAATCAGTGTGTATGGGAACAGCTCCTTTGACAGCCGCCTGCAGCCGGTGCCTCAATGATCCTTAACTCTTCCTGCTTGGCCACGCCGCTGGGGGTGCTTAATACAAGTAATAAGTTCAGTTATGTGCCCGGTTACAAATACCCCGATGCGGCATTACTCATGTGTAAGGTTCACTTGGCTTCAAACATGTTTCTATAGACTGCGGGGTCTCTCTGTATTCTCCAAGCTCACCCGGCGTTAAATTCAAGCCCTGTGCTCATTGCAGCGTCCGCTTAGCATTTTCTGGGCATCTGGACGAGGAAGGGCGCTGCAGAGACTAAAATGAACGAAGATATTTTAAAAAAATTTAGCAGTTGTTTGCTTTTGGGAATGCAAGTGAAAAATATTGCATAGAAGCTAATACGCCGCACTCGATTTGCATTAGACCCTTACTATTTTACAACGAAAGCACACTTTTTATTGACAGAACGATTGATGTTAGCTCGCAGAGTTAAGAGTACGGAGTGCTGTAAAAAAAGCACAGGCGTATTTAATATATACTGATAAGTGCGTCTATTTGGGTGCCACGCGTATATCAAGTCATCGCGATTAAGCAAACGAGGCTCTATAATCTGTTGGCCGTGTAACGCGAGATGCGGGCTCATATTTTAACGCAGGCGCGGCCTTCTTGCACCTCAGTCTGTGTCATTGACGAAGTGCTGCGGGTGCACGAACTGCGCACTGAGAGACGTGTCCACCCGCCCGCCTCTTAAGAAAAAGAAGAAGCAGAATGAAAGAACAACGAGGCCGATCCGTTATCGGCACTAACTAGGATTCTCGCTGAAGTTACCTTTTCGCAGAATTCAGCCCTCATTAAGCAATCCCGCTCTCGCATGCGAGCAACGGAGGCCGTGCGGAAATGGCCCTGTTTCAAACTGTGGCGAAACGGGCGAGACGCTGCGCCCTTGAGTCCTTTGCGTGCCACGAAGTCAAATGAAGCCCCACGCCTCCGGGGGTGGAAGAACGGTGTGGGGCCCGCCCTAAATGGGCCGCTCAGGAGAATCCGACGTGCTGCGTCCAAGGCGAGTCGCTGTAAACTGCTGCAATAACAGCTCCCGGAAAAAGAAAAAGAAAAACAAATTAACCTAAATCATACAGCTGCTCGCACACGAAGACAGGTGGCAGCATTTCATGCAATGACTCCACGCAGAGATGGGATCACACGGCAAGGGTGAGACCAACGGTACTGTTTTTTTCTGCCATGCTTTCAGCTGTTTATGAAATAATTCCAAGGACACGGCTGTCCAATTACTGCCCTTATTCTCGTCTAGTGCAGCTACGTGGCGCATGCGAGTGCAAACTTTACGGGGAACTGGTAGTTCCGTGTAGAAGACGTGTGTATGTAATTTCCCGGCTTGTTTTCGCGCTGCAGCTACGACTCGGAGGAGGCCCTTTGAGAAATGGGGTACGGCCCGTATCTACCGTGAAGGGTTCGTCTCCGTCTCTGCTGCTGCCGAGCCTGCTGCTCGAGTGGTTTGTATAATGCGGTCACACAGCCGTGTAAAAAGCACCGTACCTTTCAAGGCCCGTATTTAAGTGGCCGCCCTTTTTTGGGCATGGTGTAAGCGAATCTGCGTTCGTGTTCGCTGGTAGGAATCGCGTTCTGGGAAACCTACAAGGACTTCATTGTTAATTTAAATCAAATTGATTCCGCCCAAGAATTCACTAAGACATGTTGGGCACGGGCAACTAATCCGGCGTTTGAGTAATTTAAATCAGGGCCTAACGCACTGAAACCACGCGTGGCGTTTAAGGCCTGTGGGGCAGCGGAATGCTAGAGGCTGTTTATGATCAGTTGGGTACATTTAGCATGCCCAGAAATATTGTACATATGGCAATTTCGTTGTTCGCCTCCGTCTGAGCTGCATTGTCCGCCGCCGGGAGTCGAACCCACGTCTTCATACTCACCAGCACACCATTCTAGCCACCACTCCAGCGCTGCAGGACAGTAATGTTTTTCTTTTTTTTCTTTTTGAGGGCCAATGTAATCAATCCGCCGTCTTTTTTTAGAAAGCACGAAATATCCCGGCTTTCAGATTACTCTGTGCGGCACTTTTTTTTTAGAATTTGTTTATGACATTCATGGTATTTATTAGTTTCGTTTTTACTCTTTTCATTCATGTGCTGTAGTGTTCAATCATTCCCATGTTTCATTTTGTTGCTGTTATTTTTGAAATGGAATTCAAAATTTTGCCTAAAGAAACCTAAGTAGCGACAAAAATGCAGGAGTTTCGTTCAAAAGCGTCCAAGTCATGCCCCTTTTCCCTCTCAAAAACACTTTGCAAGAAGTATTATGAGCCTCAAGCCCCCCTCCCCCCTTCCTCTTAAACATAAAACAGAAGCAAAGGCATTGAAACTTGAAACAGACGCGAGAAGTTCGGAAACATATTATAATTATCTCTACCGACTCACATAACAATTCGCTTGAACCACATAATGCCCAAGTAGCCTGCCATTTGCAAAAATATTTGTGGTTAAAAAATGGGCTGTAGCTTGAGGCAAACGTCGGGCAACCAAAACAGCGTCGAACAGTTGTGCAGTGGTTTCTAATGGAGATCAAATATGTCGACGCATTGAATCATTTCATCGTTACAAAGGTCTGCCAACTGTGGTTGCCGCTGACGAATACGTGCTTTAAAGTGAGTTTCACCTGGGAATAAATTAAGCTAATTCCAACCTCAACTGCAGACGCCCTAGCAGCAGCTCAACGTGAATGCCACGCTTGGAAGCGGCTTGCAGCGATGGCATTCGCAAAAGATACGTACAACACGCTGTAATTGTGCAAGTTATACAACTTTATTTTCGTGGTGTTACCAGTTCTTCAGCGAAGACTTTTACATCTGGGATAATAATAATACTGACGAATTATATTTTTTTGTTAGTGAAAATTAAATCCAGAATTTCTTTAATTTTGGGAGCCTTATTTCTGCCTGCTCCGGATCATTGAAAATAGGAATAGCACCGAATTACAGAATCAAAACATAAAAAAAGGGAGACTTTATAGGTAAGGTGGAGAGAGAGAGAGAGAGAGAGAGAGCTTTTTTAATGTGAACTGGTGAGGTCAGCCCTGCTAGTGACAAGGCTTGCTACGCCAGATGGGGGATGACTACGATGATGAGTGGTGAATGTTGGACGTTACGGCTACAGCAACAACCAAGAAACGATAAAAACAGAAACAAGGAAATGCTACTAGAAAACTTCGGACATAAAAATAAGTTTGGAAAGGAAATCATTAATATCAACGCTAAATCAAAATACAAAGTTGACTGGGAAAAAAAAATGGATGAGGGAGGAAAGTATGCCTTATGTCAGTTTGAAAGATATTCCGTGGTCGGTTTAAATGAGTCTTGCCGCCTAACCGACCAGGTTTCCAGAAATCTCTTATTGCAAGGTGCTTGCGTAATGGAAGGAATATGCTCTTCAGATTAGGTCATTCAATTTATTTCATTGATTTTTCTTTGCAGGACGGCTAGGGATAAGCTTTACCGACGGCTTGGGTCAAGGTCCAAATCATTTATGCATAGAATTTGGCATGCATAAATACAGCAACATACCAGATACTTTAACTGAAAAATTAAATGAAAATTGAGGGCATATACAATAATCACCGTACAAAAGAGCCGAAACAGAAAACAACTGGACATCTCAAAACAGCCTTGGCGCCCATAAACTAAAAAAAAATGAATTAAGACAGTGCTAGTACTAGACCCATCTGATCGCCGAGTCTTGGCTACGAACATGGTCATAGATTGTCTCCTATACTTGTTCCACAGATTACTCAGACTATAACCTCACGACTGCTTGTTGTAGGTAAGGTTATAGATGGTAAATGCCCGGATTCCTTTTTGTTGTTCTTGCGGATTTTCCGTCTTCAGGTTCCTATAAGGAAATTGTGTCGCTATCATCTTGCAGACTAGACTAGGATGCTAATATTAGCCTGCAACCATAGAGTTTCAACGCAGGGAGTGCTTATATCAAACTTCAGTTAGCGATAACTCGAACGGCACAAATGCGCGATATTAGCTATTCAACGGAGAACACCAAACAGCGCCAAGGACGAAAGAAAGGAAACAACACCACAGCGCTGCGGTATTGTTCCCTTTCTTTTGTCCTTGTCGTTTGCGCTGTTATATATTCTCCGCCGTGCTTCACCATCTCGCCCAAGCTTCCTCGTGGGTTATTCAACGGACAGCTCTCTGTAACTTGGTCACAATCTTTACGCTTGAAGCGTCCCAGACGATGCTTCTCAATTCCAAGAGCGAGTAGAATATAACTTATAAAACGTGGCATCGACGGGCGAATTCGTCTTACGCTCGCAGTTGTATATACACGGGAAGATACTTTTCATTGAACGTACCGGATGTGCGCATTTCAGTTTAAAAGGTGAGAATACACATGCTAAAATTTTTACTCGATCAAATTTACTCCTCGACCAGCCAATCTTTTCGGTGCAAGTGTATGTTTCTCTTTCGGTAAGTATGTAATTTATTTTCTTTATTCAGTTTTTTTTTTGCTAATTTGCACCAAGTGATGATTTTTGATTGAGAGCATTGCGTTGGTTGTTCCCATGTCTAGGGCTAGCCTACACTAAGACTACGGTATCAAGGGTATGCGCCACTACCTGTGCGTCATGGGAACTTTACCCTATAATAATAAATAATCGCAAACAAAAACTGCTGAAAATACTCCCTTGACGAACCCCGGCTGCAACTGGTTGTTAAATTGTCACGTGCTGCCTGAACCACCGTGCGTTGAGTATGCTACAAGTATTAATCATAAGCCGTGGGCTGCTCCACGGATGTCGTGTTTACGCAGCTTGGAAAGAATAATTTACCAAGGTAAGCAATGTATGGCTTTCAAAAATAATATAAAGGCATTGCCATTTATTTGTTCTTCGAAGCTCCTGTCATAATTTCCTTCTGTGCTAGGAGAGTTGTTGGAGTCGAGCAGCATTTACCCATGCTCAAATTCAGGAATAAGGTTGTGCTTATACGAAGAGATTCATTGAATAAATTTATTTACAAAAAGAAATGTCTTACGCTTCATCATTGCGGAAGCGGTACAGAGGAAGGGATGGTTCACAGTTTTTGTGGTGGGAGCGGCACACTGCCCGCTCAACCATTCGCGAGACCGGCAGCTTGAGCTAATGCCCGAATGGACACAACACAAAAAAACTTCAGTGTCGTAATTCTACTCCGTGAAGAAGGATGACCAGCGTAGCTGGGCGTAGTACAAGGAGTGGACGAAACAATCTATGTGATTGAACATACTTTCTAACCAATTAGCTGAATGAAAGCTGGTAGGACTCTAGCGTTATTCTAGAGGTAGAACATGGGGCTGACCGTTTCCATCCCGTATAAAAGCCCATGTGCTGATAGCAGACGGGAATTCTGTAACGTTTACAACTTCACTGTTAACTATACGCAGTTATAAAAATTAAATGAAACTCAGCGTGATTAGGGAGTCTACCTAACTGCTAATTGTAATTTAATTTGTTTCAGGAGAGTTTTGATTAATCAATGTCACAGCCGTTTTCTGTAACCACAGTGCCTTCGTATATGGCAATGTATGTATTGATAGCAGGCGGTAGTTCTGTAGCGTTTACAACTTGGTTGTGATTTGAATACAAGTAAATAAAACTTGGCGTAATATTAGAGTCGCTTTAGCAGCTAATGCTCATATAATTTTTTTTCGGGGCAAAAGTTAGTCATTTTCTCCAACCATACTTTATCCGTAGATGGCCATATATTTACAGCAGACGGTAGTCCTGTAGCGTTTACAACTTCACTATAAACTAACTAATTATGACAAGTAAAGGAAACTCGGCGATAGAGTCGTCCTAGTTGCCAATTGGAGCACGATTTTGGTAGCGTGAGCTACACTTGCCGAGGTTGAGCAGTTCCGCGTGGCTCCTGGAGAGCCGTGCTGTGCATGCGCGAGGAGCAGTGACGTCACACGGCGCACAGAACGTTGCTCGCTGCCCGGCGTCTCTCACGCACCCCATGCGCCTAGCGTCTTCGCCGAGAGAGAGAGAGAATCAACTTTTACTGAGCCCTTTAAAAAAAGGTGTGTGCGCGCAGGCACCAGATGGGGTGGTTCCCTAGTCACGGGACCCATATGTGTCCAGCAGCTCCTGGCCCCTGGCCACCAGTCCGTACTGAGTAGCGAGGTCGGGGCTGGACAGCAAGGTCTCCCATCGCTCGAGGAGGTTGGGGATAGGGGTGGGGGGAAGGGAAGGTGGGGGGGTCTTGAGTTTCGCGCACTCCCCTATGATGTGCGCGAGAGTGCCTCTCTTCTCCTTGCAGAACGGGCAGGAGCTGTCGTGCTCGGCCGGGTACATTCTGTTCAGGAGCACAGGATGCGCTAGCGACCCCGCTTGCATGCGACGAACAATCTTCTGCTGTCGTCTATCCAGCTGCGGATGCGGACCGGGAAGCCTGCATCGCTCGGGGTGCGGTAGCTCGTCCTCGGCCCGGATTGACATTTCTCGGGCGTGGTGGTCGGCCAGGAGGTTACCTTCCACCTGCGACTGAGCCGGGACCCACACGAGCTTGATCGCTCGTCCCGGTGGTCTTCGTTTGTTCAGAATGGCTAGTGCCGCGGGAGAGACTCTTCCCCCTCCGGTAGCGCGCGCATGCCATCTTGGAGTCGGTCACCATGGTCTTCGCCTCCGGCGTAGCCAGGGTGAGGGCCACGGCCACCTCTTCTGCTTCGGCCGGGTCCTTAGTGCGCACCGACGCACTGGTGACCAGCTTGTCGATGGTGGTGACGACCGCCGTTGCCTTCGTGCCGTGTTTCGGGAGCGAAGCGTCGACATAGAGTACCCGAGGGTCCTCTTCCAGCTGCCGGGCCAGAGCTTTGGCCCGCGCCGATCACCTCTCGTCGTGCCTTCCCGCTTGCATGTTACAGGGAAGGGGTTTAGTCTCGATTGATTTTTGCCACTCCTTGGGTAGCGCCACCATCTCTGGCTGTGGTTCGATCTGCCATCCGATCTTTCTCAGGACGGCCCTGCCGTGCTCGGTCTTGCTCAGCCGTATTCGTTGGTTCGACAGGTGAGCCTCAATCAGCTCTTCCGCGGTGTTGAGCGTGCCCATGTCCATCAGACGTTGCGTCGACGAGTACATCGGCATGCCCATGGCGGTCTTTGTTGCTTTTCTTACGGTCGCGTTGAGCACTTCCCTGTCCGCCTTCGTCAGCCGGAGATACGGGGCGGAGTAGGTGACGCGCGACACGACGAAAGCCTGCACCAGGCGCAAGGCGTCTTCTTCCTTGAGTCCTCTGTTGCGGTTGGCAACTCTTCTGATCATGCTCGTAATCTGTTCTGAGGTGTTCTTGATTTTTGTCAAAGCCGTCGTCGCCCTGCCATCGCTGCGCAGCAACAGGCCCAGAATGCGGATCTGCTCGGTCGGCTTGATGTGCGTGCCGTCGATGGAGATGGTCATGTTCGGCGGCGCTTCCTTCTTCGGTCTGCCCGGTTGCACCATGAGCAGCTCCGATTTCTGTGGAGCGCAGCTCAGGCCGCAGGACTTAGCGTACTCGTGGACGGTCGTTGCCGCTCTCTGCAGCACCTCCTCCGCCCAGGCGTCTGAACCCGCGCGACTCGTCCACACCGTGATGTCGTCGGCGTAGAACGCGTGGTCCACGCCTTCGATCTGCTTGAGTAGTTCGGGTAGGGGGAGGAGGGCCAGGTTGAAGAGCAGAGGCGACAGTACTGACCTCTGAGGGGTGCCCCTGTCTCCGAGCTCCACGGGCTCCGACCGTTCCTGGCCTATCCGTATCGTTGCCGTCCTCTTTGTGAGGAAGTCCTTGATGTAGCCGAAGGTCTTGCGGCCGCATCCCGTCTTACTGAGGTTCTCCAGGACGCTTGCGTGAGACACGTTGTCAAAGGCCCCCTTGATGTTCAGTGCCAGTATCCCCCGGGGTGAGTTCTTCGTGGCTCGCTTGACTACCAGTTCGTTCAACTGGACGAGGACGTCCTGGGTGCTCAGGTGTTGCCGGAACCCGTACATGGTAGCCGGCATCTGGTCCGTGTCGTCCAAGAACGCTTGAAGTCTCCTGAGAACCATGCGCTCCACGACCTTGCCCACGCAGGACGTGAGCGAGATCGGGTGCATGTTCTCTATCGTCAGTGGCTTTCCGGGCTTCGGTATGAAGCGTACTTCGGCATCTTTCCATTCGGCAGGCAATCGCGAGCTCTCCCACGCCTTGTTGATGTGACCCAGGAGCCCGTGCGCCGCCGTGTTGCTCATGTTCCCGAGCAGCCTGTACGTAATACCGTCCGTTCCCGGTGCGCTCTTCTTATTGCTATCGTCTATGACTGAGAGGAGCTCCGAGATCGTGAATGGCTCATCCAGAATTGGGTTCTCGGGACCGTCGTACTCTTCGGGTATCGGGTATTGGCCCTTTTCCGTCTTGAGGTAAGTCTTCTCCAGGTCTTTCATCAGTCGCTGTCCGTCCCCGTCGTAAGCGTTGAGGACCTTGGTCAGGTTACGGTTGCTCGCAGTCTTGCTCAGCGGGTCGATCAAGTGCCGCAGCAGGCACCAGGTCTTGCTTGCCGACAGCTTGCCCTGCAGTGCGTCGCACATACTCAGCCAGTTTTCGCGGCAGAGCTTGCTTGCGTACTCCGCGATCTCCTTGTTCAGGACCGCGATTCGTTTCACAAGCTTATTGTTGTGGCGTTGGCGCTTCCACCTCCGCGTTAGGGAGTGGCGCGCTGCCCACATGTGCGCGAGTCGGGCGTCCACGAAAGGGGTTTGCGCTGTCGTCACGATCTCTTGCGTGAACTTGTCAAGCGTGCTCTTCTGCACCCGTGCCCATTCTGCGTATGTTTGGTTGCTGTAGTCTTCCAATTCCTCGGACGACTCGTCGTTCTCTAGGTCCGTCTGCTGGCGCATTCGGTCCCAGTCGGTCACTCTGGCTTTGCCCAGGGTTGCCCGATACCTTGGTCCGTTGATCGTTAGGCTTATGATGTTGTGGTCGGAGCCCAAGTCCACGTCTTCGCACTGCCAGGTTACCGCCACCGTCCCTGCGAGCCACGATAGGTCCGGCGTGGTGTCTCGGCTAGCGCTGTTCCCCTTGCGGGTGACGACGCCCGGTTCGTTCAGGAGGGTCAAGTCGTGGTCCTCCATGGCCATGGCTAGGCTTTTTCCTCTCTTCGATTGATGTCTGTAGCCCCACGTTGGGTGAGGGGCGTTGAAGTCGCCGAGGATCAGGAGCGGCCTGCTCCCCGCCAACCTCTTCGCCTCCCTCAGGATTTTGTCGAAATCGTAATGCCTCTGTGAAGGCCTGCAGTAGGCGCTCATTACAAACAAGTTCCCTGCATTACCGATCGTTCTTGAGTGAAACTCGACTAGCGTGTGCTCGCAGCCGTGTTGCGCGGTGACGTGCTGCGTTGCGGCGACGTTGTTGCGCACGAGAATCGCCGTGCCGCGCTCCGTCGGGTCCGTGTACGTCACGTATCCCGGCAGGCGCGGTTTTCGCCGACATCCGTTCCGCACGTGGCGGCCCGGTCCACTTGACGATCATGCGAAGGGTGACCGGGTGAAGTGACTGTGAGAGGGAAAGAGGTTCCCAGCCTGCACCACATATGTATCGCAGGGAGAGAAAGGGAACGGGAGGGGGTAGAATTACAGTGTTGTACGGAACGGCGTTCCTGGAACTAGTTCCTTTTTGGAGGAACGGAGGAACGCCACCGTTCCATTAAGGGTCTGTGGAACTGTAACGGTAACTCGTTACGTTTTGGAAGGAACGGCAGGAACGGCGTTCCTGCCGTTACATCGCTAGGATTTGGCTGTTTTTGATGCCAAGGCTCGAGTACAAAACTCCACAAAGCGCTACTGCGTTTCTCTTCCTATAAGATGGTCAGTTTGCCCGCCCTTTAGCCGTACGTGCTTCTCGAAGGTCAAAGGCAGAAGAATAACCACGCAGCAGGCCGCAGCTTGTGCTTGCTTTCATGCTGGTTGCTTACGCGGCGTTCGACGGGTGAATAGCGTAGCCGCGAGAATGCTTTTCACCCTTCATCGTTTGTCTGGGGAGGCCAGAATGCGCGTCTGGCCGATATAATTGTTCCCTGGCGGGGAAAGAATAGAGAGTTTTAGCAGTCCGTCTGTTCTGTCGTATGCGTTGTTACTAGGTTGACGGGGACCCGGCTGGGTGCTTGGGCATTCGTCGCGGTAGGGGGATCAGTTCCGCGGGCCTGCCTTCGCCATGTCCGCGCCTCCGCACCCTTCCTACTCGCCCTTCTGCGCGCTCAGGAGCAGACCGGTCCCGGTCAGCCCGGTAACAACGTAGCCAACGAAACGGACGGACTGCTAAACGGGATCCGGACATTTCGGTGGCGGACATTTCGGTCCAGGACGTTTCGGTGTGGACATTTCTGTGCACGGACATTTTGGTGCACGACGTCTTGCCCCAGACATTTTGAATGAGGGGATGTCCGAGGCATTTTTTGAACATTTTAGCTTTAATATTGTAATTTCGTGACTTGATATGATTTTACGTTCGAGACTTGTGCTTGCGCCGCCGTTCGTGGAAACAAACGCTAAACCCTGGCAGAGCATTGCCACGTGAAACCCAATTTCTGTAGTAGATGGTAAAAATTAACCTTGTTAATTTGGACCCGTTCAACCATTTTTTTGTTATTTTAACATTCATGTGAACAACCCTAATACTTTAAGTGTTACCAAAGCGCTTTCCTTTCACTTCACCCAACAGTGCAAGACGCTGCTGCTTTTAGTCTATTCCCCCCCCCCTCCCAGCTAAACTTCCGCGAAAAAACAACAGAAAAACGAGGTCGATTAGGCGCGCGTGCATTTCGTTTTAATTATTCTCTCAATCAATCTCGCCTTCGTTGCATTCGGTGTCAGTTCTACTTAAAACTAACAAACCAACGATCGCACTTACGGTGGCGTTATTTAGGGCAGGGGGAAGCTGAGCCCCGCCGGCAATCATCCCCCTAAGTAGAGAGAGAGGGGTGTCACTTGTGCTTCACCATTGCGTCGACTGGACTTCGAAGAATTGAAGACGACTGTAGCCGCTCTCGTCACACTAGCCTATTCATTATTTTTGGTCCCTATAATGGGAGGAAGCGATGTATACCTGGGGTGTACATGATATGCGCGACTTGATGAGTTAATTCCCAAGGGGGCGACTGAAGGCGCAAAAAGAACGATTCCTGGAGTGGGGGCGCCGTCGGTATGATCGCGATGCGCGGAAGGGCGTAGCCAGCAAACGATAGTGGCCATTGTGTTCTCAGCGGCTGTTTGGGTAGCTTTTTGTGCCACATTATAGAGGTTACGTGCGCCCATGGTGAATGTAAAGCTTCTTCTCTGTTTTAAACGCGAACTGTGCTATGTCATTGTTCTCAATGTATCACCTAATTCCTGCAAAAGCCCCCACTAAGAGGCTAGCGGTATGTTCTAAATAAAAAATAAAAAAATCACTGCGGTGACGCTTCGGAGACCGTGAACTCCACCACGCCAGTAGGATTTTCAGGGGAAACCGAAAATAATATGGCTGAAAAAGAAATCTGGTTGAGATTGAAGTGTAAAGTCGGGGGTAGGTGCTGCTAGGACAAAGAATTAAAATGTGGTAAATGTAGTCTTGTAAACATTAAGCGAAGGTTGGTTGTCCCGAACACAACGGGTGGAATTTGTATGCGCAACCGGTACGCGTTTAATCAGCATTTACGACATTAGAACCTGCGGCTGTTTTCCAAAAGGCCCGTTTTTCCTCCCCGACAATATCCCAGGCCAGTTTTAGCGAATTCATTTTAGCAAGGCATCCCAGCCTATGTAATACCAGAGTCCTTCAATGTAAAGCATTGAAGGACTCTGGTAATACTCTTCATAAGGTTTTCTTCATTCTGGGGGGCTAGCTAATGTTTCTTATTTTTTGGATATTGAGAGTGTGCCCGTAATTTCCGTAATTTGAGAATGTGTAATTTAAAAAAAAATACAAAAGAGGCGGTAGACCATCGTAAACACCAGTTAGTTGTCTTAGCTAAAAAAGAGCGAATATAAATTAACAACCTGTCATAAATGAAGAAAAAAAAACGTGTGCTGAAGAATTCAATCGGCTGCATAACAGGTATGCCCAGGAAGAGGTATTAAACAAAAATATATAAATATAGAATTTCTAAAAATACCTGGCAAAGACCGAACCTGTCATCAATCAAAAAAATAAATAACTGCTCCAGATTGTTGTCGATAACCCACGTTAACCGGAAATAAAAATATAACGGTGGTCGCAAAGAGGCAAGCACCGGGTAATTTGGTCGCCGAAATGTCCGTACACCGAAATGTCCGTGCACCGAAACGCCTGTACACCGATATGTCCGTACAACGATGTGTCCGTACACCGAAATTTCCGCACTGAAATATCCTGCCCCGAAATGTCCTCGAGCCGTCTGGAGTTTGTCCGGCGCTCCCTAGGAGCGTTTCTTTTGATTATCTTTATCTCCAGATAATCTGCTGCCAGTGGTGTTAATATTCGTATATTATACGTAGTTAGATGTGAGTTTTAAATGTCTCACTTAATTTCGACCCAGGATTATCCGACACTATGTTTACATTTAAAAACCTAATTGTAACGTTAATGTAACGACACGTTCCAATTTTCTAAGTGGAACTGGAACGTGTTCCTTTCGCAATAAAGGAACTTGTAACGGGAACTCGTTTCAAAATTAGCCAGGAACGAGGAACGAGCTTTCGTTCCTATTTTGGAGCAACGTGTACAACACTGGCGTAGAAGTATGGGTTGAGGTAGTGGTACAAAGGTGGTTGGGGCAGGAAAAGGAAGGGGTAATGGGGAAGCGAAGATAGGTTGTGGAACCGATGGCTCGTGCGTCGCAGCAACACCGGCGTGCGCCTGCGGAACCAGCTTAGCTCTGGGGCGATTGGTGACGCTGCGCCGCAGCCGCTTGATAGATACACATGTGTCACATAATGCGTACACCGTGTGTGTGTCATTGAAGCAGCAGTAAGCATGATAATCAAGCTAATCCTAGACAACCAGGAAGGCTAAGAATAAACAGCTGAACTTTAGCTCACGCTACGTGTACCCTGGCATAGCCGAGCTAAGCCACTGCTAATTTTTTTCAAGATGATTAGCTTGAGAACTGCAGAGCGTTCACCGAAAAGCTGGCTTTCCCGCAAAATTGCCTATGCTTTGCCGACACGACTTTGTACACGGGCGCTCTACGGGGAAACCAGGACATATCCAGCTTCGCTGTAAAACGATTTTCCGCTGTTGTTTGGCCCCATTATTATAGCGAAGTAATGGTAGATACTCCTTAATGGCAGCTACTCGTTACAAAAGGCACGTATTTTAAGCGTGCGTTATCATTTGTTCAGGTATGTGAATGGACGTATATCTCGCTCCTTGTCATGAACGAAGTACTCTGCCTTCAGACGGTCCCGGCATCTGTGTATCTGTCGATACGACTGCACCGGCCGCTTACTTCGTGTCGTACACTGGCTCTCGCTATCGGTAATCGTTATCGGATGAAGGCTGGTATGCATTTGTGTCGGCTTATAAGGCTGCATAAATTTCTATCCTAAAGGCCTCATACACCTGTTTCGGCTAAGCGGGTGTGGGTAGCAGGACCTGCGTGCCGTGGCTGAAACAGCTAACTCGCGAAGGTGAAATATGCGCTGCTTGCACGAGCTTCTTCCAAAAGCTCCCTGAACGAGCGCAAGGTGTACTTGCACGGCGTGCGTGCATTGTCGTCGACCAACAACGGCTGCGAAATTGCGTGCCGAATTTTGGATTGAGCGACCGTCCTATTTTGCTATCTGTACATTAGCCATGTTTGCTGCACTACTACGAAGATGAAGGAAATCAAGATGGTCTTGCATCCGCGCGCACCGGTGGCGTGCAGGCTAAACGGGGAGAGGTACGTACGGTGATCCACGGCTGGTACGGGATTGCGAGTATGGTTCTCATTGTGTCGTGGGGCAAATGCTGTTCACTTTCGCGACAACTTGATAGCATAATTGCGCGCGTGTGCGCGCGTTGCTGCATGAGGAAATCCCCGCACACGTGTTCGCTACACCAACGACGGCCTCTTGCATGTATCAGTTTTTTCGGAAGAGAACTGCAGCTCAATCAACATATTCCGTCTCGAATGGTTGCGCGATAAAAAAGGGTGCCTTGGCACGGACAGGGGCGCTCTTTGCGCAATTTACTGGTTTGCGCTTCACTGCCTTTGGCGAACATAAAACGTTTGCTGCACTAATAGCTTGCACCATTCCTCAACTATTGCGTAAAGTTGCGAAATCAGGAAAGGCTGCGCCATTTGCATGTTACGTGGATCGTACAGCTCCAGGGCGACACACCTGGTAAGAACAGCGATTTTCTACTTATCCGTTGTTTCGTCCTTGCCTTTTCGCGCTGTCGGATCCGCAATTTATAGATTGTACTGTCTGAATTGGCTTTATGTATATTTCTTTGTTTAAAACAAATCCCCAACATGGAACCCTGTACCACACGGTGTCAGAGTGTCAGAAAACTCCATATCTTACCCCCAAGCCTCACACAGCCGCGTGAAGTCTCCGGGCGCAGCTGGCCAGCATCGACCTAGTCTCAGTTGAGCGCAGCCTGGAAGAGAGGGCCTGGGCAGCCAGCGCGGGCCAGGGCTTCCCGGACTAGAGGCCCGCCACCGGCGAGCGCCCAATAATCGGCGCCTGAAGCTTGTCGATATAAATTTTATTCACCCACTCACTCTATGCTCGTAAGATCTACACTGTAGATAGAGATCCGGCAATGTCGCCCTACTTTGAACAAAAAGCCACCCGAAATATCCAGCCAGTCACGCTGCAAATGCCGCAGTCTTTACGCGGGGCGCACCACGGCCTCTGTTCTACTGTTATTCCCCTCTCCTTCCCCATCTTATAATCCCTCCCACCTTGGCGGACGCGCTCATTCGGCCACCCCTCTGCCGACCATCGCCTGCCACCGTCACCACGGACAGTCGTCGTGGGCATTGGCTCTTGAAGTCTGCCGAGCCTGGGAGAGCCACGTAACGGCGGCAGCGGTGGCGCATTTCTGTCCTGACGATGCGCGCCCAAGGAATAAAAACACGTTTTTTTTTTCGTTAAAGGCAGTTTTTCTGGTCACCCAAGTTCTGCGGCGCGGGCGGGCTTCGTCCAAGCGAGTAATAAGCTCCCCGTCGATTCACCAGTTGCTACCGGAACCTGCTAAGCTAAAACACTTTTTTTCTGGCGCTAATAAATGCGTCCTAAAGAGCGGTAATGGGACGTATGACACGAATTCTTACTAAAATTTCCACTACATGGCATGTAGGTTATTTCCGTACCTGGGCATATCAGTGCACGAACATTTCCCACAAAGCTTCCGAGAAGGCCAATGCCGCGGACGACCGGGGTTTCGAGGGTCTGCAACTCTCCCTTTACTAGCTAGCTACAAGTAGGTCACGTATAGTCATCGACAAATGAAATGAGTACACGAAAATATGAACCAGAACACGCAAAATCAAATAATATGAATAGTGGAGATAAAATAATGGCTCACTGTCGTATATTTGGAAAGATACATTTGCATTCTTTATTACTGTAATAAAGCACCGCGAAAATTTCACTTGCACGGAAATATGATCGTGCTGTTTGTGCGTTCTGGTTCATATTTTCGTATTAGCGTTTAATTTGTCCATGACTGTACGTGCGGGCAAAATTTCGATTCGCTGCCACAGCGGCCGCTGTTCTAATGCAAGCGAAAACGTCCGTGTGTTCGAGATTACGGCGCACGTTGAAATAGCCAGGTGGTCAAAATTAATCTGGAGCCCACCACTACGGCGCGCCTTATCGCCTGTGTAGCGCCGGCACGTTAAACCTCATAATCAATCATTCATCAATCACGTGTGGGCAAGATTCTCTTGAAGTCGGCGTTACGTTATATTCTAGGATAAATTATGTATACACCTTGAAAGCAACAAAATGTGAAATTTTGCGTAAAGTGTTATCAGCACGGGATCTTAAAAATAGACGGTGGATTTACATGCACCCCGTGTTATGCACGTGCTTGTGTGCATATTCTATCAACAGAAAATGCCTATAATACCCACAGAAATCAGCACGATTAACTATAAGTGGTTTTAGGATGCATGCCTATATTACAAAATACGAGCCAATACCAAATACAACTAGCCCAGTCCATAAAAATCTCCAATATGATTTAATCAGCCCGGGTGGCTTAGTGGGCAGAGCACTCTGCTGATGATAAAGATGTTGCGATTTCCATCCCTGCCTTGGGTCCGCTTTTGCGATGCAGGCAAAAACGAAAACACCTGTGTGTCAATATGTTGACGCATGTTAAAGATCCCTAGATGGTGCAAATTAATTTCAATCCTTCCACTACGGCGTGGTGTAGGTTGTGCGGGAAAGTCCCAGTCACTGGAAAATTGTCACACGGAAGCTCGTCTACAGCTTTTTTCATTTGAGATCATTCAGAAAAGAGTATTTTCAGAAAAAGTGTCTTTTCGTCCTTCGCATTTTTCCACAATTCTCCTTTGATGAGGGGGCGGGGGGGAAGTGATGAAAGTGTCCTTCGCAAGCGAACTCATTAAATGCCCCATACAGCAAAGGTGCGGTGTCTGGCACCGATGTGACCTAAATATGGTCTGAAAAATGGCCGTCCGCACAAAAAGAATGAAGCGAGCGAGCGAGCGAGAGAGAGAGAGAGAGAGAGAGAGAGAGAGAGAGAGAGAGAGAGAGAGAGAGAGAGAGAGAGAGAGAGAGAGAGAGAGAGAGAGAGAGAGAGAGAGAGAGAGAGAGAGAGAGAGAGAGAGAGAGAGAGAGAAACGTTTATAGAAACAATAGGGAAGGGGTCGGGGAAAAAAGCTATGGGCAGCGGGTGGCCATCCTATTCCGCCGCATGCGGCGGCTGCCATCCTCGCCCGAGAGATCAGGGCCTCCTGGTCTTCGAGCTGGCAAGCTCTTCAACACGCTCTCCCACTGCTCAAGGGTAGCGGATCTGAGTGGTCGTGAGGAGGTGGTGCACGTCCAGACGAGATGAGCGGTAGTGTTAGGCTCATCGCAGTGGCGGCAGTGGGTGGGTAGGCAGTAGGAGAGATGAGGTGGAGATGGAGGTGATTGTAATAGGTGTTAGCTTGAAGTCCGCGGGAAGGGTTAATGACTCAAAACAGTTTTTTCAAAGCTATTTATCCTCTCGTCAACAACAAGTAGTAATTGGTAATTGTCATTCCACTTACAACACCATTACTTGCGGAGTACCTCAAGGCTCTGTGCTGGGGCCTATTTTATTCTCAATTTACATAAATGATCTTTCCCAGTCCATTTCTTTTTCTGAAGTTTTAATGTATGCAGACGACACCGTGTTAGTTGCAGTTGGTGACGCTCTTCCATGTCTTCGAAGTGGTATAATGGCTGATTTGCAAAACCTTTCGCAGTGGTTTTTACATAACAAAGTGACTATAAATACTGATAAATCGAAACATATAATTTTCACTCAAGATGAAAACACATTAATTATGACACTTTTAATTTATACATTGAGAATCGTTTAATTCAAAGTGTGACTTCCATCAAATACTTAGGAATTATTTTTGACCAACACTTACACTGGATGGAACAAATTGATAGCGTATGTAAGAAGCTTGCTTTTGGTTGCTACACACTAATAAAGGCCCGTCAACACTTCCCACTTAATATTCTCCGCTGTGTGTACTTCTCGTTACTACACTGTCATTTATGCTACTGTAGTGAATCGTGGGGGGTTACCAATGCGACCTATTTAACTCCGCTGCAGCGATTACAAAAGCGAGCGTTAGGAATAATAACATATTCTCCATTCGATCACCCAAGCAACACATTAATCAATGAACTTAGAGTGCTTTATTTCACATCTCTCCGTGATTACAAAATTGCCCTTGTAGTCAACACCATAATAACTTGGAACTATCCCCTGCCCTTAACTTTGTTTTCTGTACCAGTTCGTAACACTAGAAACGCTACAAATGGTAATTTCAACCTCCCGATTTGTAAAAATGTCTATGGCGAAAGGTTAATTGAGTTCTTTGGTGCGAAAATCTGGAATGTGCTAACAATCGAAACTAAACTTGCAAGAAATTTTCAGTTTACCTGTAAAATGGTTTGGTTGTCTAATAAACCTGTATAGTTTTATCTGATTACGTATGCCTTGTTTTTCTGGTCTAAAATGTTTTTCTTGTCTAAAGAACCTGTATAGTTTTCTCTGATTACGTATGCCTTGTTTTTCTTGTCGAAAATGGTTTTCTTGTCTAATGAACCTGTAAAGTTTTCTCTGATTACGTATGCCCTGTATTTTCCTTTTCTGCGTTGTGCCTTGTTTTGCTATTCAATAACGCATTTATGCTTTGGACCTGACACTAGCCTTCGGCTATCGGTCCAAATATTTTTGTATTGTTTAAGAGATGTGTTTAATATAGTTGTATTATGAAAAAAAAAAGGTGGTGAGGGAAGGGTGGGAAGGGTGGGGAGGATGATAGGTGCTTAGGATGCTCTGTAGTGGCACAGTATGTCAGTGTAGGTTTGGGGCAGGCGCGTTAGGGAGTTTGACACATTTACTTTGTTGGACTCTTCTGGGAATACCCGGTGAAGGAGAGCTCTGGCGGTGTCATATGCCAAATTATTCCCAGGCAGGTTAAGTGTGGACGGGTGTCCCCACTATGCGGGTATGATGGAGGGAGGGGCATTGAGAGAGGATGGCCAGGGTAAGAGCTGATACTCGTCCGAGTGCTGGCAGCCTGGGAGTAAGACAGCTTTCTTATGCTGGGACTTGTGGCTTGGGTCAAAGCGAGGGCAATGGCTACTTCTTCGGCTGGGGTCGTAGAAGTTGCGCAGACAGTTGCCCAGGTGAGGAAAGCATTGTCGAGCTGGCAACAGTAGCGAGGTGAGCGGGTTGTTGAGGGTGGGGAGAAGCGTCCGTGGTCGGGTCGGTGCGATATTTTCTATTGAGCAGGCGTGTACGATGCTGACGACAGCCGGCGTTGCATGTAAGGTACATATGACGCGGAATGAAGAAGACGTGGATGTTGAGTCGCGTTGTCCGGAGTGTGCACCACCTGCCGGCCTAGCGTTTTGAGCAGATGACGACCGGTGGGGGTGAGTTGTAGGAGTTGTAGTTGGTTGTGAAGATGGGCTTTAGTAAGCTCCGAGAGGCTGTTGTGTACACTCTTAGTCGCGTCCCGGATGGCGTCCTAGTTGTATGCGGTGGGCAGTCTCAATACCGTGATATAAGAGGCCCTGACAGGTTTCTTTTCCGTGACAAAACCTCAGGTGGTTGCATCACGCTTATATGCTGCACCAACGGCCAGTGTCACGGCTATAAACTAGCAGACAGCCTGACGCCAGAAATAAAATAAAAAAGGGGGGCAATCGTGAAGCTCCGAGCGATATGTGTGGCTTGCGGCGCATGCGCGTATTCCTCCTCACACAATCGCCCACGAGCTACTTTTGCGGTGGCCGACGACGCGGCGAAAGCCGAAAAACCTTCAAAAATGTCTCGCGCGCACATGCGCAGTAGGAGTGGAAAAAAGTTCGCGCGCGGCGAGTTGTCGTACGGTGATTTGTCTCTATCGCGCACGTGCGAGGAATTTGACCGCGGAGCAAGTTGGGGTCCCGCGCTTTGACTCCTGCTCTGTGTAGTTCATACTTAGTTCCGAGCGTTTCCTTGACCACGTTCGCTTCCGCTGACATCGAATGTGTGCTTCGAGGTTCGTGCAACAGTGGAAACAACTGCAAATGCGATGGGAATATTAGGGCCACCGGTCACGCAAGCCGAACAGCGACGACATTTCAAGCCGGCTCGTGTGTGTATTGCGGCCATAGCCCGGTTGAACACGAAAGGATAGATCCCTGGACTTCTTGTTTTTTTTTCCGAGGGGTGGGGGGCGCAGACTGTAAAAAATAGGTGTTTGCAGACAATTAGTAAAGGCCACGAAATTATGCCTTTTTCATCGTCGTAAGAAGCCCGCGCCAAAACCGTTCTCCGATACCCGGGGCTGTACGGTAAATTTGAAGGGCTTTATAGAGATGATTTGGTTTCCCTGTGCGACGGGCGTTTTGGGATCCAGGCGAAAAATGAAAACGCTTGCACATGTGATGACGGCCGTTTTGGGATCCAGGCGAAAAATGAAAACGCTTGCACATGTGATGCACTTCCATTGCCGTAAAGAGTACCGTGGTGTCGTAAACAAATTGCATTTTTCCATGCGTTTCATTGTCCAGGTCAAGGCACATAAAACCCAGCTTGAATTTTGTATTTTTCAATATTCCATGGCCACTGTTTGCCATTTTCGGTAGGCGTAGCAAAAAAGTATGTAACGTTTTTTTATAACTAGGTTTTCGCGTCATCGTTTCGGCTCGTGACTTTTCTGGCGCGTTGAGTAGTCTGGCTTCTGCGGCGATTTGTAAAGTTCATTACGGTGCGTTTAAGTGGTAAAGTTTTCACATGAAGCAACATGTATGAGTAACACCAGCACCGATCTTGTTGTGTTCGCCACAGCTGTCGTCTGTCTGGAGTGTCAACTCGCGGTTTGCAGAAACATGATAGCATTGGCAGCGCACACGTGGCGCGTCGCCGGCGTGGAGGTCGCTCGAAGTTGTGGCTTCTAATGTTGTTACAAATGAGCTGGCTGTTGCTCGGTGCGCGCAGTTTACCTATGCTGTATCAAAAGATATTGCTAGCAATTTTCTTCCATCTTTAATAAAATGTTTTGCGCCATACTATTGGTGCCAATTGTTTCATAAAAATAAACTAGGGCACATTACCCTCCGTATGTAACAGCGAACAGACTTTCTTCTCGACGTGCAATTGACGTGTCTCCGTCATATAAAATTATGGCAACGTTTTATCGCACGCCTTTGCACTGAAAAAGCGCTCGGCCTTCCTATGTATATGAAGAAAACATCCTTTTGGAGTGCGTTTGAATCTACAAGCAGTAAGAAAGAAATAATTGCCTAAACTACAGCGATGCACTTACCTGATTTATATTTTCGCATATCTGCTAACGCGTTGGTAATACTTCTGCGCCCCTTCAGGCTATACTGTTTTACCACCGATAAATAACGCCACCCTTTTGTACCTGGTCACTTATTCACCTGCCGTTTCTTCACGCAATGCCAACACAACAAATTGCTACCCGTGACTCAACGTTTTTGAGATGTTTACAACGCTGTTTCGATTCCAGTGGTGCGAAATTCCAGAAGCAGCAGCTCCCGGCCCAAAGATTGCTTGGGGCGATTCTACAAAGGCCATCTACATCATCGGAAGTGGTGTACCTGGACCATAATTGAAGCCCAGAGAATGTACTTTTTATTTGTTTGGTATTATATTGCATGGAGGACATGAGATACCCGTCAGCTTTAGGCCAAACGTTGGGCGTTATACAGTCAGTAGCCTGAAAGAAGACGAGTTTCCTCCCTGTTTTGTAAACAGCAAGCTGCTGAAAATTCTATAAATAAAAACAAAAATTTTATCTTGACAGGCCGTTATTTGCTCTTGCACAAAAATATTTTCATTTGTGTGTTCCATAAGGGCAATCTGCTAATATTTGTATTTGTTATTTCAGTATAAGTCGTTTGTGTTCATATTTGTATTTTGGATATCAAATAAAAAGAAAACATCGCTACTTCGACATGGTCTCATTTTGTAATTTTCATCTCACACTTGTGCATGCTCATGAATTCGAGAATGACAAAATACTTAACAGTTACCTACCCAACTCAGTTCTCTGTTCGTGTCCCAAGCTTGTATGAATATAAACTATCAGTTCAAGATCCGGATAGGTTTTAGGTATACAGATACTTGCTTTACAGCTTTGCTTGTAACATGGCATTATAAATAACGGGAGTTTTTTTTCGTGGTATGCGCATTGAGGCCTGATAAATCAGGTTGCAATATACTGAGATTATGAAGGTAAAACCTCATTGCATAAAAACAGGTCATGAAGATGTTCCAGAAGGGCACAAATTAAAAATGATTTAGGGAAATTGCAGCCATTGCAACCCATTTATTTGTGGCATTGTTTTATACGGCTTAAACTTTCGATGCTCTAGGGTGCGTTCATACCCAAGTGCTATGGTTTTGGTGAACTGCCTTGAAAGTATTGAAAATGCTGAACCGCGACCTTGCGCTTCGGCGTACAATAATATAACTCGTTAATAACGGAAGCGCGAATGAAACGAGGCCACTTAAAAAAATTGCACGAATTCCGAGAATTGTCTGCTAATGCGCCGCATTTTTATGCCGCTTCTCTTGAGTGTAAGTCTGTTAGAGCCAATTTTATTGGTTTTTCAAAGCCCGGTCCGTCCAATTATCTCCATTTACCCTATCAATCACTTACTTGCGCCAAATCTGCATTTTTTGTAAATGAAGGGCGTAACAAGGCTCAGCATTTCCGTATTTTTTACTGTCCTTGTTCTTTAGTTTTTCATAATTCTGTTCGACCAATTATCTCCATCTACGCTATGATAACGATTAAACGCGTAATTTCAGCTAAATCTGCATTATTGTGGAAATGCAAATCGTTTTACAGGTCGCCATTTTTCGTCATTGTTTTATATTTTTCCTAATTTTTAGTTTCTCAAAATTTTGTTTGACCAATGATCTTCATTTACGATATTATAATGAATAAAGGTGAAACTTCCGCGAAACCAGCATTTGTCTGGAAATGCAGGACGTTACAAGTTACACGGCCGGGCGCTTATCTGGCCTGCGCGAGAAAACGCTAAGATATTTGTTGTGTGCTCACGATCCATAAAAGAAAACGCAGTATCTGGCCTCCCAACGGCTCTTTACCTGGGCGTCGACGCAGCAATTCTGCAGGCGTCGCGACACAATGTTAGGTAGAGTGGGTGATTTAATATTGCTTCATTACATTACCAGATGCGTATTTTACTACCTCACCCCTATTACAAAAACAGAAGAGCTACGACGAGCAGAAAAAATTTAGTACACCATTTCATGCTTGGTATACTTGCCACTCGTGACGAGACAGCTCTTATTTGCAGTACAACAGTGCGCCTTACGTGTTAGTTATTTGCAAGCATTGTCATATGGGACACTTTGCACCAATGGCCAAGAATACTTTCGGTAACCAGGCAGAATACCTGTTATCAATTCCGTTTGCATCGATTGAATAAATCCCCGCACGGCGCATCATACTGTTGGAACGGGCACACAGCATGACAAAAGGTTTCCGCTCGTACCAGTGTACTTAAATTCCCGCAAACCATATAGTATTATGCCTCTTTGGTAGAGCGATTCAAAAACGGTGGTCTAAAGAAAGCCACCCGCCGCCGAATGTGTTATTTAAGACTCATGCTTGACGCGCAACAGCATGCAGAATACTTATAAGCCCACGCTTGCACTACCCAGCAGCCGGTGGGTCGTGGCGCAGTGGTTATGATGTCTGCCTCTTGATCGCCCCTTGATGTGTTGTAGTAGACCCAGGTTCGATTCCCCGTAGGGTTACGTGAATGTGGTTATGAATACTTTGTGTGTCTTGTATAACGTAGCGTATATTAGAGCATTCACCACGGGGTGCTGGCGTTGGCCTGTCAATGCGGACGAAAAAAAAAACGGATAGAACCGATCCTGGCTGAGTGCATTGATTGTTTTCTTTTTTTTTTTTGATGAAAAGCAACAAGGCTGCTTATTTGAGGGGCCGTATGATTTGGGGGCCGCTCGTAAGCGGGAATATATTAGCCTAACGGGCTAATAGAAAAATTACGGCTACGGTAGAAAAATTACGGCTAGCGGCCCGCCGAACACATGGCCCGGGATTTAGGTGGCCCTCTAGTTAGGCGGCCCTCAATATGGCCGCTTAAACGCCGGGCCGCGTGTTCGGTGGGCCGCGTGTTTTGCGGGCCGCTTGTGCTCGAGGCCGCCTGAACTGCCGCTTTATAAGCGGCTTTAAATTGACGCGGCGGCCCGCCTGCATGCGGATCGTATAACCAGGAATTGACTAAGAGTGTAGACCCTGTTTCAGTAGACGGTCGGTGGAAGTGAAGGTGGGCGGGCAGAGGGCGTTCTTATAAGATATCCGTATATGGACATCGATCTTGGCATGTTCTTGTGGATTTGGGGTAAGATAGGGTGCCCCGTAGGTGATGTGGCTGGTGAGAATTGTTTGTAAAATGCGGCAGTTGTCTGCTTCCTTGAGCCCGTGTCGGTGAGAGCATATCGTTGAACGAGGTGTCAAAGTTGGGAGGCTGTCTGTTGAAGTTTAGGAAGATATGCGGCTTCTGAGCCATCATGGTGGTAGTGGACTCCTGCAGGATCCGGAAGGTTTTGACGGTGGGGATTGGTGGCTCGTTGAGAGTGAGTCAGGGGTGCATTGCTACCATGAAGTGCATTGCTACCATGAAGTAGCAATGCACGTTTTCGACAATAGCGAACATGTAGGGCGTACAAAGGCGAAGAAAAAGGAAACAAAAAAGAACAAAACCATCTCTCTCCGTGGGAACGCCAATACCCTAAGACGAACACGAAAAGCAAAGAGAAAACGAGAATGACGCAAACAGAAAGTGACCATGACGATGGTAATGAGATGAGACACAATCGCACCATGTAATTATGAATGTAGCAATTGATGCACGTGTACCCTAATAGCAGATTTGTGTTGCTGAAATGGAGTTTAGCCAAGCGGTCTTAGTCAGAGTAACACAGAGAAGTGAACGACGCAATCGTAAAAGGATAATGACGATGGCAATGACATAATCACCCCAACTGGACACGTTTCTGTGTGTCTGTTTTTACAGTGCGATGGACTCTGGAGTGTCTACCTCAGCAGCAGCACCGAAACGAAGTCGCCTGCGGAATTGAAGATGCGGGGGAACACGAAAATGCCACACCGCGAGCAAGGAGGCAGGTGTTCGCTGCTGCTGGAACCACCACCAGCAGAGAGCACTGCAGCCGATATACGACGCAAAGATTGCACGCCAGACATATATCCCTCGGGGGATGAAGGCATTGTCGCAACAGGAGATGGAATTATTCGCGGCAGACCTACCACTAGACATAGGGGATCACACAGCTTAAAATACATTGTAATGCTTTTGCACTTCCCCACCTAAGCAGTCGTAAGTGTGTCTCTGAATTTTTTGGCTCTGTCTAGAGTGCCGTCAGACGGTACTATAATCACTCCACTATATCGACGTCTACCGGCGTTTTGTAAAATAAAATGCCGCGTCTAGCACTACACCGCTCCACCTAAGGTGAACCCACCTAATCTAACCTAACCTTAGATAATGGGACCTAACGAACCCAAAGCAATCATTTAAAACAACCAAAACTAACCTAAGCCATAAAATGATAATTCAACTTCAAGATAAAAAAAACCAAAAAAACAGAGGGCCCTTGGCTTCAAGAAGCTATGACGGAACTCCTACATCACAACGGCAGACGCTCCGGGTGGTGCTAGCTTAGCCCTAAGTATTCGAACGTCGTAGGACTGCCCACTATATATATATAGCCGTGCCTACAGCTGTGAGCTAGAGTGCCGTCGGACAGCAGTGTAGACACTGGGGAATTTTTTACTACCTTTCTTTTAAGTGCGAATGCACTTTATAAGCGACCCCAAACCTTCCACCGCCGGCAGGCGGCGGCGGCGGCGGCGGCGTCCGCAGTCCTCCTCTCCCTAGCAACGGCGTGGAGCGGAGAGGAGCGTCGGTAGCAACGGCGCGGTGAAGTCACTTCACCACGTGACCGCGCTCGCTCCGCCTCCTCGCCGTGGCTGCGCGGGTGCGCGCCGCTCCCCGCACCGCTCCTCGCGCCGTGACGTCATGGTATGACGTCACAGCGCGCCTTCTGTCCCCAGCAGCTGCCGCGCGCCTCTCTCTCCACCGTGACGTCACACTCTCTCCTCTCCCCCTCGCTCGGCTGCAGCTGCCGTGCGCCGCTGTCCCTCTCCCCTTGCGCTCGCCTCCTCTCTCAGCCACCTGGCTCGGCGCGCTCGGCGCGGCGTACCCCCCTATATATGCAGCGATAAACTGCCAGACCTCCGTGGGTCGGCTCGCGCGCGCTCACGGGCGAATGCCAACGGATTTTAACTTTACTCCCCCTCATAGCATCACCCCGTGCATTCGCACTTAACCATGTTCACCCTCGGGGAAATGCTTGGGAGTTTTTTCCTGCACATGTTCCAAATGGCTGAGACACTGTCTGTAGCATTGGTTGGGCTCAGTACCCCCTCATACGAAGTGTAGAACCGATTAACGTTACAACCGCCACTTCATTGATAGACTCGATGTGTCGGAAGTGCAAAGTCTTTTAAAATAGCATATTCACGCTGCAGCCAGACAAAAATTCACTAGTGCGGGGTCGAGTTGCCCTCCATTGGTTGAGCCCGATATCACGCGATACCAAAATGTATTAACTGCTCTACGAAGCTAATGGTTGCATGGATCTATGAATCAGCGGCAAAAAAACCCAGATGTGCCATGCGCGCGAAGTGCCGCTTCGGCTACTGCATGTTGCTTTCTGTGATCCCTCTTTAACAGGCAAGCTGTCCAGAAAATCGTTATTTTACCCGTCCGCAGTTAAAAATACCAAGAAAATGCCAAGCGCACGTGAGCGCGCGCCTCGCGGTGACCGACCGGCAGTTGGGAAAGTCAAGGAAAGGCCGAGCGCTCGTGTGTGCGTGCCTCGCGGCTACCGCCCCGCGTCCCCGGGGCACGTTTGTCAAGCCAAGCATATCTACTTAGGAAGATTGGCGGCGAAAAAAAAATTGGCTCCAATCCACGCTGTGAATGTGGTTGTAAAGCAAAGATGTAAACGACACCCACAACAATTGACCATGCGACGTCACTTGAATTCACACACGTCGCTCTACAAAAAAATTGGCCGCGTATTCCGTCAAAAGACGATAGTCGTTATCGACTTATGCGAAGTAAATGCGTCCCTTCGCTTTCCGCTCACCTCTCATGTTGTTCCTCTTGCGTCGCACTCCTCCCAAGGTAAAGACGCCAAAGGTTTGCTTAAATCATGTTAAACTTCCCGCGTTCCACTGCTCCAAACCGGGTGTCTCGATGCGAACGCTGCCGTACGGCGAAGACGCGCGTTAACCGAGGCGCCCTACTTCAACTTTTATAGAACCGCGTTTCCCTACTCCACGTGCGTTGCAAGCAGAACGTGGAACCTATCTAGTAGAACCTTGCGTAACTGTTGCCGGTTGATTTCTTAAAATGGCGCCAGAAGCTATAGTGGCGCGGGCGACAGCAGGCGACAGCGGAGTGAATTCTTTTTCTGCAGTTCATAAAGTATTTAATTTCGCAAAAGTCAAGCATGTTTGATTTTTTATAATGGAACACTGCAAATATCACTTCTGTATTGATTTGTTGTCTCATATTTGCGTAATGTCTTGTTCTTCTTCAACAATGTTGACAGGTATGAAAATTACACCGGGCATAGACGGGTAGATTTAGCTGTGACTATATAAGACTATTGCGCAGGCATTGTTTTGCTTTGGCCTGGTGGCTGAATCGAGTCACAGACGGACAGACATACAGACAGACCAAAATTTCTGGGTATAAGTAGCCCAAGAAATACTATCGTCTTTAAAAGGGAAACCAGCGATTCTGCCTACCATTAGCTAAAATTCGCAGGGGCGGCGTCCCGAACGCAGACGCGTCGGATGCTAGAGCGGCGGATGCTGCCGCTGTAGCCCGGACGTGCGTCGGGGGGAAGAAAACGGCGAGGAGCGTCATTCGAAGGGTCAGACAGCGGAACCTAGCCATCCTGTTGTGCTAGCTCGGGGCTACACCGCGCAACACGCGCGCTGACACCGAAACAATTTGGCATGCGAGCTTAGTGATTCCCATTTATACCGATTTAAACTAGCTAGTTTGGTAAATTTGAGAATTGCGAAAAAGCTGAGGGAGCTTTTATAATCGCTATTTATCAGATCCAGTTGCTCCTTTCAATTTTATTAATACCTGTTAAGACACAACCGAACTGGTATTCACCAATTTAGAAAACCGAGTTCAATTCGTGGCAAGCAGTGCGCAAAAGGTAGTGTTTGTTTTGCGGCCAGGCGTCTGTATGGTCTCTACATTTTATTTTCGTGCCCTGCCAACCAATCTTTAAGGCCCGGTTCAGACTGTTTCCGCAACTGCCGTAATAACTTTAAAGAAGGACATCATTTCACGTCTCAGCCAACCGAACTGCGTGGCATGCCGTTTTTCCACATCCATAGATCACGATATGGATTTTGAGTCGGTAGTCTGAACACAGCCTAACGTATCTTTGCCGTACGACCACTTAATTCCGTTGTGTCCGGGTTACCCAGGAGGTGCTGTCGAACAATTTCACCGAGCCATGCGAAGGAAGAGCGCAATTAACGCGAAGCTGCGCCTAAACAGCCCCAAAACAACCGTCGCTAAAGCAGACGACAAAGCCGGATCGCGCCGATGAGCCCGCCGGCGTGAGCGCGCGGGAAACGGTGGGTAAATTCGCCGCACCATCTACACTGTGCTCCGTGAGTGAAAACCACCGTTCCCTCCGCATCCACTTTGGGAGTTTCTTGTTCCGCACGCCGCGAAAGAACCGTTGGCTGGTAGAGGTATAGGGTTTTGCTTAAAAATAATAATAAAAAAAAGCTCCAGCGTTCGCCGTAATTGTGGTAACACTTGCTCGGAACGAGGAAGACACGTCATTACGTACGCTACTTCAACGTGATGTCCAATGATTATCACTTCTAAAAAAATGAAGGAAGTTCATCCTTACAGCAACAATGATGGAGTAAAGGTCGTTGTACAGCGAAGAGGAAGCAAATCGGCTGCAATCGCGGACCTAAACCATCGAGATGGCCGTGAAAGTCACAGCGTGTACAGCTTCGACACCTTGAAGTCTTACGCGTTAGTGCAAGCTTCCTTCTTCTTTTTTCATGAAAGTGTTGCACGACTTAAGTTTTGCCTGTTATCACGTATGCACTTTCATCGTTACCAGTATTACGAAGTTGCCAATCCACCGCTTGCAATCTGTTGTTACCGATGGGAAGGCGCCCCCGAACCGGCCTTCGTCCCCACCGTCATGCGTGTGGTAGCGTGGTGGTGAGCGGCTAGCAAAGGTTGCTGCCTTGGTGACGACGACAAGAAGCTGAATGCAAACTTAACTGGTTTAGTGCATGGCGAGAGATGAGCCGAAGCAATACGTTAACAATACCCTTACGGGCGAGATTACAGCATACTCGAACGGAGCGACAGCATGGATTCGCTGCTGCAAAACGAATGAAATTCTGCGCTCGGGGCCCCGCGTATTTATGCCCCAAGCTCTAACGGTAAACAGTCCTCCTAGTGCTTTCTGCACACGGCCCGAACATAGTACAGGTGCCCCAAAAATAATACGGAGCACGGGAGCGGTGGCCGGAGAGCGCAAAACTGCATGCCAGCGCGATCTATGCGTAGATGCGCCGCAGATAGCGAGAGTGCGTGGGCTCATCCGGCTGTCCACTCTCGATGTTCTGACGCTCGTCTTATCGCCGGCTCAAGCGAAGCCGCGCTGCTGCCACTCCTGCTCGACAGGGGCGCTTTCGGAGCTTCACGAAGGCCTGTTTACGCAGAGCCAGCGAAGAAAGCTTCGTCTTCAGCGAGGTCCGCTTTCTGCTTCGTCATGAATGCCACCGGTTTCACTATGGGTGCCTGCCGTGCTTCGCGATCCGCTTGATTTTGAATCATGTGGCTAGTGTAATGCCTGGCTCAAGCTAGCGCATAAAAATGAGCAGAAAACAAAAATTTCATGCTCGTACTGGCTGCATTGCTCCGAAGGTTCTAAGCGCCGCTCAAGAGAACTGAGAAAGTGAGTGGAGCAAAGGCCAGTTGCTTCAAAACAAATTGACTTCATTATATCAAATTCAATGAACTGCAAAACTGGGAATATAGTGAACAAAGCGAGGGCTTTCCGACAATATCTCGCCCTGATTAAAAATGAATCAAAGGTATTGAAAATAAAACAAATAATTGAAACAGAATTTCTTGACAAGAAAAAGGGTTGCTTCAGAATTTGCTTCAATGGCAACCACCCTTGATTCATTTCGCCGAGAATTGTTGCAAGATATGCTCAATCGCTGCCTTCTCAAGCCGGGACACGCTTCATTTTCAAGTGAATTTGTGTAGGTTTGTGTCTCCCGCGTAATAAAGTATATTTGTGTTGAAGTAACTGTAGTCCAAAGGTATCACTTCCCATTTTATTTGATCGCTCATTTGTATCGTTAATGCAATGCAGCCAGTACGCGAATGAAATTTTTGTTTTCTGCTCATTTTTATGCGCTAGCTTGAGCCAGGCATTACACTAGCCACATGATTCAAAATCAAGCGGATCGCAAAGCACGGCAGGCACCCATAGTGAAACCGGTGGCATTCATGACGAATCAGAAAGTGGACCTCGCTGAAGACGAAGCTTTCTTCGCTGGCTCTGCGTAAACAGCCTTCGTGAAGCTCCGAAAGCGCCCCTGTCGAGCAGGAGTGGCAGCAGCGCGGCTTCGCTTGAGCCGGCGATAAGACGAGCGTAAGAACATCGAGAGGGGACAGCCGGATGTGCCCACGCACTCTCGCTATCTGCGGCGCATCTACGCATAGATCGCGCTGGCATGCAGTTTTGCGCGCTCCGGCCACAGCTCCCGTGCTCCGTATTATTTTTGGGGCACCTGTACATACACACACAACATCCTTTCCGAGTTCGTAAGGGGCTGGCAGCCGCGGTGCTCGTAGAGCCTGTGAGGTGGGGGAGGGGATATCTCGACCGTGGCGCCCGCGTCCTTCCGTGCAAGTCGCTACAGGATCCGTTCTTCAGCCACCGAAGTTTGAATCGCCGACAGGGAGGCGCCCATGCGGGAGGCGCACGTAGTGGTGGGCTCTGCCACAAAGCACAAGAGCACTGCATGAAGCTTGCAGCGAACGAAAAAAACACCAGCGGACGAGAAACGTACTTGCGAGCGTCGCTGCTGCCCAGCCAGTGGACGCTGGCTGGTAGGACGACGTCAGCGTTATTGCGCTAGTACTGACACTCCGTAAAACAAGATGAGGTGGGGCCGAGGCGCCGGCGCCCGCTCCTCACTAACGTCATTCCTCCTCTCCTCGTTATGGGAGGAACCACAGTCCCCCGGTCTGAAGCACAGAAGAGTAACACAAAAACCGGTTTTTAGATCATCAGCAGTAGCAGTATCATCATCAGCCTGTTTGTGTCTACTACATGACGAAGGCCTCTCCCGAAGGTTTCCGGCCACTTTGTATACCATGAGTTTGCAGAGTACATTCTTTGCCCTGAATTTTCTTCTTTCATTCCTCCACCAAATTATTAGTGTGGCCTGCTTCGTTTGCCGTACCTTGGTAACCGTTCTGTTAAACGAATGGTGCACTTGTCCTGCTTCATCCGCATTACTTGACCTACCCAACTTCGCTTCTTTGGCTCAGTGGGGACTAGAGTGTCTGTTGCCCGAGTTTGTTACCCTAGTCCGCGCCATGGTTTTCTTATTCCTAGAACTTTACTTTCCATGGATCATTAATCCGATCTATGTTCGCTTTCACGGTGCTTAGTGAGACCCCAAGTTTCCGGCCGACATGTCCTCGCCGGAAGCACGCACATCCTTACCCTACGGAAAACTATTGCGCCGCATGTTTCCTTCCAAGTTAGGTACCAGTCATGCAGCTTTAAACGTTGTTTTGTCCAGGGATTGGCACATCGCTTGCTAATGCGAGCTCCGCAGGTTTATGCGATCTTCTGTAGACAAATATCTCGCTGGCCTCACGTCCGCACAAGCTTTTTTTCGTTCGTAACCACGTCCGGTGCTTCGGCGTTACACCCACCTCACGGCACCGGTGTTATTCCAACGGCGTAGATTATCGTTCCGCTGCTGTAGTATACGTGTCGCGCATTGGAAAGAGCGCTGCTGGCTAGCTTTTCGTACCTACGCTGTACTGTCGGGGTTATGCATTCTTGCTCCGCTGCTATGTGAGACGCTTTGGCCGTCGCCTGCTACTTTCACCTCGTTGCGTTGACAGGCTAGATTTCTTTCCGCGGCTTCGCACGGCACTTCCACATGCGCACTGCTAGCTTTCTTCCCGTGCCGGTGCTCTTGTTTCTAGGGCTTGGAGTATTCCACCCCGGACCTGTGCAGCACTTAAAAAAAAATAAAATCAATGAAAGAGGGTTGAACGCGAAGCTTCCTCCCATGCAAACTTAATCAAAGTCAAATTACAAAGCCAACGACCGCGCAACAATCCGAAGAAATGCTGAACGACCCGATGAAATGTCTTAGTTTTAGGCCATTTGATTCGGCTCCCTCAGCTTTGCTTTGGAATTTGATTTTGATTCAGTTCGCATGGGAGAAAGGTTCGCGGTCAACCGTCTTTCTTTAAGAAAGGGCCTTTGATTTCTGTTTTCTTGAGGCCCCAAAGAAAAGCTTAGTGGCCACGAATCATGTTCTCCACACGTTTTGAATTTTCATCACCATTAACGAGTTGGATTTCCTGCAGTGCGTTTTCGGTGCGGCACTTGCCATCCGTTAGACACTCGCTATCACGGACGAATCAGTGAGGCATAGAAATCTTCGCTTTAAAAACGCATTGGTTACTTGCTTCCCGTAGTGGTATTCTTATTTGGGTGACCCAGGTTATCGCTTCGCGTTTTCTTCCCGGCTTAGGTCAGCGCTTAATTCCTTGCTTCGTAACTAGCGTTGTGCCTCATTGTGTGGCCGGTGGGTTGCCAGGTCCTCAGAACAAAAAGTCACCGGAAAATTTCCAAAAGGAGCCATGGAAGTCGCCACATTAAACTGAACGTTTGAGAAGTAGCCAGAAAAATCGCCATTTTGAGAAAAACGATGCTAGCAATTTCTTTTGATGTAGGGTTGCAACCTGCACTGTTCTGACCGGCGATGCGATGCGATGAGGTTTTTGAAGGGGGGGGGGGGGGGGGGAAGAGGGAAAGAAAAGGGCCCGAAACTGTCCCGACCGGTTTTCTCGACAGCGGGCCGGTAGCCGGTTAGCCCTTAAAACCGGCCGACATTGGCTGGGTTTAAGTACCTGAAGGAAAAACTTTTGTGCATTTTATAAGCGTGACTTCAGCAACTACAACGACAAATATGTGTCAACAAGGTGCCCAAAGATACGCGAGCGAAGAAAATGCACGGGGGAGCGATCCTGGGGACGGAGAGTTACCAAGGGGAAGAACAACATGTGAAATGCCGCCGCCGCGGCCAGGTGGCGTAGTATTGCGAGTATTGCATAGATTGCGTGTCTACTTACATACATCATGTCGTATGCACTACGTACTTCTTTACGCTCGTTTGGTGGATTCAGATGAAAGGCCTTTTTGATGGACGGAGTATGTGCACTTACTTTTCAGTGCAGCACATTCAAAGCAATAACCGAAAGCTCAGTAATTTTCATGGCAAACGTGATGTTGATTTCTCTCTAGGAATGCGCTACAATAAATTACATTGCATGTAAAGAAAATATAGCGTCTTATTTCAACCCAAATTCACCCTGCTCTATACCACGCCCCTCCCCCTCCTCCGAAGGCTCCATTCCCTGGCGGGGTAAAGTGGCAACCATATTTCGGTGGCCATGTTGCGTAGAAAAAAAGCACAAAGTTCGAGGAGCAGCGAAACAGGATAACAAATATTCATTTGCTACGGATCGGATAATTAACAGATGTTTTCCCTTGTCTCCTAAGAAGGCTAAAATATGTTACTTTACGGAAAGTATTCAAACAGCATGATTGCTAATAGAGCTTGCGTTCGCTGCACAGTGTTTTTCACGCCTTTCACGGCCTCCTTTCATTCCAGTGCCTATTATAAATCGTCAAACACGCCCCCCCCCCCTTCCCCCATGGAATCTCAAGCGCCTGTGAACTGCCTAAGCATCATACTTCAAACTGACGGCGTTGCTTGAAGTCTTCCACGCGATTTTGAAGGCAGGGGATGGATATAAGAGAACGCGACGCAATGTGTTTCTCATTGTGCCGGTAAGTAGCAGTGTTGGTGTGTTTTGGGGGCCACTATCTCCTTGGGGCAGTTCTCCACTTTGCCATACCGTCCCATTATTTGTTCTGACTGGCTTCTGGGCTCATATTGGCTATTAAAAAGCACTGAGCGACCAAATAAGGCTCTTATTCTCCTATGTAAGGTCAGAAGTGCCCGTAAATATATAAATAATCGTCAGCGCTCAAAAGAGCCAGAAAGTAGCCAAATCGCCAGACTAAAATTTCAGTAGCCAGTTTGGCGAGAAATCCCCAAACGTGGCAACCCTGCCGGTGGCAATTTACTCTCTGGTATTGCGCGCAGTTATCGTGCCTTTGGCAACTTAGATAATTGTTCAGCTGCTGCTCTGACGCTCTGATAGAAACGTTCCCCTCTTTATTCACGTATTGGTATCGGTTGGGAATCACGGCTTTCAGGGGTTCTGCGAAGCTGTCGCGCTTCCCTTGGTAACGATTTCGAACCTTCTAGTGACCTCGGGGGATACCCTCGCGTTGTTCATGAATTTCTTTGCTTTGTTTGGGTGGCCCACTGCGTTTCCTTAGAGTGTCTTCCGCCGGAAATTATTTTGGATACCATTTGCATTGCCCCCAAATTGTGCCGTCGGGAATACTTTCTAGCCTGTTTTGCCGTTGAGGGTCAGAGACAAGCACTACAAGCCGCAGGTAGTGCGTTGGCACACCGTGGGCCCGCCGTTAAGCAGCCACACTAATAAATCTGCGCTCGTGATAGCAGTAACCCCTCGCACTTATGGCTGTCGTGGACTCGAACTTTGCGAAGTGCAGTAGACTCTTGATAAACGGAACTTCAAGGGACCAAAAAAATTAGTTCCGTTTACTGAGAGAGATGTTCTAAGGTGCAAATTTATGTGCGTACACACTTCTAAGGGCATTTCATGGAACTCTAACCACTAGAAAGTGACTGTAGCTGATAGTTTTCAGAAAGCAAGAAAACTACAAGAAGCGTAGGCACAGCATTCACAAAGTTGACTTGGCAACAATGAGCCGCTGTGCACTACAAAATGCGTCAATTATTTTTGTTTGAGTCCTTGCAACTGCATCTTCACGGAGGCGAGAGGCCTCAAATTTGCGAGTGCTAACGAGCCACCGAATTTAGAAGACGGCAACGTGGTAATGAAGGACGAATAACACAACGATGGCACGAACGAGGCGACAGGAGGTGAGCCCTGTAGCCTCGGCGTCTAGAATCGAGACCGAACGACTGGAACAAGAACTGCGATGTTGCATTCGTTGCGCTAACACGGCTAACCACTTACGAGACGAGGCTTACGAGGCCAACAAGGCTAAAAAAGCATGGAGGAAGAAGAAAAAAAAAACAACAAGAACGAAACAACCGGAACCGTAAAAAGCTGATTCTCATGCCAGTGGATTTCACAAGAAGTTCCATTTCTGGTTCCGTTGACACGGTGATGCGGACATTTTAGTTCCGATTACCGAGAGTTTTTTTACGTTATCTGAATACAAAACCAACCAAATTCCAGGCGACTGTTCCGTTTAAGCGGCAATTCCGTTTAAGCGATTTCTGTTTATCGAGATTCTACTGTACAGTGCGCCTAAGGAACCGCCGTTTATGGACCCAACGAGATAGATTTATCCATTTCAGTGGCTTTCGTGGGTAAACCCGCCGCGGTGGCTCACTGGCTATGGCGTTGGGCTGCTTAGCCCGAGGACGCGGGTTCGATTCCAGGCCGCGGCGGCCCCTTTTCTGGGGGAGACGAAAAGCAAGTGGATGAAATCTTAAAACACCCGCGCGTACCAGGTTTCGGCGCACGTTAAAGATTCCCAGGTGGTCAAATTAATCCGGAGCCCTCCACTACGGCGCGCCTCATAGCCCACGTGCAGCTTCGGCGCGTTAAGCCCCACAATCAATCAATTCTGTCTTCGTCAGGATTAACGAATGCGCAGC
Organism: Haemaphysalis longicornis; assembly: GCF_048455015.1. Taxonomy (NCBI): domain Eukaryota; kingdom Metazoa; phylum Arthropoda; class Arachnida; order Ixodida; family Ixodidae; genus Haemaphysalis; species Haemaphysalis longicornis. The sequence continues at coordinate 460,987,528 of NW_027526203.1, forward strand.
TGGAGAGCGCCTTGTCGCGGTTAGCACGCCTGGACGAAGTTCTGAAATTCACGGTCACTAAAAACTATTAGTCCAGGATGGACTCAATATCGTGGGACAGGTGGGCTGCAACCTCAGCGTAGGATTGCATGCGTGTGAACGGCTGTGTGACTGACCTTCACGCGCGTGGTCAGAGCGCCCCTCGGCCCGACAGGTGCAACGCACTCGTCTCTCCCCGTGCGAATTTCGCTTGGGAAACAATCGGCTCCAGGTGATGAAACGGGCGGCTATATCGAGTGTCGCGTGTCCTTGGATGAGAGCCACGTCCTCGGTGGCCCCAGCAGACCCGGCGGCCTCCCCATTGCGTATGCGCCTGCCGCAGAGTCTCCTGCCTACGGGGCAGCAGCCGCTTTGGCCACGAAGCGCGATCACGTGCTCGCATCGTCGATGCCAGTCTCGTTTGCCTCGAATCACGCATGTCTGCGCGCCTCGTAAATCGACGTGCGGCCTTCTGCCCCGACCGCCCACCGTCTGTGCTGCACGGCCGCTCACTGATAACGAGTCAAGAATGCATAGGAGACGCAACATGTATGGACGGAACTTGGCAGACAGGCCAAACGACGCGCTGCGGGACTAGTCCGCACTATTGAGCCAATGGAATTCACAATCACGTGACAAAAGAGCTGCGCGGAAGCCACGTCCGGCCTTAAGGTTTCATCAGCTCTTTATTTTTTTTTCGGAACCACTCCACTCTTCCCAGAAGTAAAGAACTCGACCAGCTGGTTCTAGTTATTTGCTAAACCATTGCAACAAGGAAAATGAAATGAAGAGCGGACAACTTGGGCGCGTATGAGCGGTTAAAAGCAAGGGAGTTTTACGGTCTCAATTTGCTACTTAATAAAAATAACGCGCAAGCGCGTTAAATGCGCTTTTACTAGTTCCATAAACGCACCAGCAGTGTAGGAGTGGGAGTGAATATCTGGGAGGATGGGAGTGATAAATCGTTTGTATACCACCACCTGTGTGCTTCCCAGGGGCAAGACACGAATTTGATTATTGAATAGTATAACGTGACGAGTTTCAATTATATTGCAGCTGGCGGCAGCAACTGTTTAGCGAACAAGAATGTGACCAACAAGTAACGATAATTATTTTGAGCTTCCCCTTCATGTGGGAGCGGTGACACGCAACAGCTTACCACTGTGACTGGCGCACGTACTTTAAGAATTATCGTTCAAATTCTGACGCTACCATTAGCGGTGGGCCCGAGGAGGTTAATTTTAAGTCGCGATAGGTGACAGTTGCTGCCTTTTTCTCCGCCAGTATTCGAGTCCTATTTCAGTCACTTTCAAGGCCCTGCCGTTTACTTTGTGATTATTGTCTTTTAATACCATGGCTTCTCTGAATTGGACGTTTACACCACAAAAGACTGGATCGATACTGTCACGGTCTTGAAATATCTCTTGAATAGTTCTAGCTTCGTTTCCACAGACGACAGAAGTGTCGTCATTTTGTGCATAGTTCCTAGTAGAACTCTCCCTTCTTAACCCCCTCGTGGTATTTCTTTCGCCTCCATACCGTTTGGCTTACCTTTCATTTTTAGGTACTTTCGAGATTTCCAGACGTACTTCCTAAATTAATCTGAATGTGTTATTTATTTATTCTTAGTATTTCGTCACGCTGTATTGAAACTACCTCGCTGCGGCGCTGGCTGGTGCCGTGGTATACGCTCGGCTGCAATCGCATTTAATCCATCTCAAGTAATTCCGCCTAAACGGGCCACGAAGACAAAATGCAAGTTTCGTTCATTCCAAAAATTGCCTCGTCGGAATAACACTGACACCACTTTTCACGAAAAGTTCACTGTAATCATCTGCATAATGAGGGAAACAGAGAATAGGCATGAGACACCCTAGCTACTTTAACGCACTGAACTGATGACGTATTATCACCAGCTCGCTGCGATTGGCTGAGGCCGACAAAATCCAACCAAACTAAACAGGGATTAAAATCTTGCGGAACGAGCTATTAGCGCTTAAATTTAGTGCACATTTTTTATAGCAGTAAGAATGGAAGGGAAGTTATGAAATAGCATGTAAGCATAGAAGCACCAGTGCGTACTGCACGAACTGTGCCGGCCGAAGCTGCACAGCCATCCGGCGTGTTGGGCTTGTCTGACACGACACTGGCCAACTGGCATAAGCGACATTGCCCTGTTATTCGAGCAAATCCACTGTTTCACGAAATTATTGCTATCAACCGTTACAAAAATAGGCCAGGAACAAATCCGGACAAGAACAAAGCCAGTGCGGACCGTGGTCTTGAGCTGTATAGCTGCGCCATCTAGGAGGACGGACGTTAAACAAGGCAACAAAACGACATTTCGCCGTTCGCTCGTTCGCTGAAGTCTTAATAAACATACTCATATTAGTTTTAAGTACATCCCTTGGATGGATACGTCATCGCTGACGTCACAAAACACATGATGCAGTGGGAGATTTTGGCTTTAATTGTTGAATTTCTCAGCGAATAAACTATCGTTTCCTGCCGGACAAGCTCTGGGGGTGCTATAAAGCTCCGAATCTTTCAAATAAAACAAACTTGTATTGTGTCTTTATGGACACTTTAAAGGGGATGCGGCTCAGAAACCTAGTAAACCGTTGCACAACAGTGTTATTATAAATACAGCAAAATTTCATCTGAAATACGAACCTTACAAAAGTAATTTGCGGAACGCCAAGTGTTTTTTTTTTCTTTTGGCCACCGAGTTATGGCTGATAGCTCCCAAGACTGTGGAACAATGGCAAAACAATCCCACGAACTGAAAACTGCACACGAAGTCGCCGTCACCTTCAATACCATGTGTACAAAAACACCTCGCTAAAACTCAGAAACTGAAAAGTAACGAGAGCGGAAAAGAATTGTGATGACCCGAAAGATACACGTGGAGTATTTTCGCGGTCATTGTCGTTGTGTATTTGTGCGCATTTTCTGTATTTTTGTGTTCACACTATGCCCTTCTGGCACCATCAACTTCGGTGCGTTGCGCGCAAGAACCTGGAGCCTAGTGGTGCCACCGGGGATGAAGCATGCGATTGATCATCGATGCAAGATTTTGTTGTTTATTACGTCAAATATATAAAAAAACGCATTAATAACTTAGATAGCAAAGCTTATAATGAATAAAGATGCGATTCGCGGGTCTGCAGCAAGAACTTCGGTTGCACGTACAGTGACATAATAGCTCTGACAAAACAGGATAACTCAAAAATCATGGCGACAATTGAGAACAGCGGCAAAGCGGCCCATCGCAACAGCAGGTCAATGCAAGAGCGTAGCAGGCTGCTGCGGCTTTTTGGCCGACTATTTTCGCTGACGCACAATCATATTTCCGTCCGTATCTCGAAACAATCCCTTCGATAACAGGAAATAGCTTCAGGCTCCAGCATGTGGGGCTCATTCTCCCTTTTAACGTGGAACGTCGGACAGTTTGAACCTACCAAGCAATTACTTTTTACCGCCGTAGTCTCTTCATCATTTCTTGCTGCGTTAGTAGTAGAGCAGAAATCATTTTTCGACCGCCGCTTCAGTGCCAGGCCCGATGAATGTGAGTTTTATCAAGCATCTTTATCCGGTCTGGCAAGGTTTTAATTCCGTATGAGAAAGACAGTTTTGCTAATCTAAGGTTAGGATGGCCCGTATGATTCCGTATCAGGTCTTTCGCTATATGAGCGCACCGTTGCAATGACATTTCGGCAGACATTCATTATATGCGCGTTGTTGTAGCTAAACGATAACCTTGCAGTAGAACTTGCGCTGCGACGCGAAGAGAGGTCAGAAACCAACCAATACTTAAATTTAAAAACAAACAAATTTAAAAACAAAAAACAATACTTAAAAACAAACCAATACTTAAACAAACCAATACTTGTTCGCTTAATTGTCCCCATTACCTCAGGGCCGGGATACAAAATTAAGTGATCGATAATTCTTGAGCTGAACCCCACTGATATGATGCAAGCACTGTATGCGTTGTGCTCTAGGACCCCCTTTCTGTAAACGAGTCGAATAGAGCGCAGAGGGACCTCTGACTTCCATTCTTGACAAAACTGGAAAGAGCTATGAGGCAAAATGTCGAGTGGCAATGTAGCGCTTAGCTTATGGCGTCGAGCTTTAAAGAACACAAAGCGTTCTCTTTTATTTACAATGGCGGACACTGCGCTGCACCTAAATAAAAATAAATGTCTAGTCAAAGCACTAAAACATGTACAGTAAAACACAGTGACGAAGAAATAGAACACAGACATAAAACCTACGCGCGAGAGCACAGTAGAACCACAATCGATAAAGGGCGAAGCACCGCAATCGTTGTCCCTGCTCTTTGTTCTTGCAAAGTAGTTGTCATGTGTGCATAGCCAGACCCACCTATCACAGAAATGATTTCAATGAAGGCTTCGCGCACCTTTTATGGATGTTACTCTATGAGGAAAATGTAAAATATATCGCGTGTGAGGAAAATATAAATGAACAAAAACAACAAATAAAGTGGGATGAAGCCTGCTTGGTTCAATATATATAATAACAAAACATACCAGTGAGCCAAATATAAATTCCAAATTATCAGGTCCAGTACAGGTAACTTAGAGGGATCGAATATATGACTAGAAAACATGCCAGTCAGCCAAATATAAATTCCAAATTATCAGGTCCAGTACAGGTAACTTAGAGGGATCGAATATACGACTTTCCAGCATAGAGTCCCCGTGCAAGATGTGGGACTTTGTCCAACATACTTCTGTATTTCTGTATTTCTGGGTTGCCCCTAGAACCCAGGAATGTGTTGGCTGCCTTCGTCGCTACTGATTGGACACTTGTACTTTAGTACGGCGCTGTTAATCCCAGACACTGCGCCCTAATATACCTTTGAATGAATTCTCTTTTCACCACATTGGGGTGATATGAACTAGGCCTACCATGCGCGCGCCTGTTTGCTTGGGGTGGGGGGGGTTACCGTTATTACAAAGGAAAAAGCAGTAAAGTGCCCAAGATAGATTTTTGGGCCACTCTCGCATTATGGAGAGGCTCTCGCTTTATGTTAGTATAATCCTGAAACTCATGAAAGCGTCGGCGGATCTACACCACGGAACATACGTTTTTTTTAGTAGTGACGCATGATGCCTCGTGTTAAAAGAAAGAGAACTGTAGTCCACAAACGAGGCTTATACAACACACACAGCGTCTGCTTTCCGTTGCCTCCGTCGTAAAGGAATTAACTTCGTGTCAGGTGGGGTTAAGTAGTGCGGCCCACTGCGGTATTTGCGGTTGTTAGTGTACCCTATATTGGCTCGGCACACAAATAAAAAATAACAGGCGATCACCCCAAGATGATACACCTACAGCAACAGGGACAAACGGGGAGCTACGTGATTACAATAATTCTCAGACAGTGCGTAATGCGATACATAGTAAAGATGTAGCGCGAAAACGAAAAAAAAAAAAGAAACCAATAGTGGGCTCACACCTGTCAGTACACGCGGGTGTTGGCCTTCGGCGTATGACCCCGGAATGGTATTGGCAATGCCAGTTTTTGCTGTATTCCTCGTATATGCCTCGTGTAATGCGAGGGCGGTCATGGGTCTGGAGCAGCAACGTCATGTGTTTCCTATTAGAGCACTGCACGGGCCTGATTTTAAGGCCCGAGCCCGGCCCGAGCCCGCTTTATGAAGCCCGCGCCCGACCCGGGCCCGTATCACCGAGACCGGGCCCGGCCCGGGCCCGGGCATTCATAAGTGAGCCTAGCCCGGCCCAGGCCCGGGCCCGTCGTCTCAAGCCCAGGCCCGGCCCGGGCCCGGTAATTTATTTTTGAGCCGAGGGAGGGCCCGCGTGTGTGTGACCAGGCCCGGTATTGGACTATGAAGAAAATTTGTTTGTTATATTTGGTTCATTGTCCTTGCAGCGGGAAGTCAGACGGAGCATCTAGTCTGTAGAAGCACGTCCTGGATTGAAACGCAAAAAATCAGTGTTTAAAAGTGCACGTAGTTTAGCTTACATTGTCTGAAGTTCACGCCATATCAGCGTAATAATAGCTCGTATTCTTACACGAGAGACACCACCACCTTTGATGACCAGACTCTTGGAAACTTCACGTAATTATCTCGGTCACAAGTTGGTATTGTTGAAATTTCTTGCTCCCCATTTGAATCCACGAATATGTGCGTGCGTTGAAATGTTTTCCCTGCTGTGGTTGTTAAGCGATGGCGCTTCTCTAGCACACGAGTTTGATTTCCAGCCACGGCATCCGCATTTAGATTGGTTCGACATCTAAACACACGTACATAGACATAGGTGCAAAGCTCCAGGGTGTCTTAATTAATTCCTTCCCCGCTAGGGCATTCCTTGTAACCGTAACTTGTATATGTTATACACCAAAATATAAAATCTTGACGCAGTACATGACATTTTATTAAAATTACAGCATAGTGACTATCAGACCTAGCAAAACACGTTTTTAAAGCAATGTGTACAACTAACATCAAGAAGCGCGTAGAAGAAAACTCAAAATATTCATTTTTATGCTCTTTTCTACACTTCACGTCGGAACTATTAACGGCCGGGCCTATGAATTCAAGCCCGAGTCCGGCCCGGGCCCATGGTGTCGAGCCCGAGCCCGGCCCGGGCCCGCGGCACTGAGCCCGCCGATAATCGACTTCGGGCTGCCCGGCCCGGCCCGCGGGCCAAGTCGGGCCCGGGCTTTCGGCCGGCCCGGGCCCGTGCAGTGCTCTATTTCCTATGTCCCTATTTCCAGTTGCGGCGGAGTCTAGTGGCCATTACAATATTTTTTCTGTCTCCGGATTGTAACGTCTGATGATTGCATGTCCTCTGTCTGTATAAAGCCTCTTCCAGCTCGCCGCTCTCGTATGCACCGATAGTGCTTGGGAGCCATGAGGATCTCAGCGTATGAGGTCGCTCGAGTGTATTTTTAACAGTACATCGCGGGAAACTAACAAGTTGCAGTGGTGGTGGACTGTGTGGGGACCGAATGTATGCTTGCCGTTGTACTTGCGTCTGAACAAAATTGCAGTGGCTTAGCTCGGCTATGCCAGGATATACGTAGCGTGAGCTAAGGTTCAGCTCGTTATTATTAGGTTTCCTGGTTGTCTAGGATTAGCTGATTATCATGCTTACTGCTGCTAAAACGATTTCCAATCCAATCCAGTCCAGTCCAGTCCAGTCCAGTCCAGTCCAGTCCAGTCACTGCTCCTCGCGCATGCGCAGCACGGCTCTCCAGGAGCCACGCGAAACGGCTATCAAGCGGCTCCGGCGCACCGTCAGACTTGGCTACTGCGCAACGGAGGCGCACAGCTGGGTACGTGCCGGCGCCAGTGCGTCTGCCGCGGCTATGACGTCACTCCTCTGAAATGCACAGACCGGCGAATGTACAGACCCAATTCTGTACTCACCCGCACTCCGATTGGATTGGATTTCCAATCAAATCCAATACAATCCAATGCAATCCAATCCAAATCCAACCAATCCAATCCAATGCTCCTCGCGCTTGCGCAGCACGGCCCTTCAAGGTCCACGGGAAACTGCTCAACCTCTGCCGGTGTAGCTTACGGTACAAAAGCTGCCTACTCCCCGGTAGATGTTCATACATGCGGTGTGATGGCGGGGAGGATAATGAAATTGCGATTGTGGGGTTTAACGCGCCGAAGCTACACCCGGGCTGTGAGTCACGCCGTAGTGGAGGGATCCGGATTAAGTTGGACTACCCGAGATCTTTAGCATGCGCCGAAATCTCGACACACGGGCGTTTTTGCCTCCATCAGGAGGAGGAAGAATAAACGTCTCTGTGGAGCAGTTAGCTTTGAGGGGAATATGGTCTTCGCTCCAAGCGGTAGTGCTGCGTGATTTCTTTGAAAGACTAGGGGGGACAGACCTGCAATTGCTCGCCGAACGCCCGGCTTGCCCGCGTCAGCTCTCGGGCATGCTGGTGGGCAGCCTCGTCGTCGGGCACATCGGCATGGGCTGGAGCCCAGATAATTTTACGGATAATAAAATGGTTGTAATGTCCAAATAAGCCCAAGGACGCGGGTTCGATTCTCGAACGAGGCGGCCGCTTTTCTGAAGGAGGCGAAAAGAGAAAGCGCCCGTGTGTCAGAGATTTCGGCGCACGTTAAAGATCCCCAGGTGGTCAAAATTAATCCGGACCCCTCCACTACGGCGCGCCTCATCACCTGTTTAGCGTCGGCGCGTTGAACACTGTAATCAATCAATAAATGACCAAATAAATCCTGCTAGCACGCCGCCTATGAAAACGTTAGAGAGTCATAGCAGGGCGGAGAACCGGTCCCGGTACGGCGCCCGGCACATGGTCGGCACCCCTGCGTCCGCGCCCAGCCGGTCTCTCCCCCTCTGTGGCCGCGCAGTGGCGCCGGTCGGCTACCGGGTACCGTACCGGGACCGGTTCTCTGCTCTGCTATGACTCTCTATTGTTCTATCAAAGCATCAAAGTTTTTATTTTGAGGATTTACCGCGCCAAAGGTTTACACCTGGGCAATGAAGCGCGCCGTAGTGGAGGGCTCGGGATTGAATTGAAATCGTGACGCAGGGGTGCTTTCACTTTGCGCCTCCATCTGAAACGCAGCCACCGTGGCCGGGATCGAACCTGCGCACTTGGGCTTAGTAGCGCAACGCCTTAGCCACTGATCCACCGTGGTGTGTCTATCAAAGCATCGAACGGTGCTTGGAAGCGATAACACAATCATATCTCAACGATCGACCCGTTAATTAATGCTTACTCCTTATTACAGTGACCAACCCGCTAATGATACCGTACGATTTTGTTGAGAACCGATATCAAAATGGGTCATATAATGGAGACATCTGGGCAACAATTTATTCAGATTTTTGTGGTTGAGTTTGCTCGTACTATGATTCCGACCTTAGCTTCAGCGAAGCCCGCACGACGTTTATCACCGCCTTTCCGTAGCCTTCCCATAGACGCATCGAAAGCGAATGCGAGGCGAATGGGTGTCAAACCACTTGCTCCGGCGCTATCTTGACAGCGGCTGAAATTGATGATCGTCTGGCACCAGCACCGGCGACTGAACGCATGCCCCGCTTCTTTCTAGGCCACCTCACCTGTTTTGTACACCCTAATTTAACGCCTCATTCGCGTCCTAATCGCCAACTATTTCGAATCCGCACGCCCCTACTTCTCACTCGCAAAAACATGCTTAGGCGTAACATTTGCGCCACTAACAACTTCTGAATCCTCAGACAGGTAATTTATCGGCCGCACTCCCGCCAACACCAACCTTCTGGCACTAGACAGACGGAAAGCCTTTGCGCAAACCAACAGCTGTCCTCCAAGAATTGTCTGAGGTCTTTCCCACTGAAAAAGCCCAGGCCTGAATTGAAACTTCCCCGAAGTTTCCCTGAACCTACCCCGACTGGTTTCCCCCCGTCTCGTATCTTGCAAGAGATGTACCACAAGGTTCCAAACTCGGCCCAAGTGCCTTTAACCTGGCCATCACGGATTTACAAGGCTGGTCGAAACTGAGTATTGGGGCAGCGGAAGGGTGGTGTGGGGGTGGCGTACGTTGCCGAGGTTGACTGCGGTTGTAGGGAGCCAGGGAAGTGTTGTCACGTGCAACTGGTTGACTTTTCAATTACCCTACAGCCCGGCATCGTTAGTACCCAGTAAATCCTAACGTTTGCTTTGATGTGTTTAAAGAGGCTATGTCGTGTGAGTGGGATGTGATCGGATAGTGTGCGGGTGCATGTTCTGGTGAATCTGTTGTGAATCTGTATTTAAGAGGCCATGAAGACAAAATACAACTTTGTTCATTTCCAAAGAACTGGCCTTTGATAACTCACTCATCTTCACTCGAGCCACCACTGGCGTTTTTTAACCGAAAAAAAAAACGAAAGAATATTGAAAAATTCAAATTTCATGCTACACTGACGAAATATGAGCATGAGTTACGCAGTACGGGTCAGCACTAATTTCACACTTATCAGTGTATAAACTGCGCTTAGCATTCAAGTGATACAATAAAACAGAACTAGAGGCCACACTACAATAGCTCAGTCGTGTTTCTTGGTGGTGGCTTGGGTGCTCGGGCGCCAATCGCACAAACAAGATCTGTACCTGGCTTACTTTCGTTGCGGTTGATAGTAATCGTTCGTGAAAGATTAGGCATGCTCGACAGAAAGGGTCACGCAAGTGGCGATGTGGCTTACGCCCGTAGGGGCAGACAAGCGCAACGACGGATGTGCAGCTTCGGCCGGCAGTGTTCGCGCCGTACGCACCGGTGTTTCCGTGTTTACGTGTTTCTTCGTACCTCCCGTTGTTTACCCCAGCATTGTTACTGCTATAACCAGAATTGCACTAAATCTAAACGCAAATATCTCGTTCTGGAAACTTATAATCCGTGTTTTATTTGCATTGAATTTTGTCGGACTCAGCCAATCGCAATGAGCTGCCCAAATACATCATCAGTTTAGTGCGGGAAAGCAGCTGGGGTGCGCATGCGTACTTTCTGTTTTCCTCATTATGTAGCCTACTTAGGTGAAGTTCGCGTTAAAAGTGGTGTCAGTGTTATCCTAAAGAGGCAATCTTTCGAATGAACCAAACTTGTATTTTGTCTTCATGACCTTTTACCAAATGCATAATTTGTTTGAAGTTCACCCGCCGCGGTGGCTCAGTGGCTATGGCGTTGTGCTGCTGAGCACAAGGGCGCCGGCTCGATTCCCGGGCGCGGCGGCCGCTTTTCTGATGGAGGCGAAAAGCGAAAACGCCCGTGTGTTCGAGATTTCGGCGCACGTTAAAGATCCCCAGGTGGTCAAAATTAATCCGCAGCCCTCCACTCATCGCCTGTGTAGCGTCGGCGCGTTAAACCCTACAATCAATCCATTTGTCTGAAGTTTGAAATAAAACCAGTATAACTGGTATCCGGATTAAGCAGCCTTTTTAATGAACGAGCTGTCGTCACGATCTCTTTAAGGCGAATCTATAGGGCTGCGTATTGTAAAATGGCTTTTCCGGTATTGTGTGTTTCTGGTTCTGCACTGCTCAGGTAGGGTATGTGTGAGGGAAACCTCATTGGATTGGGATCACGTGATCAGCACAGTTATCCAAAGTTTTTGGTGTTGATGGTGGAGTTGATGACGAAGAGCCGAGAGTAAAACTTAACTGCTTTACTGCATGCATCGAGAGATGAACAGCGACTATACAGGAACAGCACCGCTGCAAGCGAGCTTACAGCCTGACTTAGTCATAGCAACGCTCCTTACGGAGGTCCAAAGCGATGTCACGGGGGTCACTGAAAGGGCATAATTTATACACAGAAGTGCCAACGGTTCCACCGCCTTCCAGCGCTTTGGACACTTCCCGAACAAAGTATAAACACACAAGAACTCCCTCCCCCGGTCTCGTGATGGCCGGCACACGTTGAGTCTGAGAGAGGGGGTAAAGGAGACATCAGCGGGTGGAGACTGTTCGCAGAGTCAAGTCTGAACACGACCCCACTAGAACCAGTTTGTTTGATTTTGAAACTTCCGCGAGCGTGAATCGTCGCCAACGAGGACCTGCGCGGCAGACACGCTCCGGCTTGTCGTAACTTGTTTGAGGAGGGAGGGCTTTGCCGCAACGCACGAAAACTTCACTGCCCTTCACCAAGCTTGCATTACGCGCGCACAGGGTAGTGGCGCGCTGAATCGTAACAACCCTCAGAGTTAAGAAGATTAAGGCATTAAGTTATATGCTGCAGTGATCTAAGTAGAACATATTTCCATAAACCTTTCGGGCTCCTTATAAGATTGCTTTCTATGCACGTAATGAATGCAGCCCGATCGCGATCATATGTTTTTTTACAGAGTAACCGGTATTCGTCAAACTTTAACTTCCATTTTACTTCCACACTCTTTTGAGCTGTTCTGTGGGCACGCTCTTCGCCTTTTAGTGACGACCGGAGTTCAATCAATCAATCAATCAATCAATCAATCAATCAATCAATCAATCAATCAATCAATCAATCAATCAATCAATCAATCAATCAATCAATCAATCAATCAATCAATCAATCAATCAATCAATCAATCAATCAATCATGCTTATTTACGTGCCCAGGAACACCCAAAGGCCTGAGTGCTGGCACACGGATAGTTACATAAAAACAAAATACAAGACCCATATTGCAACAAGCAAACGATCGACAAGACACACACAAATTGAAGCAGTGAAAATGACATAAATAAAACACAGGCGGAGTGAAAGGTGGTATAGGTAAAAAAAGAAAAAAGAAAGACGCTTGTGTGGCTCTGCTTGTTTTAAGGATTGCACAACAAGCAGGATTGCACAACAAGCACAACAAGCACAACAAGTTCTGTCAAACAAAGTTTGGCAGAAAAACGACAAAAACAATGGCAAGAGTATAAAGTCAAATGATAAGACGAACAAATCACAGGAAACAGTCTAGAAAATAAGCAAGTGTCAGTTGGTTAAACAGCACCGCGGAGAAACTAAATACCAGCAACCGAGAAAAAAAAGAACGACAGAGACATCATAGAAGCTTAACATACTGTATTGCACAGTTCAGTACAGTGAATTTTAAAGGACTTTGAAAAATGTCAAGGCGCCAATAATAATAATATAAATAATAATAATAATAATAATAATAATAACAATCAATCAATCAATCATGTTTATTTACGTGCCCAGGAACAGCCAGAGGCCTGAGTGCTGGCGCACGGGTAGTTACATGAAAACAAAATACAAGAAACATATAGCAAGAAACAAACAAGCGACAAGACACACACAAGTTGAAGTAGTGAAGATAACAGAAATAAAGCACACGCGGAGCCTGGGTACAGGTAAAAAAAAAAAAGATGCCTATGTTGCTCTGCCTGTGGTAAAGGCCACACGACAGGCAGAGCAACAAAGTTTGACAGTAATACAACAAAAACAATGGCAAGAGTGTAGAGACAAATGATAAGACGAACAAATGACAGTAAACAGTTTCAAAAATAGGCAACTATCAGTTGGATAAACAACCTCAGAGAAACCAAATTCAAGAAAAAAAAGAACGACAGACATATCATAGGTGTTTGACATACTGTATTCAACACCGCTGTACGGTAAATTGTAAAGGATTTCTGAAAGATGTCAAGGCGTTCAAAGAAGTGGTTGTAACAATTCTGTATTCTGCGCATAGGAGAATGACTGGAGTTGCGCGCAGCGGTCAAGAACGGGCGATGCGACCTGGTGGGCCTTTGTGGTACACTAAACTCTAAACAGTTAAGCAGGTCTGCGCAAGAAAGATCACCATGAACAATTTTGTGAAGAAATGTAAGGTCTGCACGCATACGTCTGCAGTTCAAGGAAGGGATGGAAGGGACTATGGGTAAGTAAGAATCAGGATGAAAACTGTGATTGTGATGACGGTGTTTAAATATGGATAAAAACTTTTTCTGCACACGTTCTATTAATTCACTACTAGATTTGGAGATGCCGTTCCAGGCAACAGAAGCATATTCTAACTGGGGGATACATATTGCATTGTATAGCATTAGAAATGGATGCGGAGAAGAGAATTCCTTTGTAATCCGACACACATTTCCAAGGCTTCGGAGTGCTCGCCGGGTGATGAGCCTAATATGAGGAGGAAAAGCGAGGGTACTGTCGAAAAGCACCCCTAGGTCCCTAATCTCCTCAACCCTTTGCAGAGGAGCTCCCTCAATACTGCAGGAAAACAGCAGACGGTGGGTTTTCCGGCTGTAGGTGACAACGTTTGTTTTAGTGGGGTTTAAAATTAGGCAGTTTTTCCTGCACCAGACCGATAATTCCGACACATCCCTCTGCAAGGCACAGCAGTCCTGAACACCGCTAATGTGTCTAAATAGTTTGACATCATCAGCATAGAGAAGAAAAGAAGAGTTTGTTAACACTGTTGAAACATCATTGATAAAGACAGAAAACAATAATGGACCCAGCACGGAACCCTGGGGTACACCACTTGTTGCAGGGTAAACACTAGACTTTTTGTAGTTAACATCTACATAAAAGGACCGGTCAAGGAGATAGTTGGACAACAAGGAAACAAGGCTTGCGTCTACACCGGACTTAGCAAGCTTGGTAATTAATAACTGATGGTTCACTACATCAAACGCCTTACTGAGGTCAAAATAAATAACGTCCAACTGGCCGTTTTCACAAACTGCAGCCGAAGCCTGTGTCATAAAGGTTGCAAGATTTGTGACCGTCGATCGACCCGAGAAAAAGCCGTGCTGATTTGGTATCACAACGTTCTTGACGCAGGCAGCAAGAACTTTGTGCAGAGCTGACTCAAAGAGTTTTGAGGCGACACAAAGGAGTGAGATCGGGCGATAGTTAGAAGCGGCTGACTTATCACCAGACTTAAATATTGGAAAAATTCGAGCGATCTTCCATGCGCGAGGAAATTTACCTAAAATAAGCAGTTATTATAAATGGAAGTTAAGACAGGCAAAAAAATGTTGCCGTAAGCCTTCATGAGGGCTGCTGGAATTCCATCTGCACCACAGGAAAATGATGGTTTCATCCGTTGAAGGCTATCATTGACAATTTTTTCATCGAACCTAAGTGTGTTAAAATTAGAGTTATTAAACGATAGGCGTTCGTCGTTGCCATCTGGCAGTTGAAAGACAGAATGAAAGTACTGAGCAAAACTGGTGGCAACATCCTCAACCTCTTCACCATCGGAATTAAGCAGGCTAACGTGTTCTTTAGACGCCTTAGAACGGCCGCGTACATACCTCCAGAATTCAGCCGGTTTCTGAGACGCAGCAGCCTCTAACGATTCTATATAGAGCTGGTGGTCACGCCGGTAGAGGATTTTACAAAGTGAGCGATACCGACTAAACTCCGCTTTCCACTTGTCAAGCCCAGAACGCTTGGCCTTTTTGTGGGCGCTACTTTTTGTGGGCGCTATCCTTAAGTTTAAGCGAACTTCGAAGTTCTTTAGAAAACCAGTGGGGAAATTTGGAAGGAAGAGGCTTATAACAAGGGATATACTTTTCCATGCCACTTCTGACGATTTCGGTAAAACGTCGAACCTGTTCGTCAACATCATTGACATCCAAAACACTAGACCATTCAGCAGATGAATAAAAGTGATACAGCCCAGCATAATCTCCACGCTTGAAAGCATATCGCGGGACTGCACAATTGTCAACACCGCCAGAGCGATGCTGGGTCGCGACCGAGACAGAGACAATAAGAGGGGGGTGAAACTTGTCGGGGTGCACAAGGGATATTTCGGAGGCACACACTTGTACGTTTTTTAAGTTTGAGAAGCACACATCTATAACATTACCACAAGAGTTTTCTATGCGGCAAAAGTGCTGCATGGAGGTGAACGACTGAAAATCTAATAGCATGCTGCATTTCTGCGCTGCATAATGGTTTTTGTGCTCAAAGGAAAGACTGTTCCAGCGAATACCTGAGGTGTTGAAGTCTCCAAGTATGATGAGCTTATGGTTGGAGTGTGCATGTGAGACATTTTCTATGGATGTGAGTGTTCGATTAAATTCAGAAGGTAATACATCCGGGGATATATAGAATGCACCGATGAGTAGCTTCTCGCCCTTCGTGAGGCCTACCTCAAGCCAGACTGATTCGTCTAGGGTCTCGAGGTCAGCACGCCGCATGCACTGCACTGAATAATCAACGGCAACGAGAACCCCGCCACCTTTTTGTTTAGGTCCAGTTAATTTTCTGTCGCTTCTAAAGATTTGATAGTTAGAAGGGAAATAGTCGGAAGACGAGATATCACCGGAAAGCCAGGTTTCAGTAATGACAACAGCAGAAAATTTAGAGCATACAATATTTCTAATAAATTCAGAGGACTTAGTTCGTAGACCTCGAGTGTTTTGATAGTATATGTCGAAACTCTCGTACTTACTGATCATTTTCAGTTATTTCAGAGCTGTGCAGCATACCAGGGTGGACCTTGCCTTGAAACGGCTTGAAAAGGCAGCCTTTTGGCCACATAGACGGGTCGCTCAGGCGCCTATTATAATAATAATAATAATAATAATAATAATAATAATAATAATAATAATAATCAATCAATCAATCAATCAATCAATCAATCAATCAATCAATCAATCAATCAATCAATCAATCAATCATGTTTATTTAATAATAAATTATTAATAATAATAATAATAATAATAATCAATCAATTAATCAATCAATCAATGTTTATTAGAGTGCCCAGGAACAGCCGAGGCCTTGGTTCTGGCGCACTGAGGAAGACAAAATGCGGCACTAATATACAGCAGAAACTCACAATATAAACAGTCAACAAGAAGAACGAGCGAAGAAAAAAAAAAGCAGTAAAACCCTAAGGATAATAAAAAGGTATTCCAAACACAATTACACGATTAAGAAACTCTAATGGTGGAATCAATGGCAAAAGTATATGGAACAATGGTCACGGCAGTTGGGTGAAGTAAGCAGACATAAAAACGTATTCGCAAATATAGGCGAAAACACAAAGCTTCAATTAAACATGAATGTATGAAACAAAATAGAGGAACTGATTTATGAAAAACAGCAACAGAAGATGGAAAGTACCAGACACATCACAATAAATCGGGTGCGATGGAAAGCAAGTAGCATACCGTAATATATGACAAGTCGATGAAGCAGTTACAGCCACAAAGTCACGAATATATTGGACTTACAAACCAGAAACAAGAACTATGAAGACATTTCATACATAAAAACCATATAAAAAACTTAAAACACAAAACAAAAACAACAACAATAATAATAATAATAATCAATCAATCAATCAATCAATCAATCAATCATGTTTATTTACGTGCCCAGGAACAGCCAGAGGCCTGAGTGCTGGCGCACGGATAGTTACATGAAAACAAAATACAAGAAACACATTGCAAGAAACAAACAAGCGACAAGACGCACACAAATTGAAGTAGCGAAAATTACAGAAATAAAGCACAGGCGGAGCCTGGGTACAGGTAAAAAAGAAAAAGAAGATGCCTTTGTGGCTCAGCTTATTGTAATGAATACACAACAAGCAGAGAACAAAGTTTAACAGTAAGACGACAAAAACAATGACAAAGTATAGAGACAAATGATAAGACAAGCATGATAAGTAAACAGTTTCAAAAACAGGCAACTATATTGGTTAAACAGAACCACAGAGAAACGAAATTTCAGCAATAAAAAAAAGAAAAACGAACGACAGAGATATCATAGATGTTTAACATACTGTGTTCAACAAAGCAGTACGGTAAATTGTAAAGGAGCCTTGAAAGATGTCAAGGCGTTCAGAGAAGCGGTTGTAGCAATTCTGTATTCTGCGCACAGGAGAATGATTGGAGTTGCGCGCAGCGGTCAAGAAAGGGCGATGCGACCTGGTGGGCCTCTGTGGAACACTAAACTCTAAACAGTTAAGCAGGTCTGCGCAAGAAAGGTCACCATGAACAATTTTGTGAAGAAATGTAAGGTCTGCACGCATACGTCTGCAGGTCAACGAAGGAATGGAAGGAACTATGGGTAAGTCAGAATCAGGACCCGGACTGTGATTGTGATGACGGTGCTTAAATATGGATAAAAACTTCTTCTGCACACGTTCTATTAATTCACTACTAGATTTGGAGATGCCGTTCCAGGCAACAGAAGCATATTCTAACTGGGGGATACATATTGCATTGTATAGCATTAGAAATGGATCTGGAGAAGAGAATTCCTTTGTAATCCGACACACATTTCCAAGACTTCGGAGCGCTCGCCGGGTGATGAGCCTAATATGAGAAGAAAAAGAGAGGGTACTGTCGAAAAGAACCCCGAGGTCCCTAATCTCCTCAACCCTTTGCAAAGGAGCTCCCGCTATACTGTAGGAAAACAGTAGACGATGGGTTTTCCGGCTGTACGTGACAACCTTTGTTTTAGCTGGATTTAAAATTAGACAGTTTTTGCTGCACCAGACCGATAATTCCGACACATCCCTCTGCAAGGCACAGCAGTCCTGAAAACTGCTAATGTGCCTAAATAGTTTGACATCATCAGCATAGAGAAGAAATGAAGCTTTTGTTAACACTGTTGACACATCATTGATAAAGATAGAAAACAATAGTGGACCCAGCACAGAACCCTGAGGTACACCACTCGTTGCAGTGTAAACACTAGACCTTTTGAAGTTTACATCTACGTAAAAGGACCGGTCAAGGAGATAGTTGGACAACAAGGCAACAAGACTTGCATCAACACCGGACATAGTAAGCTTGTTAATTAATAATTTATGGTTCACTACATCAAACGCCTTACTGAGGTCAAAATAAATTACATCCAACTGGCCGTTTTCACAAACTGCAGCCGAAGCCTGAGTCATGAAGCTTGCAAGATTTGTAACCGTCGATCGACCCGAGAAAAAGCCGTGCTGGTTTGGTATCAGAACGTTCTTGACGCAGGCAGCAAGAACGTTGTGCAGAGCTGACTCAAAGAGTTTTGAGGCGACACAAAGGAGTGAGATTGGGCGATAGTTGGTAACGGCTGACTTATCACCAGACTTAAATATTGGAAAAATTCGAGCAATCTTCCATGCACGAGGAAATTTGCCGAAAAGCAAACAGTTATTATAAATGGAAGTTAAGACAGGCACAAAAATGTTGCCGTAAGCCTTCATGAGGGCTGCTGGAATTCCGTCTGCACCACAGGAAAATGACGGTTTCATCCGTTTAAGGCTATCATTGACAAGTTTTTCATCGAACATAAGTGTACTAAAATTAGACATATTATTAAACGATAGGCGTTCGTCGGGACCATCTGGCAGTTGAAAGACAGAATGAAAGTACTGAGCAAAGCTCGTGGTGACATCCTCAACCTGTTCCCCATCGGAATAATAATAATAATAATAATAATAATAATCAATCAATCAATCAATCATGTTTATTTACGTGCCCAGGAACAGCCAGAGGCCTGAGTGCTGGCGCACGGGTAGTTACATGAAAACAAAATACAAGAAACATATAGCAAGAAACAAACAAGCGACAAGACACACAAATTGAAGTAGTGAAAATGACAAATAAAGCACAGGCGGAGCCTGGGTACAGGTAAAAAATAAAAAAATAAGATGCCTATGTTGCTCTGCCTGTCGTAAAGGCCACACGACAGGCAGAGCAACAAAGTTTGACAGTAATACAACAAAAACAACGGAGTGTAGAGACAAATGATAATACGAACAAATGACAGTAAACAGTTTCAAAAATAGGCAACTATCAGTTGGATAGACACAACCGCAGAGAAACCAAATTCCAGAAAAAAAAAAGAGCGACAGACATATCATAGGTGTTTAACATACTGTATTCTACAGCGCTGTACGGTAGATTGTAAAGGATTTCTGAAAGATGTCAAGGCGTTCAAAGAAGCGGTTGTAACAATTCTGTATTCTGCGCACAGGAGAATGATTGGAGTTGCGCGCAGCGGTCAAAAACGGGCGATGCGACCTGGTGGGCTTTTGTGGTACACTAAACTCTAAACAGTTAAGCAGGTCTGCGCAAGAAAGGTCGCCATGAACAATTTTGTGAAGAAATGTAAGGTCTGCACGCATACGTCTGCAGTTCAAGGAAGGGATGGAAGGGACTATAATAATAATAATAATAATAATAATAATAATAATAATAATCAATCAATCAATCAATCAATCATGTTTATTTACGTGCCCAGGAACAGCCAGAGGCCTGAGTGCTGGCGCACGGGTAGTTACATGAAAACAAAATACAAGAAACATATAGCAAGAAACAAACAAGCGACAAGACACACACAAATTGAAGTAGTGAAAATGACAGAAATAAAGCACAGGCGGAGCCTGGGTACAGGTAAAAAATAAAAAAAGAAGATGCCTATGTTGCTCTGCCCGTCGTAAAGGCCACACGACAGGCAGAGCAACAAAGTTTGACAGTAATACAACAAAAACAACGGCAAGAGTGTAGAGACAAATGAAAAAACGAACAAATGACAGTAAGCAGTTTCAAAAATAGGCAACTATCAGTTGGATAGACACAACCGCAGAGAAATCAAATTCCGGAAAAAAAAGAACGACAGACATATCATAGGTGTTTAACATACTGTATTCAACAGCGTTGTACGGTAAACTGTAAAGGATTTCTGAAAGATGTCAAGGCGTTCAAAGAAGCGGTTGTAACAATTCTGTATTCTGCGCACAGGAGAATGATTGGAGTTGCGCGCAGCGGTCAAGAACGGGTGATGCGACCTGGTGGGCCTTTGTGGTACACTAAACTCTAAACAGTTAAGCAGGTCTGCGCAAGAAAGGTCACCATGAACAATTTTGTGAAGAAATGTAAGGTCTGCACGCATACGTCTGCAGTTCAAGGAAGGGATGGAAGGGACTATGGATAAGTCAGAATCAGGATGAAAACTGTGATTGTGATGACGGTGCTTAAATATGGATAAAAACTTCTTCTGCACACGTTCTATTAATTCACTACTAGATTTGGAGATGCCGTTCCAGGCAACAGAAGCATATTCTAACTGTGGTATACATATTGCATTGTATAGCTTTAGAAATGGATCTGGAGAAGAGAATTCCTTTGTAATCCGACACACATTTCCAAGGCTTCGGAGTGCTCGCCGGGTGATGAACCTAATATGAGGAGAAAAAGCGAGGGTACTGTCGAAAAGCACCCCTAGGTCCCTAATCTCCTCAACCCTTTGCAGAGGAGCTCCCTCAATACTGTACGAAAACAGCAGACGGTGGGTTTTCCGGCTGTAGGTGACAACCTTTGTTTTAGCGGGGTTTAAAATTAGGCAGTTTTTCCTGCACCAGACCGATAATTCCGACACATCCCTCTGCAAGGCACAGCAGTCCTGAACACCGCTAATGTGCCTAAATAGTTTGACATCATCAGCATAGAGAAGAAAAGAAGAGTTTGTTAACACTGTTGAAACATCATTGATAAAGAAAGAAAACAATAATGGACCCAGCACGGAACCCTGGGGTACACCACTTGTTGCAGGGTAAACACTAGACTTTTTGTAGTTAACATCTACATAAAAGGACCGGTCAAGGAGATAGTTGGACAACAAGGCAACAAGGCTTGCGTCTACACCGGACTTAGCAAGCTTGTTAATTAATAACCGATGGTTCACCACATCAAACGCCTTACTGAGGTCAAAATAAATAACGTCCAACTGGCCGTTTTCACAAACTGCAGCCGAAGCCTGTGTCATAAAGCTTGCAAGATTTGTGACCGTCGATCGACCCGAGAAAAAGCCGTGCTGATTTGGTATCACAACGTTCTTGACGCAGGCAGCAAGAACTTTGTGCAGAGCTGACTCAAAGAGTTTTGAGGCGACACAAAGGAGTGAGATCGGGCGATAGTTAGAAGCGGCTGACTTATCACCAGACTTAAATATTGGAAAAATTCGAGCGATCTTCCATGCACGAGGAAATTTACCTAAAAGTAGGCAGTTATTATAAATGGAAGTTAAGACAGGCACAAAAATGTTGCCGTAAGCCTTCATGAGGGCTGCTGGAATTCCATCTGCACCACAGGAAAATGATGGTTTCATCCGTTGAAGGCTATCATTGACAATTTTTTCATCGAACCTAAGTGTGTTAAAATTAGAGTTATTAAACGATAGGCGTTCGTCGTTGCCATCTGGCAGTTGAAAGACAGAATGAAAGTACTGAGCAAAACTGGTGGCAACATCCTCAACCTCTTCACCATCGGAATTAAGCAGGCTAACGTGTTCTTTAGACGCCTTAGAACGGCCGCGTACATACCTCCAGAATTCAGCCGGTTTCTGAGACGCAGCAGCCTCTAACGATTCTATATAGAGCTGGTGGTCACGCCGGTAGAGGATTTTACAAAGTGAGCGATACCGACTAAACTCCGCTTTCCACTTGTCAAGCCCAGAACGCTTGGCCTTTTTGTGGGCGCTATCCTTAAGTTTAAGCGAACTTCGAAGTTCTTTAGAAAACCAGTGGGGAAATTTGGAAGGAAGAGGCTTATAACAAGGGATATACTTTTCCATGCCACTTCTGACTATTTCGGTAAAACGTCGAACCTGTTCATCAACATCATTGACATCCAAAACACTAGACCATTCAGCAGATGAATAAAAGTGATACAGCCCAGCATAATCTCCACGCTTGAAAGCATATCGCGGGACTGAACAATTGTCAACACCGCCAGAGCGATGCTGGGTCGCGACCGAGACAGAGACAATAAGAGGGGGGTGAAACTTGTCGGGGTGCACAAGGGATATTTCGGAGGCACACACTTGTACGTTTTCTAAGTTTGAGAAGCACACATCTAGAACATTACCACAAGAGTTTTCTATGCGGCAAAAGTGCTGCATGGAGGTGAACGACTGAAAATCTAATAGCATGCTGCATTTCTGCGCTGCATAATGGTTTTTGTGCTCAAAGGAAAGACTGTTCCAGCGAATACCTGGGGTGTTGAAGTCTCCAAGTATGATGAGCTTATGGTTGGAGTGTGCATTTGAGACATTTTCTATGGATGTGAGTGTTCGATTAAATTCAGAAGGTAATACATCCGGGGATATATAGAATGCACCGATGAGTAGCTTCTCGCCCTTCGTGAGGCCTACCTCAAGCCAGACTGATTCGTCTAGGGTCTCGAGGTCAGCACGCCGCATGCAATGCACTGAATGATCAACGGCAACGAGAACCCCGCCACCTTTTTGTTTAGGTCCAGTTAATTTTCTGTCGCTTCTAAAGATTTGATAGTTAGAAGGGAAATAGTCGGCAGACGAGATATCATCGGAAAGCCAGGTTTCAGTAATGACAACAGCAGAAAATTTAGAGCATACAATATTTCTAATAAATTCAGAGGACTTAGTTCGTAGACCTCTAGTGTTTTGATAGTATATGTCGAAACTCTCGTACTTACTGATCATTTTCAGTTATTTCAGAGCTGTGCAGCATACCAGGGTGGACCTTGCCTTGAAACGGCAATAATAATAATAATAATAATAATAATAATAATAATAATAATAATAATAATAATAATAATAATAATAATAATAATATTAATCAATCAATCAATCAATCAATCAATCAATCAATCATTTATTTAACGTGCCCAGGAACAACCGAGAGGTCTTGATGCTGGCGCACAAAAAAAAGAAACAAGAAAACTAAGAATAACACAATAGAACAAGATGACTGTTCAGAAGAAAACTATCAGAGATACAATGCGCACAGAAATATTTGGACGACAGGACAAAAGTAGATTAACACAGTATGAGAAATAGCTAATGATAATGACGAAAAGTCAGATAATATACATACATACATACATACATAGATACATTCAACAATGCGCCAGATAAACTAAAAGAGAAGGATAGAGCAAATTGCACATGTGCTGTTATCTTATAACGGTAGAAACCTTGGAGGAAAACGATGACTGTGACCCATCAAAAACATCAAGATCAAGAAAATAAAAATTATAAAGACTTTGTATCCTGTTGAGGGTTGAGTGCTGAGAGAGGCGGGTAGTTACAAGAAACGGCCTGCTCTCTCTTGTTTGCTTCCGCGGAATCCGAAAATTAATACTATTGAGCAGTATAGGACAGGATATAGTACCGTGAACGAGCTTGAAAAGAAAGTTAATAATCAATAATAATGATAATAATAATAATAATAATAATAATAATAATAATAATAATAATAATAATAATAATAATAATAATAATAATAATAATAATCAATCAATCATGTTTATTTACGTGCCCAGGAACAGCCAGAGGCCTGAGTGCTGGCGCACGGGTAGTTACATGAAAACAAAATACAAGAAACATATAGCAAGAAACAAACAAGCGACAAGACACACACAAATTGAAGTAGTGAAAATGAAAGAAATAAAGCCCAGGCGGAGCCTGGGTACAGGTAAAAATAAAAAAAGAAGATGCCTATGTTGCTCTGCCCGTCGTAAAGGCCACACGACAGGCAGAGCAACAAAGTTTGACAGTAATACAACAAAAACAACGGCAAGAGTGTAGAGACAAATGACAAAACGAACAAATGACAGTAAACAGTTTCAAAAATAGGCAACTATCAGTTGGATAGACACAACCGCAGAGAAATCAAATTCCAGAAAAAAAAAAGAACGACAGACATATCATAGGTGTTTAACATACTGTATTCAACAGCGTTGTACGGTAAACTGTAAAGGATTTCTGAAAGATGTCAAGGCGTTCAAAGAAGCGGTTGTAACAATTCTGTATTCTGCGCACAGGAGAATGATTGGATAATAATAATAATAATAATAATAATCAATCAATCAATCATGTCTATTTACGTGCCCAGGAACAGCCATAGGCCTGAGTGCTGGCGCACGGGTAGTTACATGAAAAACAAAATACAAGAAACATATAGCAAGAAACAAACAAGCGACAAGACACACACAAATTGAAGTAGTGAAAATGACAGAAATAAAGCACAGGCGGAGCCTGGGTACAGGTAAAAAAAATAAAATAATAATAATAATAATAATCAATCAATCAATCATGTTTATTTACGTGCCCAGGAACAGCCAGAGAACCTGAGTGCTGGCGCACGGATAGTTACATGAAAACAAAATACAAGAAACATATTGCAAGAAACAAACAAGCGACAAGACACAGTCAAATTGAAGTAGCGAAAATTACAGAAATAAAGCACAGGCGGAGCCTGGGTACAGGTAAAAAAGAAAAAAAAAGATGCCTTTGTGGCTCAGCTTATTGTAATGAATACACAAGCAGAGAACAAAGTTTGACAGTAAGACGACAAAAACAATGACAAGAGTATAGAGACGAATCATAAGACAAGCATGATAAGTAAACAGTTTCAAAAATGGGCAACTATATTGCTTAAACAGAACCGCAGAGAAACCAAATTTCAGCAATAAAAAAAAGAAAAACGAACCACAGAGATATCATAGATGTTTAACATACTGTGTTCAACAGCGCAGTACGGTAAATTGTAAAGGAGCTTTGAAAGATGTCAAGGCGTTCAGAGAAGCGGTCGTAGCAATTCTGTATTCTGCGCACAGGAGAATGATTGGAGTTGCGCGCAGCGGTCAGGAAAGGGCGATGCGACCTGGTGGGTCTTTGTGGAACACTAAACTCTAAACAGTTAAGCAGGTCCGCGCAAGAAAGGTCACCATGAACAATTTTGTGAAGAAATGTAAGGTCTGCACGCATACGTCTGCAGGTCAACGAAGGGAATGAAGGGACTATGGGTAAGTCAGAATCAGGATGAAAACTGTGATTGTGATGACGGTGCTTAAATATGGATAAAAACTTCTTCTGCACACGTTCTATTAATTCACTACTAGATTTGGAGATGCCGTTCCAGGCAACAGAAGCATATTCTAACTGGGGGATACATATTGCATTGTATAGCATTAGAAATGGATCTGGAGAAGAGAATTCCTTAGTAATCCGACACACATTTCCAAGACTTCGGAGCGCTCGCCGGGTGATGAGCCTAATATGAGAAGAAAAAGAGAGGGTACTGTCGAAAAGAACCCCGAGGTCCCTAATCTCCTCAACCCGTTGCAAAGGAGCTCCCTCGATACTGTAGGAAAACAGTAGACGATGGGTTTTCCGGCTGTACGTGACAACCTTTGTTTTAGCTGGATTTAAAATTAGACAGTTTTTGCTGCACCAGACCGATAATTCCGACACATCCCTCTGGAAGGCACAGCAGTCCTGAAAACTGCTAATGTGCCTAAATAGTTTGACATCATCGGCATAGAGAAGAAATGAAGATTTTGTTAACACTGTTGACACATCATTGATAAAGATAGAAAACAATAGTGGACCCAGCACAGAACCCTGAGGTACACCACTCGTTGCAGTGTAAACACTAGACCTTTTGAAGTTTACACCTACGTAAAAGGACCAGTCAAGGAGATAGTTGGACAACAAGGCAACAAGGCTTGCATCAAGACCGGATATAGTAAGCTTGTTAATTAATAATTTACGGTTCACTACATCAAACGCCTTACTGAGGTCAAAATAGATAACATCCAAATAATAGTAATAATAATCAATCAATCAATCAATCAATCAATCAATCAATCAATCAATCAATCAATTATTTGCGTGCCCAGGAACAGCCGGGGGGGCCTTTGTGCTGGCGCACGGAAACAGAAACACATGAAACATAATGTACACATCTCTCAAATACAAAATAAAATACAAAATACAAAAAAAAACAACTAAAGGATAGCTTATGTTGAAGTTACGGAATGAAAGTCATTTAAGTGCATGAACTCAAGGATAAAAGACAAATGCAGAATAAGAAAAGTTGGCAGTTACGCCAATACAAACTCACAGACATGTTTGCGAAACAGAGTAGGGCAATCATTAAATATATCAAGGTAATCCGAGTACCGATTGTACATGCATTGCAGTCGGAACACAGGGCACAAGACACGCAGACAATTGGGGTTGCAAAAGGTATCATGTTTCCTGGTCCACTTTTGCGGCACATAAAGACGAACATGTTGTAGCAGCTCACCACAAGACACTATGCCGTGCATAATTTTAAAGAGGAAGAGAATATCAGCCTTGTTCCGCCTGGAAGTTTAGCATGATAGCGTCAATGAAGAGGGCGATCCAGGGTTATAATTACTACTATCGCCAAAGCGATGGTTGAAGATAGATATGAACTTATTTTGGACCCTTTCTACAAGCTTACGGTTTGTTTTGCTCGTGCTGTTCCAGACAACAGATGCATATTCAAGCTGAGGACGACATATAGTTGTGTAGAGCTTGAGAAGAGAAAGCGGCTCCTTGAACTCCTTGGACACGCGACAGACAACGCCAAGCGATCGAAGAGCTCTACGAGTAATTACCTGAATATGTGGAGAGAAGCTCAGTTTACTGTCGAAAGTGACGCCTAGGTCATTAACCTCTACCACACGTGGGAGTAATTCACCGTTGATGTTATAGGGAAACAAGATGTTGTCAGTCTTTCTTGTGTATGTCATTACCTTAGTTTTAGGTGTATTAATGAGGAGTTTGTTGCATGAGCACCAATGCGAGAAGGACGAGATTGCTCTCTGGAGAGCGGAACAGCTGGCAGAGTTGGAAACAGATTTAATTATCTTTACATCATCGGCATATAAAAGAAAATTACAATCATTAAATATTGTCGCGACATCATTTATAAAGATTGAGAAGAGAAGTGGCCCGAGCACTGAGCCCTGAGGGACACCACTGGTGACCTCATAGGAAAGAGAAGACTGTCCATTTACATGCACGAAACATGACCTATCACATAGATAATTGCATATAAGAGATATCAGGGATGGTTGTATATCAAGCTCAGATAGTTTTTTGGCTAAGAGCTCGTGGCAGACGACATCAAAAGCCTTGCTTAAATCAAAGTAGACTACATCAAGTTGACCTCTCCCTTGCACAGCTTCCGAAGCATGCAGCATGAAGTTGACGAGATTGGTAGTGGTCGATCGGCCCGCGAAAAAACCATGCTGTTCAGGTATTAATGTGGTATTTATACTGAATGTGAGTAGTTTATGCAGTATTGACTCAAACAATTTAGAAGCAGCTCATAGAATAGATATCGGTCGGTAGTTCATGGGGTCCAATTTTGAACCTGTCTTAAATACAGGAACAACCCTTGCATTCTTCCATCGAGCGGGGAACTTGCCAGACTTGAGAGAAGTTTGAAATATACACGTCAATACTGGAACTAGGATATCACCAAACGCTTTCAGTACGGCAGAAGGAATGCCG
This sequence comes from Haemaphysalis longicornis, assembly GCF_048455015.1. NCBI lineage: Eukaryota > Metazoa > Arthropoda > Arachnida > Ixodida > Ixodidae > Haemaphysalis > Haemaphysalis longicornis. The sequence continues at coordinate 461,015,321 of NW_027526203.1, forward strand.
TCAGGGCCGCATGAAAATGACGATTTCAATTGTTTCAGAGCTTTCAAAACGAGACTTTCCGAAACCAACACTTCTGAGTTTTTACAGTAACCTAGAGATTGTGGAGGGGGGCAAGCTGCACTGTTGCATAATAATAATAATAATAATAATAATAATAATAATAATAATAATAATCAATCAATCAATCAATCAACCTTTATTTTCGGTGCCCAGGAACAACCCTAGGGTCTTGGTACTGGTACACCATATACAAATCGTACATAAAACAAACTGAAATCAAGACAACACAACACATAAAACCGTATGCATGAAAGAAACAATAAAGTAAAGATAGTTACAGTAATCTCAGAAAGCAAAACAGCAAAAAAAAAAAGAAAAGAAAAGAAACAGGAGACCTAGCGTTGCAAGCCATGACACTCGGACAGCGAAATGATCAAGGCACGTGAAAAACAGGAAATACTCTCTGAACATGACAGAGAATAAGTTATACGCATAACACGAAGGTTTTATAACAAAATGTTTCAACTTTGAAAGAAGTTCAGCATTACAAGCACTGGCACTCAAACCTACAGAAATTCAAGCAACGCAAAACCAGGAAATGTGAAAAACAAACAAGCAAGAACATGATATGCCTAAAATAAATACAGCACATAAATTTGCAATGACTAAAGGCACTTAAGCTACAACAGTTTTCAAGTCGTTTGAGAACAAAGAAAAAGAGCTCTGAAATATATCAAGACGATCAGAATATTCATTATATGCACATTGTATTCTGCAGATGGACGAGCGTCTTCTACTTAAAGCATCTGTTCTAAAAGTTCGAAATGTTCGGAAAAGTTTGTTCGGCAAGTTGACATTGATAAGTGTAACCAAGTCGTCACACAAAATATCCCCATGAAGAAGTTTATAAAGAAAGATAATATCAGCTCGCATTCGTCGACACCGAAGGGAAGGAAGACTTTTCAGAAAAGGCACACTGCCGTTAGCGTCTTCAAGCACATGACGGAAGCGGTGCTTAAAGATAAAGAGGAACTTATTTTGAACTCTTTCGATACGGTCACTATTGGACTTGCAAGTTCCATTCCAAACAATAGAGCCGTATTCGAGAAGAGGTAGGCAGAGAGCCGAATACAACTTTAAAAAAGGAAGAGGACCTTTAAACTCTCTAGAATACCTGCAAACAGCACCCAGACAACGAAGAGACCGACGGGTAATTTGTGCAATGTGGGAAGAGAAAGTCAGAGAAGAATCAAATAGTACTCCCAAGTCTCGAATTTCAGTCACCCTCGGCAATGCAGTGCTTGCAATTTTATAAGAGTATTGCAGCTGTTGAGTTTTTCTACTATAGGAGACAACTTTAGTTTTTGAAGGGTTCAAGATAAGGTCGTTTTTGGTGCACCAACGATGGAATGACGCTATATCAACCTGAAGAGAATTACAGTCCTGAACACTACGCACTTCTCTAAAGATTTTTATATCATCAGCGTACAACAAAAAAGAAGAATTTTGAATGGCAGAAGCAACATCGTTAATGAAAATGGAAAAAAGAAGGGGACCCAGAACGGAGCCTTGGGGTACACCACTGGTTGCTTTGTACCTAAATGATGTTTGACCGTTAACACTTACATAGCAATATCGCTCCTTGAGATAACAACGTATAAGACCCACCAACGAAGCGTGTACATCTAACAGAGTGAGCTTTGCAAGCAATAACGAGTGGTTGACAACATCAAAGGCTTTGCTCATGTCACAGTAGACCACATCCAGTTGGCTTCTACCAACGATCGCTGGGACAGCCTGCTCCATGAAGCATACAAGGTTCGTGGAAGTTGAACGACCACGCATAAATCCATGTTGATTAGGAATGAGGACATGTTTAAATGAGAAAGACAAGACCGTATGAAGAGATAACTCGAAAATTTTAGAGGCAGAACAAAGCAGCGAGACAGGCCTATAGTTTATAGCATCAGTTTTTAGGCCTGACTTGAAAACAGGGAATACGCGAGAGATTTTCCATGAGCGAGGAAACGTTCCCGACCGGAGACAGTTATTAAATATTGAAGTGAACACAGGAACGAATATATTTGCATATGTTTTTAGGATTGCAGCAGGAATACCATCTGGCCCACAAGAAAGCGAGGGCTTGAGCCGCTTGATGCTGGTCCGAATGATGTTCTCGTCCAGTTGTAAACAACCGGAGTTCTCGCCCTGGTGACAAGGGGCGCTGCTGTTGTCACTACCACCGCTAATCCCAAAAACAGAAGAAAATTGACGAGCAAAGCAGTCGGCCACCTTGACAACCTCATCTCCGTTGGAGTCTAGAAGACGAATAGAATCTTTAGTTGTACTAGATCTAGAATTAATGTATTTCCAGAAGGCTCCAGGTTGGTGAGTTGCTTGAGTTTCTACCGACGCCAGGTACGAAGTATGATCACGTTTGTGCAATATTTTACATAGGGCACGTAGGCGCCGGAATTCCTGAGCAAACTGGTTGGCACCAGAGTGCTTCATCTTTCTGTGCGCACGTTCCTTGAGTTTCAGGGCATCCCGCAATTCAGAAGAAAACCAGTGTGGAAACCTGAACCTCCTCGGTAAATATTGCGGGATGTATTCCTTCATACCCGAAAGCACAATCTCTGTGAAACGGTCGACTTGTTCATTGACATCAGTGTGGTCAATGACGGTCGACCAAGGGGCAGCGGAAAAGTAGCCATACAGCCCAGCATAATCTCCCCTGGCGAAAGCGTAATGAGGTTGCGTGTTGTTGGAATTTACGGAACGGTGGAGCAATGAAGGGAGGCAACAGGAAATAGAAAGAGGAGGATGAAATCTGTCCGGTATTACTAAAGAACAATCAGAGTGCAACACACTAACGCCATCAAAGTTCGAAAAGCACAGGTCCAGAATATTTCCACTGCAATTTTTTATGCGATTACACTGTGCCATAGAAGTGAAAGCCAAAAAATCTAGTAGCCTATTACCCTTCTGTTCAATGTGGTGGTTGTAGTGGGAACAAGTTAGCTGGCTCCACTCCACGCCAGGAGCATTAAAATCTCCAAGCAGGAGGACTTTGCGGTTGCCATGAGTGATAAGCACCTGTTCAATGGAGGAGATTAACTTATTGAACGCCTCAGGAGCTACATCAGGAGGAATCAGGAGGAATAATAATAATAATAATAATAATAATAATAATAATAATAATAATAATAATCAATCAATCAATCAATCAACCTTTATTTTTGGTGCCCAGGAACAACCCTAGGGTCTTGGTACTGGTACACCATATACAAGCATTCATAAAAACAAACTAAAATCAAGACAACACAACACAGAAAACCGTATATATGAAAGAAACAATAAGATAAAAATAGTTACAGAGATCCCAGAAAGCAAAACAGCAAAACAGCAAAAAAAAAAGGAGGCCTAGTGTTAGAAGCCATGACACCCGGCCAGCAAAACGTTGAAGGCACGTGAAAAATTGAAAATACACAAGCAAATACTCAATGCACATGACGGAGATAGATTATACACATAAAACAAAGGTTTTGTAACAAAATGTCAGGAAGTTTCAAAATGGAAAAACGAAGTTCAGCGTTACAAGCACTGACACTTAAACTGACAGAAATTCAAGCAACACAAAATCAGGAAAAGTGAAAAACAAACAAGCAAGATGATGATTTGCATAAAATAAATACGGAACAGAAATACGGCACATAAATGACATAAAGGCACTTAAGTTACAACAGTTTTCAATTCATTAGAGAACAAAGACAAAGAGCTCTGGAATATATCAAGACGATCGGAATATTCATTATATGCACATTGTATTCTGCAGATGAACGAGCATCGTTTACTTAAAGCATCTGTTCTGAAAGTTCGAAATCTTCGGAAAAGTTTGTTCGGCAAGTTGACATTGATAAGTGCAACCAAGTCATCACACAAAATATCACCATGAAGAAGTTTATAAAGAAAGATAATGTCAGCTCTCATTCGTCGACACCAAAGGGAAGGAATACTTTTGAGACAAGACGTGCTGCCGTTTGCGTCTTCTTGTACATGACGGAAACGGTGCCTAAAGATAGAAAGGAACTTATTTTGAACCCTTTCGATGCGGTCACTATTGGACTTGCAAGTTCCATTCCAAACAACAGAACCGTATTCGAGAAGAGGTAAGCACAGAGCCGAATACAACTTTAAGAAAGGAAGAGGACTTTTAAACTCTCTAGAATACCTGCAGACAGCACCCAGACATCGAAGAGAGCGTCCGGTAATTTGTGTAACGTGGGAAGAGAAAGTCAGAGAAGAATCAAATAGTACTCCCAAGTCACGAATTTCGGTCACCCTCGGCAGTGCAGTGCTTGCTATTTGATAGGAGTATTGCAGCTGTTGAGTTTTCCTACTATAGGAAACAACTTTCGTTTTTGAGGGGTTCAAAATTAAGTCGTTTTTGGTGCACCAACGATGGAATGACACGATATCAGCCTGAAGAGAATTACAGTCCTGAACATTACGCACTTCTCTGAAGATTTTCACATCATCAGCATACAACAAAAAAGAAGAATTTTTAATGGCAGAAGCAACATCGTTAATGAAAATGGAAAAAAGAAGGGGGCCCAGAACGGAGCCCTGGGGTACACCACTGGTTGCTTTGTACCTAAATGATGTTTGACCATTAACACTTACATAGCAATATCGCTCCTGGAGATAGCAACGTATAAGACCCACTAAGGAAGCGTGAACATCTAACAGAATGAGCTTGGCAAGCAATAACGAGTGGTTGACTACATCAAAGGCCTTGCTCATGTCACAGTAGACCGCATCAAGCTGGCTTCTACCAATGCCTGCTGGGACAGCCTGCTCCATGAAGCATGCGAGGTTTGTGGAAGTTGAGCGACCACGCATGAAGCCATGTTGATTAGGAATGAGGACGTGTTTAAGTGAGAAAGACAAGACCTTATGAAGAGATAACTCGAATATTTTAGAGGCAGAACGAAGAAGCGACACTGGCCTATAGTTCATGGGGTCGGTTTTTGGGCCTGACTTGAAAACAGGGAATACACGACAGATTTTCCATGATCGAGGGTACGTGCCAGCCCGGAGACAGTTATTAAATATTGAGGTGAACACAGGAACAAATATATTTGCATACGTTTTTAGAATTGCAGCAGGAATACCATCTGGCCCAGAAGAAAACGAGGGCTTTAGCCGCTTGATGCTGGCCCGCACGATGTTCTCATCCAGTTGGAAACAAGCGGAGTAACCGTCCTGGTGACAAGAGACGCTGCCGTCATCACTACCACCGCTAAGCCCAAACAAAGAAGAAAACTGACGAGCAAAGCAGTCGGCCGCATCTGCAACCTCATCGCCGTTGGAATCCAGTAGACGAATAGATTCTTTCGTTGTACTAGATCTAGAATGAATGTACTTCCAGAAGGCTCCCGGCTGATGAGTTGCTTTAGCTTCAACTGACGCCAGGTACAAAGCATGATCACGTTTGTGCAATATTTTGCATAGGGCACGTAGGCGCCGGAACTCCTGAACGAACTGATTCGCACCAGAGCGCTTCATCTTTCTGTGCGCGCGTTCTTTGAGTTTCAGGGCATCCCGCAATTCAGAAGAAAACCAGTGTGGGAACTTGAACTTCTTTGGTAAATATTGCGGGATGTATTTCTTCATACCCAAAAGCACAATCTCAGTAAAACGGTCAACTTGTTCATTGACATCAGAGTGGTCAATGACTGTTGACCAAGGGGCAGCAGAAAAGTAGCCATACAGCCCAACGTAATCTCCCCGGGCGAAAGCGTAGCGAGGTTGCGCATTGCTTGAAATTACAGAACGGTGGAGCATTGTAGGAAGGCAACAGGAAATAGAAAGAGGAGGATGATATTTGTCGGGTATTACTAAAGCACAATCAGAGCGCGACACATAATAATAATAATAATAATACTTTATTGCCCTTGGTTGTGACAATACAGAGTAGCGGGCCCGTCAAAGCCGATTTGGCTTGAGGGACTGGGCCCGGCAAGTCGACGAAGCGAAACAAATGAAAGGCAAAGTGGTACATGTAGTCGCCGAAAACTCAGAAGGAACGCATCAGATAAACATAAGCATGTATACACGAAAAACACTTGATAGGTTCAATAATGACATCAAAAGTTTTAAGTAGATTATACAGCATACCCATTCAACGCTTTCTTAAGTTTCATTTTAGAGGATGCATCAAAAATATAATCTGGCAATTCATTAAACATTTTTGGGACATATACACATCTTTGTGCCATACCGTATCGAGTACGAGAACGAGGGACAACAAAACGAGGATGATTTCGTACAACTCGAACAGACTTATGTTCAACCTTAAAATCAGAAACCCAAAAATGATTAATAACGACCGTCCGAATAAAGAGAGCATCAAATGAGGGCAAACACAAATGTTTGAAAATGTCGGTAGAGTTATACATGGGAGAACCGTAGGCTATAGATTTTAGTATGTTTTTTAGTATAGCATCAACTCGCGTTTTCCACCGTGAGGAACAGCTAGCGAAAACAGTGATCCCATACCTTAACACACTGTATGCGAGTGCATGAGCTACACTTTTTTTATATGCATGGGTACAAAAGTTTTCATATTAAACAGCAGTCAAAAAGAATTCCCAGGTATTTTACATATTCAACGTATTCAACAGGGTTACAATTGCAAGGGTGAGTATGACAATGCAAGTACACAGGAATATTAATCAAAGTAGTTTTTAAAGGGTTCCGGAAGCAGATCAATTTAGTTTTATTGGCATTTATAGTAATTCTGTTTTGTGAAAACCAACCTACAGCATTACTTATGTCACTTTGTAGAAATCTTATCGCTGTTCCATAATTAAGATGTTTAGCAAGTAGTACCGTGTCATCGGCGTACTGGAACACCTTGCATTTATAAATTACGGAAGGAAAATCATTCATGTAGATATTGAAAACCAGAGGAGATAAAATTGATCCCTGTGGCACACCAGTTAGTAAAGGAAGAGGACTGCTAAATTCTAGGTTGTTATCTGTAGTTACGACCTGATACCGACCACTAAGATATTGATTCAAAAGATCATAAAATGGCCCCCGGAAACCTAATAGTTGTAGTTTTTGTAACAATATTTTGTGGCAAACAGAGTCGAACGCTTTAGCTACATCTAAAAATAAAACACATGCAAAAAGATTAGAGTCAAAGGCGGAGTATAATTCGTCTGCAAATACTTCCAGCAGTGTCATGGTTCCTCGACCAGCTACAAAACCAAACTGCCTAGGCGAAATGACCGAAAATTTTTCAAGGAAGGAAGACATCGTCATCAATAAGAATTTTTCTAATATTTGGGAAAGGATTGGCAGTATGGATATGGGCCTATATGAATTAACATTATTTTTGGGCCCGGCTTTGTAAAGAGGCCGGACAATGGCGGTTTTTAAAGGTGAAGGAATGTCTGACCCATCGATAAAACCGTTTAGTATGAAAAGGACAACCCCCGATAGAGCCTCAAAATTCCTACGAAGCGTATCAATCGACATTCCGTCGCAACCGGCAGGTTTATTCGAACGAAAGCTGAAGACGATAGATTTCAGGTCAGACTTTGATAACCGCGGCAAAAATGCTGACGAAGGCAAAGATTCCTTAAGCGTGCATGGCCCGTCAACAAGAGCGGAACATTGAGGAACGTTTCTAAAAGCACGATTGAACGCATCTGCGACCTCTACCGGATCTTCACGGAAGGATTGAAAAACTGAATAGTTACTACGTTCCTTGCCGCGTAAACTGTTCACAAGAGACCACGTCTTTCTGGGATTCTTTGAGTGTTGATTGAATTGATTGAAAAAATATCAGCGCTTGGCTGCCCGTAAAAGGGCGACGACTCTGTTTCGCGCAGTTTTATGGTGTAAACGTAAGGCATGGTCTTCGGGTGAACGTTTCACACGCTTCCACAACCAATCTCTGTACGAGATAGCCTGAATTATCTCGGAATCTATCCAACAGCAATCCTTACGGCGTTTTTTCGACACAAAAACCGTGCTGGAGTGCTCAAATTCCTTCAACTTCTGACATAAATGTTCGTATGCGGTACCAGGGGAGCCGTTCAACATTACGGTTGACCAATCGAAACCAGACACCAGACCATCAAACTGTTTTTTGTTGACAAAAGAAAAACGAATTTTAGAATCATCAATACCTTCCTGTTTACGCCCCATAGTTAAACTCTGATTCGCTGAAATGCGGCACGCCACAAAATAATGGTCAGCCAACTTCTTAGTGATGACGTAGGAGGCAAGAGAAAAACTTTCGGCCCTGATAAAGATATGGTCCAAGCATGATGCTACTAGCTTATTGCAAACCACTTCTTCACGTGTGGGAACATTAATAGTGCTCTCAAGACCGTGGGAAGACAGCAACGATAGATAATCAGCAACAATATGCTGGTCAGGACGCAGTATATTTATGTTTAGGTCACCGACCAAACATAACTGATCCGCTGTGCCGAAGCTCTTAAAATTTTCTTCTAATTCAAGCAAAAACCTTGCGATGCTGTATGAAGGAGGACGGTAAATTGCGAAAAGTACCAAAGAAACAACACCATATGCCACTTTAATAGTAACGGATTCCGCGTGCGTGAAAGTAGCATCAATGTACGATACCTCAAAATGGTCGCGGACAAAAATAGCAATACCCCCGCCACGGCGGTTTGGTCGTGTTACAACGCAAGATTGGTAATTCGGCAAGGTGAACAAATGAATTGAAGACTCCGGAATGTTTATTTCTGGGATAACGAACACATCGACGTATCCAGTGGCAGCTTCAGCGATACATTTGAATTCATCCCAATATTTGCGCAGACTACGGATATTAATGTTCACGATGGTAAGATCCCGTCCGAAATTGCTGTTACCCAAGTCATCTCTAAAAGAGGTGAAATTCGCAAACTCTTGCGAAACAGGAGCCATGCAATTTATTGTATCTTAGTAATGTCGGACAGTTTGCTTACTCGGATGAGGGGAGAGTCTTCATTTTTTTTCGCGTAGATTTTGCCTGCTTTCGTCCAAGAAAAAAGATAGCCTTTGTCTTTTGCTGCCATTCTAGTGCGCCAGTAGAGATCGCGGTTAAACTTAGTCAAATTTTCGTTAAAGAACAGTTTTGGCAACGCCCCCGACTGGTGCAACGGTCGCAGTTTACCACGTGAGGCAAACCAAGTCTCCTTGATCGAAACTGACGCGAACTGCACCAGAACTACTGGAGTCGTTTCACGCTTAGCAGAAAGTCTGTGAACTGCCACCACGTCAGTGGTGGAGAAGCTTTGTAGCTTTAGTGCGACTGCTAGTTCTGAAATTTTTTCTCGCAAATCTTCATCTGGTTCAAGCGGCAGTCCATGAATCTCAAGGTTTGCTCTACGGTTATACTGTTCGCTGTCATTGACCTCTTCTTGCAGTCGCTGAATGTGAATGGCTTGCTCGAACACAGTCTTTTTCAAACCATTCAGTTCTTCTTCGCCTTTCGAAATTTTCAGCTGGTTAGCTTTTGCTTGACCTAGTACAGTATCATACTGCTTCGACGTGAAATCCACCGACTCCTGCAATTCCTGAACGTGCCCAGACAACCCTGCGAGTTCCGCTTTGAGAGAGAGCAGAGAATCTACTTTGTCATGCAGCGCTGGTAGAGACTGCAGACTCTTTCTAATCTCGCGAAGTTCGGTAAGCAAGTCAGCCTCAGGGACAGGACACTCGTCAACCTGAGAAATGTCAGACTGAGAGGCCGCCCCCTGACGCTTCTTACTGGTGCGGCAAGTCTTGCACACCCACGCATCCCTTTTTGCTTGTCCCATGGTTGTAAAAGTGTTAGCAGCAATGCCGGAGCAGGTTTGACCGATATGATAACAGTGGCCACATTCGGAACACTTCATAAATCTGCCATCACCCGGCACCGGCACTTGACACACAATACAACTGGCAGGTTCTGTCATTGTGAAAGACAACTTCACAGTTATGCAATACCAGTGCAGTCAGCGGCAAACATCAAGCAGAAAGATGCCAAGTTAACAAAGAACAGTGAGTACCTGTTGGAGTAGAAGGCGTCAGTATCTGGCAAAACTTTCGCCGCCGACTGCGAGGCACCGAAGAAATCCGCCCCCTTTTAACGCCGGTCACATGGTCCAGGTTTCCAATCGCTGCGCCGAAGTGCCGCCAAACGGAGCAGAAAGGTATGGTCCGCCGAAGAGCAGTCACGAAAAATCGCCAGCGAAGAAGCCCCGAAGTGTTGCAGGCGTCAGCAGGTCACCCGGTCAGCGTGATAAGCAGGAGCTCGATCGGACAGCGAAGCCAGCAGGAATAATCTGTTGGAGTAGAAGGCGTCAGTATCTGGCAAAACTTTCGCGTAGAAGGCGTCAGTATCAGTAGAAGGCGTCAGTATCTGGCAAAATAATAATAATAATAATAATAATAATAATAATAATAATAATAATAATAATAATAATAATAATAATAATGACAGGATCGAGTTGCTAACCTTTATTATTAATGGGTTGAGTATAACCTTTAATTTAAGCCCGTATGCAATTGCCGATGTGCAAATGAGAATTAGGAGAGGGGAAGGTCTAGACAGGCCCGAGCTACACCCCCAGTGCAATACTAAACGTGAAGAGTTGTAATTGAGGCAGTAAAGATTTGTCAAATGTACTGGTTCATGTGTTGCCTGTTGGGTGGGGGGAGGGGGTGCGGGAGAGTGCATTGTTCTGATCGATATTTAGAGACACATGAGGACAGTTGTTGCATAAAAGGGGCTGGAGGTCTACCCGGGGGATGGTTGTTTGACAGAATGTACATTAGGGGGAACATGATGTGCAGAACGGGAGGTTGCTAACTAGTTTGTTAATGAAGACAGTAGTGGGGGAAACCGGCGAGAATTTCTCGTGGGCGGACGTCTTGATATTTATTTATTTTTTGGCCATTTTTGTATAAAATGTAGTCGAATCTTACTCATCCCAACTCGAGGAGAACCGAACATTTCTCCGACTTACCTCCGAATATTATTTCTGAATTATCTTCGAATTGAATATGGATAACCTCCGCGTCACTCATTGTTTGACGCCGTGCCAAAGGTTAGAACAAACTACGACAAAACAGCATGGGAAAAAAGAGCCCAGCAACCAAACAGCAGCGCCAGTACAGCACAGCGACAAAACTGCGCGCTTATGAGTAATGCCTAAATTGGCAATTATGTACCGTTTTAATGAGTTACGACCATATTTAGGCGTGTAAAATGATTTCTATCACTCTGTACGTTTAGTTTTTCTTTCTCTCTCAAAAACAATGTTGTGATTTCGTCGCCTTTGGACACTACCTCAGCCTATTCCTCCTGGAACAGATATGTGACGAGCGTTTAAGGAAAAAAATTACCACTATTTGTTTTTTATCCTATTAGATTTTTGCTGTTTCAATAGATAATAGTTGGTGATACTTTTCCTCAAAAGGCACAGCACGTCATATTCATGCTTCTTGAGTGACGTGTCGTAAGCTGACACTATTTTGCTGTAGTTTACTCTAATAAAAAAAACTAAATTTGTTTGCCCACCAAGATATAACCCTCAAAATTTAGGCCATCCGGTAGTGCTGCGCTTAGTTCGCCCTCTGCTGAGAGCATACACATACAGATACGTATACCCATACATATAGTGTTTACGGGACCGCAGCACCAGTTCAAATGAACGAGATTCAACTGCACTTCCACATATCGGATCGCTTCAACGCAACGAAATGACTATACGAATCAGCATCGTACTTCGACACGAGACCGTCTGCCTGCAGTCACTCCGAATGCTCCCACAACGGCTCTTGAGTGTATTCCGGTTCTGCTGCACTGGTTGCACCTACGACGCCCTTTCCTCCAGATACTGATTTAATACAACGACTTCGATTAAAATTACCCAAGTAAGAAGACACGATCTGAGGCACTATAAGGGGTTTAACGTGCCGTGCCATTCATGGTTTCGCCTTATTTCATCACGTACTTAGGCATGTACGACTTAATACATGAAACACGTAAACGATTACTGAAAAGCTCAAGCGGGCAGTCTTCGAATGTGGTCAATGCTCTCCGGGGCCGCTGCCGCCGCTGGAGGAGACCTCTTCAGGCATCCCAAACAGCTAAGCAACATGATACATAAAACTTCAGAAGCAAGAAGGAATAAGGCTATATATAGCTCGAAACACACGCGCTCGGGGTTCGCGACGCCCGCTGTCGGCTGTCGTTTTGTTGATGTCTACGTGCTCAATGCTTTCCTTTAGTTTCTGATACAAGAATAGAAAAAAAAAACATAAGCTGGCCGTCGAACGTCAGAAGGACTGCGGCATAATTCAAATAAAAATATAGAGGAGACAGATGATGCAACGCGCTTATACGGCAACTGCAATAAAACGGAGAGTGGAAGTTCGGGGGCAGCTGGTGCATGACTGGCGACGTTTATCTTTATTCTTTCATTAGCAGTGAACGCGGCTCTTTTTACTTGATCTCGTCTCTTTTTGGCAGCAATAACCATGGCTGCTTCCGCATTGAAACCGGAAGGGCACGACGAGGCAGCGCTCGAAAGCGAAAACGACCACGCACTGGCGCGGGAATGGACGCACGCCGTTTGGTTCCCTACTGTAGAACGCAATGTGTACACTCCACAAAGACACGGAGAGGGGAGTTGGGGCCGGCCTTAAAAAAGAAAAAGAAGCCTGGAAGGGCCGAATTGCAAGGAGACGCTCGCTGTCCTAATCCGAGGTCCTCTGTCGCGCTCGGCGGGGGATAAACGGTGCGAAATGCCGCGGAAAGAAATCAATCACACGAGAAGCATGCCCCACCAGCGACGAGTGGGAGGGCGCATTGAATTTTTCACAGCGATGGTTTGGGAGGCGAGCATGGTGGAAGCTGAGTTGTGGGCCCGAAACGGCGCTGCTGCGACTCGGGGGGCCGTGTGCGCTTGTCACTTGCACGGGCAGCGAAGGGGCCGATTGAGGTGGGCTCTTCGCTGATGGATGCTCCCGATGGGATTTGAGTTCCGAGGGGCCCTATAAAGGATGCTTCTCGGGGACGCCTCCGGTAGAGACACGCACTCGGGTCGCTCGGGGACACATCTGCCACTGCCCAAAGGTGAGCGCTGCGCCCTCGCTCGGTGACCACGGGGAAGCTCGGGATGTCACGCAGCATTAGCCCGCCGGTCAGCATACGGTGTAAACGCGCGTCCCACTACATCGCGCGCTGACAGCCTTGCTGTAAGCACGTTTATGCAGTTAATGGGAAACCCGCTGCAGTCAGGGACGTTGATATGCAAGCAAGGCCCGGAAGGCTAGTTGGAAAATTTAACCTTCAGGAAAATGGATTCCGTATTTTGGTCGAAGTAACGCACTCTAAATCAGCTTTATTTATCATCATCATTAGTATCATCATCCTCATCACAGTCATTATTGGTCATCATTGCAATTGATTTAGGCCCCGGACCATTGTTCCTGCATACTGACATCAAAGCGGGTAGTAGGCCAGTCATCTGAAAGAAACCTTGCAGCGCTTTATACTCACCGTAAGCACCAGCTAAATGGGGATCCCCTCCAGGTCGACCGCCAAACGACATTTCCCGGCATTGAAATAGGGAGAAAACATTTTAATTAACACGATAGCGGGAGTGGAACTCCATGATGTCCCCTTCAAGTCCTCCTGGCTTTCCTTCTCCAGGGTACTTGCCTGTATCTCACTCACCGCCATTTATGCCTCTGGAAACCCTCCCCCACAGAAATAAATATAGCTTGGAGTGTATACGGTGGAGAACCCCGGGATGTTCAGACTTACCGGAGGTATTTAACGCGCCCAGAAATCTCGTGGGCACGTAGTGATTTTTGCTTCCATCAGCGGCACAGCCGCCGAATCGAACTGTAGGCGTCCATCGCAGCAGCATACTACGATAGCCACTGAGCCACCGCTCATGCCGTCATTCCGTTCTGAGATCGCGGGAAATTAAATAGAAGTGACATCACCACGAATTTGACCGAGTTTGACTGGATAACATTACAATGGGGGAGAATGTAACGTATACACTTATACGAAGAATTAAGCATCCTATCCTTCTAGCTCTGAACTTCTCATAAATGTCTACGTGGGAGTTGCCAGTTACACCTTGTTGTTTTCTTGTTAGTTTTGGCAATGCACTGCCTGTATTGCACTTCTTGAGCTGGAGTGTTTTGATCGTGGCAAGTAACAATGGATGAGTGGTTTTCTTCGCGGAAAGATCAGTTTCTAGGCACGTGTTACTTAGCATGGGCTTACACCTACGCAGGAGTTGAGGCCTTGTATATGCAGGTGTCCCGAACGATTGGGTTTCAGTGAGGCTATTGGAATACCAGAGATCTTTGGCCGCTGGTCAAATTTATTAAGCGGTTCACTCGTATGGCTCTGAACTGGCCTTCGCCCGGCCTGATTTCGCGTTTTCATGGCGCGTTCAAGCCATGAAAGCGTGACTCGTGGCAAAGCGTCGGCCAATCCCAAGCCGCAACTACGTGCAAACAGGTTTTGGGAGTGTGGCACCTACCGGTGATATGGGTCTTTTACGCTTAGAACAAGTGCTACTGGCGGTAAAGAGTGCACGGTATTTTAAAGCATGGATGCACAATATGCGACAGGCCGATAGATTTTTCCCCTTGGCTTAAGAGCCGATTTGTAAAGAAAAAAAAGCACAGGCGGTTTGGCTGCGCCCATCATGGAATATATTGCGAAAGAAGCGATACATTCCTGCTAAAAAGCGTCGTCCAATACACCACTGCGGGTATGTGATACTCTGTGGCTACGTAACACTCAGAGTACGCACACAGGAATCAAAGCGAGGTCACAAATTTCTGTTGGTTAACTCCATAGTGCTCGCACTCTAAGTAAGTGATTGATTTATTCGTCGATTGCATGCACCGCTGGAAGCAGTGTCCGTAGCAAAAAATGCTGCGGTAACATACATTACTGCATTGTTCAATAGCGGGTACGTGCTGTTCTACTGGCAATATGTGTCACATCGCAAGAATAACAGCAGCAACTGTTGGGTATGCATGGGAGCTTAGGCCTAAAGTTCCGCTTTCAGGTCATACGATACCGAGCGCTACCGCAGCTTGACGTACGACGAGTACTAGTTCTAGGGGGTAACAGTAGACAACGTTAGGCCTCAACGCGTGGCGTTAGGCTTAACGACCTATCTTAACGTTAGGTAAACTTGAAGTAGAGCCCTACGACGTGCCAAGCGACGTCATAAACATTGTACTTCGAGCTGCGGGCACCGGTTGACGACGAGAAAACCTCAAGGCATCACACTAGGCTTGACGTCGGCCGTCGCATATCCGCGTCGTTCCCTCCCTCTGCTGCGCATCAACCTATGCGCAAGTGGGTTATAAATTGTAAAATACGGGAGGCTTCGGGAATCAGGTTTCATGAACGGGGCTTCAACCCATTCCCGCGAAATCGGCCGGAGCGAGGCAGTGGTGCTTTTCGGAACGAGCACTTGGGTCGTGATTATAATGTCTACTCTGAGCTGAAAAAGTAAAAAAAAAAAAAAAAAAAAAACCTTAACGTGCAGGGGAAAGAAAGGCTCCTTTCGCGTATGATGATAAGTTGATATTGAGTGAGTCAGGCGAGAAGGCCTTTTATTCTGGGAGAAGGGCCCAAACACAAGAAGAGTCTCCGAACTACGGTGGTGATCATGAAGCGCCGCGCGTCTAAACGATGATGTGCTTATTATAAACGTCTGAGGTAGCGAGACGAAGAATATGCATGGATGGGTAAAAAAGGCAGGGACACCATGAATATATTTGGGGAGTAAAAAATATTGTAGCCAAAAAAATCAGAGCCATTCCCCTCTGCGAATCAGGATGACAAGCGAAGCTGGGCGCAGTGCAAGGAGTGCAGGAAACAGAACACGTTTGTTTGTAATTTGCGGTTCAGCATACTTCTAGCTGATTAGCTGAATGAAACTTGGAAAGACTGCAGTTTTAGTCCAGAGGACAAACATGGGGCTGTGCGTTTCCATCCCGCGTCATAGGCATCTTACTGTCTGCGTAACACACCAACCCAAACCTCCACGTTGCAATCACCCCCCCTCCTCCCCCCTCTTCCAACAAAACGGGTATGCCAACGGTGAGCGTGTGCAGCCTGCTGCGACTAGGGAAATGGGCGGCGTCGGTGGAGAGCAGCATTAAGTAGGGTTGTAACCATACCCCCTCCGTAGATGGCCATGGTGTACTACGCAAAGCACAATGTGGGAAAGTCAGCTTACAAAGATCAAGGTTTCATGGAATCTTTCAAAATCGGCTTCACCTCCAAACACGTACGCATTGCTAGAAAGACAGTGTTCCAGGGTAAATATAAGACATCAAAATATTCAGGCCCTAAAGCATTCCTTTTGTTTTTATAAATTTTTCCATACGCAGAACACAAGTCCCCAGGTTTTTCTTCCACAAGCAGAGTATTCGTTCCACAGGGGCGCGATACTGGGGGGATTAGGCATATACAGCTTCCTTGTAAGAATATTATAGTTGGGTTTTATCTTGCGCCAGATAACGCCTGGCCTCCGCGAATCGCACCTGCGGGTCGTGGAAAGCGACACCAGATAACGCTGGCCTCTAGGTACCGTACCTGAAGGGCCGGCTGAGGAAGCCACAGTTTTTGCGTTTATCAGCTGTTCACCGTTCGGAAAAATCAGCAACGATGCGAGGCTCAAAAATACTCGCAAAAAATGCCCCACGCTAGTTCATTCCAACCTAGGTAAGCCAGGATGAAAGCTTCGCGTTACGTAGATTCCCGAATACCTATCTGTGGGATCGGCCATATTTTTCCCAACAAATTTAAAAAGATTGCAAATAATTCATCAATTTACTCCTCAAACAGCTCTCCGCTATTTTAATTCAATAATCAAAACCGTTATCCCGCACTGGATCATTTTCTCATGACATCGTCTACCCAGAATTAAAAGGTAGTAAGCCATATTTGCTACATTTTCCTAGTCTTAATCCAAATGCCAACTTTTTTGCGTTTGTCTCCAAACACCAAATTCTAAAATCACGCCTGATTTCGTTTCCGCACGTGTTCCACAACAGCGGTCGTAAGAGAAGGGGGCTGTAGAGTCGGCCACCCCAATGACACAATGTACTTTCTACTCGGCCGTGCTTTGTTGGTAGGGAGTCGCATACGGCGCGACGTTGGCGACGGACTACAACATGCATGTGCCTCAAGCCTCTCTTGGGGGAGCACATTTTGTGACCATCACTGCCTTTTCCCGCACCGTCTGCGCAGATGGCACCTCTGGGCTTCTTGTTGCTGAGTTTGGCAGGAGTGACCAGTGCGTGTTTCATCACAAACTGCCCGCCCGGAGGCAAGAGATCTGCCGAACCATCAGCTGCCCGGATGGTGAGTTGTACCAAGGCATCAAACAGGCCTGAAGCCGTCGTTGCTTTGCTGCCATTTTGTTTTGCCCGCCGTCTGAAAGTTCTTGCACCCTACCCCGGACCTTCGTTTCCCTTGCTGTAAACACTAAGGCGTTACTTGATAGGATATCACAACTACTTAGTATCATCATCATAATAATCATCATCATCATCATTGTCGTCGTCATCATCACCAGTACCTACGCCCACTGCAGGGCAAAGGCATCTCCTATTAATCTCCAATTACATCGGTCCTGTGCCAACTGTGACCAATTTATCCCCGCAAACTTCTTGATCTCATCTGCCCATCTAACTTTTTGCCGCCCCCTGCCACGCTTGCCTTCTCTAGGGATCCACTCTGTTACCCTTAATGACAACCGTTATCTTGCCTCCGCATTACATGCCCTCCCCACGCCCATTTCTTCTTCTGAATTTGTACTAATATGTCCTTAACACGCGTTTGTTCCCTGACCCACTCCGCTCTCTTCTTGTCCCTTAATGTTACACCTATCATCTTCCGTTTCATTGCGCGCTGAGTCGACCTCAATTTAAGTTGAACCCTCTTAGTGAGCCTCCAAGTTTCTGCCCCGTAGGTGAGTACCGGTAAGATGTAGCTGTCATACACTTTCTTCTTAAGGGACAACGGTAGGCTGCCATTTATTATCTGAGAATGCCTGCCGAATGCAGTCCACCCCATTCTTATCCTTCTAATTATCTCTGCCTCATGGTTGGGATGCCGGGTCACAACTTGGCCTAAGCTTCGCTTATCACTTCGCTTATCACATTATTCATATTATCATTCGCTTATCATAATATTAGCTTATCACTTCCACTGCCTCGCCACCTATCTCAAACCGCTGTGCTGCCTCGAGGTTATTGATCATTACTTTAGTTTTCTGCATATTAATTTTCAGGCCCACGGTTCTATTCGGTTTGTCCAGTGTGGTAAGCATGCTTTGCCGCATAGTAGTGCAGGTATGTAGGTATAGGTATAGTAGTATAGGTATAGTAGTATAGGTAGGTACTATACTTAGTGGTATAGGTAGCTGGAATAGTTGATGAAATGTGCTCGTTCAATTTGCGGATAGAAATCACCTGGGGGTAACGAATACATTCTTCTTCCAAGGAATGAACACGAAATGAACATGGGAAAAAAAAATGGTGAAACTAAAAAGGGAATTGACTTCATTACAAGCGCCAATCTCAGTATTGTGCGGGACATCAAAGCACTAGGCACGGTAAACACATTAATCTCTGTCTGATGAGATGAAGAATTAGGATAGATCTAAGATAAGAGGGTACAAAATCAGTTAAAAGAAAGAAACCAAACCTCAATCAGTAAGAGACAAGGTGAACTAGTTTGGAGTAAGGCCTTGGAACAAATTTGCGATCCTAACCGAAGAGGACAAAAGCGTATAGACACTAAATGACAACCTAACTACGGTAAACACCGATTCAGCACTAGCCGTAGGATGGCGGGAGCATGGGCGGCAAACTAGTAAACTGTCTAAAAAAACGAAGCAACAGATTAAAAAACTAAGGAAAATGAAGCAGTCAGGAACGAAAGAGTGAATCGAATTGGTGAATTGTCTAAATTGATTAATCACGTTTCTTAACGTTTAATGTTTAACGTTCATTTATATTAACGTTTCTTAGTGGGTTTATTTCTAATAAGCACATTATTTAGTTCGTTTCTGACTATCATCTTCCAGTTCAGCTTAGAGCCCTATGTTCATTTTTTTTTACCTTTTTAGGCCCTGTACCAGCTGCATGGGGGCACACGCTCCCCGGTGTCGCCGTTGTAGTTTCCACTTGACAGTGATGACTCGTTTCCGCAGACGCGTGATAAGCACGGCTCATAAGTACGGCTGAGGCCCACGACCGCAGCGTATGCCTAGCGCCCACGGAAAATCGCTTAATGAGCGTAGGAATTCCCTCGCGTTAATATAGATCTAGACGACCCTATTACAGGTTTTCAGCGTCCTGTAGTCACTCTGAGTGACATTAGAAATAGTTGCTCCTAGTAGAAAGTGGCCACTGTTAGCCAAACCTGGGCAGGTGTATACAGTACATGGTATTAGCTGAGGTATTCCCACAATGCATAGAGTGTCGAATCTCAATTGCTTTTATAGATAAAGCATGCGACCTATAGTTATCAGGTGGGTGGTGTTAGTCTTTGGTCGTCTTAACAGGGCTGCTTTGCTTCTGTACGTATTTGGGTGATAGAAAATAAACATTTGTCTTAGCAGTTTGGGTCGCTGCAAAGTGCTAGGATTTGTGGTGTTTCGTTCTGATTTCCGGCGCCCGGATTCTTGTTACTCGGGCGTTCCCACAATTCCTTACCCTACCCAAACGCTTGAGCACAGCCAGGCGGGTTAGCATCTTTTGGATCGTGCGTTAGCTTTCATGGTGACATGTACCACTTCTACAGAATTTTCGCTGAGAACGTGGACTACTGCGGTGCTCTTGAAAGTACTAGGCCGCTCTGCTGACATCCACGCCATGAATTGCCTTGCGAGTGGGTGGAAGTTTCTCCGAAAATGCAGAGCTTTGTTCTTTCTAGGTCCGTTCCTGGTAGGGTTCATGTTTCTCCGGTGAAACGTGCATTCTAGTTGTCGAGCCTGGTTACAGAGACATACACCTCTTACCCTGGTATTCTGAGTCCTTCCTTTACCTGACCCTCCAGTGGAGGGGATCCTTGAAATCTATTTGCCCATGCATTAGCATTGCGGAATCCTCTCCTCAGCCGAGTGGAGGGAGCAAATGGAGTGGAGGAGGGACTCAGAATACGGCCCTTAGTCCTCCTACCATACCCTTGCTAGGTTGCAAGTCCAGGGGAAGGGGGGGGGGGGAGAGAAAGATAGATAGATAGATAGATAGATAGATAGAGAGAGAGAGAGAGAGAGAGAGAGAGAGAGAGAGAGGGAGGGAGGGAGGGAGGGAGAGAGAGAGAGAGAGAGAGAGAGAGAGAGAGAGAGAGAGAGAGAGAGAGAGAGAGAGAGAGAGAGAGAGAGAGAGAGGGAGGGAGGGAGGGAGGGAGGGAGGGAGGGAGGGAGGGAGGGAGGGAGGGAGGGAGGGAGAGCAAATTCTAAGTAAAAAAGCAGATAGGTCGCCCCCATGGCACAAGCTCGCAGCTACTTTATGTGTGGAAAGGGGAAGGGGAAAAAAGCTTGTATATATGATGGCAGAGGTGAAAATGAGGGGTAAATGAGGGCTTAGCTATGCACAAAAACATGAATGCCTACACACCACACACAGCTCCCATACACGTAGACGGGGCCTGAGCTCCAATCTAGCTGCCTTGAAGCCACTGCCTAGCAAAAATGTCAGCACTGCCTCGAGAGCTCGCAGCGAGTACAGCCAGGGGCCAAGCGAGAAAGATTACGCAGCCAGGATCAGTCTGCAGTTCATCGTGGACCGCAGCCTCTGCGGCTGATTGGCCAGAAGAACAGTGACTCTGGGAACTATCGTCTTAACAGTTCCTGTCTGTGACAGTCCTCCAATTGTGGTAGCGATTGAAAGTACAAGAGTAACACTCGTGGGTTTTATAATTAGGCCACGAACGTTGAACGAGGCCACGTTTGAAGCTTTAATAATGATTTTGCTTTCGTAAGTTCTCTATTAGATGGGTGATTCCTCAGCATTTTAATATCGCTAATTAGATAAACCACGAATGGGGCAATTGGACTTTTGCCATCACTAGTACTGAAGGCCTGTTAGACCAGCAGCACGTATATTAAGAGCTGGGCGTTATTCATTGGCAGTGACCAACGCAGATTTAATTTTTTACTGATAACGAATACCGAGCATTCCTCACTTGTGGAATTCACTGCATTTTTGCCGTTGTGATTCACCATTCAGGTGCACTGTGACGAAGCCACAGCACAGAGTTGGTCTCTATAATGTTCAATTTCGGGTTTATAGCAATTTGTTCCGTAAATCGGGACATTCTACCAATTAGGTGTTATTGAGTTTGAAGTGTAAATTGTGAGCGTTGGCCTCCTGCCAGCCGCGACCAGCACTGAGGAAGCGCGCGTGCGCGCAGTGCCCTCGGTGCGGTCCAAGTGGCCGGGGCGTCTGCTACAGCGCGGACGTGTGCTGCACCAGCAGTAGCTGCGTCATCAACGACCCCCTGCACGTGCTGCCGTGTCGTGCTGAAAGTCTGCGAAGCCACCTCTGCCAGGTTCCCGGAAAACCGTGTGGAAATTACGGACACTGTGCCAAGACAGGATTCTGCTGCGGAGCAGGTACTGCACCTTTCGCTGGTCTGCCGTTGAACCGGTGGAAATGGGCGAGTCGTGTTGAGTAGCAGTTTTCATGTGTTGCGGCACTTCGGCTTCCAAAGGCAAAAAAAAAACAAAAAAAAAACAGGGACTATTTAAGATTCATTAGCCAGGGTGGCTCAGGGGCTAAAACGTCGCGCTCTAGAGCGCGAGGTCGCGGGTTCGATTCTGCAACGTGGCTTCTTTTTCTTTTATGGCGGCAAAAAAAAAAAAAAACGTGGGTGTGTCGACAATATCCACAGGTATATAAATTAGTCTTCAGCTATTCCCTACAAAGCTGTCCCCTTCAAAAACGAGGCCGGTATGTCTTGCAGTCAGTGTTAGAACGTTTGCAATTTTGCCGCAATCCCACTTTTATTACTTGAGACATCCAATGCTATATAAAGAAGCGTGGTGTTTCGCTCCCACTCTTAGCGAGTTACTTATAGCCCATTTTGACCGTGGCATACGCCCATGAATAGCAAGGTGGCGTGGTGAAAAAAAAAATTGGTTAAGTCGCTGAATTCTTAATTTTTATTGACTACCTTTGATTACCTATTCATTGACTACAGCCCGCGAAGTACACTAAAAAGCGCTGGATAAAGTTTTCTGAGTGTGCTGAACGTGTGCTCTACAGCCTCCCGCTTCTGTGTGCG
Source organism: Haemaphysalis longicornis (assembly GCF_048455015.1). Classification (NCBI taxonomy): domain Eukaryota; kingdom Metazoa; phylum Arthropoda; class Arachnida; order Ixodida; family Ixodidae; genus Haemaphysalis; species Haemaphysalis longicornis. Next base: position 461,037,690 of record NW_027526203.1, read on the forward strand.
AACAATACATCTTGGGCAAACCAGGTGTTGCCTCAAGGAACGGTTACGTGAGCACAACACTGGCAGCTGCAGTTTCTTGGCCATTAATTGTGATAAATGCGACTGTAAACGTAAATGTTCTGATAATTGCACTATTCTGCCTCGTAGTACAGAGCACAGCTTATTTGTGATATCACGGAAGTCGATGTGATTGCATGACTCAGCGATAAGTTCGTTAGTTTCCTCCTAACTGGCACTCACTGACAAGGAACTTTCTTGGAGCCAGCATTATTAGTCTCATAAACGGTCATCTTGCGTACGCATGCGCAGTCCACTCTCTTTCAACACATGCAGCGGCAGAGACACAAAAAGGTTATGTAGGCGTTTGCGCTGCGTGTGTCTATTTCTCGCGCGCACGTGTCTTTGTTGCTCAATCATGCTCAAACCTTCCCTACGGTATGCCTCGAAAACTCAGGTGTAGCTCTATCGTGTAAAGCCACAAGTCTGAATTTTTCAGGTTCCTAGGCTACATACAGATGCAAATTATTGACGCAAAAATGTAAACGTTTTGCCCCGCAACCTTACACACAGATTCTCAACGACTTCAGGAGTTATTAAATTTGTGCCAAGGTAGGATGGGGTGTTCGAAGAAATCTTACGAGTAGTTTTTCGGGCCAACATTAGGCACTAACAAGAGAAGTGAAGGAAGGGAGATTTTATCTCTGTATTGAACCAAATAAACGAAAGACGCAGTTTTGAATAATAAAAAAAAAACCCAAGTCCGACGTCCATATCCCCAACGCGTTGTCGTTTTCTCCAAAAAATTTAAGAAAGAGAAACCGCCGCTTGGTTCAGTTTAAAGTACCGATCACAAGTTATCGATAATCATAGTAGTTTTGATACAAGTGCATTTTTTGTCAGTCATTCAAAACACCGATACAAGGTACTTCCACTTGTGCACCTTTTATACAAGGTAGTAGGTGGCGCTCACAGCGTATAAGGTGCATATATCGCCAATACTTGCACACTTCAGTTACAAGTGCCGGTCATCAGTGTACAAAACATGGAAAATTGATCTGTTTTTTCTTGTGAGCTTGTACACCGTATAGGGGCCGTTATCACTGCCAGATACGTCGCTCCGACGTTTTTACAGAGATAGAGATAGAGAGAGAGAACGTGCGTGCTCGACTGAATGAATGACATTTATTAAGATTGGGGAGGCCACATGGCCGTAATTGGGGAAGGGGAAGAAGGGAGGAGAGGGAGAGGGGATCACTCAATCGTTAGAGATGACTCGTTGGAGATAGATGATCAGTGATTTCTTTGGGAAGGGGGGGGGGGGGGGATGTGGACCCCATCTCACACTACCCTTGTCAGGCCACTCTTAATGGGAAAAACACCTAGAGCATGCAGAAAATGTGGGTCGTCGTACGGGGGTCATCAGTGGTCGAGTTGGGGGGAAGAGCACTAAGCAAAGAATCGCGTGAAGATGCGAAATCTGCACAGTGCCAAGTGAGGTGCTTGAGGTCTGAAAAAAGATTCTGCTGGCAACGGGGACAGTACGGAGAGGCTGAAGAGTTCAAGTGAAACCATTTCTGCAGTGTGGAGGGTGTAAGGACAGCATTAGCGATTGTCTTATTAACAAAGACTTCTGCGGAACGGGGTAGAGTGGGGACACCATGCAGGTAGCCCTGCAGAGTCTTCTCAGCGAGCCGCTTTCTGCAAGAATGTTTAGCATGATCCAGTTGGAGGCGCGGATGTAGACCTGGATCAGGTGCAAGATCGGGAGCAATCAAGGGAGGTGTAGAATGAAGGCTCTCCCGCGCTGCATTATGAGCAGCGTGATTACCGACCCCCTGGCTCACATGCCCCGGAATCCAGGCTACGCGGACTTGTGCTCCGTTTCGGGCCAGTAGGTTTACCATGGCCTGGGTATGATGAACGGTAGGGTGATCAGAGTAAGCCTTATTGAATTCTCTGATGGCGGCGTGGGAATCAGTAAGGAGGCGGACCCTGGGTGGTGGTCGTGCACGAGCCATGTAGGTCACGGGATCCAGGGCTCCTAGGAGACCATGGAGCTCGGCTTGGAGAGGTGACGGGGCGATGCCGCTAAGGTCCGGGCGTTCTTCGCAGTGCCACGCCAAACCGATAGAGTTGTCTTGTAGGCTGGCGTCTGTAAATATGTCCACCTCGTTTGGTAGCCTCTGTGCCATGCATCGGCGGAGAGCGCGCAGACGTGGAATGACGCTAGCTCGAGGGATAGCCGACGGCTGCGAAGAAACCACGGTACCTCGAGCCCAAGGTGGAGGGGGAGGAGATGGCATGGGTCTGACTGGGTGCGTTTGAGAGTCCTATGCAGTAATAGCAGCACCCTGGATAGTGAGCGTGAGCCGGAGGTGATGGTGCTTCCGGGTCTCTTCAAGAATGTCTGGCAGGGGAGGCAGAGCAGCAGCTTTCTCTAAAGCGCAGATCCTAATGTGCCGTGGGAGGCCTGTGATCGTCCGCAGGGACGCACGATGAAGAATTTGTAGTTGCTTCATGTTAGTTGGACGGAGGTCCTACGCAGGGGCGCCGTACAGAATTCGACCAAGTGCAGCTGCTCGAGTCAGCGCGAGGCAAGCAGCCTCGCTAGCTCCACCATACTTATTAGACATCCTGGTGATCAAATGCAGCATTGGTTTCCAGTTGCGTCTAAGTTGAGTGATCCAACGTCTGGCACTGTTGTGGCTGCCCAACGGGATTCCCAAGATGCGAACCTGGTCGCACTTCGTTTGGATTGGCGTTCCGGCCAGGTAAATAACATAATGGAAGTGAGATGGCGGGTTATGTAGCCCATGAACGAGTAAAAACTCTGTCTTGTCAGGAGCCAACTCTAACCCAAGTGAAGGGAGGCTTTGGGCTAGACTAGCAGCCGCTACTTGTAGTTCAATAATCATACTTTAGACGTCTGGATAGTCAGCTGCCTCAGTCCACACCGTGAGGTCATCAGCGTAGATTGCAAAACGTGATGTGGTATCGGTCTCTAGCTGACGAGTGATTCGAGTCATTGCCAAAATAAAAAGCACGGGCCTGAGGATGGAACCCTGGGGCACCTCCCTAGCCAAGAAATAGGTTCTGGGGCGCTATCCCGGCTGCGTGCCACTAAGCTGAATACGCCGATTTTCCAGAAAGGATTTTATCCAATTTTGAGCCCGTTGGCTTGGATATGCAGCAGCCAGTTCGGTAAGAATGGCGGCTTGACTGACATTATCAAACGCCTTTCGCATGTCGATGGCTAGAACATAGTCCGGGTTACCGGCACGCGATTCACGGGGAATAACTCTGCGTAGGAGCCAAAGGCAGTCGTGGGTGCTGAGATGCGGACGAAAGCCAGTTTGGGATGGATGAAACCAGGGCTATACGTACTCGAGATAGTGTTGCATTCTGTTGTTGATTATTCTTTCGGTAAGTTTACACAGAGTTGGTGTGAGGGAGATGGGGCGCAGGTTAGAGAGCTGAGCCGGATCCTTGTTGGGTTTGGGAATAGTGCTAACCAAGGTCAACTTGAGCGTGTCGGGAACAGTCCCTGTCGCCCAGTGGTCATTAATGATCTCAAGGAGTACCAGCTGGGTGTTCTCGTCCAGGTTACGGAGGTTCTGCCATTTAAGACCATCATGGCCAGGCTCAGAATGGAGTTTTCCTTGGTGAAGAGCGGCCTGAAGTTCAGGAAGAGTGAAAGGGCTGTCTAAGTCCTCATCAGGGGATGAAATTATATTGGCAGGAAGCGGGGGGTGCGTGGGGGAAGAACGTAGTGATGAGGTTATGTTCCACAATGTCAGGCGGATTTTGTAGGGCGGCATTGATCGCGCAACACAACTTTTGATTCAATATTTCCGCGCTCCCATTCATCCCGATCGACAGTACTGCTAATGGCTTTGTAGTGCATGCACTGAGGCAGTCGCGATTCTTCAAATGGGTTCACAATTGGGCACGAAGTCAGAAGTTGTTTTTAACGGGCCGAAAGTGTCGCACGGCATATTTGGCAATATTAAAAGGAGAAAAGTACCACAAAACCGGCGTTTTTTTACTTCAACGAATTCGGCAATTTCGTCTGCGCCCCATGTTTCCTGGTTAACACGGAAAAAAATATAAAGAAAATTCATTACCGAGGTGTATACAACACAGTTCAACACAGAAGGCAACAACACAGTTCACGATTGTGATGGGAGACTTTAATGCAAAGGTCGGTAAGAAGCAAATGGGAGAAAGGTCATTGGGAAACTTCGGAATAGACCACCGCAGCAGTTGAAGAGATATCCTGGTGGGATTTGAAGAAAGAAATAATCTGAGGTTGATCAACATATTCTTTTACAAACGAAAGAATAGGAAATGGACATGGAAAAGTCCCGATGGTACAACAAAAAACGAAATTAACTTCATTTTTAGTGACAACCCAGGTGTTGTTTAAGACGTAGAGGTACCAAGTAAGATTCGGAGAAGCGACCATAGGATGGTTAAATGCAAGGTAAGGCTGAATCTCAAAAGAGAAAGGAGGAAACTCTCGGTCAAAGCCAGTTCGCAGGAGTTTCAAATAACTCTTCAAAACAAATTCGCGCCTCTTAAAAAGCAGAACGAGGCCAGCGTAGACAGGTTAAAATACAACCTAACATCGACAATCAGGGAATCAGAATCAGCTGTGGGGGAAGCAACATGTAGAGAACAAACTGGAGAACTAGCTAAGAAAACGAAGCAACGAATTTTCAAACGTAAGAACATGAAAGTGTCAAGTACGGCAGCTCAGACTGAGTTAGCCGAGCTGTAGAAACTGATTAACAGAAGTAAAACAAACAACATTCGTGCATATAACATGGCAGTGATCGAGGAAACGCTGCGGGTATGGGGAAGCTTGAAAAAACAACCAAGAGAAAGCTAGCCTTCGGCAAAGACAAAATGTACGCACTCAGAGACGAAAAGAGTAGCATAACGCACAATTTGGACGAGATAATTATGGTAGCAGAACGATTCTACACCAGGCTGTATGCGAATGACGTTAGATGAGGGGAAACCCCTGAGAGTACAATCTCGACTTGCGATGTCCCACTAGTAATAAAGAGGAGGTAGAAAAGGCTCTCAAAGGCATAGAAAGAGGAAAAGCTGCAAGTGACGATGGCATAACCGTAGATCACTTTAAGGAGGGAGGAGATATTGCACTATAAAAGCTTTATGTACTCTTTTCGGAATGCTTGAAGACTCAAAAAGTGACCATAGCCTGGAAAAACGCCAACATTATTCTGATCCATAAGAAGGGAAATAGTTCCTAAGGGCCTCAAGAATTACAGACCCATCAGCCTGCTCTCGGTCGGTTACAATATTTTTACCAATGTTATAGTCACACGCATAGGTTACACGCTGAATTTCCACAACCCCCCAAAAAAAGGCTGGGTTTAAGAAAGGGTACTCAACCATGAATAACACCCATGTTGTCAATCAAGTGAAAGAAAAATCCGCAGAATAAAAATACATACGTTTACATGGCATTTATAGACTATAAGAAAGCATTTTATTCTGTATTCACTGCAGCCGTTATAGAAGCAATGAAAGACCAAGGAACATAGGAAACCTACATAAGACTTCTAGAAGGCATATATAAGGAATGCACGGGCAGGATAACCCTCCACAAGCAAAGCGATAAATTCCCGATCCGAAAGGTAGTAATCCAGGGAGGTACCATCTCGCCAACACTGTTCACAGGATCTCTGGGGCGGATGTTTAGAAAGCTTGACTGGAAAAACATAGGATTAAGAATAAACAGGGAATACTTGAGCCATTTGAGGTTTGCAGGTGACATAGTATTGCTGAGTGAGATCGCAGAACACCTGAAAAAAATGCTTGAGGAACTGCAACCAGAAAGAAAGCGCACGGCTGTAGGGCTAAAAATAAATACGAATAAATCTAAAGTAGTGAGGAATAAGCACGCCAAAAACGTGCTCTTCAGCTTTGGAAACGAAAGGCTAGAAGTAGTAAAAGAATATAACTACCTCGGGTGGATGGTTAGTGCTGACCCCAACCACGAGAGAGAAATCTGCGAAGAATAGGTATGGGTTGGGGAGCACTCGGAGAGCACTCCTTAATAATGAAAAGTAAGCTACCTCTGTCACTCAAAAGAAAAATCTGCAACCAGTGCATAATGCCGGTAATGACATATGGAGCTGAAACTTGGCGCCATAAACAACTAGAAAGCAATCCTAGGTCGACTCAATGGGCCATGGAACGAATAATGCTAGCAGCAACACTCACGGTCAGGAAACGAGCTACCTGGATGAGAGAACGAACACGAGTAGGAAATACGATAGTTCGAATAAAGAAACGAAATGGGCTTGTAATGAGACGAACCGACAACCGGTGGACAGTTAGGGTAACAGAGTGGATACCAAGACATGGGTCTAGAAGAAGGGGAAGGGCAATAACACGATGGAGGGATGAAATAAAGAAACTCGGGCATTGCGCTGCGGACTCGAGCAGCGCGGGACAGGAGCGGCTGGAGGTCAGTGCGAGAGGCCTTCGTCCTGCAGTGGACCTGAATAGGCTGATGATGACGATGAAGATGTGTATGGCTTCAGTGACAAAAAGCGAGATTTCATTATTTGTTCAAACGTGTGATAGCTTTTCAGCAATGTGCTTTATGTGTACTCCACTAAATACTCCGCGCAATATTTCCTGTAAGGTTTCCGCAGTTTCCGCACCAACACATCTCAAGATGTTGGTGCACCTTATGCAACCCGTAACAACTGCTTTAAATATGCCTTCTTTCCACGAACTATAAACGACTGGAACAAACTAACCAACTCCGAAGTTTTACAGCGATCCTTAGCATTGTTTTATTCTAGCCTCAACAACAGTGTTTAAACTAACGTGCCAATTAATCTCTGTCCCCACAAACGTTGGAATTTTTTGTATATTTTGAGTTGCTTTGTGCGTACTTTTGTTTCTGTGTGTTTTTTATCTGCCTGCTTTGAAAATTTGTTTGTTTGCATATTGAGCATTCATGTAATTCATGTAACCCACTCTGCGAAAATCCCTAGTAGGGATTGCAGTATTCATAAATCAAAAAATAATAAAAAAAAATTGCGAGGCTATATATACTGGATCATCCATTTAGGAAAATGACAGCGCGGTGCATTTCACCGGAACAGTATAGACGTGTGACCCGCGAAGCTAACGCTGTATAACGCTAACTTTGCGCAGATGGATGCAAGAGGGACGATTCGTGCTCAAGGGACGTAGGCACCGACCAGTTTGGGACGGGCGTCGACATTCTCGGGTACGGAGTATCCAGGAGGTAACCAACCGACCTGCCGGCCGCCGGACACCTTCGGTGCGGGAACATCGACGCCGTTGCCACAATGTGGCCGCTACTATTCCATTTTAAACAATGAGAGTAATAAAGTTCGCTACCACCTTTCCATGTATTTTTTCTTCGAAGCGCGGCTCGGCCGTAGGTAAGCAATTTGGCCCAGAACTGTTCACTGGGTGGAGGCGCGTTTTACCCCATCTCTGCACGGATGTTAATTCTTGTCAGTTTGAAGTTTCATGTCTCCAGCTTTATTTGAAATGAACTTTCATATGCAAAAAGGACAGAAGTTATCCAGAAGGACAAACAGAAGTTATCACCCCCCCCCCCCCCTACGTTAATTACGTTCATTTGAAAAACTGGCTTTAGGCTGATAACTATAAATACTGCGTGCGAGGAGACCCGCATTTTGTTTGCCTTATTCTTCGCTCAACCATACACATGCGCGAAAAAGAACTGCCATCTGCATAGCCCAGTGAACTGACTGTACGCTAACACAAGAAACAAATCGATGAAAAATGCTGCTTACGAGGTCTTAACCTCCCCAGAAGGCGATATTGAAGCATTATATTGCCTCCAACTATACTCTCCAGTTTGTTTATTATTGTGTTTTGTTTCCAGCGTCTGGTCGCGCCCAGCTGCCTTATCTAAGTTAGTTCTGAAGTGGGTGTTTCCGTCTTTTGTATTCTGCGCTGGCTATCTGATTTGATAAGAAGAGCATATTGCCTGTCGTTACTAAAATTGAACGTTCGTCTTTGATCGTAAATGTTCTGGATCTTATTCGATAGTTCTCGAAGGGTTAACGCCGAAGGACGAATGAATGAATGAATTTATTAGACGAGAGAGGTCGAACGCCTCGTGCGGGGGAAGGGGAGGGGGAGGAGGGGAAGTAAACCAGCGGTGGGATGCGATTCAATCACAACGCGTGTCCGCCCCGCACACGGAACACTTGATTTAGGTCATTTTCACAAGACCTGTACGCCAGCAAATTGTCCACAGGGTCAATGAATGAATGAAACTTTATTAACGATACGGGGGGCTTGGTAGCCTAGTTGGGGAAGAGGGGAGAAGGGAAAGGGAGTGGGGCGGCCGTCAGAGTCGTCCGGTCAGGTCTGCCGCTCGCACGAACTCCCACAAAGAAAGGATCGTGCTCGCGGCGTCCAAGTGAGGGGGCGGGGTTGTCCATTCTTCCAATGATGTAACGCCGGCGCCCTTGTGCCTGTTCCTCAGCGGCGAAAGGCCGGGGCAGTCCCACAGTAGGTGCCTTAACGTTGGAGAGGCACCGGTACTGCACGTGCAGCACGTCGCAGTGGCTGCCTGGTCGCCCTCCTCGTTCTGGGTCAATAAAGTTTCTCTCACATCGCTCGAAGATGTTATCCATTCTTGAAGGGACGTGACGTGAGGAGGTAGTCACCTACGGCGTTCCTCAGAGAGTACGGCACAGTCCCAGAGAAGGTGGTGTATGGGGGGGTCGGTCGGCATTGCACAGGGAGCAGGGAATGTTAGGAGGGGGAACAGGTGTGGAGCGATCTGGTCTCTTTCTGCCGAAACGTCGTTACCAGGTCCGTCGGTCGCGGACCTCAGGAGTAACCTCTGTGCCGGAGCGGGAGGACCTGGAGTGCTCTTCTCTTCTCTCTCACCCCAGCCTAGCGTGAAATATACACTCCATTTCCGGCACCCGTCTCGAGGAGGTCCGGAGCAGTCAAGTTCGGAATTTGTCGGATACCCACCTCAGTAGGGCTGCCCCCTGTCCCCCGCCCTGTATGTCCTCGAGATCGAGCACCTGCTGCAGCGGCTGGCCAAAGATCCCCAGATTGGTCGTTTCCTGCTACCTAGAGGGGTCGTGAGCGGCGTCCCGCTGTTTGCCTGCGCGGAAGACCTGACCACGGCAGTCTCAGACGAGACCTCTCTCGATAGGGTTCTGACTGTTATGGAGGTGTACTGCCGGGCCAGCGGGGCGCGAATCTCTCAAAGACCAAAGTCCTCTGCCTGGGGGGAACACTTCCGTTGGAACAGGTAGCGGTGCTCCAGGTTGTCCCTCAGATGAAGGTCCTGGGTTATCATTTTCACCGCCAGGGCGCTGCAGCATCGAAGTGGGCGATGGCGGCGAACACTCTGGACAGCAGAGTGGCGGAGTATGGAAAACCCAGGTGAACATCGTCCGGTCGCTTCTGATCTCGGTGCTGAAGTACGTGGCCACTGTCATGTCCGTCCCCACCGCCCCGCAGAAGCGGCTTAACTCCGTCATCTTCCGCTTCCTCTGGAGCCGGAAGGGTGAGCGGATCAAGCGCGATGTCCTGAGACTTCCAAGAGACAAGAAGTCTGGGAATTCACAACCCCTCCATCATGGCCGCCGCACTCCACATTCGCTGGACGCAGGTGGCCATTAACTGCGATGTAGCCCTCACATAGCTTTTCACGTCCTTTTTCCTCAGCACCCGCCTTAAAGTTTTCTCTCAGAGCACAATGTCCAATAATATCGCCAGGGCAGGGTCACCGCTGCCGTTCTATGGAGAGGCTGCGAGGACGCTGGAGGCTTTGCTTCGTGCGCAGCCCCAGTTTGACCTGCTCGGCACTCCCCTGAAGGACCTGGGGGAAGCCCTTACCCCCAGCCTTCCCCCCTCCACCTCAGCCAGTATAAACTTTCCTTTGCAAGGCCCTCCTGGCCCATGATAACCGCTGCTTTCCTCGACAGCAGCCGTGTCACGTTCACGTACCGGTTTGTGAGAGGGGCTGTCCCTTTTCGCAGCCGGGCATTCAGGCGCACCGCTTGCGGCCGCCCTGCGTGTCCTCTGTGCAACTGCGTGAAGGACACCCCGCACACCTTTCACTCCTGCCGCTTCCCACGTACCCTGCTCTCCCGCTTGGCCGATCTCTTCGGCATGCGGGAAACTGAATACCGAACGGCCCGCTATCTGAAGCCTTTGCCTAGAGAGGCTACTGACCAGGTTGGGCTGTGCCTGGTTGAGATTTCTTTCCAGGTATGGCAAAGGCGGTAAGCAGCAGCCCACGGAGGCGATCTTCCAGCGGGGAAAGTCCTGACGGAAAGAGTGCGCATTGAGCTGTTGCTGCACCTGCAGAGGGAGCAGCAGATATTGCATAAGATTGAGTTTACCTGCAAGTGGTGCAGCCCTAACACGATCTTTTCCATTGCAGGCTCTAAACTCACTGTCTTCTAGGCGCAAGAACCAAAGACGACGGGTCGTGTGGCGAGCACACCTCTCTCGGGACTCTGATTAGCCCATCGTACACCCTTGCCCGGGTAGGGCCGCCACCCCGAACCAAAAAGCACTCGAGAGCCTTCGGGCTTCTTGGAGGAAGCTGCCTGGGGTTGCCGTCAGTGACATGATGATGGACACATAGCGCAAGCTATTAAGACACCAGCCCAGTCTGACAAGGCGGCACCCAAGCCTTTCTCGGGCGATAAGGTTCGAACCAAGCGCGGGCACGATTTAGCGATAGCAGCATCCGTGCGCAAAGAACGGATTAGGCGCTCATGCGGGTCGTTTAACCAGCTGCAGTACATCCTCTACATCTTACCGTTTCCTTTCAGGGTTATTGCTTGCAGACACTAGGGTACTCACCATGGTAGGTTATTGACTTCGCGAATTGTGCAACAATGCTGTTACAAAACTAAATCGAAATAACGCAGGCCGGACGACCGTTCGGCCGATCGGTATTGTGGGCGTCTTCGGTCAGCGAGCCATGCAGTCACACCGCGCAGACTTTCGATCGGCCGAAGTGTTCGTGCGCCCTCGGCGTTGTATGGTACAATGCGGTCTGCCGACTCTGAAGTCGGCGTCGCCGTCGTGTCGTCGTGCCGGCCTATCCAACGCGGCTTAACGGGAAGCGTGGTAATAGAGAGAAACAAGATAAATATGGACGAGTACGGTAACGGTATTGTGCTGCCTGAAGCGCTAAGGCGCCGCCGCGAGCCGTCGACGCTGAGCATGACGACGCTTCTCTTCGCCGGAAGTGCGAGAAACAGTCGCCCAATGCAAGATTTCTGCTGCGTGACGTGCATGAAAGAATCGATGAACTACGTGCGGGAAGATGGCACAGCCCAAAAACACGCAGGAAAGGGTGGGAACGTGGCACGAACTTCGCAATGAAATTGTGACCTTTCCGCTGCACGTAAAAAGGTTATACTTGGCACAGATGACGTTGACCACCCAACCTAACGATTGCGCTAATTATTTTAGTGTTCTTAAAACGCTTTTCAGCACCCCTTTAATGTGCTTTTTTTGCGGCCAGGGCACGGAAGTGGAATGTCTAACATGCGGCTTCAAGTTGGTGAACCACTGTACGTGCATGCTATCCATCCATATGTTGTCAGATTACAGTGCGCTTTTCGCTTCGGGAGAACAGCTAAGCAGTTCATTGTGCGGAAGCTGGCTAGTTTTTTTCTAAGGTCAGGTGTGCCTTTGTGCTCTGTACCTCTTCCGCGACACGCAGGGAAGTGTAACAGCGAAGTTGGTAGGGGTTAAAATGCCACTGTCTTGTGGATATCATAAGTAAAAATAAAAAACCCACTGAACCAGCACAAAATGGACAAGTTTAGCCCAGTGCTGCTGCCTGAGCTGGCAGACTTTACCGGCATAAACTGTGTGTTTTGTCTTGATTTTTTATCAAAAATGAGAGTCGCCATTACCCTGGTCACCGATTTAGAGTCGGGCACTCTAGCGCTAAGAAATTATGTTATACAAGAGACATGTGCGGGCACGTTCGATGAGCTCAGAAAAGAAAACATGAAAGCACCGAAAGCAAGTCGGGATTGAGTCATTAGAGGGTTTTAGAAAAATCCTTTTTTACCAAACCAAAATTTTAACCAAACTTCCTTTTTTTTGGGGGGGGTGGAGGGGGGGGGGTCGTTGCAACATAGACGGAACACATATTTGCATTACCAAGCCAGCTAAGTCGGGTCCCATCGGTCATAATTATAAATTATACATCATAATTGTTCTTACCGTTCTAGATGCCAATTCTAAATTTATCGACATTGACGTTGTAGTGCCTTTCTCACAAGGAGTATGTCAGAGAACATCCCAGCCTGGAGAACGGAATACCGAAACACAGCCCAACAAACTTGCTAGATCGTGTGGAGATAAGAAAAGGTGTATACTGCCGGCTGGGCTGGTGGCCGGAGGCGCATTTCCTATCGGGGACAACCCAATGAAACCATATGAAGGCGTTAACAGTCCGTTGAGCGAGCAGGGGATGTTCAATAACAGGCTTGCATTTTATGACTAAGAAAGCGGCAGCAGTGCCTGTGTCCGTGTTGTTCACTGAGCATAAAGAAATCTTGGTGGCTTTGTGCCACCTTGTGAACGACCGGCGGAGCGCAGCGATCGGCAACGAAAACCGCGAACCGCTCCGTAGGCTGCTCTACTGGCGTTGTTTATCAGATTAAATTGTCATGCGACCGGTCTTACACAGACCAAAGATACGGTGCGCCAATGATCGTCACGGGCTGTGCATTGTTCTAAGTGGAGCAGTTGCTCACCGGCTTTCATACACTCGTTATTCTGAGCAGATAGCGCGATCAACGCGATCGAGAGATACCTGAGGCTTCAGTTATACTACAAATTGTAAAAACAATGCCTCAGCCTCCCATATTTGAAAATGGAGATAGAGTGTCTAAAAACTTACTCATTCAACCTGCAGTCGTGCTTATATACAGTCCTTTTTGCGTTGCTGCCTAGTAAGCGATTATTGCAACACCCTCTTCCTGCAACAAACTTACAAATGCCAGTCAGCTCTATGTGGTTCGCTTTACAATTCATGTCACTTTCAGGCAGAGCTTATATGGCTAGGATTTCATATATTGTTCGAAAAGTCACGTGCCTTGAAAAAGGCATTGAAAAACGAACGCCCCGGCCTTTGCGCAATTCGCACGTGGTCACCATCAAAATTCCATGTCGTTCAAAACGTTGATTTGGACCTCAAGCCTATAAATCTTATTATCCTGATGAACGTATAGATTTCGAGTACATTTTAACACGCAAATTAAAGCCGTTCCCCTTAATGTGAAAGCTGTTGGCAGAGCAGTGATTCGCCATAATGGGCTGTACCGCCGTTATCCGGTTACAGCTACCACCCCATGCGATTCAAATTTCCCGCCTTCGCAGTGCTCGCGCGCCCCCTGCCTGAAACTGCGGCAGCGGGAGTTCTGTTCTCTTTGTGCTTTTCTCCCCGCACGGGCCGACGTTGCATTGCCACATTTTGTGTTCGTAAAAACCAACCCAACGAGCGTCCTTAACTAAAGGAACCCGGGCGCTGCCGGTTAATTACGTATGTTTTTCCTCAAATGTACCTATAGTTTTCTTTGCGCTAAATAACGGGAAGATGTATCACAAGCGCGAGCATTTCACGAGTTTCGAACGCTTATGACTATACAGGGTGTCCCAGCTATCATGCACCAAGATTAAAAAAAAGAGTAATTGGCGCAACTCGAAGAAAACCTAGTGCATAATGTTTGCAGTACTGTGGGGAAGCGGGCAGTATTTTTTTCGTTAATGAGACAATTAATTATTTGTAATTAATTATCTAACTCGAGAAGTACTGTCCTAATCACTGAAGTGTCAATGAGGCACTTGTAGGTACCCACGAGGGGCATCCAACTGCGATATTTTCAGCGACGAACTAATTGCGTACACATTTATTCTGACTGATAAAGAAAACCCGCGAAATATGAAAAATACCACGTAACGGCGCATCCGCGCGCACCGTCAAGCAACGCCCTCAAACAGGCTGGCTCTGGGTTAGCCAGAATGAAATAAACAAAAGAAAGAAAGAAGAAATCGCGACCGAGTTTGTGCCTTATCTGCACAGGCGCCCCGCGAATCTTGCTGTTGCTGCTCCTTCCATGCATGCCATCACCAAGGTGATGCTCTGTCTCTTCGGGCGGGTAACACGCGAAGCAGTTGCTTTCAATCAGCTTATTTGGGGACGCTGCTTTACAACGCGCGCGGAAGCGCCGTCACGGGGTATTTTTCATGTTTCGCGGTTTTTTTATCAGTCAGAATAAATGAGTACGCAATTAGTTCGTCGCTGAAAATACCGCAGTTAGATGACCCTCGTGGGTACCTTCAAATGCCTCATTGGCACTTCAGTGATTAGGACAGTAATTCTCGAGTTAGATAATTAATTACAATTAATTATTTCAGTCTCATTAACGAAAAAATTATTGTCCGCTTCTTCAAAGTACTGCAAACATTATGCCCTAGGTTTTCTTCGAGTTACGCCATTTCTCTTTTTTAAATCTTGGTGCATGATATCTGGGACACTGTATAAACCGCTTGGCTTTCGAAGCCTCTGGGGTACGCCGCGAACAACAGCGTTACCCCAGGACGCTGCCTTGGTGCTCTATATAGTTGGGTCGATCGAGCGAGCTAGGACGACAAGGCGAGCGCCTAAAGTGCTCTGCACTTAAAAGTGTTTTATTCCGGGATTCACGAATTTTTCACTTGCGTCATATTCGTCACGGAAGTGACGCCAGTACAACGAAGCAAGTGTCCTGTAAAAGGTGCACCCCTGCACACAGGGTCTTCTTGCGGGGAAGCAACCGTTAGTACTAAAGAGTATGTTGTTCGTTTTCCGGTTTTATATTTTAGCACGAAAGTGTTTTATGCCGGGATACACCAAGATTTCACTGACGTCATATCCGTCACGGAAATGACGCCAGTACACCTTTGCCGAAGCGACCCGCCAGCAAGACGTCGCTCGCCAAGCACACCCACAAGACATCCGCCGACCCGCAAATCATGTTCAGCTGCAGATTTCACTGCGCAGTTCACCTTCGTATTTTACCGATTCCTATTACAGAGGATTCAACCACAGTTTTTTTTTATTAACAGGCTCTATCAGTAGAGTCCCACGTGGATACTCAAGGTTCCTCAAAGGTTTGCCGTAGTTCGACCTGCGCCGGCCATGTCTGCGTTCTCACCGCCCTCTCTGTCGGCGTTCTAAGCGCTTGCGTGCATGGAGGAAAGCTCGAGTGTCTAGTTTCCTCCGGCTCCATGGGCACTGGAGGGCACTTGACGGCACTACTGTCGTCGAGGCAAGTTTCCGCTCTCCGTAAGCGCTTTCACTCTTCTCCTTTCGTGAGGCTTCACTGGTCCTTCATTTTCACGAAGTGGGAGGGTACTGGAGTGAGAAGAGGTTTGGAGGGATAGTCAGAGAACACGTTTTATCCACTCAGCTGGTTTGGCCGGAGGCGATGACAGATGCCGCCAGAAGCTCATAACCGGTTCAACATTTTCCATCTGGCTGCGATGTCAGCATGCCCACCCACAATTCTCACGTACCCGCTCTAGGGAATTGTCCAGTGAAGAGGGGACCGGTCACAAGAAGCTCACGGTCGATTCACCAATTCCCACTGGCAGCGGCGACGGGACATTCCGTTTCTAAATCAGTGCAGGATAGGCACTTCCGGTGGGATGCAGAACCTTAATTAAATGAGGGGATAGATTCTTACTCGAACCAAAATCGATCTAAGAGATACTAAACCTCCCTTATGTACAAAAAAGAATGAGTAGAAGATCTAAATGAGCCTTTTTTCCAATAAAAAAAACGGAATAAAGAAACTAAAATTGCTGGGCTAGAACCCAGGAATTTAAGCGCTAGCAGCAACGACGGTACCCCCTACGCCTCAGGGGGCGAACATTAGGCGCATTTTAGCAGTTCACCGAGAAAAGCTAACCAGTAGACGGCGCTACAGGACACAAAAAGTGCCCGGCCTGCACTGACTTGGAAACCTGAGAGGCAGTTATTGGCAATCGAGGGAATTGACCAGTGATAATGACCGCTGCAGACAAAATCTCACGGCCTATTCTTGTGGATGTAACATTGCATAAGGTTGCATATAACACAATTTTCGGTCACATATGGTAGTCTCGCTACCAACGCATTTTTGCAGAATGAGCCATACAGCTCTACCTCACAAATAAACAATGACGGCGAAAATGAAAATCTGCTCACGCGAAATACTAGAATCGAATTTAAATGCCCTTTGTAGCTCACAAATGCATTCCACCCCTTTTGTTTTAATTTGACTGGAACAGAATTCACGCTACTGGGCCGATATTTATTCATTCTCGTGTAGTTAATGGCCGAGCGAAAGTTCGCCCTGAAATCACAGAGGTTGTTAGCATATCAAACAGCGGATATCAAGAAACAGTACCCACTTTCTGCTATGAAAACACAAGTTTATTAGTATTTCACGAATGTCAACTATGAAGAGACACGATATAGGTATTTGAATTACGGAAATTGCTCTGACTGGACATACAGAGGAAGGAAGACAAACCATGCGCATAAATGATCCCCTCAGAGAACACGGTTTACCAATCAAGAACGGCACTGGATCACACTTTCCCATTCATTGTCGTGATTGTGGTTGTACGCGGCGCCTCAAAGAAACTATTATCATTGCCAGAAGCCGTGACAGTGTGGCGCGTGAGCTTTCAGAAGCGTACTTCATTTAAAAAAAAACGCGGGGGTTGCATCAGTAAACCGTCATTGTCACTTTTTAGCAATGCATTTCCCTTTTTAGACTGCATGCGGTAGGCGAGCTCTTAGTATTGTGGTGTCGTTATCGCTTTTACCATCTGCTTTTATGGTTTTATGTTATGTAGAAGTCTATTAAAGGCAACTTGATTGATTGATTGTAGGGTTTAACGCACCGACGCAACGCAGGCGATGAGGCGCGCCGTAGTGGAGGGCTCCGGATTAATTTTGACCACCTGGGGATCTTTAACGTGCGCCGAAATCTCGTACACACGGGCGTTTTTGCTTTTCGCCTCCATCAGAAAAGCGGCCGCCGCGGCCGGGAATCGAACCCGAAACCTATTAAAGGCAGCTTACTTTCCTGCAAATAAATAGTTGTGATACGCATTGTTTGTCTTCCTTCCTCTGTACAGTCAAACCCGGTTATAGCGAACTGCGCTAGTTCGATATATCCCATAGTTCTAAATAGCCGAAACCCGCCTATAACGAGTTTTTTGTTACGAGTTTGCGATACGCGGGGCCCCCTCACCACCACCTCCTTCCTCCTGCCATCCCCGCATGCAGAAACGAACACAATAAAGAACGACATTACCATACACAAAACTATCTATTTATTGCAAGCAATAAAGCTACATTCCGCTCGAATAAACCTACTTTTCCAAAAAGCGGTGATTCTCGTTTTCACTTTCGTTTTGGTGGCGTCAACTAGCACAGCATTCTCTACATGAGAAAACATTTGCATCAGTTGCACTCCGTGCCCTTAAATATCGAAGCAATATTGGTGGAGCACATTGACTGCCGAAAGCGGACGGCTTTCACTGGCGACATCCTCCGCCTCTTCGGTGCCTCCAGCAGCGCCAGCAACCATGACATCGCTGACGGTGTCGGCGTCCGAGGGGCTCACAGTGAAGGCAACGTCGTCGACGACACTCAGGCAATCCTCGAAGGGCACTCTTTTCAGCACAACATCGGGAACATTGGCAAGCTCTTCTAACAGTTAATCGATGCTTCCGTCTTGGTCCGGACTCGCTGACTGGGAGGGTTTAATCGTGAGTCAGGCACGTCGGAAACAGTTACGGAAAGTGCCGGGAGTCACGTCGCTCCATGGGGGGCTCAACATCTCTATCGCAGCCAATCAACATCTCAATCGCCGCTCCGAGACCTTGCATTTTGGCGGCAATTCTAGGCGCACCGAGTTCGATATGTCAGATGTGAACTTCTTTATAAGGAATATGTTTCGCGTGTATTTTCGTAACTGATCTTTCTTTGTTTGATATATAGCATAATTTTTCTCTATCCGGGTTTGTTATAATTTGGTTTGATTGTATTGCCAGGCACCTCAATTTTTGTAATTAATAACGCACCAACTATCCCAACAGCACATTTTAGTGAAGTATAGGTAAATGAATACGCGCGCAGAAGAAGCGCTACATCGGTAAAAAAAGATATAATTCTGTTTTATGCGCTGTGGGATCGTGTCAAATGCGAGAGGCGAGATTTCGCACAGTACTCCGACACTGCCATCGTTTTCCAGAGAGAGAGAGAGAGAGAGAGAGAGAGAGAACCATTTTATTGTATAACTGGGATTTAGGGGGGAGGGATGGCCGAAGCCCACACGGCTTCGGCGACCGAAAGGGCCCGTGCGGTGAGAGTTTCCTGAACCGCCAGGTCCGAGCTCCCCAAGGCCTGTTCCCAGTGGTGGGGCGTGGGGTAGGAGGGAAATGGGTCGTGTGGACACTCACACAGCGAATGAAAGTGGGTATCACGTTGGTGGCAATAAGGGCAGTGTGGTGTTGGAAACTTGTGTGGGTGCGTGTGTGTGAGCGTGGTTCTGTGGGGGAAGCAGTGAGTTTGTAGGATGCGCCACATGTTGGCGGCAGCGTGCTTTAGTGACGGGTGCGGTGGGGGATAGTGCCTGCGGAGGAGTCGGTAGTGCTGGGCGACTTCTCGATATGTTAGAAGTGCATACCGAGAAGCCGTCGGGACATCGTTGTTAGGCGGAAAAGAGAGGCCTGCTCGGGTGGTCAGTGCTCGAGCTTGATGGTGGGCCGCCTCATTACCACCTATTCCAGTGTGGGCCGGGGTCCACAGCAGCGACACGGGTTGGGTGGGGGGCTTCTTCCGCAAGATTTGCAGTGCTACTTTAGATATGGTGCCTTTGGCAAAGTTGCGAAGTGCTTGTTGGGAATCCGTGAGAATTTTCATGGGGGTGGGGGTTTGTGTGAGGGCGAGGGCGACTGCCGATTCTTCCGCTGTCACCGGGGAGTTAGTGAAAATGGTTATGCAGTTGGTTGGTGCATCTGTGAGTGAGGTAAGCACTACTGCAGTGAAGGCTTCCTTGGAGTGATACTGTGCTGCGTCCACGTACAGCGTGTTCTCCGAGGGTGGGTAGTGGGTGTTGTGGTGTCTTGCTCTAGCTTGTCGTCTCGCCGAATGGAAGGTTGTGTGCATGTTTCGAGGAATTGGCCTGATCTTGATAAGTTGACGTAGGTCGTTTGGTATGACCTGAGGTGGGTCGAGGGGTACTGGTGGGTTGAGGTTAATCCGCTGGAGGATCCTTCGTCCCGGGAGGGATTGAGACAGTCTGTTTATTTGAGCTGTTCTGTGGGCCTCGACAAGTTCGTCAATGGTGTTATGGACACCCAGGGCGAGTAGTCTTGCAGTCTGGGCGTGGGGGGGCAGTAGCAGCGCGGCTCTGTAGGCTTTGCGGAGTAGTGCGTCCAAGTCGTTTTTGTTGGCTTTCGGTAGATTCGCGTATGGTAGATGGTAGCAGAAACAGCTTATTATGAAGCTTTGCACAAGTCTGAGCCGTTCCATTTCGGATATTCCATGGTGTCTGTCTGTTATTCGTTTTATGAGTCCGATGGTCTGTAGAGTGTGATTTCGAAGGGCGCGTTGTGTGAGGGTTGTGCTTCTATTTGCTTGAATCGTAAGGCCTAGGATGCGTAAGTTACTTACATGCGGAATGGGGTGATTATTAATTGATATATGGATGTTGTGGTTGGCGGGGGATTTTGTTCGCGGAGGGCGCAGGATTAAGAGTTCGGATTTGTGCACCGAGCATGTGAGACCGGCTTGCTGTGTTGTGTGTGCGACTGCCGTGGTTCCCAGTTGGAGAACTTCCTCGATATGTGCGTCGCTACCGTGGGGTACCCATAGTGTAATGTCGTCTGCGTATATTGTAGATCTGAGTTCGGGTATGTTTTCCAGGCTGCGTGCAGTGGGTATCATTGCCAGATTGAAAAGCAGGGGTGAGAGGACAGCGCCTTGAGGAGTGCCTCTCGCTGGCATTGGGAAGGTTGGAGAAATGAGGGGGCCTAATATGAGTGTGGCAGTCCTGTCAGTGAGAAAAGTGAGCACGTACTTGTGTGTGCGTTGCCCTAGGTTGAGAAATGTGATCGCTTGTAGTATTGCTGCGTGGGAGATGTGATCAAAGGCATTGTGTAGGTCTAAGGCGAGGATCGCGGCATTGTCTTTTTTGGAAGGAGCTTGAATGATGTCGTGGTAAATTTGAATTTGTGCGTCTTGAGTTGATAGCCCTGCGCGAAACCCTATGAGGTTGGGTGGGAGGAGGTCTTGTTCTTCGAGGTATCTCGTTATTCTGTTATGTATTATGTGCTCGAGAAGTTTTCCTAAGCAAGACGTGAGGGAAATTGGACGGAGGTTTTCTAGTTCGATTGGGTTTGAAGGTTTAGGGATTAGCGAGATGTTGGAATGTTTCCATGTGGTTGGAAGAGTCTCTGCCATCCAGTGGTGGTTGAAGAGTGTCGTGATTGCGTCGAGGGCTTGATCGTCTAGGTGTCTTAGTATCTTGTTGGTGATTTTGTCGGAGCCGGGAGCTGTTCCGCATCGGAGCTTTAAAATTGCGCTATGTACCTCTGCAGTTGTGATTTCTGTGTCTAGTGTGGGGTTTGGATTGCCTCGATATATTGGGTCGGGTGGGGAGGTATTCGCTGCTGAGGGGATGTACATGTTTCGTAGTGTCTGCATGAGTTGTTGTCCCGTGGTGGCCTGCTTATGCAGTAGTTGGGTTATGCGCTGCGTAGTGCGTGATTTAGAAGCTGCGGGGTCCATGAGTTGGCGCAGGAGGGCCCAGGTGCGCTTCATGGACAGTCCTCCCCTCATTTCGTCGCATACTTGGTGCCACTGTGCTCGGGTTAGTTGCGCGGCATGTTCAATGATGTCCCTGTGTAATTGGGCAAGGCGTTTTTTGAGGGCCTTTCTGTGTTTGCGGGTTCTCCACCGGCGTTCTATGCTGCGGTACGCCTCCCACAAATGCTGTATGCGTGAATCGGCGTAGGGAACTGGTAGTTCGGGATCAACGAGCTTTTCGTTCTCTTTCTTTGCCTGCATTATTTGGTTGAGCCACCGTTCTAGCTCTTCGTCCGTTTGGTTGGATGGCGGTGAAACATTTAGGGTCGAGGTTCGGAAACCGTCCCAATCAGTGATGTGTTTTTGTTCCGGTTTTTTTATTAGGGAAGATTTGTACGCGAAGGTTGTTTCAAGAATGTAATGGTCACTGCCAAGTGTGTTTAGTGTGGGTGTCCAGGTTATGCCATGTAGGCGATGGGAAAATACGAGAACAGGTGCTGTGTCCCTTTGTGCGCTGTTGCCTATGCGCGTGGGTATGTCCGGTTCGTTGTGTAGAGTCAGCTGTAGTTCTTGTATTGTTTCTCAGAGGATCCGGCCTTTTTTGTTGTTCGCGTGTAGCCCCATGCCACGTGTGGGACATTGAAATCCCCCATGACCAGGAGGGGTTGACTGCCTGCTTCTCGTAGTGCTTCCATGAGAACGTGTTTGAAGTTGTGTTGGGTGTTTTTTGGGGAGCTGTATAGATTTAGCACGTGTAATTTGGTGTGGTCGGGTTGAAGAGGATATAGTGTGACGAAGTTATGTGGAATATTAATATTTCAAAAGACCCGATGTTCTGCGCTTATATTGCGTTGTACGAGTGTTGCTATTTGGGGGTATTCGAGCGTTTGAAAGGTCTGGTATCCTGTTAGTTTCACAATAGTACCTGTTTCTTGCAGTGCTATAACCGTGGGGGGGTTTTGAATGGTTGACAGGTGTGTTTGGAGCGCGGGGCGTTTGGCGCGATAGCCTCTACAATTCCATTGCCAGGCAGTGTGTGTTTTATAGGTCGGCATCTGCTTCCATTTCGATTGGTAGGGGGGTACTGGCAGATGGGTCGGGTGTTGGCATTGCTAGTCGTTG
This sequence comes from Haemaphysalis longicornis, assembly GCF_048455015.1. Taxonomy (NCBI): domain Eukaryota; kingdom Metazoa; phylum Arthropoda; class Arachnida; order Ixodida; family Ixodidae; genus Haemaphysalis; species Haemaphysalis longicornis. The sequence continues at coordinate 461,059,720 of NW_027526203.1, forward strand.
TGGTGCTTCCCGTTTTTCAGAGGTTTGCAATCAGATGAAATCGCAGTGGTAAGATGTTCTTAAGAGCTTCCAGCAAGCGTTCACGCGCTGCCGTGACCACGTGGGCAACCATCTAACGGTAAAGGTTCTCAACAGCCACAAATAAACCTTAGACACTGCATGCAACATGCTAAACATCCCTTCCCTTCCCCCGCACTGGGTTGTATGCAGTTGAGCTGCATACAACCCTATACAAACTATCCCCAGTGCTTTTCCTTTCCCACAAACCACAAACAACAACAAGGCTCGCGAGTGTTTCATTTTCATGGAGACATTTATTTTATAAATAACATAGGAATATGTAATAAAACAAACATTAAGAAAACATGACCAGCACCGAAATAAAACGGCCTCCATGGCATTCGCCAACGCCATCCCAGCGCGGACACGCCGTCGAAAAGCAGATGCGCCACCACCGGATCGTCCTCTGCACTAACCAGCCGGCTGTGTGGCAACGGCACATTGGGAAAGAACCAACGCCTGGCAGAACATTTGACGGGATCCTTGAATAGGGGCCAGTAAAACTGCCTCACGGACGGCAGCAGGTTGGTCTAGCCCCTGCTGACAAAGTTCTGCGCAGCGTTGAGGATGGTGGACAAGAGTGAGACCTCGCTGTAATGGTATGCTGCTCGGCGACAGAACCAGGAAGCTCGATGACATTGATTTCCCTATTGTCACTCTGCGAGTCCGCGTGTGGGACCTCGCGCTAGACAGTATCAAGGTAGTCCTTGAGGGAGGGAAAGAAGTCATCACTGCCCATATACACCTGAACAGGATGGGCTCCCTGTTAACGAAGCGTTCGCAGGGGATGTTGCGCGTGTCCTTGCCGTATAGGTACAGCTCCATCAGCTGCACCTCGCAGCGCTGCTTGCGCTCCTCCATGCCGTTCCGCAGCGGCTTCTTGCTGAAGGCCACCTCTATCATCCTGCTGAAGGCCACCTCCTTGGAGTGGGCATTCCCTCCACCCTGGTACTTGAACACAATGCGACAATGCATCTTTTCCGTGAAGTACTCCTTGATCTCTTTGCGCACTGTTCTGGCTCTCGGGCCATTAAAACACGCAACCTCAAATCCCTTGCTGTCACAGGGGTCATTCTTCAACCCGTCACAAGTTGCCGGCGTAGAAGCGATAAACACCTTGAGGAACGGCAGCTTGAGCAACGAGGGCAGGTGGAGGTGGATGAATTAAGTTTGTCTCAAGACTGTTGATGTGGCAAGCGTCTTGATCTTGAGCAGTCAGATAATGCGATGACCGCAACAAAAGGCATTCGGGTCATCTACCCAAGCGTACGTCTGGTACCGTAGGCCCATGATGGTGGTGGCGTCGATTTCAGCCTTCACCACAATCATCACGTAGATGGCCTCACGGATGTTGAAAATCTTGACCTCAAGCGGGAACACAACCACCACACCCAGACCCACGGAGGCTAAGCGCGGTACCATCACGCTACTAAATGAGTCGGGACTCATTGAGTGCGACGAAGTACTGCTGCCCGCATCGTTGGAGTACTCCGGCTTTGGACGCTTGAAAGGGTTTTTGCGGGAACACTTCTCGCACTGCAGCTTCTTGACATTGAAGTGCACCCTTGATATCACTACTGCCCCCACTATGCTATACTTAAGCCCTTGGGTAGATGAGGGCAGCGACGGGATCGTGGTGAAGTGAGTGAGGCTGGCCGAGGTCAGCCGCGGATCCACGCAGGCGCGAGTCGGCCTCACAGAGAGCAGGGAACAGCCGCTGGTGGCAAGAGTAGTGCTTGCGAAGTATGGCGACGGGCCCGTTTTGGGAAGGACTGGGTTTGGCGACGGCAACGATGAGCCCAAGGTTGATGGATTGGGCGTTGTAGCAGGTAGCAATGGGCCTCCAGTGGGTAGAGTCTGAGTTGCCGAGCGCAGCGACGGGTTCATGGGAGACATGCCGTGTTCATGCCTAGGGCCACGAAAAGTCCGTGTTGGAAAGAGTTGCTTTTGCTCAGGGTCATGTCGGACGTCCATGCGCTCCACTGAGTGGGCCTTCCCGAGGACAGCGACCATCCTACAGTAAGTATACTACCCACGGCAATTTCAAGCGGGGCTCCTTTGGTAGGCGTAGTAGGACAGCGGCGAGGTATCGACAATACGATTCGTGCGCATGGTGACTGGCCGCCTCTTTGGGGTCTACAAATCCTTCCCGCACGGTCAAATCATAATGATGATCGGCTGCGCATGGCGCCAGCTGGACGGGCTGGTCATTCGTTTTTCTTTTTTTGTGATTGGTTCCCCGAGTGAGCCTAATCTGTGTTCATTTACGATGTGGCAGATGCTTTAGCGAGTTTATGGGAATTGTATTACAGCGACGGTGTTACCGCCTATCGGTTCTGACTTTGCTCGGCGCCCGTATGCAGGCAACTGCTCAAGCAGCGTTACATACCCACATAACAACTCACACTGAATTGGCGGCTTAGCGTGACGAAGACGAGGAGGAGGACGAGACCAGATCGACGCTACTATAGAGTGGATTTAGTTAGAAGAGGCTGGCATAAATATAGGGTTGTTCGCTGTCGGGTAAAATCCGATTTGACCTTTTTTTACACCCTGAAAATGTTTCAGGAGGGTCGGGTCGGGTCAAACCTGATTTCTCCCCGAATACTTTTTCAAAGTAACGATCTGCAGAATAGTGCGGTGACTGTCCGCCGTCCTCAACCAGTACTTGCTGGAAGCAAGCCCCACAAACACTGCTTCCGAACTTATTGAATATTGGGATGACCCTAAATCTAACTATGACCCTACATAAGACTGGCAAGTGCGGCACTGACATTGTTGTGCTTAGCTAATGAAAGCTGTGTTGTCTAGAGAACTTTCTCTCAGTTGAGGTACGTTCAACGTTCAGAAAGGTCTCGAATGAAGACCGACGTGTTGCGCATACAGATGATAATGAATGTAAGCAAGGGTGGGTAAAAAAAATCGATGACCTGCTTTTTGTTAAAAAATGTTTCATTTCTTAGAAGTTATCAATCCTCTTTATATTCATCATTCCTGATTCATTTCCAAACAAATGCCGAATTTCGGAAAGCATTTTCTAGAAAACCCTGTAGTCCCCTCGATTACCAGCTTGAAGCAAACACCAACATTTGCAACGTTGGCTTTTTTTTTTTTTTTTTTGCTACAGTGCTAGAATAGGTGATAAAAATGGGGCTGTGGTCACTAATATCGTAGCTTATGGTGCCGGCTACTTCTACAGGTGTATCTACGCTTACTATGAACAGATCAAGGGCAGTCTGTCCAAATTGAGTTACGCGGGTAGGTGTTATTACATTCTGAAAACCACAGGCACTGATAATGTTTCTGAATTAGCTAGAAGGGGAGATGTCGTCCAACAACATTCATATTAAAATCGTCTCCTAGCAACATGCGGTACTGATTAAAAGAAGAATATTCCAACATGTGTTCAATGAAATTAAGAAAAACGTTCGTGTTGCCTGACGGAGGGCGGTAAACGACAGCATATAATTCTCTATCACATTTCAAACATAGTACTTTGTAATCGGCCGTAATATACAGGGTGTTTCAGTGAACACTTTCAAAAATTCCTGAAGGTAGGCTTTTCAAGAAAAATAGGAATTCTCTTAAGGAACAAGCTATCAGGTTCAGCGGACGTCAGCAGTTATGAGAAACATGAGAATTACATAGTTAATTAACTAAAACTCTCTAATGAACTTTTTAATTAGCGAAGTTTGGCGGTTATTGCCAATGGCGAGTTTGTAGCCACGGAGACGACGATGACGGACCAGTTTTTAAAGCAAAGAAAAATGCACTCGGTAGAACCCTGCAGCCCGCAAAAATCAAGTTTTTTTCCCCCATGAAACCGAAACGCAGCGCACATGGTGCGCCAGAAGTCTAGTGCAAACGCAACATCCGCTGATGATGTGTTGCAGTGACTGTGTCGCCCAATTCAAGAAGGCTCTGGTGATTCCCCACGCTTGGGAATCAGCTGATATCAACTCCATCGCCTCCTGTATTTTTTCAATGATCAACGATCACCTTATACCACGGCTGGCGTTATCTTTTCTTTCGTTGGTAGGCGCAAGAAAGAGGCTAGCCATTGCCCACAACACGGTCGCCCGTTTCGAGAGCCCCAGTGGGCGTTGGCGACAGTTTTGCTTTTCTTTTTTATTGTCTCAACCACATCTGACGCGGCTACCAGACGTGCAAGATGTGAAACGTCACCATCCGTTCCTTTTTTTTTTTTCGTTAGGTTTATTTGCTGTTCGTTTATAATCGCTGCGTGTTAGAAAGCGCATCAGACAAAGGAAAGGTTTGTTTGCTGGGCGAGGAGGGCTTTCCCTGCTGTGGCTGCTTGCTGAGGCTTCCTAGCTAGGGAAAATTGCACTTACATTTCGAATTGGCCGCCACATTCATTGAAACACGTCACCAGCCGACGTTGCGTTCGCTCAAGACTTACAGCGCTCCATCAACGCCGAGTTTCGTTTTTGAGCGGAAAACAACGGCAGGTTTCCTCGCGCTACAGGGCTTTAAACACCAACTTTTTCGTTGTTTTAAAAACTGATATGAGATCGTCTTCTCCGGGGCTACAAAATCACCATTGACAACAACCACCAAACTCCGATAATTAAGAAGTTCATTAGTAGAGTTTAATTACCCACCTAACTAATGTGCACACCCTTGATACTATCTGGCGTCCACCGCAGCTAGCAATTTCCTTCTGAAGAGGGTTTCTTTTTTTCTCGAAGAGCCTACTTTTAAGAATTTTTGAAAGTGTTCCTTGAAACACCCTGTATCTGTATTCTTGTAACACTTCGCAAGTCTTGTGCTGTTTGATACGGCGACTCCCCCACCCCGTTTTTCTGTTCTACTAATGAAATAGCGATTATATCCGTCAAAATCTAACATTTCGCTCCCTTCATAATACCATGTCTCAGTGAACATGATTACGTCAAAATTGAAGCTGAATTCGGCAAAAAACGTGGAAAGTTCATCTTGCTTTGACAGAACACATCGTGCGCGTTAATATGGATAGCGCAGGTTGTGGTCGATGCCTGGAGTGGCACTACTATGTCGGATGGCGAACATAATTCGTTATACATAATGGCAGCCAAAGACGAAGGGCCTTGAGCAACTTCCTGTTCAGGAAATTTTGCTCAAATCACGGTAGGATTCAATGCGAACCCTGTCACTCGATTCCGATTTGCGAGTGAAAATTGTGCCCTTTCGTGTCCAGACGTACCGCCATTCACATTCCCGTTTCTTGGTTACTGCTTGGAAGAGAAGTCGCTTCAGGGCAGGACATAGATGCTCGTTTATAAATATTCGTGCTTGACCAGGGAGTCCAAGAGCGTTGTACGGATACGGGTTTTCCGTGCCTTTTCGAGAACAGCGTCGCGCTTCTGGCGGCTTTTGACCAGTACCACTACGTTTCCGCGTACATATGATGTTTTCCTTCGTTTCTAACTACATTGATATTTATGTAACGAGAACTTTGAGTGTTACTAAACAATTACAAAGAAAACTTAACTCGGTCAAATGAGGCATTGAACGACGGTTGCTAGGTGTAACGCTTAGGGACAGGAAACAGGCGTCTTGTAATTCAAATTGAGACAACGTGATGGAAAGAGAATCGGTTGGACCACCAGAATGAAAAAGCGGCGAACGAACCTTACGTGCCAAACTGTTCTTTATCTCTTCGACAACGGGTGATTTTACATGTCTTTAAAAGACGATGGTCTTTCTTGCGCTACTTAAACCCAGAAATTTTGGTCTGTCTGTCCGTCTGTCTGTCTGTAACTCGATTCAGCCACCCGGCCCAAGTAATTTGATATAGCGCAATAGTCTTATATACTCACAGCCAAATGTAAACGTATAAGCCCGGTTTATATGTTCATACTTGTCAACTTTGTTGAATAAGAACAAGACATTACGCAAAAATAAGACAGGAAATTAGTACACAAGAGATATTTACAGTGTTCTTTTATTAAAAAATTCATGGATGCTTGATTTTTCGATAACAAATCATATTCTACATCTACTGCAGAAAACCGAACCGCCGCCTCCTGGCGGCATATGAAAAATCACGCGGAAACAGCAACGAAAGGTTCCACTAGCTAGGTTGCACGTTCTGCTTGGAACGCACATGGAGCATGGCCACGCGGTTCTATAAACCTTGTAGTCGGCCGCCTCCGTTCACGCGCGTCTCCGCCGTACTGCAGCGCTGGCATCGAGGAACCCGGCCTGTAGCAGTGGAACGCGGTAAATTCAAATCGCCTTGCACGAACCTTTAGTGTTCACCTCGGGATGAGCGCGACGGTACAGGAACAGCATGAGAGGTGAGCGGGAAAGCGAAGGGGGGCATTTCCTTGGCAAATGTCTACAAAGACTATCGTGTTTTGACGACATTTGCAACGAAAGGAGCAGATACGCGGCCAATTTTTTTCAAGCGTTTAATTCTTCGCTTAAGGTGGATTATCTTGCGGGTTACCCAAGGCGTATGTTTATATTGTCACGAAGACAAGGACGATGCAGTTGTGTTGAATGAGAAACACGTTTATTGGAGCGAACTTGTGCTCCCCTAACAACTCAAAAGAATACAGAGGCGGCGAAGCTTTAAAGTGACTTGCACAGGCGAGGGTCGTCGAATCGAATGCCCCGCGGCGTCCGCACTGCAGGCTTTTTATCTTTTGGCGCGCGTGGTTCTCGAAACGTCGATTCGCACCGAGAACATAGTAGATCCAAGAAGATTATTCTGGGCTGTTCACGTTAGATCGGAATGCTCTCCCTATCACAACAGATAACACATGCGGCACAGAAAGAATGGAACACGCGCTTCCCTTGGCGCAGAGATAACACAGACCGGCGCAGCCGGGCGGTAAAAGCAAAACACAAATAAACAAACCCAATGTATGGTTCGCGGCATTACCCCCCCCCCCCCCCTCTAAGAGTGCATCGACCCGATGCTAACATAAGCGACAGTCCGAACAAATGAAAATAAAAGTTCGTCATCCTCCGTAGAAAGGTTTTAAGCGAACCACGTGGACGACTTCAGGCCGCGTGCGTCGTCGTGATGTGCCGGAGTCACCATCGGGGATCACTTCGTAGGTAAGTTGGCCAACACGTCGTAGAATCTGGTAGGGTCCGAAATACCGTCGCAGGAGCTTCTCACTGAGTCCGCGTCGTCGGATGGGAGTCCAAACCCACACACGATCCCCTGGTTGGTACTCGGCGTCTCGGCGTCGGAGGTTGTAGCGCCCGGCATCCACCAGCTGCTGGTCCCTTATACGAACTCGAGCGAGCTGGCGGGCCTCCTCCGCACGTTGAAGGTATCCTTGGACGTCGGCGTTGAGGTCGTAGTCTTCTACATGCGGAAGCATGGCGTCGAGCATCGTAGTCGGCCTTCTACCGTAGACAAGCTCGAACGGCGTCAGCTGCGTCGTCTCCTGGATAGCCGTGTTGTACGCAAGCGTGACATACGGGAGCACTTCGTCCCAAGTCTTATGTTCAACGTCAACGTACATTGAGAGCATATCTGCGATTGTCTTGTTCAGACGTTCTGTTAGTCCGTTCGTTTGGGGGTGGTACGCCGTCGTTCTTCGGTGATCCGTGTTGCTGTAGCGTAATACTCCTTGCATCAGCTCCGCAGTAAATGCCGTTCCGCGGTCTGTGATTAGGACTTCCGGGGCTCCATGTCGCAGCACAACTTGGCTTATAAAGAACTTCGCCACTTCTTGTGCAGTCCCCCTCGGAAGAGCGGCGGTCTCTGCGTAGCGCGTCATGTAGTCTGTCGCTACGACAATCCACTTGTTCTGTGATCGTGACGTAGGGAACGGGCCTAAAAGGTCCATTCCAATCTGTTGAAATGGTCTCGATGGGACGGCGATTGGTTGCAGAAGTCCGGCGGGTCTTGTCGGCGGCGTTTTTCGTCGCTGGCAGTCACGGCAGCTCCGGACGTAGTGGGTGACGTCAGAGGTAAGGCCGGGCCAGTAGTACCTCGCCTTGATTTTTCCAATAGTGCGGGCTGTGCCCAGATGTCCGGAAGACGGGTCGTCGTGGCACGCTTCCAAAATTTCGTCACGAATGTCCGCGGGGATGACGAGAAGGTAATTCGCTCTTGTTCCGGGGCTGAAATTCTTCTTCACAAGGACGGAGTTTCTCAGGCTGAATGCTGGTAAGCTGCGTTTGAAGGTCCTAGGAACGGCAACGTTGCATCCCTCGAGGTACTCGATTATGACGCGTAAGTCGGGGTCGGCACGCTGCTGGGCGGCTAGGTCGCTTCCGTCACGATCCCGAAGAACGCGCTGTCTTCATCAGAGTCTTGTGGTGGTGGGTCGACGGGGGCGCGGGACAGGCAGTCGGCGTCGGAGTGTTTCCTGCCGGATTTATAAACGACTGTAACGTCGAACTCCTGCAGGCGCAAGCTCCACCGCCCAAGACGGCCAGAGGGGTCCTTCAAATTGGCGAGCCAACACAGCGCATGGTGGTCTGTTACAACCTTGAATGGCCTTCCATACACGTATGGGCGAAATTTTGAAATCGCCCATATAATAGCCAGGCACTCTTTCTCAGAGGCAGAATAGTTTTTCTCCTCCTTCGACAGACCACGGCTAGCATAGGCGATTACCCTTTCGCAGCCGCTTTGCTTTTGGACAAGGACGGCACCCAAGCCTATATCACTGGCGTCCGTATGCATTTCCGTTTCGGCATTTCCGTCGAAATGAGCGAGCAGGGGCGGGCTTTGCAGGCGTTTTTGCAGCTCGCCGAATGCTTTTTCTTGGTCGTTTTCCCAGCTGAAAGGGGTGCTATCTTTCGTCAAGCGCGTGAGTGGCTCTGCAATGCGTGCGAAGTTTGCGACGAAGCGCCGGTAGTATGCGCACAGCCCGAGAAATCTCCGCACGCCCTTCTTGTCTTTCGGCCTTGGGAAGTTCGCAATGGCTGAAGTTTTTGCCGGGTCAGGTAGGACTCCCGCGGCGTTGACGGCGTGACCCAAGAACTTGAGTTCCCCGTATGCGAAACGGCACTTTTCAGGCTTCAGTGTCAACCCCGACGTACGAATGGCCTCGAGTACAGACTCCAACCTTGCAAGGTGTTCGTCGAAAGTCCGGGCGAATACCACTACGTCGTCGAGGTATACGAGGCAGGTGTGCCACTTAAGGCCAGCTAGCACAGTGTCCATGACTCTTTGAAACGTCGCTGGTGCTGTGCACAGCCCAAACGGCATCACCTTGAACTCGTATAGGCCGTCTGGGGTTATAAATGCAGTCTTCTCTCGGTCTCTCTCGTCCACTTCAATTTGCCAGTAGCCGGTCTTCAGGTCCATCGATGAGAAGTACTTCGCGTGGCAGAGGTGGTCGAGGGCGTCGTCGATTCGGGGGAGGGGGTACACGTCCTTTTTCATGATTTTGTTCAGTCGCCGGTAGTCAACGCAAAACCTTAATGTGCCGTCTTTTTTCTTTACGAGTACGACGGGCGCAGCCCAGGGGCTTTTCGATGGCTGTATAATGTCATCGCTCAGCATGTCGTCGACTTGAGTCCGGATGGCTTCCCGTTCGTGTGAAGAGACGCGGTACGGTGACTGTCGGGTAGGTCGGGCTCCATCTTCGGTTATTATTCGGTGCTTCGCTAGAGGGGTCTGACGTAGTTTTGCGCTCGACGAAAAACATTCGCTATAGCGACGCAGCAAAGCCAATAATTTTTTTCCGTTGTTCTTGCGGTAGCGCCGGATTCACGTCGAATGGCTGCGGGAGCTTGAATGTTTCTACGGGTGTGCGTTCAAAGTCGGCGACTGCGATCACATCACTTGCTTCTTGCGTTTCTTCGAGGAACGCAATTGCAGCTCCCTTGTTTAAATGCTGGTACTCTTCGGTGAAATTAGTGACCAAAACGTGAGATTGGCGTTGCTTAAAGTGCGCAATGCCTCTTGCCACGGAGACACCGCGGTCGAGAAGCAACCTTCGATCACTCTCTACGATAGCGTCGATGTCAGAAGCAGCATCCTCACAGTAGACGGCGATCATCAAGCTTGCGCGGGGTGGCAGGGTGATGTGATCGTCGGCGACCCTGACAGCAGCACGGTGATCGGGGTTCGGCTGCGGCGTCGTGGAGTGATTGGAGGAAAATGTTATCGACTTGGTCTGCAGATCAATTATTGCGCCGTTGTCCGTCAAAAAGTCCATTCCGAGAATCACGTCGCGGGAGCAGTTAGGCAGAACGACGAACGCCGCAGGGTACGTTGTGCCGTCTATGGTGACGCGCGATGTGCACGTTCCACTTGGCGTCACGAGGTGGCCTCCTGCTGTGCGTATGTGCGGACCGTCCCATCTGGTCATAACTTTCTTCCGTTTAGACGCAAATGGTCCGCTCATTACCGAATAGTCAGCTCCCGTGTCTACGAGGGCGACTACGTCAAAGCCGTCGATGGACACCTTGACGTCAGATGCAGTCGTCCTCGAGTTCCGGGTTCGTCGGGGCGTCGTATCTCTGCTTGTACGTGTTGATGGTCGGGCACTGTGCATCGTCGTTGTCGTCGTCCTCTCAACGGACGTCTCGGTCAGGTCGGGTACGCGTCGCGCCGTGTAGCTGTCGTCGTGTTCGGGAGTCTCGTCAGGGTTAGGTCGGGTCGTCGGGATGAGGGCATGTCGTGAATCACTGTCTTCAGCGCGTCCTTGCGTCGTTGGAGGGTTTCTAGTTTTTCGCCGTAGAGCAACTTCACCTCCAGAAGTTGCCGCCTTTAGTTTCCCTCGCGTGGGCTGGGGGACCTTCCACGGGCGAAGTCAGCGTTGCTACGGCGGTTCGGCGATTGGTAGGGGTAGGGCGACGGCGAACGGTTGAAACGCGCTGGGCCACGGCTGGTTTCAGATAGATACTCGTCGATCTCACGTGCTCGTTGGCCAGGGAGAGGGCGAGGTGCGTCGACGGAGAAACCACGCAGTCCGAGTCTCTTGTATGGGCAGCGACGGTAAATGTGGTCGGCGTCTCCGCAGTGGTAGCACAGAGGACGGTTATCGGGAGTTCGCCATACGTCCGTCTTCCTCGGCGTCTGGTTTCGGGCTACCGGGGGTCGGGCGGGTGACAGTGGGCGGCGGTACGGCGGGGCCTCTTGACGGCGTGTTGGAGTAGGGCGGGGTCGACGAACAGCCGCGGAGTATGTCATAGCTTGTGGCCCTCGGGGTACCTCGGATGGCGTAGAAGTTCCCAACGCTTGTTGCACTTCTTCTCTAATCACGTCGGTGAGGGAAGCGACTTGGGGCTGCGGCGGCGTTGGGAGAAGTTTCCGCAGCTCCTCTCTCACTATTGCGCGGATAGTCTCGCGTAGGCTGTCGGCCGGGATCCGCGTGCTGCCAAAGTCGTTCGCATTGGCCGCGCCAACAAAGTTGCGGTCATACTGCTTAGCACGCATTTCGAGGGCTTTCTCAATGGTGCTGGCTTCGGTCACGAATTCTGCGACGGTTTTGGGCGGATTTCGGACAAGTCCAGCAAACAGTTCCTCCTTCACTCCGCGCATTAAGAAGCGCAACTTCTTTTCTTCCGTCATTTCGGGGTCCGCGCGGCGAAATAGCTGCTTCATCTCCTCAACGAAGATCACGACACCTTCGTTGGGGTGTTGCGTGCGCGTTTCCAACAAAAGGGCGGCTCTTTCTTTCCGCACGACGGTAGTGAAGGTCTTAGTAAACTCGCTTTTGAACTGAGCCCAGTTTGTCAAGGAGCTCTCGTGGTTCTCGAACCAAGTGCGAGCCGAATCTTCCAAGTAAAAGAAAACGTGCCGGAACGTTTCTGCGTCGTCCCACCTGTTGAATTTCCGGACGCGCTCCAGTTTCTCCAACCATTCTTCTGGGTCTTCTGCGGGGGCTCCTCGGAACGATGGCGGTTCCCGGGGCTGCTGCAGGACGATTGGCGACGTTGTTTCTTGCACCATGGTGTTGGTTGCAGCGTTCCTTTTCTTGGGCCCTTCTGGCATCAAACCGAACTCGGGCGGTAAATCTTGCAGGCGGGGGCTGGCTCTTGTTGGACTGGCTTGGCGGCTTTTCGAGGTTGTAGTGGGCATGAAGGGTGCGTACCCCGCACCTCACCAGATGTCACGAAGACAAGGACGATGCAGTTGTGTTGAATGAGAAACACGTTTATTGGAGCGAACTTGTGCTCCCCTAACAACTCAAAAGAATACAGAGGCGGCGAAGCAGCGGTCAACAAAGTGACTTGCACAGGCGAGTGTCGTCGAATCGAATGCCCCGGCGTCCGCACTGCAGGCTTTTTATCTTTTGGCGCGCGTGGTTCTCGAAACGTCGATTCGCACCGAGAACATAGTAGATCCAAGAAGATTATTCTGGGCTGTTCACGTTAGATCGGAATGCTCTCCCTATCACAACAGATAACACATGCGGCACAGAAAGAATGGAACACGCGCTTCCCTTGGCGCAGAGATAACACAGACCGGCGCAGCCGGGTGGTAAAAGCAAAACACAAATAAACAAACCCAATGTATGGTTCGCGGCAATATACCCTTTTTCGCTGATTTCGAACAACATTTTGTATGCAGGGTTGGCACATTTCTTTAAATCTATTCCAAAGGGCGGATACGTCTTCTCCATCAAAATCATCAAGGCACGATTGCAAATGCTCAATTATAGATTCATCGTTAGCTTGTGAATAATCCTTGAAGGAACGAGACGAACATTTATGAGTACTAACAGACCGTCCCAATGGGAGAGAGGTACAAACAAGATGATTATCTTACAAGCCCTGTTCCACTATTACTGTACCCTCTGTAAAGTCGCGGTGAACGAATACAAGATCTAATACAGAACTGGATGTACCCTTGACACGAGTGGGTTCTTTAACTAATTGAATCAAGTCGTGAGTAAGCATTATATCAAATAAAATATGTATTTGTTTATTGTATTCATAGTCTGTCTGCAGACGCTCCCAGTTGCCGCCTGGGAAGTTGAAGTCACCAATCAGTATTATTTTGCTATTTTGGAACTGCAACATGTGATCGCGTAACTTGGTAACGTAATCAATTCCGGCATCCGGCAGTCTATAAAGAGCATAAAGAATTAAACTGAAGCCCCAACAAGACAATTTAAGACATGCGCACTCAAGCCCGAAAAGATTATCCATAAAAACGGCTTCTATTGATCTCTTGATCAAAACAGCAACCCCGCCCGCCCTAGATTCCCTATCTTTCCGGTATATATTGTATCCAGGAGGGAAAACGTGGTCGTCAGTTACATCACTGCGCAACCAGGTTTCAGTTACCACCGCAATGTGAGGGTCATGCAGAAGTAACAAAATTTCTAACTGATCTGTTTTGTTATTGACACTTTGTGCATTTAAATTGATGATTCGCAGCTGTCGTTCCTTGCAAATGTTTATGATATCTCGTGCGCAGTGTTTGTTAAAGGGTACGGAGTGGTTCGTTTGGTGTGTACTCTGGCTTAGCGTGATGTGCCTTGCGCCAATGCGTGGAGCCGTGTCATTGGGCGACTCCTGTTCATGGCGTCGTTTTTTTTTTTTTTTTTGTAGTGGTCCTTGTTCATTTTTATCGCTGTCCCAGCCATAGGCTTTGTCGTTTATGTACAATTTGGTAAATGCTAATTTAATTAAATTAACTAAATTAATTCTTTGATAAATTATAAATTATAATTGAATAATTATATATTATTTAACTAAATTAAATCCATTAGTAAGTAACCTATTGCCATATCGCGTTCCATTAATGAGGGCTAATGAGGAACCAAGGAGGTTATACTATAATTAGTATGAGCTCCTTGCGAGTAACTCATTTAGTTAGTGTTATTGCGTGTCGTGAAAATGTTCACTGAGCAGAAAAAAAATTCCCCGCATTTCCCCGAGGGGAAGAATGTGAAAGTGCGAATGCACGAGTTGAATTTGCGCGGTTCGGTAATGTTCGCGAAAAAGAGATCACACACACACACACAACTACAAAGAGAGAAAGATGCATTTATTCACAGACACCTATTTGTGTTGTCGTTGTACTTGATTGCTAGAGCGGATCTCAGCTTTGAAATTTCGTGTCAGTACTCCTTTAAGCGGGTGCATTAGCCCTTCTCACGCCCGATTCTTGGCCAATCCCCCACGTGGGTATGTGCCATGTCAGCGGCCAGGCAGCGCGCGCCCATTTCCCCCCGTTGCCAAGGAAGACGAGGAGATTCCTGGCCAATCCCCCACGTGGGTATGTGCCATGTCAGCGGCCAGGCAGCGCGCGCCCATCTCCCCCCGTTGCCAAGGAATACGAGGAGCGCGCGCACCCGCAGCTGTTGCTATGCGGACGGCGGCGGACGCTTCAGGCTCGCTTAAGAAGTGCATTCGCACTTAAAAGATGTTTTCCGGCGTCTGTAGGGGTGAAAGGCTTCCTGAAATTACCGACTCACGTGAAGAAAATAAAATGAAGGAACGGAGTTGACAACAATACTAGCAAAATTATGTTCTGATTGGGAAACAAATCCAGAACGTCCTGAATGGGATACAAGCATGCAGTTCGACCACTCCAGGACTGTAGCTTAATAAAGGTGGATATGGTAAATGCGTTGCGTTCATGGATTTACAGTTTGAAGTTGCTCGGCACGCCGGTATTTAAGGTAACTACAGGTTAAGGCAGCATAGATACAACGTATTTGATACTGCTGTTAGGGAATTGGCCAGAGACGATTACAGCTGCCGTCACAAGATCGCGGGCCCAATGACCAACTCCCGCTTGGATGCGGCGTAAACATACCCACCCACAGTCTTCCCATACCCACTGATTGGGATTGGCCAGTGACGGTGAGGGCCGCAATGAGAAGCTCGCGGCGAAATCACCCCTTTTCCTTTTGTACCGATGGAGAGAGAGAGAGAGAGAGAGAGAGAGAGAGAGAGAGAGAGAGAGAGAGAGAGAGAGAGAGAGAGGGAGAGGGAGAGAGAGAGAGAGAGAGAGAGAGAGAGAGAGAGAGAGAGAGAGAGAGAGAGAGAGAGAGAGAGAGAGAGAGAGAGAGAGAGAGAGAGAGAGAGAGAGAGAGAGAGAGAGAGAGAGAGAGAGAGATAAGAGCTTTATTTTGTACATTTTCGGTTACTGAGGTGTGGTGACCGACAGCTGCATCTTGCCGGTGACCTCGGCCGCTCGTTCCGTTAGATTCTTCTGAACCTGCAGCTCTGAGCTGCCCAGCGCCTCCTCCCAGTGCTTGCCAGTGGGTGTTAAGGGAAAAGGGTCTTTGGGCCAATTCCACGTAAGATGTGTGATGTTGTCGTGTGCACCACATGCAGGGCAATTGGGTGAGGGGTACACAGTAGGATAAATTAAATTCAGCCTGGCGCGACATGGCAGTGTGTTAGTTTGCATGAGGCGCCAGAGTCGCTCCTCGGCGTTAGTCAGTTCCGGGTGAGCAGGCGGGTATCGACGGCGGGTGAGGCGGTAATGCGCAGTGACATCGTGGAAGCTCAATAGGCTGTTGCGAGCCGACTGGGCTCCATGGAGGGGGACAAGAGTAGGTCCTGCTCGGATGATGGTAAGCTCTCGAGCTGCTGTGTGGACCGCTTCATTGCCCCCCAGCCCTGTGTGGGCAGGAGTCCAGATCAGCTCCACCTGGGAGGTTGGAGGATTTTGAAGGAGAATTTTGAGCGCCAGGGGAGAAATAGTCCCCTTGGCAAAATTTTTGATGGCCGTTTTCGAATCAGAAATTATAATTGCCGGGGTCGGCCGCCAGCGCAATAGCCGCCTCTTCCGCCGATGCCGCGTGGCGCGTACGTATGGTGAGGGAATTAAAGGAGCCATGAAGAGAAAACAAAAGTTTGTTTTATTCGAAAGATTAGGTGTTTCATAGTACCCCAAGCGCTTTCCCGGAAGCAAATGATGCTTTATTCACTGAGAAATAAGGCAATTTAAGCCAAAATTTTAAATCTCCCGCTAAAATTGCACATTTGGTGACGTGAGCAACGGCGTCACACGGGCCGGTCCATGAAACAGATACTTAGTATGTCGACTCCATATAGCACCCACACGCGGGAGTCGACCAAGACGGCGGCCATTTTAAAAATACTTGTAAAACCTAGTGCACCCGCAGCCCTAGTCATGGAATCGCCTGATCCGGAGAACAAAACTCTCGCCGAGGAGCTAGGGCTTGCATTTAACAACCTCACACCACTTGAACGCTCAATGCTTCTAAGTGCACGAGCGGCAAGAGTTGTGGGATACGCGGTGGACGGGAAAGCGACCATTCCGCGATAGCCACAACAGACGAACGCCCTGCCGTCGGCACCGCTGCCTCGTCAGCCCCGTCGCGACGGACGAATACAGACTGGTACGTATGTGCCGTATTTTTATTACGGTTAATAATAGTTCAACTTCAGTAGCAGTATCGCTTATGCCAGTTGGCCGGTGTCGTGTATGGAAAGCCGTTCGCGCGAGCTCTCTGCTTCGACCAGAAAGATACGAGCGTCAATGCGCGGTGTTTACGGCATTTTTCCCCCAAGGTCAGAGCGCCTCGAACCCGAAAATTCGTCTGCGTGATGGCGAGATGTCGAGCTCGGCCAGGCGGTAGTTTCGTACGCATTGGCGCACACGCTTGCGTGTTCGTTCGGAACTTCAACCGTTTACTCCACCGTTCTTTGTCATAAAAAGAATGTGCAGTATGTTTCACGGGCATTTAGCTCGCTATGCAAACTGTAAGCCCTGCCTAACATGCGTTTGCTTTTGCCGGCCTCCGCCAATCGCAGAGCATTCCCCAGTGACATCATAGGTTCTGTTGCGGAAAATGAGCTGGTGGGTCGCATGGTCATTTCCTTTTTTCCTAATTATGTAGCTTATTTGAGCGAAGTTTGCGTTATAAGTGGTGTCGTTATGGTTCTAACGAGGCAATCTTTCGAATGAACCAAACTTGTGTTTTCTCTTCATGGCTCCTTTAAGGGGGGGTGCCATGGGGTCATATATAGCCGTCACTGCATATGCTTCGTGATGTCTGTTAGCAGCGTCTACATATACCGTATTTGGCCTGATGGGGTACTTTTTAGCCAATGCCCGTGCACGCTGTTCTCTCCGCTTCTGATTGTGCACTGAGTGCATATTGCGCGGGAGTGGGCGCACACGTAGCAAGCCAGAAACCCGTTGTGAGGAGGCGATTTCCGCGGCAGATAGAAGTGAAGAAGACAAAGTGTGGCCACTCACTCTTCCTCAGGTCTTATCTTTATCTTCCTCACCCAGCCGCAATTATCTCATACCCACTCGAGGAAATTGTCCAAGGGCAGTGACAGTTGCAGTCCACAGTACTTGGACAATTCTTAAGGGTGTAATCGCAGGGCGGAATAAACATAAGCCGTTCACCTATAACCAGTCTCTGAATTCTGAACACCTATCATAGTCCCATTGCCTACGCATTTTAACTGAACAGAGCATACGCTGCTTTTGCATTGTTCAGGGTAAGACAATAATTGGATCAACTATGACTGCGGAAATGAGAACAATGGCATCAAGTTGCTTTCAAGCAATATTTCCCTCTAATTTTAAGGCGTTCGTACACTCTAAACTTTTTTTCCTCCCATATACTCCCTAGAGGTTCTTTTTCGCCTGTCCTCTAGTGATCCTCCTTGTGGGAGTTTTTTTTACTACATGGAACAGGGAGGTTTTGTTTACCTCCTCAAAACAGGGCGTTTTTAGGTGATAGAAAGGAGGTAGTTAGGGAGTGTTAAGAAATGTTTGGGAGAATTTAAGGAGATCAAAATGGAGTATTCTTTACTTCCTGAAGGCGTTTTTAGTGATGTTTATGGACTTTTTAGGCGGTTGAATAGGAGCCTATTATGTCTCCCTTGGGAAGTACTTATGTTATTTTAGGGGCGTTTTTAGGAGGTTCAAGGAAGCATTTACTTCTTTTGCATGGAGTTTTACGTTTTGTAGGCCTCGCGAGGGAAGTTTTTAGGACGTTCAAGGGAAGCATATATTTCTTTTGAATGGAGTTTTGTGAAAGTTGGGGCGGTTCTGTAGGCCTTCCGAAAGGAGTTTTTTCAAGGCCACAAGGGAGAGTTTCTAGTTCCCTGCTGGAGTACTGATTTCACACGGTTTTTCTCGGTTCAGGTTTATTTCAAACGAACTTTCGCAGACAAGTTTACATGGTACATGGTGTACACAAGGAGGTTCCGAAATAAAAACTTAGGGCGACCTCCTATAAGAAAGCACAAATGGTACTTTGATAAATAACACGCCAGTTAGAAATGGAAGACAGCAATAGAATGCTAGTTGCACAAACTGTAAAATTAATATTACTACAAGAACTGGAAATACGCGAAAAACAAAGATAGGCGCAAACACAACCGCATGGTAAGTGAAATCATTATATAATACTAGGGGATCGAGAACGCGTCAGTACTTATCAAAACTTATCAGTACGCATCAGTACTCAGTACACAAAGTGAAAAAAAAAATGGTTGCAGTGGTTTACAAAAACAACAAAAAAATTTCAGTTGGTGGTGAAATGAGCGAGCTGTGTGCTAGTTGAACAAACTGTAGAAACAATATTACTACAAGAACTGGAAATATGCGAAAAACATATAGGCACAAACACAACGGCATGGCAAGTGACATCATTATACAATACTAGAGGATTGAGAACGCGTGAGTACTTATCAGTACGCATCAGTACTCAGTACACAAAGTGAAAAAAACGGTTTCAGTTGTTTACAACAACAAAAAAATTTTCCCATTGGTGGTGAAATCAGCGAGAGCTGTGTAACGATTTGATATTGAAAGGTAACGACCATTTTGTAGATGGTAAAGGCACAAGAGATAAATGATGTAGGAGACAGACAGCAATGGGCGGTTGACAGCAATGGGCTATTGATAAATGAGTAAAGAACGAGAAATATGCTGCGGAAAATACCAGTGCATTTTGATAAAGA
This sequence comes from Haemaphysalis longicornis, assembly GCF_048455015.1. NCBI lineage: Eukaryota > Metazoa > Arthropoda > Arachnida > Ixodida > Ixodidae > Haemaphysalis > Haemaphysalis longicornis. The sequence goes on from NW_027526203.1 coordinate 461,078,623, forward strand.
CACAAATGCGCCAAGAAAAGTGACCGAGTCTGAGGGGTTAATTGCAAGGATATAGAACAGAATGGGTGGTATCGTGACAGCTTCTTTAGAGTGAGAAGAAAAAGCCATTTAATTCGTGTTTTTCGGATAATTTTTAGTTGATTCATTTGGAACCTGTTGCCAAGATTATTTAGATAATTATTTCAAGTTAAATTAGTTCGTTAATATTATTGCTTCACTGAAAGATAGCTGTATTATCAGCATACAGAAGGGCCCATCAAATATCCCCTGTTCAGTAAAAAAAGAAAAAAGAAAAAGTCAGAAACATAATACGCAATTCTTTTAGACTACTATCCAATGATTACAGGATTGAAAACAAATAAAATATTATGAGGGATATTGATGCGATAAAAGTTAATTAGTTCTAAATCCTTCACACGTGGTTTGGTGCTGGCAAGGTCCAAAAAGGCATGTTCCACAAACGTTAGAGCTCTGTGTGCCTTCTTGGGATATTGAACGCTGAAAACCCAGAACGATGCAGACTATAGTATACAGAGTCTTCCCAGTAAAGATGATGCAGTCAAGACACTCTGGCCATCGATGCGGAGGCTAACTTCCCCGTTCACGGAATACAGGGAGGGAGTCAAAGGAACATCTGCCTGAAAAAGCAAAAAAGAAAAAAAAAGCCCCACATGTAAAATTCAAAACAGACACTATGGTTAAATGATCTTAATAATTCGGTACAGTAATAAAATTGTTAGGCCAGGTTCCCTGCGAATTTCAGTACTTAAATTAGGAACGCAAAGGCTTCATAAAACCAAGTGCCAGTACATTAACCATCGTGGCTTTTGCAGCAATAAAAAAGATATTACTTCCGCACAATATACTCGAGCACAACTTTAAATGACAGTGAAGTTAAAATGCAAGTCTCTCTAGGTTGATAGATTAGCTCACGGAGAACACTATTATACCCCTCTTACACCTGGCTTTTTTTTTTAAATAAGGTTGAAACTAGCAAAAACACGGTTTCACCGGAAGGGCTTAAATGGCCTGACGCGCGCAACTTCTTTCTTGGCTGCCGCTGGATGGTGCTACTCGGCCATACTTGGGGTGGCAGTACCGCTTTCCAAGGGAGCATGCGAGCTACGCACGAGCAAATCGCTCGACGCCGACAATCGCGGGGCCTCAAAAGGCCAATGTTTTTCTTCAGTGAAGCGTAAATACTGATCACGGGTCCAATGGAGAAACATTTTGCTTAGTGATCTCGAACGGCAAATGACAGGGGAGTTTGGGGAAGCATGAGCGATTTGACCGAAACTGACCAAACTGCTTGGTACGTGGTAATGTTGTATTCAGTTGCTTGTATACTGCTATTAATCACCGCTGCTTCACTTGCTTCCGGTTTATCCTGATGCAAACAGCGACTGCAGTCGTGTTTGCGTCACGTTTGATGAGCATTTGAACAGCGATTTCTCAGCACTTAAAGCATCTTGGCACTAAATCAATGCTGAAATGGCTATGCGGAGGTCCGACTTCCTTACCCGCCGCGGTGGCTCAGTGGCTAAGGCGTTGCGCTGCTGAGCACGAGGTCGCGGGTTCGATTCCCGGCCGCGGCGGCCGCTTTTCTGATGGAGGCGAAAAGCAAAAACGCCCGTGTGTACGAGATTTCGGCGCACGATAAAGATCCCCAGGTGGTCAAAATTAATCCGGAGCCCTCCACTACGGCGCGCCTCATCGCCTGCGTTGCGTCGGCGCGTTAAACCCCAGAATCAATCAATCAGGTCCGACTTCCGTTTGAAACCAACTTGCTGGTTGCCTTCAATTACCCTTTAACAACAAGTTACCCTTATGCCTCATCACTGCAACCAATTGGTCCTCCGTGTGGTGCAAAGTGTGTTACTGTGAGTATTTTCAACGTGAAAGGAACCGTTTCTGTGATTTGTAGGACTGATTCTGCTATTAATTACTGCAGTGACAACAAGCTATGAAAGAAAATCCCGCCATCTCCACGAAGTGAATGATGATGAGAGGGGCGAAGCTAAAATGCTTATCAGCAGACAATGTGACGCATTAAGTGCAAGCTGCTTTCATAGTGTGTGCATTGACATTAGGATATGGCCCCCTGGCAGAATGATGCGCTGCGCGAGATTTTGCCGTACCTAAAAGGACAGGCAACTCATTTTTACGGAGTATAGGATCTGTAAAAGAGTTGAGAGTTGGGCGAGTTGGTAATGATGCATCTTGAAAAACAAACTGTGCGCAAATTAACGAGGACAAGAACACATGAAGACGGCACAAGCGCAGACTCGCAGCTAGTTTATTATTGCACAATTCAAAGCTTTAAAGGGGGCCTGAGATGGATTTCAAAGTGTTTTTGTTTGTGTCAGAAATCTACTCTATAGTTCTTGTAGAAACAAGTCCAAAAATAGTAAGCATATTCGCTCACGCTAACAAAAGTTATTACCCCGACGAGACAGAACTATTTGTTGGCTCGGCGGCTTGCGATGACGACATAGTCCGACCTCGTCCGAGGCGAAGCACTCATTTCATGGTTGGCCGCTGGAATGTCCGCGGTTTTTGACGGCGGCGGTTTGGTTTAGAGCGTCGTCGTTACCATGGTTACTTCAGCGAGTGGGTCGCACATGAGACGACGACGTCCTTTTTTTTTTTTTTTTTTTTTTTAAGCTACGTTTTCAGTCTTTACGGACCTTGAGCAGGAGATACTGGTGATTGCGGAAGTCGACCTTGCATGCGCGAGAGTTTCCGTGAACGGTAACTTATTTTTACCGTCGCTACATAGCGATACAGAGGCTAGAATTTCTACCGACTGTAGTAGCGAGCCCCCTGCGCCGGCGAAATGTACGCTCGCGTTTTGATTAGATTACCGGAAAGTTCCGAGTGAACGCCCTCCCCCGAAACATCGCCCACCCCCTTTTACGGGTGAAATATTCAATTTACTGAAAGACGCGCGCCCACCCCGTAAAATCCATGGCTTTAGCGCCGATGAGTGAACAAAACAAACCCGAATCATCTCTTTATGTGTAGATGCGGTCACTTATTCGTCCTTTCCGCGCTTGACCCGAAATTTCGCCCATCTCGTATTTTTCACTTGATATCACTGTACTTAAATTTGGGTGGGCGTTCTTCCGGAACTTTACGGCACAGCAAATGCGCTGTGCTCTGCGCTTCATGCAAGCAATTTTAGTTGATGTTGTTTACTACATTCTTGCTAAATGATGATCAGGAGCACGATAAATGACATTTTTTTTAGAATGAGCCAGCAAAATTTCCGCCCCTACTCCAGCTTCCCACGCTTCCAATGGTTCAGATGCCTTTATGAACTAGCATAGCTCTTTTATGCTTTCAAAATCGTCTTGGGCAAGGTAATATAGGTAACTGCGGAATCATTACAATATATCTTACTCATTTTATATCGAAATATTTAGCGGTGGCGTGAATTCTGGTTAATGCAATACTTGGTCCTAATTCTTCCCACTAGATGGCGGCGTCAACGTCATGTTTTCGATTTTTTAAGCTCTACAGTAGAAGTATACGGCTCTTTTTAAAAAAAATATTGTATTGTGAGAGTTCAATCTAAGACGTCTATGATTCAAGCCATTTCAAGCGTAAGCGAACAGTTCTGGGCAACAAACGTTTGTGTCATTTGCTTTGCGACAAATTCGCCTGATGTCGCTACTCGGCAGAGCCGGTCAGAGCGAGCCGGTAAGCCGGAATGCAGAAACCGCAGAGTGCAATCCTTTCGTTTTCAGCGGCAAACGGCTACTCTTGCTTCATTTAACACGGTAAACGGTAAAGCGCGCTAAGGACACTAGGCAACAGGTTCATTCAGAAGGCCGGTGCAGCAAACCACACTTTCCTGCGATCATGACTTGATGGGAAGCAATGAAATGAAACTCTTTGGCAGTTGTCGTTACGGGATGAGCATGCTCTTGCCCTTGTCGCGTCCGCCGCAGAGAATCAGCTGCGACAGCGTTTGGGCTTGAACTGATTTATTCAGCCCGCGTGAGCGCACTTGAGCGTGCGGCTCGTGATCACGAGCAGTGCCCGGCGTCGTCCAAGCGCTGCGTGCGGAGCTCCTCCTCCGTCGTCGGCGCGGCGCGCTCCCTTGGCGCGCCGTTCGTTACCACCTCTGAAACAACGTCGAGGCTACGCTCGAAACACAGATGGTGCAAAGAATCCTTTCGGGTACAGCGTCCAAGAAAGCAAATGCAAATAAAACTGAGACACGGAGCGCTGAGCGATCACGCTGGCTGCAAGCGTCGTTGCTCCTGCGCTCACTGTATCCTTCCGCCGAGAACGGAGGAGCGTCAAGCCCGGTTTGGCCCGGTGTGTAAGTGCTTTACACTCCGGTATAAAACAAATATGTGTGACTGTGTAAAAGCACCCACACACAAAAGATGTTTTTTGTCCAAGCGCAAAATTGCCGCGCCCCCAATGCGTCACAGTTCTCGGCGCACTCAGCCGAAAATACTAAAAAACCGTAACAAAAGCACAAAACGAACTTTTAGGCGCACCAAAGGCGAAAAATCAGCAAAGATAACCGCATCATACATGGATTAAGACCCCCCTCCCACCCCCAACACGCATGCCCAGAAGAGGCAGCGAAATAGCGCTCAATGTGCGTCTAAATATGCGACTTATCAATTAAGCATGGCGATAGAGGGATGACTGATACATTCGGAACCAGCTTTTCTGATGTGGCTGGCTTCTACAATTTCTCGCGTTTGCTGGTTCTTATGTCGGAAAAGGATGGCTGTGCGCTCAAACACAGGGACACAATCAGGTCTGCATGCGCGGCAATGAGAAGATAAGTGGCTCAGGCCACGTTGAAAAATGAAAAAAATATACGGTACTTTTACACGTCGTGCGCTCGAGGTTGTGACAACGTACCCGTGTGCGGCTCTGTCCTGAAGTTCGGAGAAACGCAGGCGGGTTGCGTTCCATTTCTCGTCTTGCATTACGCTTTCTTTTATATATTAGCGCCCTCTTTCCCGATCTCTCTACCTTCCTTCCCGCTTGCGTCTGACTGCGCTGATTTTCGCCAGCACGAAGTAACCGTCACGTTGCTTTGAAACGACGCCGCGCGCGACAAACGATTTTATCTCGAATGCCTTTTTACAAACAGGCCTACAAAAGAATGCGAATGCATACCCCAAAACCCACAAACAAGTAAAATAATACGAGCGTGCGCTTTTTTCTTTGCCCGTGCGTGTACGTGCTGTCAGCGGCACGGGTACCCGGGTACTTCGCTGTTAACCCTATCCAAACGTTAGACAAACGCATCGACTGATGACAGATCACTTACCAGCGAGCTGTCCACAGCTGTCGCCGTATCCAAATGCTGTTTGCGGCCGTTCCTCGTGTGACCGGGGCACATGAAAATCTTTCCACCAAATGGCACTACTAGTCCTTCACAAATAAGAAAAAACGACGGCCCAATGCGAGGCTTGAAGCTCCGGCCGGCCGCGCCGCGGTCGCCGCGCTGGCCGCGCCGGCCGGCCGGAGCCGCGTTGAAGTCGCCGGCCGCGCTGCGTTGATAGCACAGAGGTTGTTTACATCCGGGCAGCCAGTCGTGCCGCCAGGGCAAGTTGAGTCGCTGCAGTCGGGTGGTGCGTTGGCGCGCTGGCACGAGAATTTAAATCGTCTATGTATGCGCAAGCAAGCGAAGCAGCTGAACATTGCAATTGTTTGCAACGGCGAGAACTGTCTCTTCGTTAGCAGCAGAGTTTGACAACACCTATGGCCAAAATAAACAGATTGAACCAACACGACCGCTCTGTCTGCCTGCGATCGCGCTGGTTGAAGCATCTATACGGGTATACGTACAGTATCGGTTTTGTAGCTGCATGCGACCATCGCGTCCTGCTTACTCGTTCTAATTAGCATTAGGCCACGGTTGAAGTGCTGATACACGGAAACAACACAAGACTAACATGGCGACCGCCCGCTTGAGATGATTACCTCAGATGGGGAGTTTATTGTGGACGTGGTAGTTTACAAGGAACCGAACGCCATCTCACAAATGGTGTTAAGTCGTTCTAAATCCTCTCTTTTGCTACACGGATGGGCAACGGCACTACCATGGAGGTTCGTCCACTTTTTTAGATCATGCCTAGGGAGTACATTTTAAATGCGAATGCATTTATTAGTCGGGGGTTGTCTTGCGTCCATCGAGCGGCGTGCGCCTGCATTCCTCCAGCGCGAGCGCACGTGAGCGCGCGCCTCGTAGTTCTGCCTTCGTCGTCGTCGTCGTCGTAAATGCGAATGCATTTCTTAGTCGGGGGTTGTCGTGCTCCGTCGGCGTGCGCCCGCAGGTGTTATCTCTCCGCGCTAAATGCCTAACGCATGCGCTTGATGCGAGCTGTACTAGTTTGCTCGAAGCGGCAAGGACGGCGAGTACTGCGGTGTTAGTCTCGTGTCTAACGTGTATGGGAACTTGATATCGCACGCCGTTGCCACGTCTCCCGTTCGAGACACGTCTCCGTACAAGGACTTGTACACCCTTGCCTACACCGGAGACGGAGTCTTTGTGGTGACCGTGTACCTCGCGCCCAACCTCGCTCGAGACGCCATTGCCGCGCAGCTGGACGCGGCTATGGAAAGTGTGCGCGTGCGCTCCAAACCCTCTGACCCCATAGTCTTGGTTGGCGACTTCAACGTTGACGTGCGCAAGAAGAGTGGCGAGTGGCTGGTCGAGTACATGCAGACCAGGCACTCTATGCATTGTCTCTCTGCCGGCTTCGACACGTGCCCCACTACCATTAACGGGAGTTGCATTGATCTGGTCTTTACGCGAAACTGTGACGCGCGTATGCTTCTCAAAAACCCTTTGACCGTGCACTTTAGCGATCACAAGGTAGTGATTGTGGCCGTCAGGTACAACGATAACACAAATAGGTGCTGGTCTTGGTTGGCGACTTCAACGTTGACGTGCGCAAGAAGAGTGGCGAGTGGCTGGTCGAGTACATGCAGACCAGGCACTCTATGCATTGTCTCTCTGCCGGCTTCGACACGTGCCCCACTACCATTCACGCGAGTTGCATTGATCTGGTCTTTACGCGAAACTGTTACGCGCGTGCTTCTCAAAGACCCTTTGACCGTGCACTTCATCGATCACAAGGCAGTGATTGTGGCCGTCAGGTACAACGATAACACAAACAGGTGCTGATGAATAAATGATTACGTTCACACTCTCGTCATTAATTACGCCATTACTCGCAACACACTCATCGGTGCACCCAATGCATTCGCATTTCTGCACGATTCCCTTCGGGGAGGTGCGGGGGAATTTTTTTTGCTATAGGTACTTTTCAGGGCACATTACTTGATTAAAACTCCATTTCCGGCTAGTTTGCGTTTACAGTGTAGGGCAGGAGGAACACGCTCGTCTAACGCATTGTGTGTTCCTGCCGCAATTAGTTTACCCGCTACCAATAGAAGAGCGAAAGATTTCCCTGAAATGAGACTGATTTCTGTGACATCAAATATCTAGATAGCCCAAGCACACCCCTCCCACTATCCTCCCTCTGGTCACACGCTCTGTGTAGGCGCAGCGGCCTACCCCACCTGTGCTGCCTTTTGTGCTCGTTGTAATGGGCGCTTTTCAACATCTTACAGGTCTCAGGTATACAATTGCCACCACGTCTTCAGTAATTGTGGAGGAAGCGGCCATTGCCATTTCCCTTGCTCAGTTACCTGCCGCTGATATTTCATCTGACTCCCACCCTTTCCCAGTAAATTATATATAGGGCGTCATTCACGTCGTTGCTCTTAAAATTCTTGCGAATCCTCATGTCCTCCCCGTGATGCTGCTGTGGACTCCGGCCCAAACCGGAGTGCGTGGTAATGAGATCGCACACTAACTTGCCCGAGCTTTGATATCCATGGCTGCCCTTTCTTTTAAGCCTAAACGCATTGCATCCCCGAAAGGTCCCTCTTGACACTTTTCACATACAGAGACATAACTCATCAGTACCTCATCCTTCGCAGGAACTTACCTCCCCCGCACCCTTCACTCAGTCCGCCGGCGGCGCATATGTGGCAGCTCTTACACAGTTTCTCGCTCCCCTCTCTCGTTGTGCACTCCCCCCACACTCCCCCCCCCCTTCCCCCCCACCCAAACACACGGCCCATTACGTGGCGCGCTGGAATACACTCTTCCGCGCCTTATGTGAGTGTCCGCGCGACCCCTCTCCCCTTTCCGCTTCCCCTCTCACTGGGAACAGGCTTTGGTGAACTCTGACCTGGCCACATAAGAGACGCTCACGGCCAGAGCCCTAGATGTCGCGGGGGCCTTTTGAGCCTACGCCACCCCTCTTCGTACAGTATACCTAGATATAAAAAAAGAACGGCACACATTTTGACTTCGAAAAGTCACGTTTATTAATACTGTATCACTCTAAAAGTTCACGATATACGCTTTATATGTGCGAATACGGGCCTGGAGAAAGTGTTACATATATACAACTTAACAGAAAATCAATAATTATGATCGTACATTATGGGATAATGGGAAATGCCCGAGATAAAATGTGACACAGTATTCAGAGAATGACATCATCTTCCAGAGGCTTGCACTCGGCTGGAAATACACTGGTAAAAGGATCTTGAGAGCTTCCGCCAAGCGCTCACGCACTGCCGCGATCTCCTGGGTGACGAGCTATCTCAACAGCCGACACATAGGCAGCGCAGAGGCGATGGCTTGTAGAGTTAATGAAATCCCGCCGAGGCCCAAGCTGCCGCAGCAAGGTGACTCATTCCAAGAGCTGGAGTAGATGCTCTGAACCAACCGTTGAGTCGATTCGGATTTCAGCCCAAAGCAAGCCCAGCTGCTTCCGTCATGGCGATGTCGATGGACATCCGGGTTACCGAAGACGAGGACCTTGCGCAGTGCCGGTACTTGTGGACGAGGACGCTTGCCATCTGGTCAGGCCACAAAGAAACCAACGGAAGAAACTACAACTGCACACAACATCAGAACTCTTTCAGAACAATGGTTTCAAAAACCTCCGCAACCCTAATGTTGTTAGTCAAAGAGCCTGCAAGGTAGACGAGTAGAAGAGTAAACGGGCCTGCATGTAGAAGAGTGCATAGTAGAAGAGCCTGTTATTAAGTTAATAAAAGAGCCTGCACATCATGATATGGATAATATTGGCGCAAATCACACCTCCTGTTTTACCTTTGTGTTATCGCCAGCGTATGGCCGCGACCAATGGTCTTATCTGAGTTAGAAATGGAGAGCGCTCTAACGTGTGTTGCTTTTGTATGCCGCGCAGGCTGTCCTATTTGATAGGAACAGTGCATCACCCTCTGTTCCCTGAAACAGAATGTTCGTCTTTGATCGCCGATGTTCTAGATCTGATTCGATGGTTCTCGAAGCACCAACGCGGTAAGATAAATGCTCACAAGGCAAGCATTGCGGTATTCGTCTTGCAAACGCACATCTATGTAAGGGCAGTCCACTTTAGGGGCGAACACGGCGCAGCGTGGCCGCGCTCCGGAGAGCGCAAGCGCACAGGCCGCGGCCGCGCATCGTAGCTAAACGGCGCAGGCGCATAGGGGCTTGGAGGCGTGGCTTCGTGTCGTCTACTAGCGGTGAAGCGCGCCGTGCTTGATTTCCGCGTTGCGGGAAAGCGCAAGCTACTCAAAGATCTACAGGACAAATATCTACAAACAGAAAAGGGAACACACCCACCCATGAAGGAATACACGGAAATTCCTAATGAAGATCTGGATCGACTCTTTACCATCTCTGAATTGTGGGCAGCCATAGATGCAAGCAACAAGAAAAGTGCCCCAGGAGAAGACGCCATTACATATAAACTGCTATCAAATATGTGTGGCCGAACAGCAACGGAGCTACTGCAACATGTTAACAGGGCGTGGAAAACAGGAACATTACCGAAAGAATGGAAATCGGCAAACATCAAATTCATTCCTAAGCCTGGCAAATCACAATCCATCCAGAACCTAAGGCCTATATCCCTAACATCATGTGTAGGAAAGGTAATGGAGAGGATGGTCCTGCAGCGTCTACAGAATCACCTGGAAGCCACGGAACAGATGCCGGCCACCATGTTTGGCTTTAGGAAACATCTAGGAACGCAAGACGTCTTGATCCAGTTGAATGAGCTGGTGGTTAAACAGGCGACAAGAGCAAGACCGAGGGCCATCCTCGCACTCGACTTGAAGGGGGCCTTCGATAATGTAACACATGCCAGTATCCTACGTAACCTAAACACGACGAAGTGCGGAGAAAGAACCTTTAACTACATCAAGAGCTTCCTGGAGGACAGAACCGCGGTCATCACCATCGGGAGAGCAAAATCGGACCCAATAACATTAGGAGAGCGGGGCACACCTCAAGGATCCGTCATCTCGCCCCTGCTATTCAATCTAGCTCTTCTGCCCCTTCCGAAGCTCCTGGGACAGATCGACGGCCTAGATCACGCTTTCTACGCCGATGATATTACGGTCTGGACGAACAGAGCAGGATCTGAGGGGTGGATGGAGGAAACTCTGCAGACAGCAGCGACGACGGTGCACGAATACGCCAAGTCGTGTGGCCTGAGCTGTGCCCCCCAAAAGTCCGAGCTCTTAGTAGTCCAGCCTGGCGCCAACAAAAAGACCAGAAGCCAGATCACGGTGCAAGTGGATGGAATCGTGATCAAGCCAGTACAAAAATGCCGAATACTGGGCTTACTGCTCAGGAGCGACGGTAGAGCAGACGCGGCCGTATCCAAGATCTTAACTTCATCTGAACAAGTCCTGGGAATGCTGCGACGAGTCGCCAAGAGAAACAGGGGAATCAAGGAGGATGACGCGGTACGCTTGGTCCAAGCTTTCATAATATCTAGGATCACATACTCTGCACCATACCTCCAAATGACCAAAACTCAGAAAGAGAAAATCGACACCACTATTAGGAAAGCCACTAAACAAGCTCTGGGGCTTCCCATCTACACATCGACCAAGAGACTGTACAGTATGGGAATGCACAACACTTTGGACGAGCTCGTGGAGGCGCACCTCTCAGGCCAAAGAATGCGTCTCAGCGACACCGAGCACGGCAGGAGAATCCTTCAAAAGATCGGATGGAAAATAGAGCCCAGACGGACAAACATGCCCATAACCGACGAATGGCGGGACAAAATCATGACGAGACCCCTTCCACGCAACATGACACCGGGAGAAGATGAAGAGAGACGGAAAGAAAGAGCAAGAGCCCTAGAAAATAGTCTGGAAGACAGCCCCCACGTCCTTTACACAGACGCATCAACAGTACACGGAAGTGAGAAGGCGGCGGCAACAGCAGTAACAACCAAACACAATCTAGTCAACGCAGCATCAATCAGGGACAAAGAAATCGATACAGCGGAAGAAGCGGCTATTGCCATGGCGTTACTCCACACAGGAGTGAGGACAGTGGTCACCGATAGCAAGAAAGCGTACAGTAACTATAGAAGGGGAGTGATCTCCTCCTTAGCAGCTAGAATCTTAAGAAGCAGGAAGCCACCAGGGAACGCAGTCGAGCTCATATGGGCCCCCTCACACTCCTCGTTAGTCGGCAACGCAGTCGCTGACTACCACGCCCGAGTGATGGCACGCCGGGCACACGAGAGGGAAGACCCAGACGTGCCGACACCCGCAACCGGTTACAAAGAGATAATTTCCATGTACCGGGAGAATAGACAGACACTTCCGGAGCCGCACCGGTCGCTAACTAGGGTAGATCAATCAATTCTAAGACGAATCCAAGGAGGCTCACTAGCACACCCAACCCTAATGCACCGTATGTACCCAGAGCAGTACAAGGACACATGCCCTTTCTGCCAGCAAGCAAAAGGAACGCTGTGTCATTTAATTGCTGAATGCACCTCGATAAAATCACCACTACCCGTTATACCAACCCCCTCCGCCCCAACCTCAAAAGAGCGATGGGAGATCCTCAGGTCCAGCCCCTCCATCAACATCCACAAGGCCATAGTGGCCCGTGGACGGGAGGTGTTGGCCTGGTTTGGGCCCTGAGAAGAAGGGACCACCCCCATCGGCGGCCGCCTCGAGGCAGCTACTCTTGTCAAATAAAGTTATACCTACCTACCTACCTCCCTGCGCCGCGTTGTGTATTTTCTGCGTACAACGGAGCGCTCCCTCTTTTCAGGTCCGCGGTCCCAGTTTAATGCATGTATTGTTGCAAACATTTCGGAACTCACTTAGTTTCGTTAAGTAGAGACGCCGTAGAGGAGGGCTACGTATAATTTTGGCTACCAGGATTTATTTAATATGCACTGGTGTTACGCAGCACATGGGGGTCTGGGCATTTTGCCTCCGCGGAATTTTGGTCACAGCGACTGGGTTTCGACCTAGCGACTTTGGTATCGATGTGTGTTGGCTTTTTTCATATATATGAATATCGCGCCTCGTCGAGATGGTTCATGCAGTCGCCCAGACAGCGGGTCACGCAGCCAGTAAATCGTCCTACTCTCCGGCCGAGTCCTGGACTGGTGCCACTCTAGTCTGCTACATTATGATGTATATGGCATTGGTTGCACTGCCTACCTGGCTAGTTCTTAGGAGACAGCCGGTGCTCCCTTTGTTGCCACCTGCTACGTATTCTCCTTTCTGGTACGACCCGCACTTCATCGCAATTGGCCTACGTGAGTAATGAAGGTGTGGTCACCAGTTCCATGCTACACGATTGTGGAATAGCTTCTCCGTTCTTCAGTACCACAACTTCTGCATTCTTTTCTTTACCATCCACACAAACATTGCCTAGCCAAACGCCACGAATTGAAAAATCACCAATATGTTCAGCACGTTTTCAATGGGCTTAATAATGCCAGCAATGCCTACCTTTAAACAAGCACCTGCATTGCTGGCTGAACATATTCTAAATTTTTCGTATTTACGATATTTGTTGTCGATTTCCATGAGTTCATATAACATTCAAAGTCGCATCGAGCAATCCGCGAGCGTCTTCGAGCTAGACTTAACATGTGACAGTCCTATCAAAAAAGATTTAGGAAAGCTTGCACTCACGCACAAGACTTGAATAGCTAAGCTGTTGTTGGTTAACATTGCCGGACACAGTTAACTTTGAATATCGTTGCTTATTTGCATATTTGCGATGCCAGTAATCGTCGTCGTATGCATCAAAGAGGTCGTCGTCTTCTTCGTGGTGAGTGTAGGATGGAAAATCATCATCAGCATTGTATCCTTCCACCATCTCTTCGCCATCGACTTGAGGCACCGGTAACGGGATCTACAGGTCGTATCGGGAAGGATTGGCACACTCGTAGCCATGTCTCCCATTACCCATAAAGGCTTCCAGAGGATGTGGCGGCCGCGGTGATACCTCCCAAGCAGGGTGTCTTTTCAACTATACAATTAGATCTTTAGCATTATCGTTGGAGTTTTTGCATGCGCGGTAGGGTTTTACGACAGACCTGGAGGTTCTTTTTCTTTTTTGCTAAAGCCACTGCGCCAGCCGGGTACTTGGCGGTCTCCGCGAGGCACGCGCTCACGAGCTCTCAGCATTTTCTCGGTCTTCCAGGTTTTTGCCAGTGTTTTTATTTTCGCTAAATCCACTGCGCGTGCCGGAGACGCTCGGCGGACACCGCAAGGCGAGCGCACACGGGCGCTCCAAATTTTCTTTGGTATTTTTTTTTCTGCAATGGCGAACTTACGGCCAGTAACAACAGCTCCGCGGTTGAAAAAGCGGGCCGAACGGCATATCCGGTAATACGGCATCCTGCTTTAGAGAGCACACGCAGAAAATAAAGCTTTGTTCCTCGACCCTCTTTACTTCTAGGATGCGTTGAAGTCCTGAGAAACCTGCCAGGAATTGGCCTGGGCCGTCACGCTGGATCAGTGGTTAGGGTGCTCGGTTATACTGAGCCGGGAGACCCCTATTCGATCCCAGTAGCAGATGCCGCTTTTCAAAAGAGGCGAAATGGAAGAAGACCTGTTTGATGCGCGGTACAAGTGCACGGTAAAAAACCTCAGGTGGTTATCCGGAGCCCTGCTCTACAGCGTCTTCGTAGCAAGAGTCGATTTGCGGCGTTAAACCCTATAACCCCAGCAAAACCAGTGGTGAAATGCCTGCAACAATGCAAGCATTAAACTGGGACCGTGAAACTGAAAAGAGAAAGCGCTCAGTTGTCGTACGCAGAAAATACACTACGCGGTGCAGGGAGAGAAGTGCGCCTTCCCGCAATGCTGTCGCGGCGTGGACGGTCCAGTACGTCACGCCGCTGACTGCTTCATCGATGTCTGTGTTAAGTGCAGAGCACTTTAGGGGATCGCTCGCTCGCTGGACCCAAGATAGGGCAACAGGGCGTTCTGTTGTAGCGCTGTCGTCGCGGCGTACCCTGGAGGCTTCGAAAGCCAAGCGGTTTATAGAGTGATAAGTGTTCGAAACTCGTGAACCGCTGGCGCTTGTCCTAGATCTCCCCGTTGTTTAGCGCGAAGGAAGCTAGGTACATTTGAGCCAAATATACGTAATTAACCGCCAGCGCCCGCGTTCGTTTAGTTAGGAACGCTGGTTGGTTGGTTTTTACGATAGTAAGCAAAATAAACGGCCCCGCAAAAAAAAAAAAAAAAAATTCCCCCGCATTTCCCCGAGGGGGAGAATGTGAAAGTGCGAATGCACGGTTGTCGGCCCGCTTGCGGCGCTTGCGCTCGGCCCCCGCAGCCCACCGCCTCGCCGCCTTCTCTTTCATCTCTTCCATCGGGTTTGTAGTATCACGTGTACACCACGCAGTTATCAAGCCGCTATAACGCCGCTGAGTCGCCAACGCACGCCGCTGACGACGTAGTTTGAATGCGTTAAAGATATAAGGCGCGTTACTCACACTGATATCAGCGTGGCTTCCGTGGCTTAGTCGGTAGCGCGTCGCGCTGCGGCCGCAAAGTCCTCGGATCGAAACCTGGCGCCGGATGCTGTTTCTTTTTTAAATATAGAGGAGCACTGCGGACGCCGCCGACGCCGCCGCCGCCGCCGGCGGTGGATGGTTTGGGGTCGCTTATAAAGTGCATTCGCACTTAAAAAATGTTGCGTTCGCAATGACGCAGAAAGGCTCCACGCGCAGAAAAGAATGGCGCGTTCGAAATGCCGCAGAAAGGCTCCAGCCCCGCAAGAAAACAAATTACGTGTTCGAAATGACGCAAAACAGCTCCAGCATGCGAAATTAAAACTAAAAAGAACAGAACTCCCGCTGGCGTAGTTTCAGGCAGGGGGCGCTTGAGCACTGCGAAGGCGGGAAATTTGGATTGCATGGGGTGGTATCAGTGAGCGGATAACGGCGGTACAGCCCATTATGGCGAATCACTGCTCTGCACTTCCGACAGCTTTCACATTGAGTGTAAAGGGTTTAATTTCTTTTCTTTCAGTTCATTAAGAAGGACAAGTTCGTTCCAATAAACTTCATTCCTCCAAGAACCTGCGTCATCCTTAAGCTTCGTGACAATAACACACCCCACAGAGAAAAATTCAGCTCCTCACCTCACCTAATCGCGTAGTAAGCACACGGGGGCAACATCTGGGACACTCGGTAATGGCATTCCGGACGGGGATCGTTTGCTTCGCGTAGCGCCGAACACAGCGGAATTATTTCAGATCCATTCAGCCTCTAATCCCAGTATCTTCAGTACACCAAACGCAATATCAGACTAACTGTGCCATTGCGCCGATGCCACTATGTCTGCGTACGCGGCCCGCTCTTCTGGCTCTGAATCCACGGGGCACGCTGCGATACGTTTACGAGTCAACCGGGGCAAAGCCCTTCCCGGTCCCAGTTTGCGTATACTTGTGCATTTCCACTGGGAGCTAACCTAGAGCCTACGGTTACCTAATGGGCACCCTCTGCATGATCCCTCGGTTTTTTCTTTCCATGCCACCACGGTACAACTTCCGTATTGCTCCGTATTCGGTATTCGATATTCCGTATTACGTAACGGTCGTAGTCTGCACAGAAGTCTGCCCTCCACAATCACGGCAAAAAAGTTCAGGAGCCCAAGAGGTTTCGAAACCACAACGTCGCAACATCGCTGCTTCCGGCTCGAAGCTGTAACTATACTACCTAGCTACGTTGCTGTTTCGTAATACCAACTATAAGGATCTTGCAAACGCGTATTTCCAACCTCGTTTTTTTTCCCCAAGATAGTTGGAAATACGCTTCTGCAAACAGGCTCTTTCCAACGTCATTTGATAGAAATTTTATTGCTTACATAACCATGGGCGAGGGACTCATTAGCTACTATGTTAATTCTTTCTGAAATGTGCGATACAGTAGCAATATTGCCGCATACATAACCTGCCATCATCGAGGTGCACTGCTTGTCCGACATAGGAATCGTGTTCTCAACGTTACTTGTATATGAAAAAGATATTCGGTTCATATTGTAATTCTCACCAAAGGACACAATACAATGTGTATTTTAATTTATTGCTGCTGAGCAAAGAACGGTTAAACGTTATTTGAAGTCTGAATGGTAGATGAACCATAAGTTCCTGCGGAACCGATGAACCTAAGAACTTTCCAAGGTAACAGACATTTCCGATCCATGACCGATTAAAAATCCCTCCTGCCTCGAAACAGCCCACAGCGCGACGAACAACAATAGTCCCGTGAAGTAAGCTGTACAGTTTATGAAGAGTGCAAAGCAAGTTTTCGAATCGAGAAGAGCATACCGGCCAGAAGAAGTCGTGTCGGTGATGCGCTGCGGGTCGGCGTCGTGCGGTCATCCACGACTGGAATTCGTGTAGCATCAGAGTAAAGCCACGACTCGCGACAACGTCGACGTGTCCGGTGGGCTGCCAGGCATCGGACGGCCAGCATGGGATTGAGGTACGACGAAGTACAGCGAGTCGGCCCGCGACCGTCGGACGGGACGCCATGGAGGTGCGCGCCCACCAACGGCCGGGAAGAGCGGTGAACAGCGCCTGAGAGGACAAAACCCGGCAGATCCCAATCAAGAATCTGGGAAACTCTGGCGAGCCTCCCGTCTTTCGTAGTCAGCAACGACGAACTTCGATGCACCGATCCAAGCAGATGAACCCCAGACTACCGTTGGGGTGTCGCGTTCCTTCGCTAGTCGCCTCTGGTGCTTCGGTGGCGGGCTACCATTGGTCTCCTCGAGCATTGATTGGAACGCGCCGCGACCCCATGGTTTTCTAAGTCACACGCAAACAGGCCAGGGCGTGCTGGTTACTTCAGAGCGCGGTACATACCCATCAGGGGATTGTTCTAGATGCTGTCTGCCTAATAAAAATGGGACCCAACTTAGCTTAGAGGCCATAATGAAAAAAAAATAAAAATACGGAACATAAAATAACGTTTTAGAATGTAAAAGTAGAGTCATGAAGAAAAAAACAAATAAAATTGGGCCCATCTCCCCGCCAGGGGGACTCGAGTAAATGCGTCGCATAGGGGGTGGGTGTATTGCGTTAACGTTTAGTGTTTGGGGAGTTGGTGGTAGTGAATGCGTTGTATCAGCAGCTTGACGTAGTTTGAATGAGTCAAGGATATAAGGCGCGTTCGTAGCCTCCCATTCTGTGTCGGCTTTGTGGTGCAGTGGGTAGAGCACCATGTACATTGCGTTCCGCCCGCAGGGTCGAGGGATCGAAACCAGGCGCCGGATAGTATTTTTTTTATATAGTGTAGGGGGAGGGGTGCGGACAACGACGGTGCGGACTACGACGGACGTCAACGCGGGTGACATCGTGAGTTACTGATATGCTCTGCATTTAAAATGACATTCACCTTTTGTCGCGGAACGGCCACCTCGTCAAGGTTGTGCCGCCAGGTAACGCAGAAGCGAGACACCCCGATCGAACCCTTTAATGGCGATGACTGACAAAAACACGATTATGATGGTATCTGCGCGGTATGCGTCAAGAGCCAGATCTTCGTCCTCTACAATTCGCAACATACTCGCTCCACAAAACAGATGCGTAAAAGCATGATCTTCTGGCAAAAGGCTCCTGGCGAAAACAGCACCGCACTTCTAGGAAAACACACAACATACGGGGCGGTTCAGACCAGAATGTATTTTCCGCCTTCCTGCAGATTGCTTCCATTTTTAGGTCGTGAAACCTGGAGCCTCATCTTCAAACGATTCGTTGAGCTTGACTGCTGGTTTCCTTTACCAGGACCGTCGAGGTGTGTGATGGTTCCGTTCGATGAACGCACTGTTGCCTGGCATCTGTCGAAGGTTTTCTGACGGTTCGCTCGATATGTTTCTTATTTTGCCACAACCATCTTCATGATCGGTCACAGTAGACGGTGGTTTCAAAGGTCGACCCAAGGTTTCGTTGTGGGTCGTGTCCATGTTTTTCTTCGTGAGGCAGGCGTCACGAATATTAGCGTTAGTGTCCACTGTTCGAAGCCCTTTCGTCTGAATTAAGAACGCCGACCGTTACTTGCTGGCGGATAGATATCGTGCTCTGCGTCTGGGCTTCAGCTTGCAGCGTCCCCCAAAGAGAGAGAGAGAGAGAGAGAGAGAGAGAGAGAGAGAGAGAGAGAGAGAGAGAGAGAGAGAGAGAGAGAGAGAGAGAAACTTTATTAGGAACAGATGGGTTAAGGGTACGGGGTGGCCACCACGCTGGTGGCGACTAAATCAGCTCGTTCAAGCAAGGGCTCTTGGGTGGCCAGGTCAAAGTTGCTCAAAGCTGGTGATTGGCAGGAAAGTATCTTGAGGGCATTCCTACATGCAATGGGTGATATAATACATACGCCCCACAAAGGGGACATTCAGGAGAGGGGAATTCTGGCGGGAGAATGTGATTGAGAAGGGATTTTGTTGGGAAGGCAGCCGTTTGAAGGAGTCTCCATGTTCGTACTTTATATTGTGGAAGAGATGCATGGGCTGGTTGGCAGACACGACGGGAGAGACGGTAGTGCTCTGTGCTATCGTTAAAAGTTATCATCTTCTTTCTGGTGGACTTGGCGCCGTGGTTGGGGAAGGGGTTCATGCTGGCCCGGTGTGTAAGCTCTCGGGCCGCCATGTGTGCCGCCTCATTCCCTCCAGCCCTGCATGGGCAGGGGCCCAGCCGAGTTGCACAGAGATAGTGGTTGAATTTTGCTGGAGAATTCAGAGCGCATCCGACGAGATATTGCCTCGTGCAAAATTTTGAATGGCCAGTTTTGAATCTGAGATTATGATTCTAGGTTGTGGCCGACAAGTAAGAGCCAGAGCGATTGACATCTCTTGTAGTATTTAGGGCAACTGAACTGCAACTTCTTTACTACGAATCGTGTCGCCCGTCACTTTTCTCCACATTTGGGCGGAGCCTACGAGAAGGCTTACGCCTGGCTCCTCACATATCTCTGGAGCCGTCCTCTCTTCTGCCAGCCGATGGTGCTCCTTTCTTAGTCGTATTGCGGAAGCACCATTGGTATCCTTTTCGGCAGCGTTTGCGCAAAGCGTGGGTATGGTGATTGCCTGACTACATGCTCGGGGTCATCAAACTGGCTACGTAGTCGCAGTTGAACTACTTTGTAGCGTCGTTCTTTCGAAGGGACGGCCGACGCAAATGCATTTACAGCTAGGATTGACTCTCCCACGACTTTTACTCCCAATTTCACCAAGGGGTCTTCCTTGACGTAAATTCGGTGGCTGCCACGGTCCAAATTGCCTAGTATGTAGCTTGCGTCATTAGAACCAATGACCCATCACTGGCAGGTCTGGAAGTGCACTCCGTCGTCCTGCCGGAAGCTGAGAGAAGTAGACGCTGACTTTGTGGCCTGCATCTGCACCGGCAAATGGGAGGCGATGTCATTAAGCATCTCGCCGTTCTTCACTTTGCATGCATATGATGGCTCACCTTCCCCATCCTGCACGATATATTTTTCCGGCACTCCTTTGAGTGATGGCCCGCCATCGCGCATCTGTAGCATTGCTTCTTTTTTGCAAGCCGCTTCTTTTGTCTTCGATTCTCAATGAAGCCTTGCATGCCTGGATGTTGTGATTTGCAGATTTACAAAAGGAATGCTGGTTACGTTCAGGCATCCAAGCTTGAGAGGCGAGCAGAACCGATGTCGATTGGCCGTTACATTGGAGGGGGTTGCTTGAATCTGTAGAAGTTTCCGCACGTCGCTATTTGCCTAGAGTTCAATCTGCGTGCACTTCAAGAGTGGCTCCAGTTGCCGGTGCTTCATTCGGGAAGGCGTCCCCGAAACGGGCTGCGTCGCCTCCGTCATGTGTTGTAGGGTGGTGGCCCAGCGCCCAGCAAAAGTAGCTGCCTTGGTGATGGTGGCACGAAACCGAAGGCAAACTTTACTGGTTTACCGCATGGCTAGAGATGAGCGGAATCAATACAGGAATAATACCCCTCCAGCCGAGATTACAGCGTGTTGCGAAGGAGTCATCCCACCGCTGCCACCAGTTGTGGCGACCGAGTGAGGGCACCCGATCCGAGCTCCGTGGCCTCCGACATACGTGTGGTAGCGTATGATGCGAGCGGCCAGCCGCTGTTGCAGCCGTGAAGAAGTCCAGAAGCCGTAGGCTAACGTAACTGTTTACTTCATAGCGAGAGGTGAGCCGAAGCCAAAAAAAAGAATGCCCCGACGGGCGAGGTTACAATACAGGACTCGAGCAGAGTGACAGCATGGATTCGCTGCTCTAACAGGAATGGATTACAGCGCTTGGGCAGCTCTATTTATACCCAAAAGCGGTAACGGTCAAAACAGCCTTCCGCCACGAGAATCACAGACACACACAACGCTCTTTCCAGAGTTCGTAAGCAGTCGGTAGCCTCGGCGCACGTTGAGTCCGAGAGAGGGGAGAGAGGAGGACTCCGCTGAGATCGCGGGGCCTATGTGTCCTTGAACAAGTCTCGGCGCGCCGCTGGCAACAGCCTGAGTTTGAAGCGCGTTGAAAGCGAGGCGTCTGGCCCGGCTTCTCGAAACTTGAATGATGAGTCACCGACATGGTGGCGCCTGACGAAAGGCGCACGTAGTGGCTTCGCCGCACAGCCGAGGAGTGTTGCGGGAAAGTACGGCGGCGCTGCCCGATTCGTAACAGCTTCTCCGCCGGGGGTCCGACATCCCGATGGATAAGGGTCTTCAACCGTTGTCCGGAGGGATGCTTTCGAAGTGAAGTGCTCGGCAGACGCTCGACTCCGGGCCTGGGCTGTACGACACCGTGCTGGAGCTTCACCGGGCCGGTCACGGGACGAGTAGTGGCTCCCCAAGAACATCTCTGGCTTGGTCAGGCAAGCAACAGAACAACACAGGAAGACACATCCGCATCGCCGGCAAGTGCGAAGACAAATCCACACTGAAGATCTACCAGGCTTTTAGTTGCGAAAAAATATGCGAATAACTAACTACTCTAGTTATATTTTAGCCCAGCAGTAGTTTAGACAAGTGCACAAACTTGAAAGGTGACATTTCGCGTGATTGGAAATGTCCCACACAAAAAGAAATGCAATCGTAAAGGGCGAAACCTGCGTCAGAAAAAACAATGAACTTGAAAAAGTCAGGCGACTACAGGCCACTTCTCGCGCCGAGAGCTGCGATTTGAGCTCACGTCATTGCCCTGAGCTTTCCCCTGTTTGTACCGTACTTTAGGTGCTCCCGTTCTCTGAACGCTGCTGCGACCGCGTGAGAAGACACCGGCCGTTCTTTTCGACAACAGTCGAGCGCGCGGAGGAGCGAGCGGGATTTTCCACCGTTCATACGTTAGGCGCGCACTCCTTCTTGGAGGCGGCGTTCCCTTGGCGCGATGCGAGCTCACGGCTTTGCCCCTTGGCGTGCCCGCACTGAAACACGCGCCACAAGTATGCGCGGAAATTTTTTCTCCCTCCTCGTTGCTCGCCTTTTCGCGAACGCGTTCGGCAAGCGAACTTCGGAACGCCTTCACGTTCTCTTCTCTAGGCTGGTCGGTTCCCGACTTCGGCTCAGCCACAGGCGACACTGGAATCATAACTAGCTTAGCCCATATTGGCCTATCGTCGGGAGCATCATCTGAGAGTGACAAGGGCACGACGTGCTCATTAGACACTTCGTAGCTTCCAACAGACCCTATCTCAGCGTCCCTCGCCTTTTCCGCAACACCCTCAGTAAGCGAACACCGAAGGGTGTTTTCGTTCTGTTTTGCGGCTGTCAAGGCTACACTAGATCTAAGCTGCCCTGTCTCAAAAGATGGCTCAGCCGCCCCAAACACCTGAATCTCTACGAGATCGGCTGGCCGTTGCTCGAGGTCAGCTACCTGAGCTGGTGGCAGAACGTAATCGGCTTGCTCAGTGGCGAGATCGTCATGACTCCCAACTGAGCTGTGCAAACCGCTCGCTGCCTCGGCAGCAGGCTGTGCCACCACGTCGCTCGTTTCTGCACTACCGTCCGAAAGAACCTCCGTTTCGGCGGACTCATGCGGCCTCTCGGTAACCTCATCGTTTACGCATTCCTGCGAAACGTCACTATCTCGCATGTTCGCGTTAAAGTCGGTAGCCGTTCCCAAGGCCTCCCGCGAATTTGAACCGTCAGAACACTCTGCACAGATCTTCAAAACAAACGCCGACACATTATCGCACTCAGTGGACACGCACTGCCCTCTGTCGCCTCTGCCGACAGTCTGAGCTAATGCGCCTTCGTTATCTCTCTCAGCAACCTTCACGCGCTGCTGGGCCGCAATGGTCGCCTCCGACTCGCGCTCCCGAGCGTCTGCTACTGGTAGCGCTGGCACGGTGCTTTCCTCGCAACCGAGGTCTTTTTCAAGCAACAATTCTAACTCAGGCTTCACTTCTTCCTGCTCGACTTGAATTTCGTGCTCTAGGTGCTTGTTCTCCCGTTGGAGACTCTCTTTCGAGCTTCTTTCTTTCCCTTCGGATTCGCTCGATATCGAGGTCGTAATCGCATCTTTTCCTCGCGCTCTCGTTGCCGTTTCTGTTCTTGCTTCTCCCTCTCGAGCTCGTGTTCTTGCCGCTCGAGCTTCTTACGCTGGCGCTCAGCCTCTGCCTCTGCAGCCTGACGTTTAGCGGTCTCCCTGTCATTGATCAGCCCAGTGCACTCAGACAGCTCGTCATCGTCAGCCCCAACAGCGAGTATAGCCTGTATCAGCTCTGGCTTTCTCAGCGCGTCCGTAACATCCAAGCGCAACTCTTTTTCAAGCTCCAACAACAGCGGTTTTTTTCAACGCCTTCAAATTCATGGCCGGTCTAGAGTGGTGCTTTCCCACTGCTCCAAAAATGTTTTGCGCGAATAACCCACGCGACAAAAACACACGTCCTACCAGCTATCCTCAGAAGCCTGGTAAAACTCAGTGAAGAAAAGTCCCGCACTCACCATTGACCGCCGTGAATTCTGCGAAGTCCGAAGCCGCCTTGTTTTCCGTGGTGTTGGATCTCGCACCGCTGGCTCCAGGTGTTACGAAGTTGCCATCCGACCGCTGCCAACCAGTTGTTGCAACCGGGAAGGCCGACTGCAGCCGGGAAGAGGTCCAGAGCTGATAGGCCCACGTAACTGTTTACTTCATAGCGAGAGGTGAGCCGAAGCCAAAAAAAAAACAATGCCCCGACGGGCGAGGTTACAATACAGGACTCGAGCAGAGCGACAGCATGGATTCGCTGCTCAAACAGGAATGAGTTACAGCGCTTGGGCGGCTTCTATTTATACCCAAAAGCCGTAACGGTCAAAACGCCAACAAGCGGCAACACCCCACGAATGTCACAGACACACACAACGCTCTTTCCAGAGTTCGTGACAGTCGGTAGCCTCGGCGCACGTTCAGTCCGAGAGAGGGGAGAGAGGTGGACTCCGCTGCGATCGACGGGGCCTCCGTGTCCTTGAAACGCGTTGAGACATGCCTCGCCGGGCCGGCAACCGTCGGAGTTTGAAGCGCGTTGAAAGCGAGGCGTCTGGCCCGGCTTGTCGAAACTTGAATGAACATGCTGTCGCCTGACGGCTGAAAGGTGCACGCAGTGGCTTCGCCGCACAGCCGAGGAGTGATGCGGGAAAGTACGGCAGCGCTGGCCGATTCGTAACAGGGTATAGAGTAGTATTTGTTGTATAAATAAGATGCACGTAGTTAAAAAGCAAACAGCAGCACACGCCCGCCAGAGGATTGTATTGAGCCCCTGCCTGTGTAGGCGCGCGTCAACCTATCTCACAGCCTGTAGCGTTTTGGTTGGGCGCCTGCCCATAACGTTCCCTCCACATTGATAATGGGGCACTATGAGACAAACCACGCCGTTGCGGTAGACCGAACGCTCCGTGACTGGACCGGAACACGTGACGGTATTGATCTCACCCTCTTCACTGAGCAAGCACGCGTAGAGGACATTGCGCTTGCACGGAAGGCGATGAAGAGATCACAGTCCACAAAGGCGAACAGGATGGCGTGCTTGTTGACGAATCCCTCTTGGACGATGTTGCGTATGCCCTTGCCATGCATGTAGAGCTTATTAAGGCCCACTTCGCATCGTTCCGCTGCCCAATCATCTTGCTAAAGGTTAGCTTAGTGGATCAGTTGTTCTCACCGCCCTGGTACGTGAACTTTTTGCGGTGACGATCTTATCCCCATGTAATCCTTGGTCCTACTTTTCTGGTTCCCAGGTCATTACTATATATGTTACCCTGAATCACTTCCTCTCGTAAGAGTCGCCTTCCACCCGTCATATTGGCCGTCATGATGAAGGAACTCCTCGAGGGAGAGCAGCTTGAGGGGCGAGCGCAGGTGGTGACGGATGAACTTTATCAGCAGGCTCTCGGTGTGCCACCCGCCAATTGGTCATGACTTTTTTGACCTAACAAGTTTTCGTTTAGGTAGCTAAGCAATACCAAGTTTCTTCCATTTAAGTTGAAGAGCCCCGGAAGTATGCCCAATCGCATGCTGCTTTGCTTTGCGCATGCCCTCGACGTTCGCGGTAAAGGGATGGCGCCATTTCGGTTCGTGCCCATTATTTGCAGCGCGCTAAAAATACTTCGCTCATTTAAAGTACACGCTGCGCACGTGCCGTTCCGGATACGTGTGCGCTAGATAGCGAACACGAAGGGAATAATACAACAAAAGGCGCAGCTTCCACTCGTGGTGTAAGGCACGGAGAAACAGCAGTGCTTGCGAACGCAGTCACGTAGTAGCCGGTTCCGTAACGTGAGGGAACCAGGTTAGATTCCGACGACGGCAAGCGTTTTTTCCCCGGGTTCGTCTCGTTTTGTTTCATGCGGCGGCGGTCTTTAATTTGTTTCCAGTTGCGGTTAATTTTGGGGGTTAGGTTATCGCTTCCTTCGTTCTTTTATTGTATATTTCCAACCTCCCAAACTAATGTGTGGCTTCCCGCCTGGTAATGAGGCGGCCTGAGAAGGCGATCGAGATGAAATGGTTTTTGCACGCTACGGGCACAAATTCGTTGCTCGGTTTACTTTTTTTTTTCGCTTCAAAATGAACCCATTTCGCTCTATACTTGTGAAAATTTCTATCTAGCTTTCTTCCTTGTAGATGTTGCGCACTGCGGGTCTACACAACCTGTCTTTTTTTTTTTCAATTGGTTGCACATGTTATTGTTCCCTGCCGCTGCCAACCCCGTATACCTCGGGTCTATGGAGTGGCCCAGTGGTTAGGTCCGGTTTCACGGCGTGAAGGTCCCACATTCGATCCCCGGGATTTCCGTAACCCCACTTTTTTCTTGGGCTGCACACTCCCAACACCCGCTCAGGCTCCGTGCTTCCTCGCAACGTTCCCCCACACTTAATTCTTGGCCTAGCATTTTCACCCTCCCCACTTCGCCGATTACCGTACCTACCCGACTCTAACGCGCACCTTTTTCCCGCAAAAATAGGCCGAAAAATCGCATGTGCGTTAGAATCGGATACGAAACCGAAACTGCCGAAACAGCTGAAATTTCGTTCCACCCATCGCCGTCGCCATTTCAAGATGGCGCCAAAGCTTTTAGCAACAATTTTTCGGATCTAGGCGCCTAGGCTTTTCTTTCTGCGTTCACACAAATCGTCAAATTATTCCACTTGCGTGCTTGATAACAGCAATGGCAGCAGCGGCAATGAAGGTGCGCCGCTTCCGCGGCTTACCAGCGGCTCCCACGCGTTCACAACGAGCGGTTGGCTGAAGCGTAAGCCTCTGGAGAAGCTCGCGGGAGGGGCATGCGAGGCGTGGGCCACGATTCCATCGAACATGGTTGAACGTTCGTTCAGAAGTGTGGCATCGCGAACGCGCTTGACGGCACCGAGGACGACATGTTGCTGTCAGCGGAAGGCGACAAAGAGCTCTCGGAGAGCGACGAGGAGTGAGATGAGTTAGATTACTTCGGGGAATAAATCGGCCGTTTGTCTCGCATTCGTTTTTGTTGCTCACAAAGTTCCTTGCGCCTTACAAACGGAGGTGCAAGTTTTTTTCGGTTTTTTGCCTGGAAAATCGGGTGCGCGTTAGAATCGGGGGCGCGTTAGAATCGGGTAATTACGGTATGATAGTTTTCTGGTAATGCTCCGCGGCGGAACTAAAAGTTTCAACAGCTCCGCTGTTAAAAGAAACTGTTCAGGTGTTGTCTAGGTAATTTCTTGAGCAGACTGCCCATACTCGCACGTAGGACACGCCTAAAACTTCCACAAAGGCCTATAGCAGCATCAAAACAATGTTAAAAAGAACGTGTCGTCAGGCGCCCTAGCCGATAACTATGACACTGCATATCGCACGCAATAAACTGGTCCAATGCACGTGTGCTTGCAACGAAGAAAAAGTGTCCCATCGCGCCTTTATTTGAAGTCGCTCTATATAAATGTACAAACGAGGGAATGCATGCTTAATCGCCACGCCTGAAATCTGGCCCCAGCCTGCGCAAGGTGCTTTGGGTGGTTCCTGGGTGAGCATATATGTGTTTTTTTTCCTTGACCAAGGCTCTCATGGGGCATCTGAAAAGGGGAGCATTTATAGTTACTTCTTAATCGGCATCCTGGCGTTTTATTCGTTAACTGGATGTTCGGGAAACGTGTAAGAAATCAGGCCATTCGTTGTCGCCAACCGGAGAAACGCAACTTCCGCGCAGAGTTGCAAACGAAGTTCGCCAGAGAAAAGCGGACAGACGCTCTTTTGGTGGATTCGTTAATGCTCCCATTAGCAATATTCTTGGGTGAGGGCATTTTTGATACCGTGCCGTTAGGGACAACAACATATTTCATACCGACAACGCAAGGCACTTCTGAATACGCCGGGGCTGTATGGTGTCCCTGCCGCTACTACTCACTGCTCATTGAGGTGGCGTGAAGTGCGGGCTACAAAAGCATAGCAGATGTGTGGTTTTTCGGTGGAATGTGCTCTATTCAAGGCTCGAAACAAGCACTTTGTCCTTGCGTACGTACGTACTTCCCAACGCACCACTTCATCAGGACCCGCTGCTCACCAACAGGAAGAGGGGACGAGTGGATATAGTACTACGACGCCCCTCCTCCTCCGGGGTAGTGCCTGAGCATCGCGCTCTTCGATGAGAGGGGCGCGATAATGACCAGATGCTGTCCCAAATGAGGAATTGAATCCCGCTCCGGTTTAAGGGGGATTCCGAGTCAAGAGGTCCAATGAGTCAAGAGGTCCAACGCGTCAAAAGGTCCAATATTGGACCTTTTGACGCGTTGGACCTCTTGTCTCTTTGGACCTCTTGGCTCACCGTGGACCTCTTGACGCGGCTGAGGCGAGTCAAAAGGTCCAACGAGTCGAGAGGTCCAAGCTTTAACAAATCACCGCAAGCTGCCAACCGCACTGCGTGAACGTTTTTTGGCACTGCAGGTTCTATAAAGGATGCTACACTTGCACCCATGCTCGTACAATTGTTCAAGCACACTTTAGGAATATTTATTAGGCGCCAAGCAGAGCGCGGTAGACGCAACCATGCACAGCGTTTGGTTATTCCCACTTACGCAATTGTGTTGGGTTAAGTGCGAATAATGCGAGTAAATAATAATTTTGTGGGCTGTCTTCACAAGGAAAGCTCCAACGGCGTTTATGCAGGTTACAGGTAATAATAAAAATACCGAAACTAAATATCAAACGCTGACGCCTCTACGGCAGGGCCTGTTACATCAGTTGTGCTGTGCTTTCAGCGCGCTGTAGGAAACGACGATGCCGCAGTAACGAGTGCATTCCAAGGACTGGTCAGAGTTACGCAAGGAAGTATTGGTGATTAAGAGTACTGAGATACTAAACTGGAAGGCTGAACGTAAGATGCTGAAGCGAGAATTTCTATAGAATTAGTATAATATGTGTCATAGAACGCATATGCTTGAACACAGACCCTAAATTCTAAAAGACCAAAATATGTCACTCAAGCAGTTAGTAACCGTTACCAGGAACCGTTATACTCTAGTTACACGGCGGACGTAACCGCAGTTAAGCTTAACCGTGGTTACTTAACTTTAACCGCGGTTATCACAAACTGCGGTTTTGGCTGTTACACGCGAAATTACAAGTGTGGTGACCGTGGTGGTCACTTGGTTGTGAGCGTAACAAAAATAAATGACCACACTTTAAACTTCACGATAAAAAACAAAAGAGAAGCAGTGTAGACAAAAGGAAATATCTTTAAATCAGTCGCTTCAGAGCCAAACGCAATGCAGTCGCGCGCGGCGAGGAGAGGGGCTTCCCCAAAAGCTCGCAAACGGCTTGGTTTGCTTAGGTCTGCTCGGTGTTGGGAACTTGAGGCTTAGCATCGCGGTGGATATTTGACCGCCGCTATCTCTACAACTGCGAATTACAATATATAGCAGAATTTTTCACCGCACTAACTTCCACTTTCTCGCATGTGGAAGTTCTTTTCAGCAATCAGGTTGATTTCGAAGAGCGGCGATAAGCTGTTGCTGCCGTGGTATGGGCCGGTTCGAGCCGCTTGCAGTTCCGTGCGGGCAGGCGCGCCGGCGTGTTCGCAGGCACGGCCGACGTGCGCGCCGATCGTTTCCGAGTGCTGAAAAAGCTTCACGATTGCCTGGTTTATCCTTTTTTTTGTTGGCGGACGACGCACGGAATTCACAAATTTAGCACGGCTTTTGTCGTAGTTGATCGGTTGGATCGGGAAACGAGCCGCTGCTGACGGGCAGTCGCGCTGCTTGCGAGAGCGACGCAAAGAACGAAAGCGCCTCTTGGGCGCAGCTTTGGGGCGCCCGCTATTAGAGAACCTTCGTCTCCTCCGAACGCCAGGTTAATTTTTTTTTTTTTTCCCGCCTTCGCTGACGCGCTGCCACTTGCGTCCGAACTGACTTGCGCGATTTTGAGCACTGCGGCTGCGGCAACTGCGGTTAGCGTGACTGAACTGAGGTGGCCAAACTCAGTTTGCGTTAACCATGGTTAGCGGGGTAACCTCAGTTTCGTCTGCCGTGTAACGCAGCAAACTGCGGTTTTGTCTAACCGCGGTTCGCTTGACCGTTATTAACTGCGCCCGTGTAAGTAGGGTATTATTAGCAGTCTGTCTGTCTACTTTTCGCGAACAACCATATAGCAGTCGTATAGTACAGAATCATCAAAATAGCTAGAACAATCAGTAACCATCACAAGCACCCATTTATCGCAATCTAAACCCGCAAAACCTAAACCAGATATTACTAGGACATTTTATTGGATCCACCGATTTTAAAAAGTGAGCTGGAGGAGGCTCGTCGGACCTTTTGACGCGTTGGACCTCCTGACGCGTTGGACCTTTCGACGCGTTGGACCTCTTGACGCGTTGCACCTCTCGACCCAAATTGGACCTTTTGACTCGTTGTACCTCTTGACTCGGCTGTCACGTGACTATTGGACCTCTTGTCTCGTTGGACCTCTTGACTCATTGGACCTCTTGACCAGAAGCGTTTAAGAGGTAGGAATGACACGCCAGAGCAGAAGCGCCAACTACGGGGGGCAGTGGGGCTCGTGACCCCCCCCCCCCCCCCCCCGGACGGCTTTACGGGGGTGCAGAGCCCCCTCCGGCCCCGGCTGAGGATTTTTTTAAGGGCTTGGCTCGGCTCCGCGTCCGTCGACATCGGACTATTGGCCGTCCTGTCTGCCAACTATTGTTTACAATAGGGGTTGGGATCTTGAAAGACAGTTCCATCCTTCCGATGGGCAGGGGGAAACGCAGGGCCGTGTCGCTTTTCTTCACGGTGAGTTAGACGTGCTCAGTGTGCGGATTGTTGACAACAATGTAGCACTGCGCTTGGCTATGGTGGCTAGAAGGGTGGCCCTTCTAGCCACCATAGCTTGGCTTCAGCAGCACGCCAGCAAAGCGACATTTTGTCGGGAGCATAGGTTGGCGCACTCACTCGTGAGTACACTTATTTGTACTCATTTGTACTCAAACTCACGAGTGAGTACGATGATGAGTGAGTACACACCCAGATTAAAAAAGTGAGTATGATGACGATTGAGTACAGGGGTAGTAAGTCCACTACTCGTGAGTACAGAACTCATGAGTACAATACTCATGAGCATGAGTACTCATGAGTATGAGTACTGGTGAGTATGGTACTCATGAGTACACAGTACTCATGATTACAATACTCATGAATACTGTATTTTCGAGTGCTTGCACTCGTGAGTACAGCAGTGTAAACAAGTTCTATCACAAACTCAAGTCTGGACGCACGTGTACGAGTTTCAGACATTTAGCGGTGGCGCTGTGCTGCTTAACTCTCAAGGATGGTAAAATCAGGCAACGAAAACTGCACCTCCCTCCTTTGCCTGTCCTTGTTTGGCGCTGTTAGCGTTTTTCGGCGGTCGCTCGCTAAGGGGTCGCGGTGAAAAGGGAAAAACGAGGGGGTTAGGTCCCGGTGGGAAGCGCGGCCACAGTTGCTCTGTTTCTACGGCACCTGTTGATTGGAGCAGTTATTTTTGTTTACAAATGCGCGGCCTGGGAACGCGTAGCTGCTTCGTTCCGCTTGCTTCATTCAAATTGTTTTAGGGGGAGCGGTGGGGGCTGCTCACAATGCATGCATGCGCACCGAAGTCGCTCTTTTCCGGTCTTAAGCAGTTTCCATAGATGCATGCCATGCTCTGGAGTCGTTTCGTGAGCGGAACCGCTCATTTAAACAGTCGCAGTTAGTTTACGTGATTCG
This sequence comes from Haemaphysalis longicornis, assembly GCF_048455015.1. Classification (NCBI taxonomy): domain Eukaryota; kingdom Metazoa; phylum Arthropoda; class Arachnida; order Ixodida; family Ixodidae; genus Haemaphysalis; species Haemaphysalis longicornis. The sequence goes on from NW_027526203.1 coordinate 461,109,645, forward strand.
CGTCAAATTGACTGCATGGTTTGTGTCAACCACGTGGTTTTATTAGGCTCCCGTTTTGAAACTTTTTGGTCAGGTTTGGTGGGACTATGTCCTCGTACTGTCCATTTACAAGTGAGCCTATAGTTAATCGGACATCATAATGCCCAGTCGAACGCGTGTGACGCCTTGTTTCGCCTCGCATATTTTGTCGAACAGCGCTGGTATCTTGCTGCTGGAGGAGCGTTTTGCTTTCGAATGGCAACCCGATGCGCTGCTTCTCGTTTATGCCACCGTGTAATGATGAAGCTGACGACGAGGGTGAATTTCGGTCGTTGTTCTTCCCCTACCTTCATCTGCTGTTTACTGGCGGGGCGACCACTCCTCGCTAGCAACTTGTGCCGAGTTTAAGCTCGCACTGTGGAAGGCCTCGTGAAAGGGCCGTTTTATATGATGAACGCCAACGCCAGACGTGGGGTTTTTACCTTCAGCTCGCGTCTTGGAACGTCTCGTAAAACATGTTGCTTGCCCATAACGATGCCACCGCACTTTTTTATCGATAGCTCTCAACTTCATCAGCGCTTCTCGAACCAAGAGCTGCAGATTTCCACTGTGCAACCAACGCACCAACACGGGAATACAGTGACGTCAGTGCAAGCTATCACGCCTCCGAAAAGCCTTTCTGCAAACTTTGTTTTCGAGGTCACAAAGAACGCCAGAGCAGTTGGACAGTGCTGTAACGGCTGCCAAGCACCGGCAGCAACTGTGTGCACTGCGGCCGTCGACTGCGAGTGATACCCGCTCCAAGCGTCCAAAACACATACACATACACTTTGGGACTGGGCCATCCCAGCTCAGTCACTACTGTTGCGACGTTGCCCTCCCCAGTCCGCTATCGACGCGGCGCAGACCATAGCGACGAAGTAGCCGAGCTGACGGTTATTTGAAGCAGCATTTATATACAATATATACAAAGGTAGCAAGAGCGTTACATGGCTAAGACAAGCGCGATAGCACTTGTCAACTCAGGGCCTTCGATGAGATGCCGCCGCACCACCGCTGCTTCCGGGCTGGTTTTATACCCCTAGGGTTCCGTTGCAGCCGCGTGCAGTTCCAATGCCTCCAGTCGGAGCTATCACTGGCCGCATTATGAATCTGGCGAATGAAGGCGAAGCGATTGCATCAGCCGAGCCGCCACGACCGGGAAAGGGAAGGCGACTCTGCGGTGGCGTCTCTAGGCGCTACTTGCTGCGTGTCTGCGGGGATAAGTCCGTCCCAGGCATGATTCGGTCCAGCCGTCGCGATGGGAAAGGGAGAGCAGACTCGGCGGCGCCTTTCCCGCCAAGTCGCGGCACGTCTGACGCGGGCGGTTTGACCTAGACGCGAATCAACCCCGCCATCGGCACGTCGCCGGGTGCAGCGAATTTGTGTCGGGCGCTCTGGCACAACACACACACGGATACAAAAATGAGTGGTCAAAGTCAGACCCGTTTCGGGGGCTCTTAAAGGGGCCCTGAAAGGCGTTTTGAGCACACTAAATTGACTAGCGCAATCGTTAGATTGGGTCGTCAACATCATCTGTGCCAAGTATTACTCTTTTACGCGCAGCGGAAAGCTCACACTTTTGTTGCAAAGTTTGTCGCTTTTTTCTCACCCTTTCCTTCGTGTTTTTGGACGCCGCCATCTTCACATGTCTACATCATCGATTCCCAGATGTTCGTCATGAGCTAGACATCCTGCTATTGGGCGGCTTTTTCACGCACTTCCGGCAAAGAGATGAGTCGTCTGCTCAGCGTCGGCTCGCCGGCTGATCTGCCAGCGGAGTGCCGGAGTGCTTGGACATTTTACGACAAACGAAACAAGTGTAAACAAACCCTTAACCGTTTGTATTGAATGCAACAGGGCCATAACACGACAGGAATATTCTCTTACTTGAGTACGTTCCATAAAGAAAGCGTTGAAGCCCCGTGGCACTTCTTTCTTGGAATCGCAGAGAACGCCTTGAGCCGAATGCCCGGGTTTGACGCATACATTTTATTCAACTTCCAAACAATCCAGAGATGCGTTTCGAACGAACACAACGTCATAACATGCGTTGCAAGTCCGAACCGCGATTGACAGACGATGGGTTGCCTGTAAAAGGCCCTCACTGCTGCAGGTGCCCCTTATGATGATGATGATGATGATTAGTGGTAGCCTCTTTGTAGCGCGGTGATGACCTGTCATCTCATAGGGACCCCCCACCGCTTCCTCCCCCCCTCCCTTCACCGCTTCGAGGCGCAGTCCAGGTTTGCCCCCCCCCCCCCCCCCCCCCCCGGAAAAATAAGAAGTCTACGCCACTGCGCCAGAGGCCTTCGTAAACAGCTACATGATTCCGCACCCAATTGCGTTGGTGGATGCAAACCGATGGCTTCATTGGGAAAGGGATTATCCCCTTGCCATTAACCCTTTCCTCTAAAGGAATAATGACGCCTCAGATTTTACATTGCAACGTTACTCCGGATCACTCACTGTTCCATGCGCATAAATTAAAAAAATCACTAGGCATTTAAGCATTCCACATGAAGAGAAATCAATCCTACGTTTTTGGCGAACTTCCGCTAAATACAATTGCTTTTCTTACATTTTCTGATCGCAACTATATCTCACATAACCAAGTACACGAGGAGTAATGCTTACCAGAGCATCAGAAATAATCGCATTGTCGATTTCACGGGATGCTGCCCTGACCCCTCCGACGATATAACAATCTTTAGAGCTGTACAACGAACGCGTTAGTTGAAACACAGCTGAAGTTTCTGAACAACCACAAGTAAACCTCAGACACTGCATGCAACATGCTAAACATCCCAGTGCACAGACGACAGGAAAGGAGACCTTTCCGTTACTACAAGGCTCGCGATGTGTTCACAGTCAGGAAGACTTTTATTTTATAAATAATAAAAGAATACGTAAACACACAAACATTAACAAAAGATGAGCAGCAACGAATTAAAGTGGCCTCCGTGCCATTCAACAATTCCATCCCAGCGCGGACACGCAGTCGCAAAGCAGATACTCCACCACCGGATCGTCCTCTGCACTAACGAGCCGAACTTGCTGCAGCGGCACAGTGGACGACAGTCAATGCCTGGCAGAACATTCGACGGGGCCTTTCGATAGGCGCCAGTAAAACTGCCTCGCGGATGGTAGCAGGTAGGTGTAGCCCCAGCCGACAAAGTTCTGCGCGACGCTGAGGACGGTCGACAGGGGTGAGACCTCGCCTCAATAGTAGGGCGACTGCTCGGCGACAGAACTGCAAAGCTTAATGACATTGATCCCGCTCTTGTAATTCGGCTAGCAAATATATCAGACCTTGCTTTAGACCACCGCGAGGTAGTTCTTGAGGAAGGTAAAGAAGCCCTCACTGCCCATAGAGCTCAACAGGATGGGCTCCTTGCTAACGAAGCCTTCGCCGGGGATGTTGCGCGTGTCCTTGCCGTATAGGTACAGCCCCATCTGCTCCACCTCGCCGCGTTGCTTGCGCTCCTCCATGTCGTTCCGCAGCCGCTTCTTGCTGAAGGCCACCTCAGTGATTTTGCTGAAGACCACCTTGGGGTGGTCATTCTCTCCACCCTGGTACTTGAACATAATGCGGCAATGCATCTTCTCCGTCAAGTACTTCTTGTTCTCCTTGCGCACTGTTCTGGTTCCCAGGCCCTTAAAACACGCCACCTTAAATCGCTGGCTGTCGCAGGGGTCATTCTTCCACCCGTCACAATAGGCCGTCGTGGACGTGATGAACTCCTCGGGGAAGGGCAGCTCAAGCAACGAGAGCAGGTGGAGGTGGATGAAGTTTGTCAGAAGGCTGTTGATGTAACACCCGCCTTGATCTTGAACAGTCGTGATAATGGGATGACCGTAACAAAAGGCCTTCGGGCCATCTACCCAAGAGTACGTCCTGTGCCGGAGGACCCTGGTGGTGATGACGCAGACTTCAGCCTTCACCACCATCATGTGGGTGGCCTCGCGGATGTTGAGAATCTTTACCTTAAGCGGGAACTCAACCACCATACCCAGACCCACGACCAAGCGCGGTACCATCCCGCTACTGATTGAGTTGGGACTCAGTGGGTGCGACGAAGTACTGATGCCCGCATGGTTGGTGGCGTACTCCGGCGTGGGGCGCTTGGAAGGGTTTTTGCGCGGCCACTTCTCGCACTGACGCTTCTTGGCATTGACACGCACCATTGACATCGCTACTGCCCCCACTATGCTATAATTAAGCCCATGGGTAGATGAGGGCAGCGACTGGTTCGTGGTGCAGTGAGTGAGGCTTGCCTTGGTCAGCCGCGGATCCGCGCAGGAGCGAGTCGGCCTCACAGAGAGCAGGGAACAGCCGCTGGTGGCAAGAGTAGTGCTTGCGAAGTACGGCGACGGGCCCGTATTGGGCAGGGCTGGGTTTGGCGGCGGCAACGATGAGCCCAAGGTTGATGGATTGGGCATTGCAGCAGGTAGCAATGGGCCTCCAGTGGGTAGAGTCTGAGTGGCCGAGGGCAGTGATGGGCCCATGGGAGACATGCTGGGTTCTGGCCCAGGGCCACGAAAACTCCGCGCTGGAAAGAGTCGCTTCTGCCTAGAGTCATGGCGGACCTCCATGCGCTCCACCGAGTGGGTCTTGCCGAGGAGAGCGACCGTCCTGCAGTGAGTAATAGTACCCACCGGCAATTTTATGCACTCGTTTGGCATGCGTAGTAGGACAGCGGCGAGGTATCCACAATACAATTCGTGCGCAGTGGTGACTGGCCGCGTGTCTGGGGTCTACAAATACTGCCGGCACGGCCAAATGATAATGATGATACCTGGCTGTCATTCGTGATTGTCATTTGTTTTCGTCTTTTGTAGGGCGAAGCCTTTACGGGCTCGGGCTCGGGTCCGGGGGTCCACGTAATGTTGTGAACTTTCTCGAGGGATTCCGGAAGTACCTTTCTAAGTGCAAGTGGTATTCTTCCTGCCGCTAGCATTCGCACAGCCGCTTGCGAATCGGTGATGATGTTGAGGCCGCGGCCATTTCGTTCTCCCCAGCGAATCGCGAGAAGGAGGGCTCCGGTCTCCGCGTGCTTTGTGGTGGTGTTTCGCATGGTGATGCAGTCTATGATGTCCCGTTCACGGGTGGTCACCACTAATGCCGCCGTTTCTTCGCCATACTTCGCTGCATCGACGTACACCGTATTATCGTGATGTTCGATTTTTTTTTTTTTTTTTTTTTGCAGGAAATTAACCCTGGCCTTTCTTCTTTCTACGTGGATATTAGGGTGCATGTTTTTTGGAAGGGGCAGCGCTTTGATGTGGGATCGTTGTGCAGGGTTTAGGTCTGTTTCCTGCTCTTGGTGTCTGCGATCAGGTGGATCGCCTACTTGCCATAGGATCGCCCTCCCCGTGCGGGACTTTTCTAGTCGTATTCGTTGTGCTTGAAGGGTGGCGTGTTTTATCTCTTCCATGGTGTTCGTGAGCCCCAGGTGAGTGAGCTTCTCATTGGAGGTGAACTGGGGTAGGTTGAGGGCAGCTTTGAACGCTGTGCGTATTATGGCGTTGATGTGCTCTTCGTCCGACTTTGTGAGATTTTGAAATGGTAGACTGTAGCCGATACGAGGGATAATCATTGCTTGTACTATTCGGACGGTGTCTTCTTCCCTCATTCCATTCCGGTTGTTTGTTAGCCGCTTGATTATGCGTGCCAGTTGGGAAGATTTAGTGTGCAGTTGCGTTATGGTGGTGTCCGCTCGAGCATTTCCTTGCAGGTGCATCCCGAGTATTCTTATTTGCCTCCTCTCTGGTATGGGCGCTGTTCCTATATATAGTTGTACTGGGGTCTTTTTGGACATTTCTGTGGTGCAGTGGATTCGTAGGAATTCCGACTTTTCTGGAGCGCATTTCAGGCCGTTCTCTAAAGCAAGCTTAGATATCCAATTCACTGCATTTTGAAGATTTTGCGCCTTTTCTTGTAGGGAGCCTCGGTTTACCCATAGTGTAATGTCGTCTGCGTAGACCACGTGTCCGACATTTTGGAGTGCCTGTAGTTGTTTGGCGATTTGAATCATGGTGACGTTGAATAAGAGGGGGGATTTGATAGATCCCTGTGGGGTACCGATGTTTCCCTGCTGGAACGGATCTGTTCGTAGTTCCCCCAGGCCGATCGTCGCTATCCTGTTTTCAAGGAAGGCCGCGACGTAATTGTAGATTCTTTCGCCACAGCCTATTTTGGTCAGAGAATCTAGTATGGCTCGGTGGGTGACATTATCAAAAAACCCCTTTAAGTCGAGGGCTAGTACCAGGTTTTCCCCAGGGACTTTTTTGACCAGTACTTCTTTTTTGAGTAAAAGGAATTGGCATCTTGCGTTGAGAGATGTCGTCTGAAGCCGATCATGCTGTTCGGGAAAATATCGTTGTCCTCCATGTAATGGTGAGTCGGTTGGCCGCAACTCGTTCGTACACCTTACCCAGGCACGAGGTTAAGGAGATAGGGCGTAAATTTTCGATTGTGGGGGGTTTGCCTGGCTTGGGGATGATGGTGATGTCGGAGTGTTTCCACTCTGATGGTACCTTGCCCTGCTGCCATAGTTCTTCGTTTATATATTGAGCGAGGGCTCGGATATGACCGTCATTTAGGTTTCGAAGCATTTTATACGTGATGTTGTCTCGGCCGGGCGCGCTGTTCCTGGTCATACTTGCCAGCGCATGAGAGATCTCCTCCTGCGTGATGTCCCGGTCTAGTGTGTCATTTTTTACACCTCCATACGTTTACTTTGGTTGTCCTGTCCGTGCCGGGGTAACTTCGTGCAGCTCTTGTTAGGTGGTGCGTCGTAGCGCGTTTCGTGGACATGGGGTCCATCATTCCACGTATGAGTTTCCAGGTCTTGGATGTACTGAGGGTGCCCCGTAAGCGCTCACAGAATGAATTCCAATTTTGCCTAGACAGATCACGGGCATAATTCTGGGCGCGTTTGGTGAGTTGCTTTATGCGTGCTTTTAATCTCTTGTTGTGCCTTTGCTTCTTCCACCGCTTGACTAATTTACTGCGCTGTGCCCATATTTTTTCCAAGTATATGTCGACGTCCGGTGTTGCTTCCGTCCTGGTGATGTGCTTGGTGCAGGACTCGTGAAGCTGTTTCATTCCTTTAGTCCACTCTTCTAGGTTTTGAATGGGTTCGTTGTTTGGTTCGTTGACTCCCTTTTGTCGGAATTCTGTCCAGTCAGTGAGTCACGCCTGGCCCAGGGGTTTACTGAGCGAAGATGCTTGTACTGTAACCCGTATGATGCAGTGGTCGCTGCTTAATGTTTCCATGGTGTTTTGCAAGAAGATGCTCCGGTCAGATTCCCATGTGAGGGCTAGGTCGGGGCAAGTGTCGCGTTGCCCCCTTTGGTCATAGCGCGTGGGGTACATAGGGTTATTAATGAATTTGAGCCCGAAATATTCCGTTGCTGCGATAAGCTTGTTTCCTTTCTTTGAGTCGAAATTGTATGCTCAGTGGGTATGTGGGGCGTTAAAGTCCCCCACTATCACCAGCTTAGCTTATTCTTCCCAGCCGCGCGAGTGGCCTCCCAGAAGAGGTCTTCGAATTCCTCCTGGATATTGTGTGGGGAGCTGTAGACGTTAAAAGGAATATACTTGGCTCCGAACGGCGATAGGGGAGTAATTCCGTGAGAAGCGCCGATGGGTGCTCTGTGTCCAGTCGGTGTGTGGCGGTTACAATGTCGTTTCTGGTATATGTCGCTACTTGTGTGGTACTGGAGGCCTGTTGGTAGCCATGTCGATTGACTGCGTGACCAGCTTCCTGCAGACATATTGCAATGGGTTTGGACGACAGCGTGGCAATGTGTTGTGTTTCTTCGTACTGAGGCTCCGACAGTTCCATTGCCAGATGTCGTAGCCGGTCGGGTTTGCGCGCTTCTTACTCCTCCTTCTGGTCAGCGTCGGAAGTGTCGGTGTCAGTTAGGTGCAAGGGGAGTTAGGTTAGGAGTTAGGTACCTTGTGCCGCGCCGCTTGTGGTCTAGGAGCGTCCACCTGACCACGCTTCTTTAAACGCATCTTCTGCCTCAGCTTGGTGGCGCACCTTAAACGCCTTCCTCTCAAACAGCGTGGCGTCGCCGAGATCAGGATCCTCCAGCTGCTGAACGCTGTCGATGCATCTACCGAGCCAGCAGTACCAGCAGCCACGGCAGCCACCAACCAGCACTGAGATAGACACCACGACTGCCGGACATGCGTGCGCCTTATAATAAAAAGATGGCACGTACTGTTTTCATAAGTGTGGTTGATTGTGTGATTAGCGCATGAAAGACGGAGGACGACACCCAACGTAGATGGGATGCGGCGCTACAGGCAAAACGCGGTGAAAATAAATGAAAACAAATGAATGTCCTATCTACTTTTCGTGTGTGTTGTCCCTCCTGTGCTTATTTTTGTCACTGGATTCCTCATCTTGGACAGGCTACTTTATTAGCCCGCGTTCTCGAATGGCGCGCATTCCAGATTATGAAGTCCAACGTGTATAGAGCCCGACCGCTCTTTCTGGCAACCTTCCACCAACACTTCCAGTAGTAAAAAGTGTGCCCTGAAAAACTTCTACATTGCGTATGATGTAATGAGAGAGGGCCGATTTCCCAGATCCTACGTCTTGCCTTTCATTCGCGTCTATCAGATAGTCAAGTTACAACGTGTAGTGGAGGCTACAGTGACAGGAAGAAGGCGGATCAATATAAAAGGCGAAATCTCCTTCATCTTCCCTTCATGATACCCATATATCTAACGGCGTCACTTGCAGAAGCGTCCGCACGGTGTCACGAGTTGAGTGGTAGTATAAACGTTTATTTGCCACAAATGGGTAAGGGAGCGGAGGGATAATGTTCTGCGTGGGTCTTGAAGAGATCATCCTTTATGGTTGGCGTCCCTAGTCCACGAACGGCCCGCGGGTCACCAGGCCACGCTGGCTCTCCAGGACCGCGCTGGTCAGCACGGCCGCCCACTGTGCCGGCGATGGCGCCAGTGTGTCCGAGGGTTCCTTAAGATTTGATCTTGATGTGCATGTTCATCAAGCAGATGATACGGACGCATTATAGCCACCTCTCCCCCCCCCCCCCCCCCCCCCCGCCGTGTAACAACGGGCTCATCCGTCGCACGTGCGAAAAGTTCCCCTGGGCTTTGTCTGAAGCATTTACTGTAGTGAGTCTTTATAAATGAAGTTTTGTTTATACTTTGTTTTTGTTCTGATTTTATCGCACCACTCCTCATTGCGGTTTTCAACGCGGATAGCGCACCTTGGTCAACATTTTTGGAGTGCCACAGGCGTAGTAGCTGGTCTGTCATGTGGCACAAGTTCTATTGGGCACAACGGACGTTGTGTGAATGTAAGATTAAAAGACCACGAACGTGCCATCAAAACAGGAAGCGCATTTGGTAACTTGTTGCAACGAGTACGGATGTTCGGCAAGATTTGAAGTCATCTAGTGCACAGGTCTAATCATAAACAGCGCTGAACTAGGGAAACAATTGAAGCTCAGGGAAAAAACATTCAGAGACAAATGCGTAATCCAACCATCGCTCATACTATACATCAAAAAGAAATAGCGTATTTGGGTAAGAATCTTTGCGACGATGCCGATACGCGTCAAATATGAATATAGGTTTTTTCCTCTGAAAATAAATTTAGTTGTGAGTGGTGCCGTGCATTCTTCAAAAAAAGGTGGTTGCATTTACTAACAGAATATTAACGAGTTACTTGTCGCAGCATCCACAAGGTACTTATACTAACTGGAGGTAGTAAATTTAACACTAGTAAGTTTATTAACGGAAGCAGGCGGCAAGCACCAATAGCAGGAATGTCCTAGTGAATAACACTCCCCGTACTACATGTTTTAAATGCAGAGCATTTCTTTAACTCACATGTAGCGTCCGCCGTCCGTCCGCAACAGCTCAGCGCGCAGGTGCGCCCTCTCCCCCACTCCTCCTCTCCCGCATCACGCTACCCTCCTCGCTCTCAACAACAGGTCCGCACCCCTCCCCCTACACTATATAAAAAAAAATAATAGTTATCGGCGCCTGGTTTCGATCCCACGACCCTGTGGGCGGAACGCGCGGTACATGGTGCTCTTCCCACTGCGCCACAAAAGCGACACAGAATCAAAGGCTACGAACGCGCCTTATATCCTTGACTCAATCAAACTACGTCAAGAAGCTGCTGATACACGGCAGCAGTTGCATCGATCTCGTCTTCACCAGTTGCTGCAACGCACGACCACTGCTTAAAGACCCCTTAACAGTACACTTTAGCGACCACGAAGCCGTCGTTCTCAGCGTCCAATACAACGACAACAGCAACAAATAAATAAATAACGACTTACAACAACCTACTCTTTGCCCTTCACTTCTTGCGTCACAAAAAAAAAGAAAAATTCGGCCCATCTCTCCACGAGGGGGGACTCGAGTCGCAAAATCACGAAAGTAATAATATATGAAAGAAATAATAATAATTAATAGTAATAAGCAATAATAGTTAACACATTCACTACCACCCCACCACCACCCCCCAAACACTACCGTTAACGCAATACACCCACCCCCTACGCGACGCATTTACTTGAGTCTCCCCTCGTGGGGAGATGGGCCCAATTTTTTACCACGACCGGCTATATTTTGCACGATCTGCGCACGCCGCGCTCCCCAGCGCGCGCAATTTGTTTTAAACGCGGAGCGTTTCTTAGTCGCACGATGTCCCTCGACCGTCGGCGGCGGCGTCCACACGCTCACTGCGCATGCGCGTCGCGGCGAGGCGCAGGTGCGCGTCTCTCCCCCGTACCCTCCTCGCTTTTAACAACAGGTGCAGCGTTGTTGTCCGTCCGCATCCCTCCCCCTACACTATAAAAAAAATAATAGTTATCGGCGTCTGGTTTCGATCCCACGACCCTGTGGGCGGAACGCGAGGTACATGGTGCTCTTCCCACTGCGCCACAAAAGCGACACAGAATCAAAGGCTACGAACGCGCCTTATATCCTTGACTCATCAAACTACGTCAAAAAGCTGCTGATACACGGCAGCAGTTGCATCGATCTCGTCTTCACCAGTTGCTGCAACGCACGACCACTGCTTAAAGACCCCTTAACAGTACACTTTAGCGACCACAAAGCCGTCGTTCTCAGCGTCCAATACAACGACAACAGCAACAAATAAATAAATAACGACTTACAACAACCTACTCCTTGCCTTCACTTCTTGCGTCACAAAAAAAAAAGAAAAATTGGGCCCATCTCTCCACGAGGGGGACTCGAGTCGCAAAATCACGAAAGTAATAATTAATATATGAAAGAAATGATAATAATTAATAGTAATAAGCAATAATAGTTAACACATTCACTACCACCCCACCACCACCCCCCAAACACTAACGTTAACGCAATACACCCACCTCCTACGCGACGCATTTACTCGAGTCCCCCCTCGTGGGGAGATGGGCACAATTTTTTGCTTGTCTTGTTCTTTTTAGTTCGCCGGAGCGCCACTGCAAGCCACGGCGGTGCGTTTGATCCTCAAGTCGCGGCACGGTCGCATTAGAGTGTACTAGAAGGATTTGAGTGGGACGAACGGAGCGCTCCCCCTGAAGCGGCGCTTGTAGATTGAATAGAGGGCGCAGCGGGCGAAGTGGACTCTTGCGAGTTGCGCTCCCCCAAGCGCGCGGTATCGCGCGGGCCGAGCTTTTTCGCGTTTCGCCCAATTTTTATGCTACCAGGACTGCTAAAGCGACAGCGGGGTAGAAAACAACATGTCAAAATAAATTAAAAGGCATTTTAGAGGCTTTCTGGCGAAAGCGTGCCCTGTTCTTTTTATTCTATTTTTTCAACGAAGTGCTTACGACGCGGAAAAAAGAACGGCAAACGAACTTAGGTGACAGTGACAAGCGTTGGAATACCACCATTCACTATTTTTTTTTCGTGTTCCCTCCTCTCTCCCGGCGTAATATGCAATGAATAGAAGAAACATGAGCAGTGCTGCATTAAATTTTGCTTCGTCTTTTTAATGACACCGGGGCACTTCACTGCAGCGTCAATGAAGCCAAACGAGGAATTTGGCTATATTTTCATTGTACACTAACTTTCCACAATGTTCTCTAAGAAATAATGATTTTTATAATGTTGCGGTCGCAACCCTTCTATTGACGCCTATATTTCTGAAGTGTGTGCCAGTTAATCAGATGTGAATGCCGCGTCAGTCCACTTTCTATTAAACATATTCCTAGTTGCGGCCTTCGATTTTACTGTACTCCTGTGAGCGATGCGCAGCTTTTCGCAAATTCTTCGAAACTTCAGTCAGATTTATGATTGATTCAATTCATTAATTACGGGGTTTACGCGTCGAAACTGTATAAGGCGCGCCGTAGTGGAATGCTCCCGATTAATTTTGGCCATGGAGATTTATAACATGCGCCGAAATCTCGAATACACGGGAGGTTTGGCTTTTCGCCCGCAGAAAAGCGGCCTCCGCGGCCGCGGTCTCTGAGCCACCCCGGCGGGTTAGTCAGATTTTTGCACTTTATTTGCTCTTCGCAGAACACCGCGAATAGACGCGCTATTTTGTAGATATTCTGAGAATATGCCATACAAACCAGTCCTGATATTTTATTAGAGCAATTAAGACTCTTATTCGGGCTTTGAATAAGCAAGCTTCTGTCTAGCGTATACTGTCTAGCGTAGTTGGGAGTGCAGACACAACTAATGATTGGGAAGACTGCTTCGGGGGGATTAAAGGTCGAAGGCACGAGATTGCTAGCAAATGTATCCGTCCAGACTCGAAAAACACAAGCACTTTGCCCAAACATTGGCACTGGACCGAGCCTACCAACTTTTTGATCAGTAACAGCAGCATATCCCGTGATAAGGAAAAACCGCCGCGCAGCAGAAGAACATTTTTGTTCATGGAAATTTAATGTTACGCCACTTGGAAACCAATGCGATCTGTAATGACTCCTGCGAGTGGCGCATCCTCGCTCAAATACTTCTATACGTCGGGCGTTACACCGGGCACAACTCGGGCGGGCGATTCTCACTTCTTTACCATCGATAACGTGCGCGCAGTCACGCTGTATGTAGCAGTACTCGAAGTGCAGCTCGCACATCACGCAGTTTTGTTTCTTATGTTGATCCTCCAGCTTCATCTTTCGGAACGCTAAGGTGTGATAAGACAGTTTTGTAGCCGGCGCGGCATCCCAGCGCGCAAAAGTGGTGAAGGCTATAGGCATGCCGAGGACGGTGAAATTAAACGCTCATCGCATTTACAACACTTAACAGAGAGGGATGAACAGCAGCGATGGTTCCGCACAGTTCTAAAACAAATGACTGAAAACGACTGCGGGACCTCCGATCTGTGGTCGCCCTATGCCGCCGCTTGCAGTTCGCACCGGCACAACCTAATCCCCTGCGACCGCAGCGCCGCCACGCCAACTTTCCACAAACTGCGCTTCGCGACGAAGCAGGTGCGGAGCCGACGGCTCGTCCCACTCAACTCTTCTAGTACACTCTAGTCGCATTGACTTGCATAGGAATTGTGCTAGGGAACTGTGCGGGCCCGGGACTGCCGAAAGCCCGAGCCTGGCTCTGACCGCATGCCGGGTTCGGACGGTGTAGCACGCATTTTGTCAACTCGGGCCGGGCTCAGGCCGGGCTCGAACTTAAACTTTTTTTTTTTTTTTTTCTGGTCGTGTTTGCGCGATCCGGCCCGCGCCGGCCCGCAGTGCCTGAGGCCCGGCAGTCGCGTGCCGCAAGTTTAAATTGTTGATAACAAAAAGTTTGCTGACCACAAAGAAAATCGAATGAAAACAAAAGCGCGCGGAACTTCAGGGCGGGCTACATCATGCAAGCAAGACAGGCCTGTTGGAATTAAAGAGTTTTAAATGCAGAGCATTTCTTTAACTCACGATGTCACCCGTTCTTGGCGTCCGTAGTTGTCCGCATCGCTCGCCTCGACATGCCCGGCTCAGACGTTTCGCTATCGGCGCGATCAACATTCGATAGCGCGCCCAGGCACGTTTCAAGGACACTCTCTCCCCTCTCTCGGACTCAACGTGCGCCGAGGCTGCCAATTTTACTGCTGACGAGCGCTCTCTCGTCAGCAGTTGCCACAAGTGCAACAACATTAACGTAACGCAAAGTACTTAACGTCGTGCGCCCCCGGAAATGCTCTGCATTTGATCGTGCCCCTCGCGAGGGGGATGTTTCACTGCGTCGCCATGCGAACAGTTTGACACGCTTTAGTTTCAGTTCCGTATCTCCCCGCCGCGGCCGTGGAGAGAACGACTCTCGCCACCGCGGCGCTGCGGTTGCGAGTTGCGCTAGGAAAGCGAGCGTCGTCTGCTAGCGGGGAGCGGAACGCGTTCCGCTCGGCATCTCCGGTCTCCGCCACTTCTGGCTGCGCACTGCAAAAGTTTACGGAGCCGGCTCTTTCCAGGTGGTGACGGGTGACCTCATAAAGGTCTCTCAACCAACTGTGTGCCGCACCGTGCGGAAGGTGACGGAGCTGATAGCAAGCCACCTCTTCGAGCGGCTGGTGCACTTTCCGGAGGCTGCGGCGCTGACAAAATTTCTCAGTACAAGTCAGCTTTTTTGAACAACTTTTTTTTCTCCACTAAAGCATATTGAAGGAGAGTTTTTCTGTGAAACGAATTGAATGGATCAACGAAAGGTGGCATATCTGTTCAATAAATGTGTAAAGAAGATTATCCCCTTTTCTCGAAATCCTTTAAATGATCCCCGGTGTGCCTTCAGTTCGAAGACTGTACGTCGCAAGTCAAGCACATTCGCCCAGATTCTTGAAAATATATACTCTAAGTCAGGAAATTTTGATTGTAGAATGCTCAGTCCAAGTTTAATAGAAATTTAAATCCAATAAACTTGCACTACTTACGTTTCTAGGTTGAAGACCGCAAATTTTTTTCGGGTTCATAGTTTCCGACTAGGGCTGATATTTAAAAACAGAGTGGTGGGCTCAGGCTTATTTATTACATTCTGTCAAGCTAGGGCCAGACCAGGGTCATATTTCATAAATTGGTCTGGCTCGGGCCGTGTCTCCCGTGTCACGCCGGGCCTAAAAATTGCAACAAGCACGATGACGCGTTGCGGCGTTTTAAAAAATAGCATTGTAAAAAGAAACTGGTGAAAATAAAGGTGTCAAAAAGGTGAAATAACACGACCACGCACAATTCATATAGAGCAGTGCACGCGTGTTGCAATCTCCACCTCAAAAGGTCGCGACCCCTGCGTTTTGCAAATCGAGCAGCCGTTCCGCCAAGGGAATTTCCTTTCACAAGTTCCCGCTGACCAACAATTTATCAACCAAATAATCACTTTCCCGAAGGCCATTTTAATCTTTGTAATGTAAATGTTACTACTTTCCCAAGAAGGCAACATTTTACTGCACAATGCCGCATACGTTTTCGTAACCTAAACTTACGATGCAATTATGCTCACTGTATATATCTGAAACGTTCTTCCTTAAAGAGAGTAGCTGAGCGTAAACTCATAATTGAGCTGAATATTCCCTCATGAGCTTGAAATAAAAAAAAAACGGAGTAGAAGTCTATCATTGCCACAGTTACGACTGAGGCTGTTGTCAGCGCCCCACAGCAAAAATACATTTGCACGAATATATACAAATACATTTGTACGAGCCTTAGATGTATAATTAATTTTCCTCGAAAATAGCGCGCCACTGCCGCTATGTTTACGTTATCTGTAAACGTGGAACTTCGCAGATCATATGGAAACCCACGGCGGGCTGTGCGTAAACACGCGAAGTTGATGATGATGATGATGATGATGATGATGATGATGATGATGTAGTGGCTTGACCCTTTGAGGATCAATTACAGAGCCATCTGACGGGGGCGCCCGGCGTGAGAGTGAGCCCACGTGACATTTCTGTGGACGCGCGCTCCCATAGGAGACGGCGGCGTGAGCAGGTCGTACAAAATATAGCCGGTCGTGGTTTTTACTGAGTAGATGGTAAAAAGCGCGGCCTTAGTCTAGTGCGTACCGACACTAAACTTTCTTATACACTTTTTGGCCGAAAAGGGTGTAAAAATTTTGCCCCATGGCACACACCTTTAAAAGGTGTGTTAACTAAAAAAGGTGTAAGGATGAAAAAAGGGAGTACTTGTGACCCCCTAAAGTAAGGGTGTGGGCAGCGCAGCTACGCGTGACAATGTGCATCGGCTGAGCGCCCAGGACGCCATACAGACACATTCAACACGCACAAGTCACACTTATGCCGCAAATAAACTGAGCAAGAAAACCAACGTGATGCACTTGGAGAGCGAGAATAGCTTTTCTTTTTCTTTATTATCCGTCTTCGACAGTAAACAAGACATCAAGTACAATAAAAAAAGAAAAATCAAAAGTAATGGCGACATGCCCTTAAAGGAGCCATGAAGACAAAATACGTGTTTGTTTTATTCGAAAGATTTCGTGTTTTATAGTGTCCTTAGCGCTTGCGCGGCAGCAAATGATGCCGTATTCACTGAGAAATTAATCAATTTAGGTTAAAATTTTGATTCTCCCGCCAAATCGTGTGTTTTGGTGACATCTACAATGAAGTCATAACGGCGCGTATACAAAAGAACTTCCACTGCGCCATTCAGGCAAAGGATAAAATGTGGGAAAATATGCAGGGGCAGAACCTAGTGATTATCGCAGGAGGAACCAATGACGTTCTGCAGGGAAGGGGCGCGGGAGTGCGCAAGCAGCTAGAAAAGGGGGTGAAGGAACTTCGGGAGCTGTGCCCACATGTGCAGGTCGTCGTGAGCACAGTACCAGAGATAATTGGGAGAGGGGTACACGTGGAAAGGGAAGTTGTAGCGGTAAACCGAGACATACGGGAGCTGGGCAAGGAGCTGAGTTTCGCTGTCGCAGACATCAACAGGGATGTCCGATGGATGGGCCGGAAAAGGGCGTTCCAGCGTGACGGAGTGCATTTCAACGGGCAGGTGGGAGCAGCCATCGGAAGACGACACGCGGCGCGAACTGTGGCTTTTTTAGGGGGCCCACAGGCCTTTGCGAAGATGGCGTAGACAAATGCAAGGAGCAAAGGGAGATAGCGGGGTCGGTGCAGATCGGTGCAGGCAAACGAAAGGGACGACGACGGCGTGTAAAGAAGAGAGGGGCGAAACTGAATATCGCGTACATAAACATGCAGGGTGGCAGGAAAAGAGAGAAGTGGATGGAGATTACTAAGCAGCTAGAAGAGGAAGATATCCAGGTATACGCTGTGACCGAGACGCACCTACGGGACTTGGAGGAACCTCCGGTAATCGGAGAGTATGCATGGGAAGGTTGTAACAGGACGGCTGGATTGAGAAAAGGCGGAGGAGTAGGTATGCTGGTACGGCAGGGGACTAATTGGAAGAGAGTGAAAGAAGACTGTAAAGAACATGTGTGGATGAAAGGGATAGTGGAGGGTAGAGAGATGGCTTTAGGGGTGTCTTACCTGTGGACGGGTAAGGATAGCAAAGAACAAAACGAAAAACTGGTGGCGTGTCTAAAAAAGGACATCGAAGATTTGAAACGTTCCGGGGAGGTACTATTGGTAGGGGACATGAACGCCCACATTGAAGATCTAGACGGGTACACCGACTTCAACGGAAATCTAATGCTAGATATGTGTGAGTACCAGAAGCTGATCATAGTAAATAGGGAACAAAAATGCGAGGGTCAAATAACGTGGGAGTGTGGTAGGAGACAGTTGAGTATTGACTACTGCCTTATTTCAGAGGGACTTTATGAATGGTTGGATGGCATGACCATAGATGAGGAAGGGAGCCACAGTCTGGGCAGTGACCACAAGCGCATAAACCTGAGTTTTGGGAAACTGGGGGGCGAAAAAACGGGTCGACCGGGGCAGCGCACAAAGTTAAACAGCAAACAAATTGCGGATATAGCCAAAAGCATAGAGGCGGACATAGAAAGAAATCCTGGAGAAGAGTGGGAATATGACAGGCTCATCAAGACTATGCAGGAAAAAATAGTCAAGGCAGAGGGGGCCAATCGATGGAGAGGGAAAAAAACACCCAAAAGCTGGTGGAACAAAGAAATAAAGGCGGCGATAGAGAGGCGTAAACAGGCGTCTAGAGAGCACAGGCAGGCCAAGAGGATGGGGAGACATAAGGAGGAGGTGGACCTAAAATGGGAGCAGTATAAGAAAATGAAACAGGAAGTGCAGCAATTAGTGCAGGCGAAAATAAAGGGGGGGAGCGAGCGATGGGTAGCGCAAATACGAGGAAGGGGTACAGACGCGCCGAAAAGGTTTTGGAACCATGTGCAGGCATTAGGGAAACGTACGAGTCCAACAGAAGGCGGTGCTATAGAAAACGAGCAGGGGCAGATGCTCAAGGGAGAGGAAGCATTAGCATACCTGCACAAAATCATCACGGAGAAGTTCGGTAAGGCGGATGAAGAGGCCCCGCAGCGACACAGAGATGTTGCGGCGGGTAGGTCGAAATGTCTGGAGATAGATGGGGACAAGCTGAAATGGAAAAGAGCAGAGGAAAAGGTCCCCAAGAATACTGCGGCAGGCACGGATGGGATACCGATGGAGTTGATTAACCAGTTAGGACCAAAGAGCAAGGGAAAGCTACTGCAAGCCATCAGAACAAGGATAGAAGAAAAGGCAATACCGGCCGCGTGGCAAATGAGCAGGATGAACTTAGTGTACAAGGGCAAAGGAGTCAGGACAAACCCAAGCTCGTATAGGCCAGTAACCGTCACGTCAGTGCTGTACAGGTTAGCAATGCAGGCAGTGAAGTTCGAACTAGAGCAGTGGGTGGAAGAAAATAGGATATTAGGGGAGCTTCAAAATGGGTTTCGAAAGGACAGAAGACTAGACGACAACTTATTCGTGGTAAGCCAATGCATAGAGGTGGCGAAGATGCAAAACCGACCTTTGTGGTTAGCCTTTCTGGACATTAAAGCGGCTTATGATAATGTAGACAGGGAGCGGCTTTGGAGTATCCTGGAGGACGAGGGAGTTGGGGCAGAATTCATTAGCTTACTCAGGGAGCTATACCGGGAGAACCAAGTGCAAATAGTGTGGGAGGGGGAAACATACAATAGGCCTGTATACACCTACAAGGGTCTGAAACAAGGATGTCCTCTCTCTCCGCTGCTGTTCATGATCTACATGACGGGGTTAGAAAGGAAGCTAGAAGTCAGCACGATGGGATTCGACTTATCCTACATGAAAAACGGGCAGGTGGTGGAACAACGGGTTCCGGGACTAATGTATGCAGACGACATATTGTTGATGGCGGACAACCAGATAAGTATGCAGGGCTTGATGGATATATGCGGTGAAGAAGCGACGCACCTAGGGCTATCCTTTAGCAGAGAAAAATCAGGGATCATGGTTATTAATGACGGCGAGGAGTACAAAACAGTATCAGTGCAGCAAGTAGAAATACCATTGGTGAAAGAGTATAAATATTTAGGAGTATGGCTGAACAATAGCGAAGATTACACGCAGCCGCATTAGGCTCACCTTAAGACGAAAGGAAGACGGAACGCGGCTATAATGAAGCATAGAGCCCTCTGGGGATACAGCAAATACGAGGTGGTAAGGGGAGTCTGGAAAGGGGTCATGGTACCAGGATTAACTTTCGCTAATTCGGTTCTGTGCATGAAGTCAGAGACCCAAGCGGGCCTGGAAGTAAATCAGAGGGCGGTAGGCAGATTGGCCCTAGGGGCCCACAGTAAAACTACAAATGAAGCGATACAAGGGGATATGGGCTGGTCGTCTTTCGAGGCGAGGGAGGCGCAGAGCAAGATAAAGTTTGAGGAACGACTTCGTGACATGGAGGACGAAAAATGGGCCGCGAGGGTGTTTAAGTACCTGTATTTGAGGAGCGTGGACACGCGGTGGAGACGGAGGACCAGACAGCTGACCAAGCGGTACGGAAAGTCGGTAGGGGAAAGCGGGGTTTACACAACAGTTAAAAAGCAGGTAAAGGCAGCAGAGACGACGAAGTGGGCAGAGAGAATGGAAGCGAAAAAAACCCTGGAGACTTATAGGACAGAGAAACGGCAAATTAAGAAGGAGGGATTCTATGGCAATACGAGAGGCAGTGCGTTGCTCTTCGAGGCACGGGCAGGGTGCCTGAGAACCCGGGCATACACGGGTAGCTACAGGCAGCAGGATGAAACGTGTGCATGCTGCGGCAGTGATCGGGAAACTATAGACCATATTGTCAGGAGCTGCACAGAGATACGGCCACCGCGGGGTGAGGGGGAAACGACGCTGGCGGAGGCTTTGGGATTTGGGGCGAGGGGGAACCTCAACTTCAAGGCCATAGAGGTGACGAAGAGGCGACTGGAGTGGTGGTGGAGGAAAAGTAGGGAAGGGATGGGTACGCAGGCGGAGTAATCATGCGGACGAGAATTTAGAACAGCGAGGGGAGAAAAAAGGGGGGTGGGGGCGATGAGTTTAAAACAGAAAAGAGGGAGAGATGGGAGGGAGGAAGCAAATCTATAGGTTAACCTGGGAGTAGGGCAGGTAAACGTAATAAAACAGGCAAGTTGGTTGCTGACAACCGACGCCCCGATTCAAAGGGAAAGCCACTAATCATCATCATCATCATCATCAGGCGAATGGAGGAGGAGACGATGCAGCGGTGGACATTGAGTCACAGGCAGAGACCACCGAGCGGACGAAGCGTCGTCTCGAAAACTGGTTTGCGGTAGGGAAAAAGAGGTGTGGCGTCGTAGGCTAGGACCCGTGCGGAACATTTTTCCGAACGTTGTGCTCCGCCCGTTTCAAAGGGAACAGCCATCAAGACATCATTTGTTTTTGACCGTATTTACACCTGGCTTTTTTTGTTGTTGTTGTTACGGTAGAAATTAATCGCTTCGTAAAACATGGGGTATGCTTGACAAACAGGGTCACGTAAGGCAACGTCGCTTACGGCAAACAACCAGCGTCGTATAAGACAACTCCAAAGCGTCGGACTGCTGTGCAGCTAAAACAAGCATAGTACGCCCAGTACCAACAGCAGTGCGCATCGGTACTTCTTTGTTTACATGTATTTTCGTAACTGTTGCTATTTACCGCACCATTCTAATTGCTGTAAAATGGATATGCATTACATTTAGGCGCGAATAGCTCGTTCGACAAGCTTATAAGCTCTGCCTAATTCGCGTTTGCTTTTGCCGGCCTCCGCCTATCTCAGAGCAGGCTGGTATGACATCATAGGCTCTGCTGCGGGAAATGAGCTAGTGGGTCGCATGGTCATTCCCTTTTTTCCTAATTATGTAGCTTATTTGAGCGAAGTTTACGTTAACAGTGGTGTCAGTATGATTCTAACTAGGCAATCTTTTGAATGAACCAAAGTTGTGTTTTGTCTTCATGGCTCCTTTAAGGGCCATCGTTTCTCGTAAAATTTCTTGAGTGCAGTTAATCAATTTTTGACCACAACTCTCGTAGAGAGTTCTTCACTCTCTGAAGTTCAACGAACTCTGAGACGCTTTCCCGAAAATGCTGTCGCGTTGGTCGGGCGTCTACATCACAATGAAGACAAGCCATGCACGAACGCCAAATAATTTGCAGACCCAAAAACATGATACTGTCAAATGGCACGCCGTCCTATTTATCAATGCGCACAAAACGTATGCCGTATGGGCATAACTTATTCACCTTAGGAATACACGTGCTCTTGCTTTTATAGCCAGCAGCGGAAAGCCTACTGATATAGTCGGTGATCTTGTCACAAAAATCAAATATTTTAGCGCTAACTTCGTAATTATGCATTTTAATATTAGCATGTATACAAATCAGCAAACGGATTTGCAATATCTTTTTCGTCGTAAGGCGGAGTGGAAAAAGTGCTGTATAGTTATCATGTTCAATAAGTCATGCAGTTTTGTTAAATACCAAACACCTGTTCCACACCCTTTCAGCTCCCTCCAAAGCGGGCGCTGGTTATATCAACACCCTTTTTGCCACATAGGTGTAAACCTACAAATTAAGGTGTTGGAACCTAAGAGAAAGGATGTAAAAAAACCTCCACGTTTGTAGGTCTTTTCAGCCCTTTTACAGGAGCGGACTTGAACATTTTCTACGAGCGGGGAGGAATTTGTACCTCACGCTGTGTAAAACAATATGAGTTGGCATAATTTACTAACAGCGGAGCTTTTTAAGGTTGACCTTGGTCCGGTGGCGTTATAAAAAAAAAATACCAATAAGAAACGAAGCCGCTTGTAAAGGGCGCACCACCGCAGATAGGGTATTATAACTTTCGCACCTGCTCGAGTGGGGGGAACACGAAGGGCATATGCGTATATGCGCACCTGTTACTATATCATTTTAAATGCGAGTCTTTTTTTTTGGATACTAGAAAGCAAAAGAATTGGCGCAGCTTGCACTAGTGGTGCAACGCTGGAGAAGCAGCAGAGCTGTGGGTCGACCTAGCTTATTTCCCCTGGGATACGTTGTCAGTGTGGGGGACCGACCAGAACGGCTTTGTGAAATCTGGCGAAACACGGTCTCACCCTTCAGCACTTCGCCTAGCTTAGCAAGGACATCGAAAAACCTAACAAAACCCAGCAAAGCCTAGCAAAACCAGAAGAAGCAAGGTCGACCCCAACCTCCGCTGTTTCTTTCATAACTGAACACCAATTTCACACCATTTCAACAACCTACAGAAAACCGAAGGTGTTGCAGTCGGTCAACACCATTTTCGCCACACAAAACGGGTGTAAAGCCGCAAATTAGGGTGTTGGAACCTAAGAAAAAGGGCGTAACGACTTCGCGACACCGTTATTCGACCTACACTACACCTTTTCTATGCGATAAGGGTGTAAAAATGCTTAGTGTCGATTGGGAAGCATTCTGAACGTAGATGGCCGAACGAGAAGAGGAAGAAATCACGGACATAAGCGCCTGGATGGAGAGAGTCACCAGTGACGTCAAGACGGTCACGAGGGAGATTACAACGGACGACGACAGGATCGATGGAGGCGATTGCCGGCTAGCACACCTTCTGGAGGCCAAGCGCTCTATACGAGAACGATGGAAAAAGCGAATACTTTACAGGAGATTGTGAAAACAGGTGGCTGAGCTCAATCGCAAAATCGAGGAGCACAGCCGTGTGCTCAGCAACCAAAAATGAAACGAAATTTGCAACGCGGCAGACGGCCAAATGCATCATGGAAAAACTTGGAATCTGTTTCGCCACTTCTTGGACGAAACCAAGATAAAATCTCATCAACGGAACAGACTAGCGAAAATTATTCATTGGGAAATAAAAGATAAGTGAGTTTATTTATACCGAAATTTCGCGTCACTGCGATTTTATTTTCGCGACATGCAGGTTGAATTGGACAATATGAATTGGACAATTCGAATTAATGATACGACGTAAATAATTCCAGGTGCAAATTATTTATTACATAAATTTGCATCGCCCAAAGAGTTCACAAGCGGGGGACTTCGCGGGAAAGGGGCTACCGCCGCTGAATTGGCGGAAGCAGCTGAACAGAGACTCAACTGGATCACTGTTGAGGCCCCGCGTCAAGACATACTTGAAATTGAAAATAGTAATGAAATAGTTATTAGGAATCATTTCACAAACTGGTCAGCGACTTTATTGAAGTCAATCAAGTGTTTTTTTTATTATTTATACTTGCCCAAAGTTGTTCAGAAGGTACTCCACGAGAGCGACCGTTGATTTTGTCGTCATGATGGTTGCTTCGTAATTCTCCTTAGTGAAGGACTTCGTTCGAGCCCTCGCGCTTTCCAGCTTGATGTTCTCGAGGTATCCGATGAAGTCGGCGACAAGCCACGTGAGTCAATCGCCTTCACTTGCGACACATGGCCTTTGCCTGGATTTTCAGCCAGATATGTCATGTAGGCCGTACCACATGCCAACAATTTTCATGAATGCGGTGGCCGATCCGCAAACACTAAATTCTGAGGCCCGTTCATGAGCTTTGGGATCTTTCTGAAGAAACTAAGGGCTGCTGTGACAATATCAAGGTGGCGCGGGACACCTTCATTTTTTTTTCAGGTTGTTCGGCTCAACGTGCGGTCGGCTTCGAAGTGGCTTTACCAACAGCGTTTGTTGTATCTCAAACAGGGCCTTGAGAAAAAAAAAATCCTCTAATTTTCTGCGTTCCGTCAAACATCTCTCCCTCCAGCAGGTTTGTCCTGAGGTTCTTAAAGAGGTGGTTCGGGTCAAATGAAAGGAACAGATCGAGGGCCATTTTCCCGCACTGGATGCAGCGCAAAATGCTGCAGTGTGTTGTCATTCTATGTTCGAAGCATGGCGGTGTTCGGAGGATGTCCGTGACAATACGGATAAGGGGAACCCCGCTTCCTCAGCTCTGAGCACACTGAAATTCAGGTTACGGAGCCGGTTACTTTTCAGGTTCCCGGTAAAAAAAAAACCCTACGGGGATAACGTAAGCCCTGGAAAGACCCCGCAGGACAAAGGAAAGGAGCCTGTTGGCTATTTCAGTGGCACCGCCGGTTCGAGGTTCACAGCCGATATCAACAAGACCGAAAATTTTGTCGACTTGGCGGTCATAAATAACTTTTTGCTGTATTGACATTTCGTCAATAATCAGGCTGCAGTATGGCTCTTTTTGTGACCGCAAGCTCTGTTTCTGCACTTGGATCCGTTCCCTTATAAGGCTTGTTACGCCAGTCTTTACTGTAGAACATACCACGAACTTTTGTAGTGTTCTTCGACAGAGCAGCTTCAGCAGTTTTCTGCCCCTCACATGGTCGTAGCCTTTGCAAGATGTCGTCTTCTACAACACACATTCCCGTAGCGTGGGCTCCTACCGAGTCGGCTGCGCCTTATCAAAGTTGATAATCTGTTGGCACACCTATCTCCTTGTTTTGCGTTTCATTCCTGCCTTGTAATCGTGTGCGGTGAAGTGAAGCGAACACGCAACGGTCCGGAGCTTGGCTGCCACTGGCAGCCCTTGTCGCTCCCTCGTCGGAAAATGTTCCCCAGCCAGGCATCCCGGAGGTTTTCTTTCGACGGCAACTCATGGTAGCACAGTTCCGGGTCTCATGAGGCATTCGATTACAAAGCGGCACTCAACAATCTTTAGGCATCACGTGCAGTGTTTTCATCCACAGACTGACCTAACAGCAGTCACGGAAAAAACAATTGAGGTCGCATGTCGACCGGACGACAGCCGGGTAAAAGTGTCCAGAGTAGAAAGAATGCCACCTTCGCGCGAGGCGGTGCGAGCAGAGGCAAGGCGCTTTCTTCGCACATCAGCGCCCCCACCTACCGCCGTGGCCAGTAAATCAACTTCTCCTTTCACAGCAGTTCTTTTGTTCGCGAGACGAGTCGGCAGGCTGCACCAAAGGGTGGAGAGGGAGCGGCCGTGCTGATACCACCCAGTGAAATTCAAATTTCCCTCCTTCGCAGTGCTCGCGCGCCCCCTCCCTGAAACAGCCTCAGCGGGAATTCTGTTCTTTTAAATGCAGAGCATTTCAGTAACTCACGATGTCACCCGCGTTGACGTCCGTAGTCGTAGTCCGCACCCCTCCCCCTACACTATATAAAAGAAAATACTATCCGGCGCCAGGTTTCGATCCCTCGACCCTGCGGGCGGAACGCAATGTACATGGTGCTCTACCCACTGCGCCACAAAGCCGACACAGAACGGGAGGCTACGAACGCGCCTTATATCCTTGACTCATTCAAATTACTGCTGACGAGCGCTCTCTCGTCAGCAATAATTTGAATGAGTCAAGGATATAAGGCGCGAGCGCTCTCTCGTCAGCAGTTGCCACAAGTGCAACAACATTAACGTAACGCAAACTACTTAACGTCGTGCGCCCCCGGAAATGATCTGCATTTGATCGTGCCCCTCGCGAGGGGGATGTTTGACGCTACCTCTTGCAAGATCGAGTGCAACCGCCGAGAACAAGGTCCCACGAGCGGCGCGCGCGCCGTGGACTGGTGGCGCCATCTGTCAGCTGCGACGCGAACTACCATCAAGGCAGTCAGAAAACCGAACGCGCGAAATACAAACTGGGCTTTTTTTATACTTATTTTTCCTCCCGCACGTGCCGGCGTTGCACTGCCACTTTTTTCGCTTAATATCGTAAAAACCAAACCAACGAGCGCTCCGAACTAAGTGAATGCGGGTGCTGCCGGTTAGTTACATATATTTTGCCTCAAATGTACCTGCAGTTTTTGTTTGCTTGTTTTTTTGCGCTAGACAACGGGAAGATGTGGGACAAGTTCCAGCGGTTCTCGAGTTTCGCGCGGTTATGTTTCGAAGCCTTAGCGGGACGCCGGGCTCTTGGTGGGTCCGTTATCTCGCTGCGCTACCTGATTCCGGAAGAGTCGCTTGACATCAAGCGTTACAGCTAGCTACGACGACAAGACGAGGCCCTAAAGTGATCTGCACTGATAAGTTATGAGACGGCATGGCGTCATGCAGCCTTCATTCGCAAGCCCACTCCGTTGACGCCGCTCCCTTGCTGTTTCTTTCCCGAGCAACCGGAGTCAGCCCCAGCGCGTGACCCACGAGAGAGAGAGAGCGAGAGAGAAAACGTCTTTATTTGTAAGGCAGATATGACGCGGCCAAACGTCGCGCTGGGCGGTCCCTTGCCATCAGCTACCTATTCGCACCCATGACCCAGCCTCCGAGGAGACAGTGCTTTCGGCCGCTGACGCTCGAGGGCTTTCAACACTTGCTGGACGGCCTCACGCCGGGCGTCGTAGTCCTTGCTAACTACCGCACCGGCCAGGTGCGGTGGTAACGTCTCTGTAGTACCTTCTTTCACGTTACAGTTCCACAGGATGCGAGCCATCGTGGCTCTGTCCTCACACACCGCACACACGTCACTGGGATACACTTCCGGGCATACGTGCTTGGCTATCACTGGTGTCCAAACCGCGTGCGCTTGTAGCTGTCGCAGCGTTACCGCTTCTTGCCTGGTGACCTTATGATGGGGCGGCGGAAACACCCGCCTGCTATCCCGATATACATTCCAGAGTGTCTTTGTATGAGGTGAGCGGTATTACCTCGTCGTCGTCCGTCCCCATAGGTCGGGGGTCCGAGCTTACACCGCGACTGGTGAGCGCGCGCGCCGCTCGGTCCGCCTCCTCGTTGCGGTTCTCGCCCGTGCTGACCGGGCCGACGTGTGCCGGGAACCACTTCACCGTCACCGGCAGCCGCCTGGATTACCCCGCACACCCTCACTGCGCTGGGGGACACGTTGTCTGTAGCGTAGTTCATGATCGCCGTTCGCGAATCACTAATCACTGTAGAGCACTTCGGGTTCACAAGCGCCAGCGCAATGGCCAGCTCCTCAGCCTGATCCGAGCTCCGCGCCCGAACGCTGCCCGCCGTGTACAGCTCCCCGGAGGTAGCCGCGATCACGACCGCTGCGTACGTGCCCGGCCGGTTCTGACCCACGATACATCTTTGATGGTAGCGAAGTCCTTGTAGCTTCATGCCTGCGTTTGTTCGGCTGGAGCTGGCGCGCTCCCATACTGTGTGCTCTCGGGGCACTGTGACGACCGGCGGCTGCGGCGGCGGCTTCGATTTAACTTGTTATGACTACCCTTCGCGTTTCTGGAGTGGCGCCTTTTTTCTTCCATGGAGGTGGGGTTGCTAAGGCTGGCTGCATGACGTCATGCTGACCCCTAACTTTTTTTTTCCTCCGTGCATTCTGCGCTATGCTTCGTGCTCGCCCAGTTACAACGGTGCTAAACCGCAAAAACGAGCGCTTGCTGCGCTTCAAAATCTACCTAATTTAGGCCTGATAAGACAGCAGAGCCTTGTTCTGGGTAATTAAAGCACAATGCTTCGAGCGAATCACACCGCGTTTTTATTATTTTTCAATGTACACGAATAGGTACGGCGAAGCCGCATAGAGCTCCCGGGAGACGTCTTCACATGTAATTATACGCTAGAATCAGCTGGAGCCCCACTTGCCACCACACAGAGTGCGTAGTTCGATGAGGTGACGCTTCGGCCTTGCTTGTAAGAGGAAGGGTGGGCTAGCGTTGATGGAGAGGAAGGCGCTGGGGTGGAGTCGCTGCCTTGGCCTTGAGTTGAGGAGTAGGCTACCCTTGACGTCGAGGACGGCGCTGGGGGCTCAGCTGCTGGCACCACCTCGGCGGTCGAGGGCGAACTGGGCTGGTGCACTCTCCGCGGGAAGAGTTCCGAAGAGGACACTCGTACCGCCAGGCATCAGCCGAGCCAACGTGCCGACGACCATCGGGGATGAGGGAGCAGAAGCAGAGGCTAGTGGAACAGAACTAGTCGCACAACAAGGGGCGCACGAGGTCGTACCCGCCGAACTGGCCTCGCAGCACATGTCGCAGTCCCACGAATCTGAACTCAACCTGAGCTGACTCGGCCGCGGAAGAGGCCCCGTGGATGCCCGCTTCGGTGGCTTGTGAGGCACCCTCTGCTCCATGGACAAGTCGGCCGCCTTGCCTCTCAGCAGTTCTTTCAGTGACGTCGGCTGTCCCGAGGACTGGGTTCCGCAGCTGATGCTCTGAGATGCGCGCTGGGCGCAGGCTGGCGTCAGAATGGCACAGGCTGGCGGAGTGGCGTGGAATGGCGCGTGGCGCTGCCTTCGCGCCGCCACGCTCGCCCCACTGGTTGGTTCGTTCGCCTGAACAACCAGCCAACCAGTGGAACACGCGTGGCGCCACTCGTAGAAGTAGCCACCATAGTAGAAGTAGTAGTAGCAGAAGGAGATGATGATGATGATGATGATCCTTGGGGAATGGCGCATACCCAATAAGAGGAGCGGTCAATGCGGGGAAAACCTGAACTGAATAAACTGTAACAGAATGTGCTGTCGGGCTAGTTGGTACATACTGAATGGGAGGCTTAGCGCAAAAAAAGAGGAGGGCGGTGGCAAACGTGACAGGCGCTACTAACAACTAAGTTTATTTCGAAAAGCACAAACATATATATATATATAACAGGCATGCACTGAAGAAAAAGAAAGGAGGGGAAAAAGTATCTGGAACATCAGAAAAAAGTATGTAGAAATGCACTTTCCTTATCATAAATAGATAGCGATGGTACACTTACGCACAAGGGCCCTTTTCTTTTTATGAAAAACGCCTCGGAAAGCGGTAGCATCTCTGCTTCTTTCGATTATTTTTGTTTTGTCCAGATC
The DNA here is from genome assembly GCF_048455015.1 of Haemaphysalis longicornis. NCBI lineage: Eukaryota > Metazoa > Arthropoda > Arachnida > Ixodida > Ixodidae > Haemaphysalis > Haemaphysalis longicornis. Next base: position 461,138,804 of record NW_027526203.1, read on the forward strand.
GGGTTTACAGACTGAATCACAATCTTTACAATGTTGTGGCAAGTGCGAACCAGTTCCATTTTTCATCGACAGGGCATGTTCTCTCAGGCGATCATTAATGCATCCGCCGATTTGGCCGATGTACACTTTACCACAAATCAGAGGGATATCGTACACACCACCAATCGCAAACTTAATAAAAGGCGTGACATGCTTCTCGCATGTTTTGCGTTTCTGCTCCGGCGCTATTCTTGAGCACAGCGTGGCAAGTTTCAAGGGCGCAGAAAACACAGGTACGTTGTACTTGGAAGCGACCTTCTTAAGGTTGTGTGCAACTCGGTGCGAGTACGGTATGACCGCAGGCCTTGGCTCATTTTGGAAGTGCTCAGCATTAGCCCTTTGAGGAGCACCTTTCGTTTTCTTTAGCCGACCCTCCAACAGAATCAGTCGATCGGCCGGCGGCCGGCGGGTCGTCGCCATTCGTTCGCTCAGTTAAAACCACGGTGGAGGAATGTGGTTGAAACTCCCTAGATGTGTCGTGGTTGAAACTAAGCCACGGCACTTTAGTTTGTTAATTTTTAGACTGTATCGAGCTTAAGTCCAAGTCGCTCCACACAAGCGCACACGCGACGCTTCGCTGACTGGTACGCTAGTAGAAAAATCTAAGGCCAATTGAAGCCGGTAGAAGAGTCAACGAAATTAATATAGGTACTAGGGAATAGAAATCAACCGCAACTTTTATCGTACAACGTAAAACCTTGGTGCAAAAAGCACTTTTTTTACGCTCGGTGAACTAGCACAGGAGTCAGCAGCCAGACCACACATCTGCGAACGCTTTCCCGTCTGAGGAATGCAGTCGCTAGACATGAGATATTGTGAGAATTCGGGGGACGCTTACTGCACGAGCGCTATACAAGAAATAGTTATCTAAGCTGCGTGAAATGCTAAAAGTAAATGATGAAAATGTAAAATACCTTCTATTTGCGCGCCTGGTATACCTGGCATGTGGCCAACTGGTTTGGAGCAGTACCTTCGTTATTTTGCAAGTCGCAATTTCGAATCCCCGAAAGCGCATGTTTTTTTTTAGTTGATTTATTTGTTTGGGGGCAATAGTTTCTATACACTGCATTCACCATTTTTGCGCTGTAACGTCCATTGCTCCACGAGCGAGTTCGCGGAACTGCACAGACTGACATTGACACACTGGCGAGTTCTCGTTGGCGTGGCCATAAGCACAGAGCGTATGCTGTGCTTATGATATGGTGAATAAGCACACTGCATTCACCATTTTTGCGCTGTAACGTCCATTGCTCCACGAGCGAGTTCGCGGAACTGCACAGACTGACATTGACACACTGGCGAGTTCTCGTTGGCGTGGCCATAAGCACAGAGCGCATGCTGTGCTTATGATATGGTGAATAAGCACACTGCATTCACCATTTTTGCGCTGTAACGTCCATTGCTCCACGAGCGAGTTCGCGGAACTGCACAGACTGACATTGACACACTGGCGAGTTCTCGTTGGCGTGGCCATAAGCACAGAGCGTATGCTGTGCTTATGATATGGTGAATAGGCACACTGCATTCACCATTTTTGCGCTGTAACGTCCATTGCTCCACGAGCGAGTTCGCGGAACTGCACAGACTGACATTGACACACTGGCGAGTTCTCGTTGGCGTGGCCATAAGCACAGAGCGTATGCTGTGCTTATGATATGGTGAATAAGCACACTGCATTCACCATTTTTGCGCTGTAACGTCCATTGCTCCACGAGCGAGTTCGCGGAACTGTACAGACTGACACTGACACACTGGCGAGTTCTCGTTGGCGTGGCCATAAGCACAGAGCGCTTGCGGGCTAAGTCCAGAATCAGCCGACCCTTGGCCTGGTGCGAACACGCCTCTTATGATAGAGGCACGAGCCAGGCAAGCTCCAAAGATAGTGAAGAAGCGCATCGCATTCCAAGCAGTGCTGGTAGGCTTATCTGACGCATTTTACAGCGGACAACATGACAGAACCGCGGTATACCGATTACTGAAATATAGAATGCTCGCCCAATGAAAACGTCAGATGCAAGCACGTTTCACAGAACCGAAACCGAAACTGGTTTGAATTCTAATTGCTGACATCGTCCAATCACGTAGCACCTTTTATTGACGTCTCTGCTGTTAGTTGGTGCGGCCGCCGCGAACCGCGCATGCTAGTTTTTTTTTCTTCTTCTTTCAGACCTTATAAATTAAATGCCGCCTTATCGCCCGGATACACAATGAAAAGTGTGTTTATTTGAGCCAGTCTACGCAGTGCAAGCAAAAACAGGGGCTTCACAAATTCATTTAGATGTCCCTTTAATACAATGACCTTTAGATATAGGCACTTCCTCAAACACGTACTACTTATCGGCTGATCCTCTCGTTTGGTGTGTGCCATTCACCAAGGAACTGTTAGGAACACCGTCACCTTCATCTACTTCTTTGGGCGCGCGTGGCTGCCATGCTTGTTCCACCGGATGTCTGCTTCTTTAAGTTGCGGTGTCAGAGTCAACCGATTAACCACTGGGACGGACGTGGCAGCGCCCTTCTACGCAGCTCCGTCAGCCTGTGCCAGAAGAAATTGCACTAGGCCATCCGCGAAATAGAGATTATTCAGTTCAGTTTTCCCCCGCATTGACCGCTCCTCTTATTGGGTATGCGCCATTCCCCAAGGATCATCATCATCATCATCATCTCCTTCTTCTACTACTACTTCTACTATGGTGGCTACTTCTACGAGTGGCGCCACGCGTGTTCCACTGGTTGGCTGGTTGTTCAGGCGAACGAACCAACCAGTGGGGCGAGCGTGGCGGCGCGAAGGCAGCGCCACGCGCCATTCCACGCCACTCCGCCAGCCTGTGCCATTCTGACGCCAGCCTGCGCCCAGCGCGCATCTCAGAGCATCAGCTGCGGAACCCAGTCCTCGGGACAGCCGACGTCACTGAAAGAACTGCTGAGAGGCAAGGCGGCCGACTTGTCCATGGAGCAGAGGGTGCCTCACAAGCCACCGAAGCGGGCATCCACGGGGCCTCTTCCGCGGCCGAGTCAGCTCAGGTTGAGTTCAGATTCGTGGGACTGCGACATGTGCTGCGAGGCCAGTTCGGCGGGTACGACCTCGTGCGCCCCTTGTTGTGCGACTAGTTCTGTTCCACTAGCCTCTGCTTCTGCTCCCTCATCCCCGATGGTCGTCGGCACGTTGGCTCGGCTGATGCCTGGCGGTACGAGTGTCCTCTTCGGAACTCTTCCCGCGGAGAGTGCACCAGCCCAGTTCGCCCTCGACCGCCGAGGTGGTGCCAGCAGCTGAGCCCCCAGCGCCGTCCTCGACGTCAAGGGTAGCCTACTCCTCAACTCAAGGCCAAGGCAGCGACTCCACCCCAGCGCCTTCCTCTCCATCAACGCTAGCCCACCCTTCCTCTTACAAGCAAGGCCGAAGCGTCACCTCATCGAACTCATAGCACGGTAGACGGCGTGATTCAAAGATGAATGAATGTACAGCGCGGCAAAGATCCCCGCGGCAAAAACCCAGTGCTGTCGCCCCGAATGATAATATTAGAGGAACAGTGATTGGGTGGGCCAATTGATTAAAACGGTTTTCCAGATATCTTTTTCATATGGAGGTGAACCGTCGGCAGAAGAGGAGAAAATGTTCTATAGTCTCTAATTCCTTGCAAAATACACAAAGGGGTGAAGGGGCCAGATCACAGCGGTGCAAATAATAATTTAAATTTGGTACGCCACAGCGAAAGTTAGTTAGGCTAACTTAATTGCATTCGTTAGGCTAACTTCGCATTCGCATGATTGGCTAATCCGGCACTTCCAGGAGAACCGGAGGTGCTCGAACTCTGAACCTACGCACGCAGTTTCAGCCATGCTTTTTAGGAGGCCTAATCTGCGAAAACGTGCCGAGGTGAGGAACTGTATGTGCGGCAAGATTTCCACCACTGGGCCGTCCAGTGCAAATCCCGCCAACGTATCTGCCGATTCGTTAATCCAGATGCCAGCGTGTCCAGGCACCCACACCAAACGTAGCTCTCGTAATGATGTAGGCAATAAATAATTAAGGGCTCTACGTAGAGGAGAGCTATTTGTGGACGAAAGAGCAGTGCAAACTGATCGAGAGTCAGTGATTACTATTACATGTTGCTCAGTAGAATCTAACTTTCGAAGGGCTGAGATAATTGCCAAGTGTTCTGCATGAAAAGAGCTAGTGAAATCAGGTAGTCGGAGGGAAAAGGACCAATCTAAACAGGGAGAAACAATACCTACGCCTGCCTTCTCATTACGGACGGAGGCATCAGTGCCGATAATGACGTGACCAGGAAAACCTGTAAGGTGATCCTGCAAAATGCCGGATAAGAGATTCGACCCGCTGGCGCTTGTCATACATCTGCCCGTTGTTTAGCGCAGAAAAAAACAAAACTGCAGGTACACTTGAGAGTCAGTAGTATTAACTCTATGCACTTGAGAATATACATGTAGTTAACCAGCAGCACCCGCGTTCATTTAGTTGGGAACGATCATTGGGTTGGTTTTATGATAGTAAGCGAAAAAAAAAAAAAAAAAAGGCCGTGCAACGCCGGCACGTGCGGGAGAAAAAGCAAGCACAAAAAAGAAACAAAATTTCCGCTGGCGCTGTATCGGGCAGGGGGCGCGCGAGCACTGCGAAGGCGGGAAATTTGAATTCCATTGGGTGGTAGCACTGAGCGGATAACGGCGCTTCAACCCATTATGGCGAATCACTGCTCTGCACTTCCGACAGCTTTCACATTGAGTGGAACGGCTTTAGTATTTTTGCCTAACTTTGGCTCCCTCGCTTTTTCCCTTTCCCGCCGAAGTCCGCCCAGCATATGTGACCATGCACGTGACCCACGATACTTTTCTTGCTAGCGTTGGTTAGTTTGGAGCCAACGGTTTTATATTAGATCTAAAAACGTTGGTTGGAGCAGGCGCGCTCACTCAAGGCGGGGTCACGTGGCACAGCGACGTGAAGGCTGACTTCCATTTTACTTTTTATGACTAGGAACACACTTCTCTAGTGGCGCCATATCCTAACTTTTCTTACGGTTTATTCAAAAGACTGCAGTGACTAAATGACAATAATGCCAATGTTCACGCAAACTTCCAAAAACTGATACATATCGAGGAAAACAGATGAAGCAAATGGTGACCCATTCACTGGGTCTTTATGATATCACAGGGATTCAAGCTTTGATATGATCGGCGGCTGGCGGGCCACCACCTAGAAATATGACCTTGCGAACGTAGTGCTGCAATTTCAATTTTAACGAGCACTTTGTGCGCTGATAGCCATGCTTTTAGTGTCTCACTCATTACATGACTGCTGAAACTGTGCAGTGAAGTTTTGTCTTTTTCTCGTGAAAAACTGCCCTTCGTGGCTGAAATTGATTGGGTTTACCAAAGGCCAGTTCCTTCCAACTAAAGAGAGTTGTATTTTGTCTCCCTGGCCCTTTAAGCTCCCGTTTGCATGTTGAGAGGTGTTGGCTTCATCGGTAGGGTGTGCGGTGCACATGCCCACTGCTAGCATCATTGGAAACACAGCGCGCAGCACGAGCTAAAGGAGAGCGCCAGTGTGGTCGGTTCACCCACCACTCCTCTCTCCCTTTTCCTGAATGTTTTGCAACAATATCAACTAACCTAAATACATGCATTTAAATTTTGGAATATGGAGTATCGCAATTTGCATAATATAAAAACGATATGAAAATTCAGACAATATAACTGTCACTGAATTTTTTATGATGCTTCAACAGTGACAGTGAAATATTTCCAAAGTGCTGAGTAGTAGTGACTTACTAGACCCATATATACACACATGTATGCATGCATACATACGTACGTACACACATGCATCATGCATACATACATACGTACGTTGTTGTTGCAGCTTTTATTGGCTACGACGGCTCTATGCCACGGAGGGGGTAGAGGGTGGGCGGTATGGGAGGTTGTAGCCAGTGGTTGTCTTAGAGAGCGGAGGATGGTATCGCAGACTTGCAAAAGGGTCCCAGTAGTCACAGAAGGCAATGTCGACTGCTTTCTACGACTCCTACGACTCCCTTCTACGAACCTGGTGCAGGAGTAGACCTACGCTATACTGTCCATGCTGGACCGCTTTTAACTTTAATAATACAGCGGGAGCGACGACCGACCGGCATGTCAGCGCCTTATCACGGTGCTCAGCAGCGAAATAGGCGAGAGTATGTGCACGTGCATAGGGCCATCTGCTGTATGAGTGTCGTCTGCTACGCTGTTTCCTTGAGAGTGGCACACTCCCTGCCACTGCATCTGAATGACTTTAAGCCCACGCTGCTTAGCTACCTTTGGCGGTAGCGAAACAGCCTGGCAAGATAAGAAAAACAGGGGGTGTGTTGCCCTGAGAAGAACAGAGGAGCAGACAACGCTCCCACAACAGATAGTTTCTATGCACGTGCGCGTACCCTCGCCTATTTTGCCGGTGAACACCGTGATAAGGTGCTGACATGCCGATCGGTCGTCGCTACCTCTATATTATTAAAAATTTGGGAAGCTGTACGTATGTATGCACGTACATACAGTCGCCCAAAAATGAAAGGTGATCATTCGAGTGGCCTTCAGTACAAGGTGCTTTCTGAAGGCCACTGAATTTGAGCCACGCTCAAATTCATATTAGTAGGACATGCAACCTCGCACCCTTCTCCCAGATTCCGCATGTCCGACGCTTCCAATGGGCGACGTTAGATCGCACACCCTGTAGTGAAGGTCACACACTCGCGTGATCACCTTTCATTTTTGGGCGACTGTACATGCAGTCACAGACAAATTCAATCCAAACGCAGAAATGTGAATTGGAACACACAAATAGTGCAGTTAATAGTGCAGTTTCTTTCCATGGAAGCCAAATTGTCGCATGGCTCTGTAAGGGTAACAAGGTTTGGAAATGTGACTTTACAAAGATGCCACAATCACGTCATTATGTGGTTTCCACAAACCATTAACTTCGATTTTGTGTGTAGGGGTTCATTTTCACATTCACTTTTCATTTGTCCTTGACTGTACATAGACGTGCATGCATGCATTCATTTATGCATGCAGACATACCTCCACACAGGCTTTAAGTCAGTGCAACAGAAACATCAATATGTACTACACATTCACTCTGTTTTTGAGAAAATACCAGATATATACAAAATACTGCATACAAGACAAGAGAAAAGGGAAGAAAGAAAAGAAAGAACGTTGGACTGCATGTAGAAAATAAGTTTTGGTTTCCCATCTAAAGGCACATGACAGGCAACACTGCATGCCTGGTTTGTGCATATAGCATTTGGACTGAAGCTTCTCTCCTGTCATTACAGTGCACCAGCTTACGCAGGAGAAAGGGGGGATATAGATGAGGCCACTGATTTTGCCCGTCATGATACGACGAATACTGATCATCCTTTTGCTGTTCCATACACGTAAGTACAGCACCAAGTTTCATCAGCCCTTTTTCTATAGCCCACAGAAAACAAACGAAAGAAAAAAAAATTCAGGTTATGTAGGTACTAGCACTGCATCCCAGTTTTATTTTTTTATCACCATTTACCCCAAAAAGATCATCCATACACAACTGTTGCCGTGCGATTCCTTATTATTCTCAAGGATAAAGGCCTTGTGCCAATTAGTGGGAGCCTGCTGCGGCTTAAGACTACACCAGAGTGCTCAGAGCATGCTCCAGTGATGGAGTGCTGTTTGAGTCCCAGGGAGTCTGCCTAGTATGGGTGAACCTTTCTGGTTTAGTCTCAATGGTATCTGATCATGTTATACCCATGAAACCCTGCTTGGGTAACCTCCATGCTTGGGACTGTCCAGCAACATAGGGTTGGTACCCTAATTAGAAGGTAATGTTAAAAAGGATACGAATTCCAAAGACAAGCGTTCCTTTATGTATACCGTGGTTATGTTCCTGTCACCTCTCCCACAAACAATGAGGAGGAATGCCAAACAACAGTGATGGCTACTGAAACAAATGGCAGACAAGCGATCAGTGTTCTGTTACAGCCAAATACTGCACCAGGGCAGTCTGATCCTGTTCCGGTGAGAAAAAAATCTGATTCTTTAAGCCATCAGTGCTTCCAGACTGCAACTGCAGTGAGTGCTGACCAAATGGCCTGCCACACTCTTTGGCTGCATGATGCGTGATCATTTAATGAGTCTCAAATCAAGGAATTCAACTGTTGTGCACAGGACACTCCGATGTACATGCTTTCCAAGGAAATTGTTCAAGAGCTCTACAATGACCCATATCTCAGCGTTGGACTGGGAAAGAGGCTAAATGTGCTTGGCAAAACTGAGTTTGACATAAGCAATAAGGACAGAATACTAGTATTGGTTTTGCCCTTCCTGTTTTGTGCTAAGCCACATTTCTTGTAGTGCTTTCTACATGAAATGCCAAATGCTTTGCAAGCCTTAAAACTGGCCTTATTTGGTAACCAGGTCAACAAAACAGGATCCCTCAAGGAGCTGAGAGGAAGCAAGTTATTTGTACACTGTGTTCAGCACTACACTTGATTTTGCTCAACAAATTACAGGATATGTTTGCCTGCTGCGGTAATGCTGTACAGCTCTGCTAAGTTTCATAACGCTAATTAACTTAAAAAGGTATGTTAAATCCAAACTGCAAAGCATTCGCAATCTTTTATCGTGCATCTCTTTGGGCACCATTATAGAGACCTTTGGCTGCCTTCAGCAGCTTGCGACGCTCACCTTTGTCCTAGCCCTTACGTTTCTTGGCAAGGGCCTCAGCCTCACTTTTGCTGCAGTCTGCTACAGGTTTAGGTGGTCCACAATGTCGTGGTACTCGGATGAACTATCATTTGGAGTCTCGTGCATTGTCACAACTATCACTTTGTTTCCCCATGCAACATGTTCTACCAGGCAAACCATGCAGACTTTACTTTTCTAGTGCATATTTCTTGGCCACTGTGGTAGTAGGCCCCTGCTGAAGGGAAACAAGTTCATTTGTCAGACTTTTATTTATGGCTGCATTGTGTCATTCCCTCGTGCATTGCTTTGTTTCCATACTTAGTAGAAGCATCATTTGTAAAGCTTGAAAGGCAAGAAAGCATATTGAAAGGAAAGAAAGCATCAGGTGCTCTTCGCACCCACCTGATGAACCATTGCAATGATGAACTAGTTTGCAGTCAGTGGCCTTTGCTATAGCGAGATTTAATTTCTCCCCCATTTCAGAGTAACATCACTTTATCCACACATATTTTATGCAGGTTGAAGGTGCCCTGATCACTCAAATTATGCCCTGCAGGTTTGCAAGTGTGCCCCCATAACTGATGCCAGCAGGACGTTTAGGAGGGAGGGCATGTGGGGGAAATGGCTCGCTTGATTGCTGCTCTCAAAAAAAAAAGGGGGTTCAACTTGTCCAGAAAGACTCCATACGTAGCCTGCACACTGTAGATGAACTTGGTAAAGCAAGTAGCCTATGTCCACCATTCTCTTCAGTGTCCTTTTAACGAGTATTTTTTCCACCAAGCTGTTTTTTTTTCCACCGTTGTAAAAGTAACGTGCAGGTTAGATTTTAGCAAATCTACAGGTGACATATTGGTTTATAAATCACATAAGCAATAGGTTGTGTAAATTTTAACTTCCAAGTTTTTAGTCCTTTAGTGGAAAACACACAACTTTTTCATTCAGCCATCAGCAAGTTAATTAGGACTAGGTAAGGTATTTAAACCATTTGTGGTACATGTTAGTGAAGCACCAAACACTAAAGAAGGTTCACGAACCTTCACAGAAAGCGAAATCCAGCGCAAGTTGCACCATCTGCCACAACCTAGGCAATACCTTCTCTCTTCTTGACATCAATTTCCTATCTTTGTACTTCCCTAGGACTGCTATAAACAATTTTTTTCTCACTGAAAACATGCCTCACAGTGTAAGCAGGAGATCTGTATTAATGAAGACTCAAAGAAAGCAACAGTGCTTGGTACAGATGCATTGTATGTCAAGGATCCAAGCGCTTTGTTTTACAAAAAGAAGGAAGAATTTATCTCGTCGCCTCATTTTTCATTGAGCTCTAAACCAACCTACGGCTTTTGCAATGCCTTTTTTTTTTCTTGGACCAAAGTCTTCATGATGTAATTCTTTCAAAGTTGTTGGTCTTCCATACAGTCTGTTTTATAAAGAACACAATGCAAGTTTATTTCTGTAAATAACCAGTGAAGAGCACCGACTTCATCGTGATCACCGACTCCTGATTTTCAGCAAACTAAATTCCTTTTAGGATCTAATTTTTGTATATTGTGGATCACTTTACGTCAAAAATAGTCCTTGCAAAACATCTTTGGGGACACTAGGTTGCAAAAGGCAACCCGAGATTCTGAGCTCATTATTGTTCCACTAAAACAGCATGCTTTTGTATACTATTTAAGATGAATCTTGCCAGACTGACTGACTGACTGACTGACTAAGAATAAAACTGAACAGGCACATAAGTCGAGAGAAAAACAGGTTTCAAGAAATAACCCCAGAACCATTGCCAGCAATTTCATTCCGTTTTTTTTTTTTACACTATTAGACACCACATTACACTACTTTAAAGGCAGTGGTGGCCACAATAATTTCTTGCAATATACTAATGCAAATTTGAAAAATGCATGAATCTAAGTTGAAGTAGCAAATACAAATGGAGAAAAATTGGGTTAGTTACCTGAAATATCTTGGTATTTACTCATCACCTGTCAGCATTTTTCTTTTCTTCTTTGCGGGGGGGAGGGTTGCACGGCGCTGCTTTATAAACACGTGCAGTTGGCGCCAAAAATTGACACACTGTGAACAAGCAATTTCCAAGCGAAGCTTTCTCTGCCTCACTGATGGCCCCCTTCCAGTCACCAAAACATGCTGCAGGAAAGCCAACTTTATACACTGGGTTTCACAAAGCAATGATGATAAGCAAGGGAGCATCAAGCGCCTCAAGAAAAAAAAAAAAAAAAAAAAAACACGCTTCCCGTGATTGGAATTGAACCTGAGTCCCCGCATTATGAAGCAGACGTCTATCCACTTGGGCCATCCCAACAAAGTTTCTGAGGAAGCTGCAGAGCTTTCCCTTGTAGCTGTATGGCTGCATTGAGGTGGATGCCAAATTTTCTTTCACGGTTGACGCACTCTTCGACTCTGACTCAGGTTGCATGGAAAGGGGCTTTCCTTTTTTTCTTTGATAAAAACTCATTTATTGGCGAGCGCTAGCAGAGTTTGACATGTAATGGTAGTGGTTTATATAATGGAACATTGTGACCACTGCTCGCACAATTTGTTTGCAAGAGAATACAGACTGCGACATGGGAATGCACACTACGACATGGAAAGGCGGCTGACCGAAAGGGGCCAGTTATTTGCAGGAGGTGAATGTCAATGGACGTCATTATGTTTCACAAACGTGCCTCGAGTGAACAAGACCAACTAAAAACCACATGTTACTGTTTTGCATTTGTGCAGTTAAAATAGGTCCTGATTTAATGGCAATATTTACAAACCATGAAAAGAGTGAGGAACGTTTCCACAATGACAGCAATCATGGAATAAACGCTGCCATTGGGTCGTCGTCTCTTTTCCGCTTCATGTAGTAGGCTTCCATTTCTTCTTCAGTTGGCGCCTTGACGTCATACATGCTGTTGTACTTGCGTTTTCGCTCATCAGTCTCTTGAGTTTGAGCCTTGTCAATTTCCTCCATGGCCTGCCAGAAATAGGTGAAACAAGCATGAAACTTTCATATTGAATTTTGTGAAGTGTTACATCACAAGAGCAGCTTTTCCTGCTACTATAAATTCACAATTTCTTCTGTAATGTTAACAACTTTTTTAATGTTCGTCATTTGCGGCCAAAACGTCACAGTATAATAGCATGTTTCACTGCCATTAGTTCAGGAAAAAATCACTGAACATTGCACTCAAATTGCAACCTTAAAAAGAAGTGTTGGGTATTTCATGCCAAAGTGGGCTGCACTATGTTTGTTTCATGCACATGGTTATCTTTCTAGTCTTGATTTGCTTTTAGCTTACCTGTAAAATATAAAAAGTTGTGTTCTATTGCCCATTTGCTTTTTTCTTAGTTGGGCTACCGCATTCTGTTTAGAAATTTACTGATCCATCCTCACTGATCTACGCATGATCTCAATGTTACGCTAATAATTTTAACCACGTGCCTTCATAAGTCTATACAAAGGCACAGGCTGCGACCGAACAGTGCACTGAGGACATGATGTGAAATTGCACACACACCGTCCTACTGAGTTTGTTTGGGCAACTTTCCTACTGCATCATTAAAGCTTCAAAAGGAGGTTGTTGGTGCAATATCTTGGACCATCTTATTTCCTTTCGGTAGACCAGTTTTAAATTTGACCTTCTACCTTTACAATTTTTCTCAACTTTGTTTCTTTCCTCCTGATGTAGGGCTCATTTCTTGTTGTTTATGCTTGAGAAGTACTTAGTTCTTGGAAGCAGCACTTAGCTCAAGCCCTTATTTCCAACCTTCAATGGTGCTGCAAAGAAACATTTAGTTGGGCCTTAGGAAATAAATTGAACCATTAACCATCCAAAACTGTAGGTGGTTTCAAGCAACAGCCCCTCAAAGTCAGCAAGCACCAATTATATGTACTAAATCCGATGAAGTTGTATAATCTTGCCTAATTGTGATCGCAAGTAAAGCGACAACAGCATGGTGCATTGAGGCTTTCAGCTGTAAATGTTACCAACAGGCACCCGCAGCAGCTCTGATATGAAATGGTTGAGGAATAGCAGAAAAAGCAAATGGTCTTGCCTTCTTGATTTTCTCCATCCTTTCTTTTTCAGCCTTGGCGTCGGGATCCTCAGTGTCTGAGCCGCTGCTGCTGCTGCCGCTGTCCTTCACCCGTTTCTGTTTCTTGGCCTTCTTGGACTTCTTCTTCTTCTTCTTTTTCTTGGTCTTCTCCACACACTCGGACTTCTGAAAAGCACCAAAAAAGCAGGGACCACACCGCTCAACAAGCTTCCCCTAAACATGTCGCAGCACCTTTCCATGAACAATGCACTGCCTTGAAGTCAGGGCGCCAGTACAGGCCCATTCTTTCCAGCAGGGTAAATTTTCACCTTCAAATGCAACATGCAGTGAAAATAAAACTAACCCACACCAGTGTTGCGGAGTTACCACTCCATAATCGGAATGACTCCGAATTCATTCTGCTTTTTCGTGACCCCGGAATGGAATGGAAATGGAATGGAGACAACACTTACAGTAGTGGAATGGGAATGGAACTAGGCCCCTTTTGCCCAGAATGGAATGGGAATAGAATGCGCTGGATTTTTAGACGAGCTGTCAATTTTCAGCTGGGATCTAGAGCCAAGCTGGTGCTTGAACCAGCGGAGTTTGCATACATTTTATTCGCCGTAATTTCATTTCTAGGGAGGTGTTTTAGGGCTGTGAGAAAATCCGCACCAGAGGGGTGGGGGGGGTTACTGAAGGCACTGATGACGGAGGATATTTGCATGGCAATAGTTTTGTGTCCTGTGGGAGTGGGCCCGAGGAAGCCACAGGAGGATGTGAGAGACACTCCTGGGCCGCTGTGTGCGCTAACGAGTTACCTGTGACCCCCTCGGTGTGCACCAAGGTGCAAACCAAATGAATGTATAACAAAAATCAAGCGGTACGATTTGCTCCGAAACCAGCCACTAAGGGCTCGCAGCATGCATTGTTCACAGAAAAATGTGCCAACTTGTGAAGGAGTGACTAGAGCAGTTCTAAACAATGTGCTGTATTGAACAAGTAGAGCCAAGTGAATGCCACAACAATCAACAAGCAAAATAAGGTTAATGAGAAAGAAGTGGCGGCTTTCACAAGGCGAATGCCAGACTACGCTTTTTTGTGAAGCGACCCTACTATCCCTCGCGCTGTCACAATAGCAATTCTCTTCAGTACTGCGCACAGCAAAGGATAACGAGTGCATGTAGGTGTGAACAAGGTGTGGACAACGTGCCTGTGGCTTAGCTACTGCAGTGTATTAACACTGGTGTGATGATACGCGAAGCGCATATCCAGGTAACACAACTCGCTGTGCAAAACGAAGCAAGTAGACAGCAATGTATTCTTCCTGTTTTGGTCAGCAAGTGTTTGCCGTGGCCATGTTAGCAATTGAAGACAAATATTTCTTGGGATTGGCTGAGGGGTAAGTTCTTAATGCTGCCGAGAGGAGTGAAGTGATGCATTTCAGCCTCTCGCAGTGAAGGAACCGGAGGTGGCGTCATACTCGCGCCATTTCAAAGTTGCCACCTGGCGGTGAGTCCGCATGGGTCTGGTTGCGGAAATCGAAAGATACGTGTCAGAGAGGCTGGAGATGAGCAGGTAGAACTACAGACTATGAGGCGGCAAGACCGTGCACTGCCTAGTTACCTCCCCCCTCTCTCCAGGGCTCCCACCTGCACCGGCGTCCAGGTGATGCCACTGCCCCCAACATATGTACATATTGCCACTCCATGCCTGAAGGCAACATGCAATATCTTATTCTACACTGTTCCGCTTTTGATCTGCATCAACAAGATTACAGTGTTTTTCAACATTCTGATATTGAAGCTGTGCATAAAGACGCACTCAAACAGCCTCAGCCCCTGGTCACGTTAGCCCAAGTCGGCCTGGCGCGCTTGATATGGTGGGTGCCACCGCCGACATCCAGTCCTAGTCTCCCAAATACAAGAATTTATCAACCAATCAATCCTTTCTCTAGCGCCACGTAAGAGCAAGCCATTACAACATGCTGAACATCCAAATATTATAATAGGGATCGGAAATACTGATCCTTCGCGAGTTATGAAGGCGGCTGTTCTGCACGAGATGCCACCAAGGGGCTCCCATCCCTCGACATTGTCAACGTGCATGCATATTTCCGCAGTTCTCAACGCGTCTGATAACCTCACCTTCATGTTGCATTCATAGGCAACTCGATACGAACACCAGGAGGTAGTTTCAATATTCAGGAATTACAGGAATGGAATTGGGCTTCCCGGCCATTCCAGATGTGGGAATGGGCAATATTTTGGCATTCCGTGGAATTGAAAGGAACGGAGAGGCGGTAGTTCTACTTCCTCGGAATGGAACTGGAATGGAATGGGACTGCCAATTCCGCAACACTGCCCCACACAGCCTTGCTTACAAAGTGCAAGCGTACATTACTCAAAATCCTGCTCTGCGACAGACAAGTAATACCAACAGGACAGAAGTCTTCGCAAGTGTACTAAAATGAATGCAAGAGACCAGGCAGAACAAGTGTTCACTTATAGACATCCAGGCCATGACAACAGTAAGCAGGGCCAATGTCTTTTGGCTCAGTTGTGGTGCATGGGTACAGAGCGCAACACATTTGTCTATAACAGCCAGTTCAGTTTCATCTGGTTACCTTCGAGAACTGCAGGTACAAACTTTTTACAAATGCATCGAGCACAAAAGTGGTGGACCTAAAGGGGCCATGCAGACAAAACAAGTTCGGTTCATTCGAAAAATTGCCTCGTTAGAATTATAATGACACCACTTTTAACGTACGCTTCACTAAAATAAGCTATATATTCAGGAAAGAAGGGAATGGGCATGCGACCCACTAGCTCATTTCCCGCAACAGAACCTATGATGTCATATGTGTAGAGCTGTGCATTGGCTGAGGCCAGCAAAAGCAAACGCAAATTAGGCATGGCTTATAAGCTTGCCAAGCGAGCTATTTGCACTTAAATGTAATGCATAGTCATTTTACACCAGTAAGAATGGTGTGGTAAACAATGAAAGTTACGAAAATACATGCAAGCATAGAAGTACCGATCCGCACTGCTGTTGGTACTGGGCGCACCATGCTTGTTTTAGCTGCACAGCACTCGGCCGCTTTGGAGTTGTCTTACATGACACTGGCCGATTGGCGTAAGTGACGTCTTACGTGACCCTGTTTGTCGAGCATACCCCATGTTTCACGAAATGATTACTTACTACAGTAACAAAAACAAGCAGGTGCAAATACGGTCAAAAACAAAGCAACGGCGGGCAACGGCCCGCAGCTCAGTATGGCAGCATCATCTGGGAGGACTGACAGTAAGCAAGGCTGCAGAGCTGATTGAAGCAGTGGAAGTTCGTCTGAATAAGTGCTCTTCTGACTTCATGGTGGACATTACGAAAACACACATTTTGGTGGGAGAATCGAAATTTTAACCTAAATTGAAAATTTCTCAGTGAATACAGCATCATTTGCTGCCGGACAAGGAAGCACTGGGGACACTATAAAACACGAAATCTTTCCAATAAAACAAACTGGTATTTTGTCTGCATGGCCCCTTTAAGACTTCAGAACGCTGCAGTAGTGTTCTGTAAATACTCTTCAGGCGAGGCAGGATAAGGTTGGAAATACAAAAGCTGTGTTATAGACAAGTGTGTTGCCCTCTGTACAACAATACTAGTTATGAAAGCTTTCCTGGCAGAGTAATGCTTATTTTGTTTAAGCATTACTTAAGCAGTTATCAAATGAACACCTTGAGCAAGAACACTACCATGAATTTCAGGTTTTTGCACAGCTCTCAAGTTGCACGTTGTATGCAACTAAGGCGCAATGAGCAATCCGAGACATGGTGAAGAGCTTATAAGTGATGTGGCCCGTCTAGTGGTTAGAAAAGTTGGGCACAGCCTGAGGAACAAGAAAAGTTGAACAACAACAAAGCAGCAAACCTTTGAACCAGACGGGAGAAATACCCTGGTGAGAAAACACGAGCTAAGAACTCACCGCTGGCGACGAAGCTTCATCCACTTGCGGTTTTGATGCACCTGAACCTTCTGGCGAGTCTTCCTTGGCCTTCTCCGGGTCTTGGGCCACTTCAGTGTTCGCTGGTGGACCTGCTGCCATTTTGGCCGGCATCAGCATCGCACCTACCGCCTGCAAAGAGCCACCAGCATGCTAAGCACACGAGCCCACAGGGCGCTGCTCACTGGATTTTTACGGTGGTCAACTAATCATGAAATGATAACCTACATCCCACCACAAAAACAGGGACAGTTACGAGATTGGGCACGAGCTTATAGTTTGGGTCTCGCATAAAAAAGCCACAGCTTGGACAGCAGACTTTTCAGCTCTATCAGAGAAAGAAAAAAAGAAAAAAAAAAAAAAAAAAAAACTCGCACTGAAGGCCACCTGCCATTGGCTACTGCCAAAATGTGGTCGCAATAACAAGAAATGGAAGCTCACACATCACCTCGGAGCAAGTTGATGGCATAGGCCAGTTAATATTTGAAACATCACAATATTGTCACGGGCTCCGTCCCTTGGCTCCTTACTATAAACGGAACCAGTGCCCAACCCCTACTCTGCGGGTATGCGCCCTCTGGGATAAGTGAACCCATAGGCTAGAGAAGAAGAAGACGCTCGCAGATGTTGGTGTGCGTGCAGTACTTGGGACATCGCGGCGCACGCACTTGGGACATCGCGGCTGCCTTGTCTGCCTTTAATATCCCGTCTATTTTTGTAATTACAATATCTGAATACATCCCCTTCGTTGCCACGTCACAATATGCAAAATCAGACCCACTGACACCCGACACAGCAAATGTGAATCTGCTGCTACACCTGGGATTCCATGCTCCTACCAACGAACCTGACGGCTCTTTCATTCCCTTTTCAAAATCCCAGTAATTTATTGCTGCATTGCGTTTAACATACCACTACACTAAAGGTGCTGCACACGCTCCATGCGAGGAAAAAAAAAAAGCCTGCATACTGCGTCACGTGAACCTTGTGAAATAAGGACTCCCATTACTTGTTACCAGCGTGACGCAAACTCCTGGCTTCCTTTCACGTTCATGTACATACTACTATGCTGCAGCCTTCCTATGCATTTATCAACTGCATTTAAACATTCTAGGAATAAACAAACACAACACCAGCTGTCACTAACACTGGCTTAAAGGGCCAGCTGCAGTGAAAATTTCGACCTGTTGAAAAATATTTCCATATAGCCTGCCTAAGAAGAATGCAAGATACAAAATTTGACAGCTGAGATACGCACATGAACGCCGCAAGCAATCAGCAAAAATCGGCGCTTTTGAAACTGAAATTGAGGAGAGCATGGCCACTGCAGCCAAACTGAGGTGACATTGCCGCCGGCGAAACAGCAGCCGCCTGCCAGCAGCTCGGGAGAAAATCTGAGCACAACCTCTCCACACATGGAGCCGCCCTGGGAAAAGCGTGCCCAGCGGAGCTCAACCGGTTCCCCTGGCTGGCCAGAGGACAAAGAACCCGGCCAGCCACAATGTCACTTCTGCTTCATGGCTGTTTGCGTGAGCTGCCGGCAGATGCCACGTCGTCTGCTGCAGAGCTAGTTTAGACCCTTTCAACTTTCAAACTGATTAACAAGGCATTTTGTGGGGCTACCAGTCATGTCCCAGTGGGTTTGGTGGTGCGTACTACTCAAGATAAATTTGGCAGAGGTGAAATTTTGGTGCAGTTGGCCTTTAACCTCTCCCAACCCTACAGCCAGTGTTAGCTTCACTGAGGCCAGCACTACGTGTCAGGCACTATGCGCTTGCTTTCACTTAACTCTACCCGACGGCAGCCTACCCCAGTTCTGGCACACATTTCCACGACGTTTTTTGCACAGATAGTTAACGCACTTGCACATGGCTTCCCTTTTCACTGTGGACGACTTGGAATAATGCTCAATGCTGAACAGTCCCCCAAGTTTTCCTCATGTCCCCCGTTATAATTAAAACATGTTTTCTAAAAGGGACAGACAACCGATTTTTGTCGCGTATATGTTCTCTAGCTCAAATGAAAGCCAGCGTTTTGCATAGCCCGGTAACCACAAGCAATTTCTAAACAAATTGGCGGAAATAATTTTAATTTGGCAGCAAACTTCCTGAAATCGGAAGGGTGGCGGTTCGTAGTGTCGAAACTTGACACTACAATATGTGTCCCTGTCACATGACCTGAAAACCTAGCAGCTACTGTAACTGCTGAAACGTTTACTTACGTATTGAAAACCTTTTAACACAAGTATTTGTAAAAGGTTAAATTGTATATGTACATTATTTTGAAATTTTTAAAGACACGCCGCCCACTGTCGCTGGGTGGCTCTCAGTGTGGCTAACTGAGCCTCCATGCCCAGAATCAACGGCAGCGTTCAGTAAACAGACCAAGCGAAGGAGCTTTGACGATTCTGCCTGAGTTAGGGGCATTTGTTCTGCCAAAATATTTTATTTCAGTTTCCAAATACGCCAACGGCAGCTTAAAAAAAAAAAAAAAAACGTCGCGCCCGGGGAGAATCGAACTTCCCACCTCCACAACGTGAAGCCAGATTCTACCTATCGTCTATCCCAAAAGATGCCGCATTCGTGCAAAATAGACCGTTGCATTAAAAAACACACATAAAGGAACAGGAAAGCCTGCGATTCAAACTTTTTTAGCTGGGGACAAGTTTTTAAATATTGTTTTTCATTTCGCATGCAGACAAAAGTATGTTGCCGAGCTGCTCTATGTCATGGTTGCCAACATTATTTTTGGGAGGGACACATACGGCTCGTAGATCTAAAAATTTATAAAGTTCTAGGGCATTAGTATCAGCAAAACCGTTTCCCGTCAAGGTGCTTTAAGTGATGCCCTTTCATTTGGGATAGAGAATATATACTCGACAAAAATTGGTTGTCTATCCCTTTAAGCTTTAAACATTGATTTCTAGTTTTTTGTACATGATTTTCATGTTTTTTGTAACCACATTAAATGTTACAGTGCACAGAGCAGTCAATAACAATGATGCGGAATCTGCCTGTTTGATGGGGCCGGTATGGGGCCATAATGCCTGTATTATCAGCTTTGTGCCACTTGAAGAACTTGGCTGGGCCAGGTGCAAGCAGAATGCTTCTTTTCCCACCTTGGGAGTTGACATGCATTGCATGCAAGGCTTTACACAAAAATCACCCTCGCATAACAGCAACAGTGAAAAAATACCCAAGCATACACACATGGCAACACTAAAGCTCAGGTTGGTAGGGCCGCACCGGTTAAACGAAAAAACGAATAAAACAGCCTCCATGAGCGGCTACTTACAGGGAAGTAAGGAACCTGCGTTTAATCAGAGAAAGAAGGAACAGAGGAAGAGAGAACAGGAAAATTAAAGCGAACAAAGAAAAAGGGTGTTTGATAGGCAAAATGGATGTGTTACCACTAAGCCAATTCGATCACAAGCCACTTGCCTAAGACAGCCTTACAAAGTGCAGAAAAATCATGTTCCCTCCATTAACTTTGCATGTCTATCCTCACACAGCTTCTAGATCTTTAGCAAGCAAGCAGTAAAGTCACATGGTACAGATTATAAGCTGGAATACAAGTCTCCTGCCAATTTATATATTCTAAAAACAGGAAAAACAGTACATACATACTAACAACCTGTATGTACAACTAAGAAGGACCTGTTCACATGCAAATAATAATAATAATAATAACAACAACAACACATGCGGTAAATTGCCGAAACGGTTAGCACAGCAGTGCTCGAGAAGCTTATACAGTAAAGAAGCAACAAGGAAGCAGCCAAAGTACAAGCACAACTGGACAATGCGCAGCTAGCTAGTACTTGCTTCAGCTTGGTGCAAATCTGAATTTGCAATCTGGAAAACAGCCCATCAGATTGCCTGGTGACAGTCAAACTAAAGCTGATAAGGGATGCTGATTTGCAGAATGGCAAGCTCCTATTGCAGACCCAACACGCTTCTGGAGTTGTGAATGGCACGGCTCCTGCTGTCTCAGGCGAGAAGGGTTTACACAGAACTGGGCAATGCTGCCACTAGACCACTCAAGGATTAGCTACTCTCGCATGCGAGGTCTGACATAATTCCCTACCCTATATGTCATTTCGCCAATGCATAAATAACCATTAAAAAAAAACCTGCACTACTCTTCTTTACTTCTTTTTTAAATATGAAATTCTTTCAGACCATGGTCAACAAGTGCATCCAGTACTCAGAATAGGTGACCACAAAGTGCATTAGCCAAATATTACTGCTCTACACTCATCAGATAAATTGGAAGCTCGCTCAATAGGTTTATCTATTTTTTTGGGGGGGGTCTGGGCAAATGAATGAAGTCATTCAAGTGGTACTGCGGCTATTGGCCTGGTTCCTTATTCAGTTGAACCAATACACACCACCCGTATGAGGCGTGTGAGGCTTGCCACGATATGGTGGCGCCATCTAGGTTCAGAACGGGGTTCCTCGAGAACAGCACCACCCTGCAGGGTGGAGACATCCTTTGAACGGTCGTGCCGCTGCAATTGGGTCAACGTGCTCAACGCGTTGTTCTTTTCATTTCCCATGATACCTAGCAACGCAAAACAGATAAAATGATTCAAACTTTGCCAAAAAAAAAAAACCGCGTTGCGGCGACAATTTTGATGAGGTTTTGACACGATGACTTGCTTCGGCGGCGAGCGAACGTCCCAAAATGGCGGCACCAGCGTATATGCGTCTCTACCCTGTACGGCGGACGCGTGAATCAAGGTACTCTAGGCTGCAGAGCGGTCGGTTCCTGTGATGTCATTGCAGACCACGAAAACAAACGATTTAGCGGGAAAATCAAAATTTGAACATAAATTGATTAATTTCTCAGTGAATAAAGCATCATTTGTATCCGGAAAAGCGCTGGGGGCACTATAAAACACGAAATCTTTCGAATAAAACAAACTTGAATTTTCTCTTCATGGCTCCTTTAAGTAAGGGCAGAAGAATTCTTGCAGGAAGTAATTTTGGAATTGCACTGTTTCTTAAGTATCTCACAGGCTCTACAGAACATCAAACATAAGAGAGTAGTCCACTACCCCTGGTACATTAGCCTGCCGAGAAAGGGCAGAAACAGCCAGACAAATTTATCGTATAGCAAAATCTCACCAATCCCTTTTTCAGGTGCCCCTAAAAAAATACAACAGCGACCCAGGGAAAACAATCCATAAACATATTCTTTGTATAGATGCATCATGGCCGCACTCGTGCAATAGCCATATACTTAACTTCATAAACAAAGCAGAAAAATAAAGAAATGTAAACATTACCCACATATAGGCTGCACCAACAATTTCAAGAAAGTTGGAAGCTCCATTACTGAGTGGTACGAGAGTTCGAGATCCTTTCTTTTTTTCTAGCTTTTTTTTCTTTCTTACTGCTGACAGAAGACATGCAAAAATTACACACAATTCTCAGCAACGGGAACTGCCAGGAATAGCCAGTGCCACTGCCGCCTGTTCACAGTTCTGTTTTATCTCTTTCAACAATTGCACACAAGCTCAGAATTGGAACATATCCATCGTCTCTGTTCACTAGCAAGTTCGCTGTGATCATAGCAGTTTGGGGTCGACGAAAAATGTGTACGATGATGGTGCTCACAAGAAAATTTGCTTAGGAAAACAAATGTACATAGGCACACTTTCCAAAGAAAGCAGAGCATGTTCCTGGAGATAGAAGACTCACCTCTCCAATACGTGATGGAGATGCGGAACAATCGCTATGTAGTTTCAACAGAGATGCTGTGCACAAAAGCTCAACATGGCACAAAGCAACGGGATTCCACAAAGCACAAAAACTCAACATGGCACAAAGCAACGGGATTCCAGTGATTTCAGCTACGTCTATTTAAAGCCAGCAGTAGATGGATCTCTCTGCCATTGTGAAACAATGTGTCAAAGCCCACAGGAAGAGTATGGGAAAAAAAAAAGTTGCTCTCATTTGGCTGAACCACCAATTTTCACCTAAGTCTGGGAAAAATACCTGTGGCCATTACATGTGCAAATACTACGCTTGACCAGAGAAGTTGCATTGAGACTGAGCTTTCACCATGTAACTACCGAACACAACAACTGGAAGCGTATCAACGGGGTTCACCATATTGCTTCCCAGCTTAAAAAAGACCCCAAGAATCATAAGCAGGCAAAAGACCATCCATCACACAGCAGATCTGTACGCACATGTCATCAATGCCCGTTCACTCCAGGTAAAATACACCTCCACAAAAGAGTGTGCCTTCTCAGCTACCAGAAGTGCCATTATGTAAACAGACAATACTGTGGTTATTGTTTTTGACAAGCAGAAGTTCCTAGCTCCCAATCTATGGTTAATTAACTGGCTCATAAACTATTAAAAAAAAAACAATAAGGAGAACAGATAAATTTTGTGCACCTAACCCTGTAACCCAAGCACAATGATAACGAATGGTTGTGCATCACTTTGCTGCATTGAGCACTCAGGAGAAAGTGGGAACTTACCATTGATTGCACCTCCTTCCCACTGGCCCCAGTGCAGTACGAGTTCTTGATAAAGGAGTGGCAACACTTGTACCCCCACTGAAAGTCTTTCCAGTAGGACCCCCAGACAGACTGTAAGCAAGAAACAAAGCGTTTACTTCACAGTGGTCTATAGCTCAATCTCGCTGCTTAGGCTCTGCTTCCATATGACGCTGCCTGACAGCAACGTATCTCAATTCTTTCTCCTTTTCTACAGTTTACGTGACTACCACTCAATACATGGGTTCTTTATTCATTTAAAAGCCTAAGAGGACAAAAAAGAAGCTCTCTTCATTCCCCATAACCCCCCGTAAGAGTGACATAATTGTCAGTAAATTTAGTACCAAGTGCAACAAGTCTATGGTTTAATATTTCTAGCAAATTCAGCATGCCTTGCTCTGAAAATTCTTTATTTATTTAACACATAGTATTCTCGCAACAGTTCACTGCGTGTTCCTCACAATTTCTTAGTGTTTGCCCACCCATATTTCTCTCCTGCCATCACCGCCTGCTTTTTTTATCCCTGGGTGTCTCCTGACGGAATCGGGCCAAATGCATCCAAAACATCCCGCGGGTTTGCCTTCTCGCACGTTTTTCTCCTTGGACCTCAGCACCGAGTATTTCTGAGCATTCAAGCGAAATCCAGCTTCTTTTGACAAACTTGGCCAGGCAGTGGCACCTCCTTGTTCCAACGCTGTTCACAAAACTAAGTGAGCACCGCTTTGTTGACGTCCAAGAAGGCCACAGCCGTCACTGTATTGTTTTGCGCACGTGCACCATTAAAAATGAACACTTTCGGGCTGGCATAGGCATCTTACTGAGAGCAAATGTGCCAATCGCTGCACACACAACAAACCCACGTGTGCTGTTCAGCAGTAGCGAGCTAGCGCACCTTAAGCCAAAGCCACGCTATGGTCCCTAGCCACACCGTGAGTCACCACGTGTCACACCCTGGTGGTGTCACTGCAAGGCTGCCTTCACGGCCGTCTGCTGCACGGTTGCTTTTGTAAACAAATGTGGCGGCGACCATGCAAGCGTGCTGAGGCAAAAGTTTAATCACTTGGAGTCTGAAAAAAATGCATTTGAGTACTTTTCGGACACTGTTAGCCTCAAATGGGTAGGTAAAATGTTGACTGGACTTGCAGTGAATTTCGTTAACATGGGATTGCTTTTCCAAAAACATTTCGTTGCCACGAGGAGTGAAATACATGGGCATCTATGGACGTCCGCCAAGGATCCAAAAATATTCCGTTGCTACGGGAATTTTGTAGTCGTGGGATTTCATTATCACGGGGTTTGACTGTAGTACGGTATGCTTCCAACAGAGGTGAACTTACAAAAATCTGCAACTGCCACAAGACACTGCTGATCCAAACGTTGTGACGTATTGAATAAGCAAGGTATTTAGGCATGAGAGGGTACTTTGGCCATTGCAGGTCCCCACTTCAATATTTTCAATACCATTTCCTCAAGACACATTTTGGACCCTCAACAAAAGAGAACTCAATGAGTGAATTAATGGAAAAAAACAAAAAACAACAACAACAAATGGAGAACAAAGGTCCCAGTGATAAACTTCAAAATGATTGACCCCTTAAAAGTGCACAAATGCCAACACAGTGGGCTTTATCAACGGGGCTTCGCAGCTCCCATATTTCAGTAGCCTTGAATGTTTACAGGATGCCTCATTTGTAAAAAAAAAGTTGTCCAATGAAAAGACTTTACAGTAGCCACATTTATTGTTGCACCCCAGTGCAAAACCATGGCACCTGCCACTTGTGCAGACACACGGTGAAAATCAAGTTGCTCACCGTGTGGTTGTTGATGAGAACGTGCTCCTCATACTTGGACCGAATGACTGGCTTCTCATTTCCTTTGATCACTTCCCCATGCCTCGAGTACTCAACATAGTCCTCCTGCAAAATTGTCAACAGTGTCACATTCAACAAGGTTTCTTTACCAATATGGCAAACATGGTGGAGCATATCTTCTTTCAACAATGTTAAAAACAATACTATGTACTCAACAATGTTATAACCATTCAGAAAAAAAACTGACATGTAAGCACTCTAAAATACTAAATCTAAATGAACTTTCAAGGTATGCCTATAACACCCTCCCTCACCCACTGGAGAATCAATTATACGAAAGGAATGTTTAAACATCTATTTTACTTCTGACTCCTAAGACTAATAACGTTAAAAGGATTGGTGCAGCTGCTTGCACTAGTGGTGCAAGGCTGGAGAAACAGCATAGCTGCCAGCCCCTCTCCCTTCATCGGAGACCAGGCTGTTGCCCCACATGACTTTCCGAACTTGCCGCTGAAAATTCTCCATGACTGGCAGGCCCGGATAGTTTTGTCCGCAAGGTTCCACATATTTTCCGAAGTGGACCGCGTTACCACGCACTAGAACCGGCGGCAATCGGCTTCACGAACTCGGCGTCTGTACTACAGCGCGAGCTGTAATGGGCTCCCCACTGCAGGAGCGAATGCACGTGAACTGGCAAGGAGAACAGAATGCATAAGATCATGCCACGAACGCTGGGCAGAGTGTTCTCAAAAGTCAAGCGGTGTGGGCATGTGCTGTGCAATGGCATCATAGCTAGGTAAGGCTTGGTTCCGCCTGCGCAGCTGGGCAAAGATTGTGCCGGGTACTTCGCGCTGAAGAAGGTTGTTGTGTTTCTTTCTTTCTTTTTTTGTGAGCGCCAACGAACCAAGCTCAAGCTTAAACAGCTCTGCTGTTAAAAGAAAGTGCGTCTACAGCCTTACTCTTAATTGAAGGCAAAATAACATAAATAGTGAATGAATTTCAGTTATTTATAGACAAATAAAGTTAAACCAGAATGACCTTAATGTCGTGATTACTAATGATTGAAGGTGGAATAAACTCACAGAGCCTTTCACGAAGCCAGGAGTGCAATAATAAACACAGGATACTCTTCTAGTGGAGATATACACTTTCAATAGGAGTGGATACTAGCTGAAATTCCTGGCAATTTTTTTCAACCCCAGGTTGAAATGAAAGGGATGCGGTTTGATAAGTAAGCCACTATTCCTTGTTCTGCCAACACATATAACTCAAGCAATCACGAGTCATGATAGGTGAACTTGACACTGACAGCACGAAAAGCCTTCCCCATACCTTTCTACAGCCTATGCAATCATGATGCATAGCACTAGTAAAAAAATAAGCTTCAGAAGAAAGCTTCATGGAAGAATAGCTGCAGCAATGTGAACAGTGAAACCACATGACTGCCAGCGAGCCTTACTTCTTGTTAATTTCCCACGAAGCTCTACGAAGCTCTTGTAAGATGGGTGAAACATTTTCTGACACTTGCAGCAAAATTATGAAAGTGAGAAATTACCGTCTGGGCAAATATGAGCTCCTTTGGTGGCATCTTCAGGTGCTCTGCCCCGCCATACTTCTCCAAGATGCTGTCCTTCATGGAATGCCGGAACTCCTCCTCCTTGGAGAGGAACTCTTTGTTCAGCAGTTCAGCTTTGGTGGGCTCTGCTTGCAGGTGAACATCCACACCTTTTTCATATGCCTGCCATGCAAACACTGAGAGAAAAAACACCAGACGAACTTTAGCCTTCATTTCATTAACAACACTCCATTAAAACCTAACTTGCCACCCAAGCATTGAATGAACACCTTAATCTGCTGCAATATCAGTGATTGATTTTAGCGTACAATTGATAACCGGCTTTATAAACCTGATGGGGACAACAGAGATGTCCGAATAATCAAACAGTCTGGAAAATCGAGTGTGAAAAAGCACTATTATGTGGCTGAATTTTTTCAGCGAAAGTGTTCAGATTTGCGGGTAGCCGGGAAAATCTGTCAAATTTTTTATTATGCCCTGGTCCGTACCTACACTTTTCCCATGAAATTTTGAAGAAGTGGAAAGATACCTGTTATAAATCCAATGGAACACAGGTAAGTGGAAATTATGATACTGACAGATGCCTCCTCTTCCAAATGCTAAAGCTTAACTGCTTGTTCATTAAAGTTAAGTGGCCCAGGAACTATAAAGAAGACTCATTTACCACTCAACAGTATGGAATGAAAACTCTGGTAATGGGCACTAAGTTTGAACAAATCCTTTCAGTGCACCAATTTATATGGGCTAGACTTGGGTTTAGAGAACATAGAAACAGTGAATGGCAAGAGGTAGCCTGGTTTGTGTAATGCACATGTAGGTGGCATGTGAACCTACAACCACCCATAAATGTATACAGCACATACTAGCGGCCATTTCACTCTGAACTTCTGCATATTGCAAAGGATTTCTCCCTGACAGCACTGAAGATTGGGATGTTAAAGAACAGAACACCAGAGAAGTTTGCTTAGAAAACAAACTTCCCATGAGCTCAGCTTTCTTTCTGCAGAATGGCGGAGGCAGCACTTACATTGGGCTTCCGCTATCTTCTGAGTGTCCCCACTGTACCGAACAAAATTGTCTCCGGCAAAATGCAGCCTGAATAAAAAAGAAAGCGAAGAATACGGTGACACAATTAAGTACAGCTTCTTCAGCACTTCTGTCAGCTAAGAAAACAATTATTGCTGGCTATCCTGATTTAACACTCAAGTTCTCTTCAAAGAACAAAATGGTCTCTGGAAAAATGCAACCTAAATAAAAAAGAAGCTAAGAATAAAGCGAAACACAATTGAGTATAGCCTCTCCAGCACTGCTGTGAACCACAAAAGCAAGCATTGCTGGCTAAACTAATTACATAATAAAATTCTGTTAACTATTAACTATTAACTGCCATCACAATAATCAGCATAATAGACAGCAATCAACAAGTAATGATGCATGTCCCTCTTTAGAGAGAAAATACATTTTGTAAAGCAAATGCATCAATTACTCTTAACTTTATCAACTCACTCTTCCGGGGTCTTGTTTGAATTCTTGTATGGATTGTCCCTCATGGAACGTGTCTTAGGGTCATAGTAGGCCGAGTTGGGGTCCAGATTTCTCAGGTACTGAATGAAAAACAGACATGAGATTATGTATTAAACCAAAACACTTTCTGTCCTGCAAAAATAAAAAATACAGTATATGCAATGCTACAAAAAATTTAGTTTGCGTCCTTTCTGCTGACATTTTTTTGTATGTCTGTGGTGTTCCAAACAGGCATTCCACCTTTGGAAGTGGTGCGCAATAAAACTAGGATTTAAACCTTTTGCATTCACACTTTTTTTTTTCCAGGGAGACGTGCCTGCCCAATCAGGTCATTTTAGGTTAGGCACATCTACTGCTAATACTGCTACTGCTAAAATAGTAATAAAAATAGTAAAATCTACTGCTAAAATAGTAATAACAGGGTTCGTACAGACTTCAAAAGCAAAAATTCAAGGGTTTTCAAGGACTTTCAAGGACCAGAAAACACGTTTTCAAGGTCCCCATCTAATGTTTTATCTGGAATTATTTATAACTTTGCCAACACAATGCAACAGTTTTTTATTGCACAATACCTAAGCACATTAGTGCACATTTAGATAGGTGCTAACGGGTTTGTATATGGTCCCCCAGCTTTATTTTTTTTTTATTTCATGGCTGGTATTTGGAGGTTTTTCTTTTTTCTTTGTGTTTTACTGAGGCTGTTCGATTTCTAAACTTAGTTAATGTTGCCTGCATCTCCTGCTTCGTCAGCAAGAGTATCAGCTGAAATTAAATCGAGCAAGTGTTGCTTCAAAGCAAGATGAACTATGTACACGTGTACCATTTGCACGTAAAAGCAAACGTAGATAGAGCGTATGAGGCACAGCAAACATGCAATGAGCAAGCGTCTACAGACTAGATGGAAGATGCATGATAGAGAACAGAAGCTGGCTTTCACTGGATTGTATCGCGATATAGATTGGATTGACAAGTGCCTGCTCCCAATGTTGCCTTGTAAATAATGAAAATCCACCAAACTTGTAATTTCACGCAATACACTAAAACTTGATTGTTACAATGTTTCTTTACATAAGACCTAAAATCCATGACAAACACTTTAAACTTTTGTGAAAAGACAAGGCCATTGATTCTGTCCGGAAAAAATCAAGGGTTTTCAAGGACCATTTAAAAATTCCAGGACATTCAAGGCCTTGAAATTGACACTTCTAAATTCAAGGGTTTTCAAGGTTTTCAAGGACCTGCGCGAACCCTGAATAAAAAAAATACAATAAAAATTTAATATGCTTGACCTACTTTCCCTGCATGAAGAGACATCTTCCCACATGAAGAGACATCTTCCCGCATGACAGACATCTTCTCGAGTCCGAAAAGATATCCATAACTTTTTCTTTTTTTCTTTTTAAAATCCCGATTCCAAACATTATTGGAATAGGAAAATTGCTGCTATCAATGAAACCGTTACAGCCAGAAATATGATCACTCAAACCACAGTTAAAAAAAAAAACTGGAGAACCAACGCATGCCGCTTTCTTGAATTCCCTGCGTGAGTCTCGACTAGTTTTAAAATACCCGCCGCGGTGGCTCAGTGGCTAAGGCGTTGCGCTGCTGAGCACGAGGTCGCGGGTTCGATTCCCGGCCGCGGCGGCCGCTTTTCTGATGGAGGCGAAAAGCAAAAACGCCCGTGTGTACGAGATTTCGGCGCACGTTAAAGATCCCCAGGTGGTCAAAATTAATCTGGAGCCCTCCACTACGGCGCGCCTCATCGCCTGCGTTGCGTCGGCGCGTTAAACCCCACAATCAATCAATCTAGTTTTAAAATCTGAAAAAAAAAAAACTAACGAGAATCACGCCAACAAAAGCTCACAAGTTAGTTTTAAAATCTGAAAGAAAAACTAATCACGCCAACAAAAGCTCACAAGGCAACGGATGTAAACGGTGGTGGCACATTCTCAAGTACGCCACGCTTGAGCAATACCATGCAAGTTTTAAACGATGTACCTCAGTTGTACATGTATGGTAGCAGCCATGAGGAACACCCCCATGAGGAAGTATGGCCATGACAGGGTGTTGAGGTTCAGCCAATTGAAAGATCGAATGCCCCGTACCTTTGCCACGTCCTCACGTATGCGAAGGTTCCGCACAGTGATCCGCTGCTTGCTGTCCACTTTGGTGCCAGGCATGTCAGCATTGTCCGCATACTTGTCTTCATCACCATCAGCTTCATCCTCGCTGTCATCTCTCTGAAAAGTCCCCCACGGCACCGACCAACACAGAGATTACATTTGCTGGAGAAACATTTCAAAATGGTATTGAATGAAAAACAATGGCAACAAAATTGTTTTCCTTACGTCTTCCGGCTAGAATAAAAATGAGAGAAATATTAGTGGTAACAGTCAGTTCAGCTCGACACCTGTTCTGAGAATATTCAAAGTAAAAAATGAGGACGACCACACTGGAGCACTGCTAATTTAGACACCAGCTGAAGTAATTATCAATTGGAATTGGGCAATTGATTAAAAGACAATAGTTACTATTGGTTGGTTGTAACTGTCCGACTACTGTTGCATGAAACCTCCATGAATCCTCCTTGTGCATTCTACTCTGCTGTCATCTTGAAACTGAGTGGTTGATCGAACGATTAAAATTGTTAATTTATTTTAGACTAATTTAAATGATCTGATCAGACATTTTATCAAGCCTTCGGCAATCTCCCTCTCTGAGTAAAGGCTACTTTATTGGTATACTGGTGTAATGTAACCGGGGAGGAGTACGTTCAAATTGAGAGCAGCCTTTCCACTGTCTGATTCAACATTTGATGTTTAGCTTCTACACCAACCCCATGTGTCGACGAAGACAACAATAAAATGAGATAGCCTTAAAATCTACAAGACAGAAAAAGACTGTCAACAGAGTATGCCCAGATTTCATGCACAAACGATGCAAAGGCATGACAACTTTCCTTACACAACTGACTCTTTAAGTCCAGTCCCACGTGTTTCATCCAACTTCTAGGTCATGCACAATGAAAATAAGGTAGCCTTAAAATCTACCAGGCAGAAAAAGACTGTCAATACAGTATGCCCACATTTCATGCACACAAACAATGCAAAGGCCTGACAACTTTCCTTACACAACTGACTAT
Organism: Haemaphysalis longicornis; assembly: GCF_048455015.1. Classification (NCBI taxonomy): domain Eukaryota; kingdom Metazoa; phylum Arthropoda; class Arachnida; order Ixodida; family Ixodidae; genus Haemaphysalis; species Haemaphysalis longicornis. The sequence goes on from NW_027526203.1 coordinate 461,170,169, forward strand.
CTAAGTCTCGCGTTTCATCTAACTTCTAGGTCATGCACATGCGGGATGTTAGAGATGGGTGTGCATGTAGCATCTTTACACCACCTAGTTTGCAATAACATCCCCAAATTTGAAGTTGGTGGTAATCATCAACAATATCAAGCACAACATGTTGGCTAGTGTCACCTCTCGTGTGCTGGTACCCTCCATGCTCAGGATGTCATGCTTCAGCTTATCTTCTTTCAGCTGCCGTTTTGCCTGCAAACATCAGAAAATGAGCAAACTTTGCGACTTCTGCTGGGAAAACAAGAGGAGAATGAGAGTGCATTAATTACCTCCTCCACCTTCGTGTATTCTTCTATGACAGCCTGGTAAGCAGCAGGGTCAAAGCCGTTCCATCTGTCCCGTTTCCCATCATAGTCCAGATTCAAGGACGGCAAGTCTTTTTCGTCCGGAGCAATGTCATCGTTTGTAAACCTGGCACCAACTTTACGAGGCCTCTGAAAAATTCGCAAGTAAAAGTTAAAGAGCAACCAACAGTAAAAAACAAATGCATGTTTCTTGAGGCCCAATGGCCGACTTCATTGTATCCTGCAAAGTACAGGTTGTGAGTGCTGATCCTAACCACAGGGAAGGAATCCAATGCATAACTACTATGTGCTCAGGTTCACTTTGTCAGCACTCTCAAATAACAAATAGTAGGTTACCTGTCACTAAAAACAACAGCATACAACTTAAGCATACTGCCGGTGATGACGTATGGGGCAGAAACTTGGTGGCTTACTAAACATTTGTAAAAAAAAAACTTGGGTCAGACCAACGAGCCATGGAATGAAACGAATGAGCCATGGAACCAGCAGCAATGCTTAGGAAAAGTAAACGAGCGCCTTGGTAAGGGAACAAACTCGGCTGGAAGACATCGTAGCTTAAACTAAGAGGAAGGAGTGAACTTGTTCTGGGCATGTGACGAGGAGAACTGACAACTGGTGGACCGCCAGGGTAACGAAGCTACCCTGGTGGACAACTAGGGTAACCATTGCTACCATCGTGGTTACCATAGTGGTGGACCACTAAGGTAACCGAGAGACAGGAATAGAAGGGGAAGACCATTGGCTTGATGGAGGGACGACATAGGAAAAATCAGGGGCAAGAAATAAACTCAGGCAGTGGATGACAGGAGCTGCTTAAAACAAAAGGGAGAAGCCTTCGTTCTGCAGTGGACATAGACAGATGATGATGACGTGAAGTACGGCACAACCTTTGCAACGAGGCAAACTATGTATTGATGGCAAAGTAAGGAATTTCCTTCGACATATAGCTCGTTTTAGCCCAGACAATCTTCGGACTATTTTCCCTCGTTCCAAGGAGCCAGTTTTAAATGCTAGACAGTATCAAGACGAACAATGTTAAATACAATTAAACAGCACTATTTCTTACAGTATGTTTACTTAGACTTCACTGCATTCAAGCTAACTTACTACACACCCATAGCGAAAAATATCGTATATCTACGCCATGCTACAAGTTCTCACATGTAGCAGCACCATGGGAGCATATTACCTCCAAACAGTCCTTCCTCTTGTGGGTAAGAGCCCCGCAGTTTTCGCAAGCGCCTTTTCGGTACTTGTTAGCTTTACCTTCCTGCAAGACATGATCATTATAAAATATAAACACTTTCCGAGTTTCACTGAAAGTTCGAGGTTGCTTCACTTACGAATTCTCCACGAGAATAGTACTCGCTGATTCGGTTGAATTCCTTTTGCTTCTCAGGCTGCGGGCGCTGGTGTTTCAGAGTGGGCCCTTTCGCCCCAAAGTACCATGGTGCCGAAGATATGTACTGAGGGATATGAGGGTTGATGTCCCTGAAAGAAAGGCGTGTAGCAGGCGTCAATGCATCACCTCTCGAAATCCGGTCTGCATGCAGAAACACAGAAGGTAATGCAGCTCAAGCTCTGTGGACGTACTTTCCCTCCTCATCAACTGCAGCTGGCGCTGTGCCTGCTTTTCTGGCCTCTTCAAGCTCTTTTGCTTTCCGCCAGTCTTCTCTTGACTGCTTCTTCGGTTCATCAACCTCCGTGCTTTTGATGATTTCCGACACGGGCAGGTTTGGTTGATTCATTTTCGCTCAGTGAGGTCCACTTTCACGTTGCCCTCATTCAAATACTGAAATAAATCATCCAGTAACCACATTGCAGGAGACCTAATAAGGCGAACTATATCCGCAGTATGCTTCAAAATGATACCAACTGGGCGTATTTATACACCACGCAGGAAACTTTGCAACCAAGGCATCGAGATGGCAACTCGGGAAACTGAACAGGTAGTACTTACCTCAAGGCTAACAATTAAACGCTGACGATCGCTGATACTGCCACCAAAATAATGTAAAAATGTTCTCGCGGTACTCTTAAGAACGTCAGTACACCAATTATTAAACACAGTCACTTAATGCATTACGGCAAACGACTAATCACACAACTCACCTACTTCGTCGACATCTCTACGCAGGAGAGGCAATAAAACTTACCGCATCCAAACACCACTTTTGCTGCGAAACTGACACAAATTTTTACGGTAGTTACATACTATAAACTTATTTATTTATGGTTTATTTTTTATTTCTCATTTTGTTTTAATAAATAAGCTTTTTATTAAGCAAGGTAGACCTAATCAGAAAGTACGTGGTAGGCCGTAGTGGCGAGCGTGTGCGTCCCGAGCACGAGCATGGTTCCGAGCAACTTCTTTCGCATTTCGCCTAAAAAGTTTGACTTTGTGTATAGTGCACTTTGTGGACTAGATTTTGGTCGCCTCTGTCGCTGATCTGTTTACCATCGCAGCCTTGCAGAACGTTTGCCTATAAAAAAGAGCCGTTGCGGATATGTCGTACCGTCGTTTGGTCATCTTGTACGGAAGCCAGACAGGCACCGCTGAGGATGTTGCCGAAAGAATCGGCAGGCAAGCGAGGCGTTACAGATTTTGTGTCAGTGTCATGGCTATGAACGATTATCCCGTGAAGGAGCTGATCAAGGAAAAGTTGGTCCTGTTCGTGTGCGCGACAACAGGTCAGGGCGAAGAACCCGACAATATGAAGCGCTTCTGGTCGTTTCTACTCCGAAAAAGCTTGCCTCACACTTCACTAAAGGCTTTGACTTACACTGTGATTGGACTGGGGGACTCAACGTACCTGAAGTTCAACTTCACTGCAAAACGCTTGCGCAGGCGACTGGACCAACTAGGTGCCAAGTGTGGAGTGGAACCCTTACACGCCGACGAACAACATGAACTTGGTGCGGACGGAATGATAGATCCCTGGCTTGAAGGATTTTGGAAGTTTGTTCTGGGACTGCATCCACTGCCCGTCGGATGCCCACCTCTCAGCGACGATGAGCTGCCGGTCCCAAAGTACACAGTTCTTGGCGACACAGAAGTTATTACGAATCCAAGTATTGCAAAAGAAAACGTATTCTTCGGCATCCTGATTTCCAATGAGCGTGTCACCAGCCGCGAACACTTTCAGGACGTGAGGCTGATCAAGTTGGATGTTGGAGGTCAGTTACTTTGACTGATGCATCTTTATGCGAGTCCTGTATTGGTGCGCCGGTGGCAATTAAATGCGCCGTAAACAGGCTTTTATTGAGTTAGGTGCGTAGTAAGATATGTATGAGGAGGAAAAGCACCTGATTCAGTTTGCAGCTTAGCTGCAGTGTTGTCAATCACTGCACACCATGACAGCACCAAGACATATTCTGGACATAAACATGGGCCTGGTTGGATATTATTTCTTTGAACAGTCAAGGGAGCTCTAAAATGGGACGCTGCTCTTGATGCATCAAGTAGAGCGGGCTGTAGCGGGCCTTAATGAGTCTTTTCTATTCCACTGCTTAACAGGTCTTGCGGTCGACTTTGACCCTGGAGACATCGTGGTTGTGCACCCAGAGAACTGTAAAGAGGACGTCGAGGAATTCTTCAGGTTATTCGGCCTAGACGCCAGCATGAGCTTCATGGTCGCACCAACACAAGACAATACACCACTGCCACCTGTTTTGGCAGGGGAGATTGAGCTAGGTGAATGTGTTCGAAAATACTTCGACCTGACCTACATTCCAAAGAGGTGAGCTTCTGTCTGGTGATATGTCAGAGTTGTAACTTGGCACATGACATAAGCAATTGGGTCTCCTGTGTACACAAAGGCCATGGTTCACTTCGAATGGTTCATTTTCGTCTGAACGATGTACTGGGAGTGTTTTTTTTTTTTTTTTAATAAAACAATTTATGGTTGCATTTATGTCAGTCTAGCGTAGAACAACATTTAGTAATACCGCACCCGAGTGCTATTTTACACTGTTCATAATTGCAGTGAGTTGCATAGAAGAAACTTCGGTGTGTAATGGTACGTCTGGCCTACCCTGGACTCGGAGTCTAAAGACATGTCGGACGTAGCCAGCGAATGTCAGTACCAGTTTGTCGGACGCACCCGCTGTTGTATTCCTGAGCAGGCCAAGGGCGCTCCATGCTTGCCATCCGCTTCACCTCTCGGTGAGAGCAGCCTGTCTTGATTTTTACCCAACTGGCCAATCTGCTTTGGCCGTTTGGGTAAAAATCGAGACCAAAGCTCCTAGCATGAGCTGTGAGGTGGATGGGGCAGCGACTGTGGCTAGCCAGCGAGTAGAAGCAGTTCGACCGGTTGAGTAAAAAGTGAGACAGACTGCTCTCACCATGAGTTGTGAAGTGGACAGCGAGTGTGCAGGGCCTCTGGACTGCCCAGAACACACCAACAGGGGTGCATCCGACGGACTGGTAGACATGCACTGGCTACGTCCATTGTATCTTTAGACTCCCATGGGAGCCTCCCAGTCTCGGGCATGTCCAACACACTGCTAGCTTCTGGGATCCGGGCTTTTCTTACATAGCTTTAGCCTGTCTCATCAGAGCATGTCTGACGTACCTTTAGACACAGCGAAAAAACATTCACTTCATCTGGTCGGCATCACTTACTTTTGCCATTTTCATTGCCTACTTGGGAGCACACATCAATTGGAATTAGAGCAGAAAATGTCAAATGCACGAAACAAGTATCACTGCCCCTGTACATTTTCCCACACTACAATTTGTGACATTACAAATCGTTCATGGTGGAGAGGGATCATTGGAGCTTGTTAGAGCGTTCTTCTGAAACAAACGCTGATTCAGAGACGTGTAAGATTAAAATAAATGTATGCGAGAACTTTTACTGGTCATGGGCTTTTTAAAAGACACAGACCTCACCTGCCAACATAGAATACAATGTCTCAGCGCAGCTTTGTTTCAGCTCCGATTTCATTGAAACTGTGTCGCCTTCCATACAAGTGCAGTCATACAAGTGCAGTCCCACTCCCCCACAGTGCATGTGGGGGAGTGGGAAAGCCTATCACACCTACTGACCACCAGCACATATGTATGAAGCAGCCTGTGGCAAAAGCACATAATATTGGCACAATCAAATTTCAAACGGGATGGCCATCAACTTTTCTGACCAACGGCGTGTGTATTTCTAACACTGCTGCCAGGTGGTGGCGCCTCCCGGGCATTCCTGAAAGCCTTGCTGGCGTCACCATGCCTTGCCAATACACAGCTGGCACTTGGTGGACAATTTCGCTGTATGCCACCACCAAGTTGGCGTTAAAAAGATCCTTTCTTATTGGCTGCAACAAAAGTTTTGAAAGCCAATGGGAAGGTTCAGGACGATGGCGATGATCAAGTGAGGTCGGGCGCAGCTCTGTGGGGCTCACTATGTACCGTGACAAAATGAAAGGAAAACAGCTGAGAGAAATGCAAGCTATTTTATTTCCCGGCAAACAAGGTGTCGTTGGCCATCGAACAAAAGCCATGAGAGCTACAAAATGCGTGATCCTCCAGTTAAAACAATATGTTATTCAGCCTTTAGTGTCCCTTAATCCTCAAACCCTCAACTGCCACTTCCTACCATCTCAGGCTGTTGCTAAAATTTTATGAAAGTTTGCTGACGACGCTGTTCTTCTGTGTGACTACAGCAGCCAAGGAATGCACTGTGTTGCACAAAAATGTTCAGTTCTGAAAAAATTCACTCATAACTCTTGCAAAGACAAGACATGATCTATTCATGCTCTTGACATCTGTGTTCATGATAAAAGCACGCAGTCATCTGTGTGTACTAACTGAGGAGGGCTGTGCTGTACATTAACATAGAATGCATTAAATAGCTGCTAAAATATGCACTCCAAATTTATTCCCTGAATACTTATGGGGTTATCCTTGTTGTGTCAGTGCACAGAAAAAATCTGGCAAACATCGTGCATTTTTTACCACCAGTGTGGACAAGAAATTGCAGTTTGAACCACAAATGCAAGTGCTTAACTTCCACGTGGGGAATTAATCATTTGCATCTGACTTAAAGGAGCACTGACACCAAATTTCAGTTTTTAAAACCTGATATGGTTTTCCTCACAAAAATGCCATGATGGGTGCCGCACATAGCTTGGAACTAATTTTTTTTTGGCACAGCAGTTTTGAGAGGCCAGGAAATGGCGGCTCAGTCGCTTCATGATGTCAAAGGCACTGGAAGTTGCACGGTTCGACCAGTCAAGCGCGAATTGGTCTGTCCCTTCCATCTGAGCGGCATGCGTGTTAGTGAGGAATGAAACCAACAATCCAGTGCACAGCAAAAATTTTAGCACGAAAGAAACATTTTGGTGGGGCTTGTGGGGTTTGTTTTTGTTTTCTCTCCTTTCACCTCTTTACTTCCACTGCTCTGGGCAGTTTCAGACCTGCTGAATGCAGTGCGACTAGTCACGCCTCCTTCCGGGCTGTAAGCAGCTGAAACTGGAGCCGACGAAGTGAGTGGCGCTGTAGTTCGCTATTGGCCGCACATTGACCAGACTTAATTCGTGTGTTATAGTTACAGGGGATTATAAAAGAAAGAAAAATGCAAAATATACATTTGGTGTCAGTGCTCTTTTAAAACACTCTTACTGTATTTTTGCATCTATACCTCGTCTGTGCATACGAAATGCACACCAAATTTCAACATTTATACACAAAAAACGTCGTGTATACCCTGCCTGGCCATTTGCCGAGAGCAGTCTTGTGCCGTACTGCCAGGCAGGGTTTTAGATAGGCCCCCCAACATGTAAGGACTTGGTTTTCCACTTCCCACAATTGCTGCCGTCAGTACCGGAAAAGGTGGCTGTCCTCCATGATGCGAGCAGGACACATTGAATAGACAACTTCCCTCATAGTATTGTAAGTGTTGTAAAAACTTGAGTATTATTGCAGTGAATTACCACCATGGGCACTTTGTAGTTATTTTATTTTGTGCATTAAAATACACCCAAGAAGCAGGATAATGTTAGTTAACAATGGCCACTGGACATAAATTAATATGGGTGGACTGACACCTTCAAGGCACAGGCCTCCATCCTTGGAGGCTGGGAGCCAACCTGTATCTGTAGGAATGCATTCATGGCAGAGGGCGTATTATTGCGTAAAAAAATAGAAGGGGAAGGGGGGCAGCTAGTCAAAGCTCGGTGAGCAAATGGTGTACAGAATAGAGCAGAAAATAGATTCTCTGGGGCTCCATGTGGCTTGGCACACAGTACAGTGAAGCCACGCTACAGACCAAAGTTTGCAAGTACAGTTAAAACCCGATCTAACGAAGCCACCAGGAACCGCAAATTACTTTGTTAAATCCAGAACTTCGTAAAATCGGGACTGTCATTTTACAAGCAGTTGATTTCATAAATTTGATGTCTGAAGAGAGGTGCATCCCAGCAGCTACCATGATACCGTAATTTTGGCGGCCACGGTGTTTGCCTGCCAGCAGCTTAGTAATACGCTTTAAGTGTGTGGTAAAAAAATATACCCCATCCGGGGCTTGCCCTGGAATAGGACACCCGAGCAGATACGCGAAACACAGCACTTTTTATTGTACCACTTCACCACTGAGCAGAACGCTCTTGGCTTCATATTGAACCAAAACAGGGCTTCTTCCAGCTTCTCATGCACATTTGCCTTGATGCTATTTTTCTTCGATGCAATTCCAGACAAATGGCGCAATGATCTTCACGGCGTTCTGACGAAACACATTCGAAATTGGTCCTTCTTTAAATGTGTCTGTTCCTCTAAATACTTAGTTAAATCAGGAACGGCGCTGAATCTATTTCGTTAGCTTGAGTTCATAAAAGCATTGAGCCCGAATTTGTTCATTAGATCGGGAAAATCGTAAGATCAGGTTCTGTCAGATCGAGTTTTGACCGTAATCTGCACCTACACTTGAATTTTTTTTTGTGTGTGCTGACTGTATTTGCAAAAGCAGAAATGGTGGGTAAAATGTTGTTTAAAGATATCAGTTATTGGTGTTTGTTACTGCTAATCATTTGTAGCTACTATCATTATTAATTGTTCATTTGTACTTCAACAGCTGATATTCGAGGCTGTTATTTTTGCTTCCTGATAATTGCGCATGATCAGGCTCAGATAAGTAATGTGGAGATAAGGTCGACGCTGAAGGTCTGCTAGTCTCTGGATGGCTGTGCTAAAGTCGCTTTAAGGGGACCTTAAAGTGATAGGCTCTTGTTAAGAATAAAAATTTTTACCATCATTTTTTTTCATTTTAACAGCCGAAGAGCGTTTAGTTTTGCCATATAGCAATACCAGAAAAAAATACAGAGGAAAAAGACCAAGCGCGTGTGAGCGTGCGCCTCGTGGGGAAGCGCACAGCGTTGGCCAGGCTTGCGCGTGGGCTTGCAGCACAGGAGGAGCTTGCGGAAAGAAAAAAAACACCACCTAGAAAAAATGAGAAGTGAGAAGCGCTCGATGAAAAGCGCCCGAAGCGCACTTCGAGAACACACTGCTCAGCGTTCATGATGTGATCTCTCGCGTGCTCTTCTACTCGCCAATTCACGTGTGTTCGCGCCTGAAGTAGGGAGCACAGACGCCGAGTTTGTGCTACAGACGCCGAGTTTACAAAGCCGGTTGCCACGAATTCTAGCTTGTGCTAACGCGGTCCACTTTGGGAGAGATGTGAAAGCCTGCGGACAAAATGATCCGGGCCTGCCAGTCATGGAGAACTTTCAGCGGCAAGTTCGGAAATTCATGCGAGGTGCAACAGCCGGGTTTCCGACGAAGGGAGAGGGGCCGCCAGCTTAGCTGTTTCTCCAGCCTAGCACCACTAGTCCACTAGGGCAAGCTGCATCACTAGTGAAATACGTGTCACGAAATACGTGCTCAGAGAGTCCATCAGTTTGATAAGCCTTTCCAAGACGTAATGAACAAAGAAATTTTATGATTCTCGCCCTTCTTACATCCTTGTGGGTAAAACTTCAGATGCCATTGCCTCGCAGTTGAAAGCTTTCACCACATGACTTAAGTTCTAACACCTCGTTAGTTATTATAGTATCGTAGTTGCACCTTCCTGCAAAACTTTGACTTCCGGGCCGCAGTGTGTGATTACCCTTGCTTATCACTTAGAGGAGTGTAACGGTTAACTGTCGCGTTATTCGATAAAACAGTTGTATTATTCCATCATCACATTCAGCTCAAGCGAGAGATTATAGAGGCATTTAACATAACCAGGCTTGGTGATAAGTGTGTTAGTCAGCCCTCTGTATGTTTACACGAGCAAAAAGTGACTTTCCTTGATTGTTGTTAAACGTCAAAGCAAGGGTAAATCGTTCCTGTTATCTCTTTCAGCGTTTGAGTGTGATTCTCGCCATTGCGCATGCGCAGTTTTGAATTTTCATGTATAAATGTTTCTTCTTTTTCAATAAATCTCAGTTGATAGTAGCGCTCGTCCTGTCCGGTTCTTTTCTTCGTGATCCTCTTTTAACGCGCTGTTTCCAACCAACCATGTCGTGTTATTCCCTTCTTTTCCCTGTCCAGGTCCTTCTTTGAGGTCTTCTGGCACTTTGCTAAGAGTGATCTCGAGAAGCAGCGCCTTCGGGAATTCAGCACCGCTGCCGGTCAGGAGGATCTTGTGGATTACGCCATACGACCACGGCGGACCGTGCTGGAGGTGTTTGCCGACTTCCAGGAGACCACAGTCAACGTTCCGCTGGCCTACCTCTTTGACCTCATTCCACCCATACGCCCGCGCTCGTTTTCCATTGCCAACTCGCTCCTGAGCTACCCCGGGCAGATCCACATTCTGGCTGCCATAGTCAACTTCCATACCACGCTGAAGAAGCCACGCAGGTGCGGATTGTGTCGTATTTTGAATTACTGCGAGGTGACCAATGTCGCCATTGTATTTTTAAGTGAAGAAATGCTGTTATTAGTTCGCTTACTCCATAGACACATGGTTGAGGAAAATAAGGGAAGACAGCCAGGTTGGTGCTGGGATAGCTTTTTGGTTTCACAGATGGAGTTCAGTAAGCACCCGTAGGCATTGCTAATCCATCGAGAGTGCCATGTTTTGCTAGATTCTGAGCCACCCTCCCATTTTACAGGAGGGGATGTGAAACAGCGAAAAAAGAAAGGCAACATTTTACGGATATATGCTTAGAGTCTAAGCACTTTTTCCGGCTTCAAGCCTCACGGTTTAAAAAAATCTGTTTTTTTTTTTATTATTATTTACGATTGTACTCCTTCCCTCTTTTTTTGCTTAGTTGTGCACACCTTTTCAAGACCACCGCTATGTTTAATACAAAGGGGTTAAAGGAATGTTCAAAAGTATGCCTTGGCATGCTTCAAATTTCACTACCACCTTCATTTAAATACATTGTAGGTTTAAAAGAAACAGTCGAGTAAATTGCAATGTTCCACAAAAACAGGGCCTGTTGGAGCTGTGTGCCAGGCAGTAGCACTGACCTTTTATAGCTTATATGAAAATACAGTCGATCCCTCATATATCGAACAGTCCAAACATCCCCTTGGAAATCCTATGCAATAGAAAATATTTTGTATATCGAATTATCGATATATCGAACTATTTTGCGATCCCCTTAGAGTTCGATATATCCGGGATCGACTGTATACCCATTCTGTACTTTAAGCTTCGAGTGTTGTGCAGTACTCATTTCAATTGTGCAGCACTAATGTTCCTGGCAGGCCAGCTCTGCAACACCTAAATTTGAGCAGTAGATCTTTTCATTTACCCAAATTGGAACCTGCCATTCTTTTAATAACCGGGCCATGTGTGACTGTGGCTATTTTGTCTTCTCATATACTTAGGTGGCACTTACCACTTGATCAGCACCATCCTTGTTTTGTTTTTTGTGCTTTATGGCTTGTGGGTGTGTGGAGAGTAATACTGATGGTTACTTTTTTTAATCATTTGAAGTGGTGCCACGAAGTGGATGGGCTGCTTTGTGTAATAAATAGAAAAATTGGCAGTGGAGTATGTGTTATTCAATAATTTTATTACTTTTGAGATAGAGGCAAGCTTAACTGTGCAACACAGATGTGGGCTTATGAGCAAATGACAGAGGTGGGAGGAGTTTTTTTCATTGGCTAGCCTTTGAGGTAAACAGCTTGCATGTAGAAGTAATCAGTGGAAGTTTCAAGGTGCAGTGGTACTCGGGATGTGGGTACATGTGGTGACGTTTGTATGGCGCCGTGCAGGGGTTTGTGCACCACGTACCTAGCCAACCTGGATCCGTCTGGGCATCCAGCTGTGGCCTTCTCCGTCAAGAAGGGCAGCCTGCGGATGCCGCCTGATAACGTGCCTGTCATCATGGTGGGACCCGGCACGGGTTGTGCACCCTTCCGGGCCATGATCCAGGATCGCACGATGCGGGGCATTGGCCAGAACTACCTCTTCTTCGGCTCACGCAGCGCAAAGGCAGACTTCTTTTTCGAGAACGAGTGGACTTACCTGGAGGCCCTTGGACTGCTTGAGCTGGTGACGGCATTCTCACGAGACCAGGACCATAAAATGTACGGGGCTAACAGAAGCCTGGGGGTTTTGATAGGGCCACACTTGTTGAAGTTGGCCTGATGGTGTGCATTCTATTGTCCCCTGCTTACTCCATGGCCTTGTGTGTGTCCTCATTCGTGTTTTTATATGCATGGCGTTGTTGGCAGCCTGTTTTCATGTGCGAACGACGTGTTGGAGGTCTGGCTGTGCGATTGATGTAGGCATCAGTGGGAACACTCAAGCTGGGTCTCAACCTTACTCCTGCAAACCATGTTTTCCTCTCATGGACTGATCTGACACCTCTTTCAGTCTTGCCATAATAGAACGTGAAAGGGAGGAGGCGTTTTTATGATGGCAAGTAGTTGCCATTGCCCCAATGTATTATGATGTTTGATTTATTTTCCTCACAAAAAGTTGACTTTAACACTAGGTTATTGTACGATATTATTACTATTACAATGGAACGGTTCATTTAATATCCTCAAAAATTTACATTGTTAAAAATGAATCAGAGGGAAAAATAGCTATCTCTCACTTGAGTATAGCTGGAGATCTCAGAAGAAAGCTGCAGAACACTTCTTTTTTTTTCTTCGATTTTTCATTCAAACCAAAATTTCATAGTCGAGGGCCTAAACTCATGACTGCCGCTGCAACGTTCAGATAGGATTAACTAATCTTGACTCATTAGTGGCTGGTTTTAGTGGATGCTGAAAATGTTTTATTTTTGCGGCCTTTTCCATGATGTCACATTTGAACATTTTTTCTGGACCCTTGGCCTAGAACTTGTGTCCTCTGTAATTCTAAAGCAGCTAATGAGTAATGGCCAATTGCATGAAGCCGGTTGAGTCCTGTGTTTGAGTTGTCCGCTCGGATGTCTGGTAATATGCTACACCCGAGGCCAGGAACTGTGGCGCAATGACCATTCGCTTGTACTAAAGCTTCTTCTCCAGTTAGCAAATGGGAGTGAGGTATTGTGCCATTCGTAGTGCCCCATCCATCATGCACCAAAGTCAGGGTTCTGTATTAGGTTTGTGCCTTTCTGAAGTAAACATAGAAAGAAAGAAAAAAAATGCTAGGGCGAGGGTAAAAGGGACTCAATGCGTGGTTTTGAGTCGCTCTGTCCTGTCCTTTCAGATACGTCCAGCACCGCATTGCGGAACACAAGGACAAGATTTGGAAGCTGATAAACAACGACGGGGTCATGTACATAGCTGGGAACGCCAAAGACATGGTGCCCAGCGTGCGTGCTGCCTTCAAGTCCGTACTGGTGGACCCAGGCTCTCTGTCTGACCCCATTGCCGATGAGTTGATCACAAGTCTCGAGAAGTGCAAGCGGCTCCAGATAGAAGCGTGGTCTTAGGTGATGTTGTGTTTGGATTGTGTGTTTGGTAAGCGTGTTTCGGTTTTGGGAATAGTTTGAGAGGTATACTTGCAAATGGTATTCCAAAGGAGAGTAATGGCAGTTTGACTTGCACGTAACCAAGTCATTCTTGTTCCTCACATTGTCAACATAAGTGAACCTGAAGTGCCAAAGCGGCAGGGGATATTAACGTTGTAAATACTGACAAACATTAGTAGCGACTTTGCGAATTTTTTAACCGTGCATTTTGAAAGGGAAACTAAGAGCACAATCATGCATGGACATTTGTACTGCCGCAAAGTAATTTGTTGACTGAAACGGGGGGCTATCAATTGTGAAGAGGCTGTCGTAACGAAAATGTATGCAAGCAATGACCTGGTTGCTCTTTTTCTTCGCTGCAAATGCTATATTATCTTTTTTCTCATAAAGCTGGCCTGCAGCTCTTGTAAAACTGTTACGCATGTAACTAAGCTGTTTGTCTTCATGGAATTTTCATTCCATCTCTATGTCATGCTCAGAGACTCTCCTTTTCCATTTCTTTTTTTTTAGCCTCCTCTCTGCAATAAAGTCATTCATTCATTCATTTTTGCAGAAAATGGCACTGTGCCCATTTGGAGGACTTGTTTTGTCATTTCAATAAACTCTTTTTTTTTTTTATGACATGGCTATTGCATCGTTGTTAAGTATTGAAATAACCGCAGTGGTTATCGCCTTATCTATTGATTAGCAATTCACTTAAGTATTGAGTCACACCTGATTGCTAGCTTGCTAAAAGTCAATCTGAGCAGGCTAAATCTGTGCATAAATGAATCTGAACATGCTAGAAAAATGGTAATGTGTATAGGTGCAGTGTTTTTTACCCAAAAGCATATTTAACACCTATAGCCATAGCATTTTCGGGAAATACCTGCTGGTTTTTCTGTCTGTCAAATATATAGGTAACACTCGGTTCACTGGAAGAAAACTAAATGCACTTAAAAGAACCAGCACAGCACACAGTTCTATGTTTACTTTCTTCACCTTCCATCTAGCACATGTGGGGAGATCACTTTTTATGAAAAAGATTGGTTTACAGCAGTCTCCCTAAATATTTCTTGGCCTCAAAAACTATGGTCTTTCTTTCTGTCTTTTTTTTTTCCAGTTTCACTAATATAATCTATCACATATACACAAGGTCCCCGCTAGTCAAACTCAGGGGGCAAAGAAAATTTATTTATCGGAAGTCCTGCCTGATAGAAACGTGAAAGATATATATTGCAGGGGTTGCCTAAATATTGGTCTGTTAAAAGGCGTTTGTTTTAGTTGTTCCGACTGCAAATTGTATTGCCCGTTTTGGCAAGCAACTTCACTACTACCACCCTCATGGCCAGCATCTAAGAGCAGTGCTGCTTCAAAATTTTCACTTGATGAGGATTGGAAGAAGCAGAAAACATATTGCTAAAGCTTTTGGTTAAAAGTGCGGGCACCTGTCTTAAGTTAGCAGTCTTAACCGAGCACATTTACTCTGCCAGGACCTCTTAAAAAGGTCTTGCAATGTTTTGTCGTTTTTAAAACGTGTGCTGAAAAAAAATGTTTTTGATGTTAGACTATTACTACAATTGGGCTTTATATTAAAGGCTCTATTCTGGGTGCGGGCTGGCCAAAATGTGACGAGAATTCCAACTGACCCCCCTAAAGCATGGCTAAACTGAAGCGAACATTTTGTGCATTCTGTCTGCTGGAAACCAACCAAACACTTTTTGTTCATTCAGCTTACCTGAGAGTTTAGATTACCTGGCGCATTCGGAGGAAAGAAATGTTGCAAGGATGCATCCTCTAATAGATGTCATATCAACCATGTGAAGTGAGCTTGGCACGAGGTCAGAGGCTACAACAGGCTGAGTCACACAGTGAGGTCATGGCCTTAACCTCAACGTGCAAAGTCCAAGGTAAACGTGCTTAGTTTTGCGCATTGACACCTTTCTGCTTTCTGGTGATGTTGCGCACTCGTTATCGCCCTTTGGAAGGGGGAGGTGGGGGAGCCTTGAAGGTAAACAGCAAGCAGCTTGCTGTTCCCCTGAAGGAACTAAAGTCAAACGTGAATCCTTTCTTTCTTGCATCCAAAAGGTGGGTTCGACCCCATGAGAATACATTTCTTTTTGAGTATTTTTTGTACCTTTCTGGGGTTGGCACGATGCGCTGTTTGTCTTTTTTTTCCTCGTTGCTGGTTCTGATCAAATTGTATGCTGAGAACCGTCAGTAACGGCGCGCATGGGAACATTGATGCACTCTTAAGAGAGTGTTTAGGTCATGTGCACATTTATAAAGATCACCTTGAGTGGTTAATTTTCATGGCGTACAAGTGGCCGAAAGTGTGTTATTTTTATGTTTCTTCTCACTCTTGGTTGTTCTGCACTTTTGGAGGCATGGTTTTGCAAATAAAACCGAGGCGCTTGGATGTTTAGGGGGAAAAGAGAGAGTACAGCTTGATGCAGGCACTGCTCGAACTCTGCCCTGCTGTGCCCTTTATATGTAAATGCTTGTAAATAAATTGTAAATATTGGAGAAGACCGTCGTCGGTCAGGTGCCATTGATATTGATCAAGTACCCATCATCGAGCCGCAGAAGCGATCAGCGCCTTCAGGGCCACATCATTTTGATATTTTAACTGCTGGTGTTGAGTATATGTATGCACAGTTGCGCTCAATGTGGCTTACAAATTGCAATACTTGTTAGTATTCACAACTTTCATATCGACAACAGGCGCGGAAAGACGTAGACTAAGAAAGAAATACACAGGACGACGCGCTACTAGCAACTGGCAACATTTATTAGGAAACAGAAATATATAGGGCGACCAACCGACATAATTCACTGATTAAAGCTTATACATAACTCACTGAGTAAGACCTATACATAGATTATCAAATAAAAGTTTCCCCAGACATAAAAGTGCAACCCATGAAATGCTATTACCGCACGTGTCGTTCCAAGAACGCCAACTCTGCTTCTTGCAGACTGACTGAAGATTTACTCACGCACATTGACCCCTCCCGGCTGATATTCCAAGCTTCCATTATCTCCCTTTCTGTCTTGCCCCTGTGCCTAAACAACACGGTTGTTTTTTCGAACATGGGTTTGCACCCCCCCTGTACCTTGCACTCTTTACAGTGCGTAGCCAGGTGCGTGTAAGGCCTGCCCACCAGCGAACTGTGGTGCTCCCGCAGTCGTATGTTCAGGCATCTGCCTGTTTGCCCGATGTAGGCCTTGCCACAAGGTAGCAGCAGTCGATACACCACTGATTGGGTGCATGCAACAAACTGCTTGCCATGTTTCACGTGGCAGCCTTTTTTGTGCCGCCCCGGCTTATCAATGCGTCTGCCAACGGCAGAGCATATCTGGCCTACTCTCTTCTCGGCAGAAAACACAACGTTCACGCCGTATCGGGAACCCACTCTCTTCATGCCATGAGAGAGCCAATGAACATACGGGATTTTTGCCACTCGTTTTCTTTCTTGTGGAGCAGGTTCTGAAACAACCGTGTCATTAGCTTGCTTGATGGCACGCCTGATTTTTTCGCACGTGGCTGCAATAGCGCCATCCGGAAACCCCGCCTCCTTAAGTCTTTTAACTTGGCAATCAAAACTAGTGCCCATCAAGTGCGTGCACGACTTGTCGAGTGCTGACCGTAAGCATGCCCATGCTATGCTATTCTTAACCAGCCGGGAGTGTCCTGAGCGATAGTCAAGAAGCGGCTTTGCTGTTCTCGGGGAATGCATCCAACATATGTGGTCTTTTTCGAAAGATAGGCACACATCCAAAAATTGCAGCTTCCTTTCCTTTGGCACTTCAAATGTGAAAGTCAGTCCCAGCCCGTTTTTTGAAAACAGCCCAAGTACTGCCTCACGCGTCTGATCAAAGTTAGCGGATTTTGGATGTGTGCCTATCTTTCGAAAAAGACCACATATGTTGGATGCATTCCCCGAGAACAGCAAAGACCACCATCAAGTCCACCAGACGGCGCAAGCGAAAGGTTCCTTTTGGTATAGAATACAAAACATTCATTCCGTGACTCAAAGAGCCCACACAGTTCGCTTACAATGTGTTATTTAAAAATATTATTAACAAGTTTCACATCAAACATCCGTTGAGCAAAAATGTACGCAACTTTTTACGAATAGCCGAGGAGGAGGAGGAATCACTTTATTGAGCCTTAGGCTGGTTTACGGAAGCGGTGTGGCCGCCGGTTTGAGGCCGGCAGCGACGTTGGCAGCACGGGTGACCAGAAGTATCTGGACCTCTGGGTCCGAGCTGCCCAGCGCTCCCTCCCACTGCTCTTCATTAACCACGGGTGGAAAGGGGTCTTGAGGACAGGCCCACATGGAATGAACCAACGTGGCTAGGTCCCCGCAGAGTGGACAATTTGGCGATGGGAATTGCGAGGGGTGAATTCGGTGCATAAGTGCTCGGCAGGCCAAAGAGTGCGTCTGCAGGAGTCGCCAGAAGCGCTCCTGGTGCACCACCTCGTTTCTGAATTCGCAACCACAAAGCCGCCAATTCAAATTGAAACCGCTGCAACGGCCCACCGTTTCTATGTGCGCGGAGCACTGTTTTCGTGACTGTTATTGCTGTTATGTGCTTTTGCGTCCATCAGTTGTTGAGAGGACTGGCAAAACACGGGAATTGAGTGCTTGTGGAGTGACAGATGTGGGAAATTCCGCATCGGAAGACAGCTGTCGAGGCCAAAATATTTGATTCTTCCAACAGAAG
This sequence comes from Haemaphysalis longicornis, assembly GCF_048455015.1. Classification (NCBI taxonomy): domain Eukaryota; kingdom Metazoa; phylum Arthropoda; class Arachnida; order Ixodida; family Ixodidae; genus Haemaphysalis; species Haemaphysalis longicornis. The sequence goes on from NW_027526203.1 coordinate 461,188,126, forward strand.
GTGAGTGTTATGCACTCCGCTAGAAAGACGGTGCAAACGAAACCGTTGTCGCCGTCAATACCTCATTCGTGCCCTTCGTTCGAAATCTTAGCGCAAGTGAACGAATTATGGCAAAAAAAAAACTGTTGTCATGAAAGCGACGTACAATTGCAGCGATCGAAATGAAATGATGTCGTGGCCTCTGTAAACTTGCGGATGTCAATAAACGATTTGTTCTCACTTGCTGCTCACTGTGGTCTGTGCCAGTCGAGGCCATCTGGTCACCTGGCGTAACATCACTTCACTAGCGCGGCGCAAGTAAACACGCGACCAGCGTGCCAGCCAGGAACCAGCAGGAGCAGCCACGGCCGGACTCGACGCCCCTTTCGCACGCGGGAGGAGGAGAGTCGAGTCCGGCCGTGGAGCAGCGAGCCGGCGGCCGCCGTGCGAGGGCGGCCATGTTATTAAGGAGCTCAAGCGGCCTGTGCAAAAAACATCCGCCATGTTTACAAAGCCGTGTTTACAGCGCCATCAAGCGGGCGTACTGGGTAGTTCACGACGCCGCCACTACGCTTTTTCTGGCACTACAGGCAAAGCTAGACCTTTGCTTCTCTAAAATCCTCCCTGTTCTGTGGCTACGGGGGATTATGGAAGAACAGGCCTCCATTTTTTTCCGCCTGCCAGGCGCAGTTGAAGCTGCCCCAGGCACCACGCATGGATTCGGTGGCAGAGGAATTTCTCCATGTCAGCCGTAGCGCCTACCTGTCGGCCGCTTTAGAGTGTTTTAAGCGAAGTGGGGTGGCATACCGACTTCCGAGGTCTGCCAGCCATCGCCGCTGGGCTGTTGGACCGGCATTACGACCCCACGCAAGCTGCATGGTACGTCGCGCGAACGGCAGGTGCGGCAGAAATTTTCTAAAAAATCTCAAGCCACAGCCTCTGTTCGAGTGGTTCGCCCAGTCCAGCACAGCACGAGAGTGGGGCATCCCACAGCAGGTGCCCCTTCGGAAACGCTACGCACGTGCGTTGCCTCTCGACAGCGACACAGCGATTAAAACAGCACACTCTAAACTACGCGAACAACGTTAAAGTGAAAACGCTAAAGCAAAAAATGATGAAAATAGAAGAAAAATTCAAAGATACAGAGCTCAGAAAACGGAGCAGCACTCAGCTGGCTCGGCGCTCACAAGTAATATGGCGTCGTTGTGTTTCCATTTTGCCCCAGTAATGCCGGATTGGTCGATGGGAGCGAGAGTAGCGCATGCGCAGAGTGCTTCTGCCACTTCCCTCACATCTCGGCTTTGCTGAATATTTCAAAATAGGAAAAAAATTCGGAAGAAAAAAAATTGGAGCACTTCCATCATGGGGATAGGAAGTCTAGCGAAGCTGGCGCTGTAGTGGCATTTGCTGTGTTGGGATTTAGCTATATTGGGGATTTGTTATGTTGAATCATGAATATAGTGGGGTGATCTCTACGTCACAGACCAGCGGCGCACCCAATCAGCGGGTAGAGACTGACGCCTACGCCGCAGGGAAAGCCGCTTACAAAGACCAAGCCACACCGACCCCCGAAAAGTTGGCTTCACCTCTAAACACGACTACATTGCTGGGAATACCTTTTTTTTCGGGGGCAATATAAACCGTGGTCTATCAAAATATGGAGGCCCTAGGACCTGTCTCATTTTTTATCATTTTTCATGCGCTCAAAATTGGTCTACGCTCGGTCTGTCGGAGGAAGGGGATCTGCTGGATCCCAGCCACAGACAGCGTCGATATAAAAGAAAACCGAGTTGGCACCCACCAAGAAGGATTTCGACACCCTCCCCCCGCATGGGCATACACCTCCCCCCCAGCACCCCCCTCAGAAAGATTCCGTAGCCCCCTCCCCGAAATCGAAATTCTGGATAAGCCCCTGCATTTGCGTCCCTTCGAACGGTATGGTTTGTCAGTGCTGGAAGCCTTACACGGAGCTTCGGTAAGGAGAGAATGAACTCGTCTTTTTGCGGGAGTTCTCTCATCCCACTCGTCACCAACATTGAACAAGATTATTTTCTCATGCGTTATTCGAAACAAATGAATGAGACCCGATCTTCCCCTTGCCAAAAGATCTCCCTCGTCGCTAATGTAGCTAGGCATCCTCCCACTTTTAGCTAAAGCGAGAAGTAGGATATAAAGCCCCTCCATCGCGTTTACGGCCGCTTTTGAGTGGTTGTGGACGCGACTAGAGCGTGGCGGACGAGAGCACGTATGCACTATGATAAAATAAAGAGGCTCTCCAAGGGATATGTGATATTTCCTGCCGTTTCTTATTCGGAGCCGAGCCACACAAGCAAAGACAGCGGCATATGAAGCCGTCACGGACAGAGCCCTGGACGTCGCGGGGGCCCTTTGGGCCTCCGCCACCCCCTTACCCTGAACCCTATGCAAAATAAAGTGGCTCTACTACGTACTATGCAAGCATCAAAAAAAAAATTGTAAGCACCCCAGTCATAGGCGGAGAGTTTTCATTCTCCCCGGGGTGGCTCGGTGACTCTGCCCCCCTTGACTTGCAGCCCGTGTAAATGATGATAAAATGTACCCACCATCATACATACATACATACATACATACATACATACATACATACATACATACATACATACATACATACATACATACATACATACATACATACATACATACATACATACATACATACATACATACATACATACATACATGCATACATACATACATACATACATACATACAGGGACTCTATACACCCCCGAGGTTTATACACGCACCCCCAGGAGGATTTTGACACCCCCTCAAAACCAAAATTCTGGATATAAACCCCTGGGCTGGACGTCAACAGGCTCACATCACCCGAGCAACACAGTGACTACCGATGGAAGAGGCGAGAAGTAGGTGCAGGAAACAAAGCTCGCTGGAGGAATGAGACTCGAACATTCAGGGGAGAATGAATTCAGTTGACGCTCGATACGAAGGGTCGGAATGAGAGAGGCCTTCGTCCTGCAGGATCCATCAGCAGATCTATGATGAGGACGAGTTCTAAGGTAGTGCAGGTAACCTAACAAAGTATGGATTTCAAGAAACTATTATCAGCAATAGCTAAAATTACCAGCGTGATATTTTCCCCATCGTCTTGCTGAAGTTCACTTTGACACAACTGTACCAATTAGAAGCATAAAGTGCAAAATTCCACGCGCATTTCGGCTTGTGCTCTCAGGCTTTACAGCCGTGTGGGAAAAAGAGAAAGCCTTCTTCCATGCCGTATGGGGTGACAGCGATGTATTTTCGCATACGTGCTTCGCAGACGGCACGAGCGCATTACTCCATGGGCGAAAGCACGCGGGCGAGACTCGTCGCGCCAACTCATTTCTATGCACGTGACAGGCACGCGCGTTTTAAACACGAGACGCGCAGCCACACGCCCTGTTTACAAGCGCACGTGCGACTGTGGCACGCTCGGAACGTTGAGTTATCGAGAGGCTGTTTTCTCGCGGTTACCTAGTAAACATGGACCGTGTTTGGCTTGCGTGAGCATTTGCGAAACCGCGGCACTGCAGCAAAGTGTGTGTATACGGTCTCCGTGCTGCCGGATCAAGTGCCAAGCCATAGGGGCGAGTTCAAGCATTGCGCAAAAGACGCCTTCGTTGCCGTTTTTAAAACATGCATGTGCCTTGTGAACAGGTACAACTCGCAGGCTGAGAGAGAGAGAGAGAGAGAGAGAAAAGACTTTATTGAATGTTCGCCTGCAGGAGGGACGAGCAAAGGCTCCGCGGAGCCACCCCGTCTCTCGACGCTGCCTAGGGCGTCCTCGAAGCATTGCCCCGCAGGCGTCCGCCAGTTCGGCGCGCGAGGGGCCTTCGGGGATGTCCCCTCGAGGCCTCCGTCGGCGCCTCCCCGGGCTTCTGCCTGGCGAGAGCCGCCTCGAGCTGCTGGACGGCTTGCAGCTGCTCCAGAAGCGGTCAGTTTGTTCAACATCGACCGTCCCTACACGTCTTCTGACACCGGGAGTCGAACCCGCAGTGCTGTGCGCAGCTTTTGCCACACCGGGCGCCTCGTCACGACGAGGGCCGAATGTCAAACAAGACTCTCATGTTTCCTTTGGAGGAGGGGATAAGCTCGCAACAAACTTTGTCGCCATTCTTGCAATTTCAACGGCCTCAGTACAGCATTTCCGCTTTTGAAGGTTACATCTGCAACAGCGAACACTGCACGATACATTTTGTTGGATGATTGGCTGATGCGAAGAGAATAAATTCAAACACTTATTTCGGAAGCCCGTTTTAAGCGCTTCGGGAAAATTAAAATAAATGATGCGCACTGGGCTCTCATCAAATCCAGTGATTGCAGAATGGCGGCAAGTCAATGGGCAGATCGTGAAACGCAGTGACGCTCATCCCGCCCATCAATGTAGTCTTTCCACCTCTCATATCGAAGATGAGAAGGTCGTGCCACCCGCTCTCGACTGCCGTGCCGGGGGGAATGAAGAGTAGGGCAGGTAGTGCTTGCAGCAGAGCTGTTAGAATCCTCCTCTCAGAAATAGGAAAAGGCGCGAAATGTCCCCCTTGAGGTGTCGTGACTCCTTTCCGCAAGAGCTAGGAAGGGATGAAGGGCTTTGGTGAGCAGTGGGATGACCACCACTGTCTGCATAATTTACCCATTAAATTGCTGTGATTCTCCAATCATGTGGTGGTGAGCTTGACCAGTGTCATTGTATACGCCATTTTTAAAGACGACAGCCCACCTTGGGCTGTCTTAACGCGAAAATGCCAAAAACTTTATCGGTTGGCCTGCGCACTACTGGGTTACTGACAAAGTAGGATTAGTGGGTAAGGGATTTGTGAGAAGTAGATGAGCGAGGGGTAGAAGGAAAGTAAGATGGCAGGAGAGAAGGGAAAGGAAAAGTGAAGAGGGCGAGGAGGGGGGGAGTCAGAAGAAAATGCTCCCAACCGTTCACGCTATTCAACTCCCTCTCCGTCCGATTCACCTCAGACAAAAGGTCTTCCCGTCAGAGTGGCGCCAACGACATTTCGCCCTCGTGGTCACGTGGGAAAGCACCTGCGACGGCTTCAAGCGTGGGCGGGGCCTACGTGTTTCGAACTGTCGGCTCCTGATTGGACCAGACTTTTGGAGTTCAATTCCCTAAGGAAACTATAGGGAATGTTGCTATGAACAAAAAGGCGGTGCTGTGACGCGGCCTGTGCGCCGCCGAGTGTTGCTCGTTGTGCGATGCGGTTCGAGACGCACCATCCAAACCTGTATACTCATCATGTAAATACTTGTACAGGGTTTTCTCCTTCATCAGCAAGCCTCAGTCCCCTGATCATAGCTTCCGGAGCTCCAGCCACGCTGCCAAAATGGTGACCCGAATCCGAATCCACAACACCACTGATTTTGAGTGCATGATTCGGTAACGCACTAAAGAGCAGGCTCACCAGTGACATTTCTGGCCGAAACGAGGAGACAGACAGACACAGACAGACCAAAATTTTCCTAATAAATCGTATCACCTTTAAAAGTTGTGTGCGTCATGAATGTCGCTACTGCTTAAAGTGGACCAATATCGCTCGCCAGGGGATGTTGCCGTGCAGTGTTTGAAGAAGCTTAGTGTAATCCGCAGGACCTTATACGTCAATTCGATACCGCGGAGAAAAAAAACATCGATTCCCCACTAGACGGGCCCGTGCCGAAGAAGCAGCCAGAACAACGTCAAGTGAAAGCGCTCCAAACAAAGGACTATTTTGTCGACCGGTGAGGTATTAGCCATTTTTTTCGGGGAAGGAGGATGGGGGGAAGAGGGGAGCAGTCAAGGAATAATCCTTATCGACTACTTGCAGAATGCAAAAAACAAGCGATTATTACGCAGTGTGATTGTACCGTTTAAAAGAAGAGCTGAAAAAAAAAGCAGCTCAGACTGGCGCGCAAGGAAGCGGCTCTTTCACCAATACACCGCGCCGTCCCACAAATCAACCGTCGCAATGGCGAAATCGCATAGCTTTGTCTTTCAACTGTATACTCCGTGCTCTTTTTCGCTATATTCTCCCGATTTAGCCCCGTCTGACTTCTGCTTGTTCGTGAACTTAAAGAACTGCCTCAGCGGCAGAATTTTCGTCCATTCTTCGAAGATACCACAACCGCCGTCAATGCGTATTTCGCTGCACTGGACGATTCCTACTTTTGTTACGGGATTAAGAAACTGGAAACTCGGTGGATCAAGTTCGTCGCTCAATAGACTACGTTGAGATATAAAGTGGATTGTTTTAAGAAAAGATGGGCGGCGTATTTGCCCACTTCACTGCAAATGTCGTCGAAAGACGATAGTCTTCTGTCGCCTCTGCCACGTAAGTGACTCTCGTCTCTTCCTGAACCACCTTTCATGCTCTTCCCCTTATTTTTGATCCTCCCACGATAAGCACAAAGGAGACAGAGAGAAGAAGCTTTATTTGCGCAGTGCTTAGTCGCGATGGTCGGGCCCTCTAGGAGGGGGTTTAGTTGCTAAAGCGAATTCAAGTTTCCCGTTTTCCATTGCTCGCGCCATCTACTGTAACCTCTTGAAGTGTAACAGCGCAAGGAACGACGAGGGACACAGAAGAAATTCATCGCGCCCGTCTTGCGAATTTCTTCTGTGTCACTCGTCGTTTCTTGCGCTGTTGCACTTCAACATGAATGCCCACCAACTCGCCCAACTTTCCATTTTGTTGGAACCTCTTGCTACTGTGGGCTTGGAAGACTGCCATGAGGTCCAGGCTTGCGCGAGCTCTTTTTGTATTTTTGTTTCAAACTATTTTTTCCAACGCGTATTTTTCATTCGCTCTCCCAAAAATCAAGCACACATTTATTTTCAAATGAAATAACACCGTGAGTACCAGTTTTACATTGATGTTTTGCCTCAAATATGTTTAATATTTTCTTTTTGCTTGACAATATTTACAACTATAAAGTATATGTTTCCAGATTTAGTGGTTCGGAAAGGTTTTGGCTATATAAACTTGTGTTCAGTAATTGTTTTAACTTTTGACCGCATGGTTGAATCGATCGAGGGACAGACAGAACCAAAACTTTTGGGTTAGAGTAGCCCGAGAACTATCGTCTTTAAAACAAAGTTGGAACATTCATCAGGGCCCAGCACGGAGACTTGAAAGCGAAATATCCCTGCGGAAGAAGTCAAGATTTTCGGTGCTTGAATATCTGGAGAAAACTTGCCCGAACCACCTGCAAATTTTCACGGATGTATCAGTTAATCAGTAGTCAGGGACTAGCGCAGCGGCGTACGTCATTCGAGCTGCGCAGGCTGCCTGGGCTGCACGACTAGACCATGTAGTTTCCTCCACAGAAAGTGAATGTATTGCCGTCGAAGTCGCTTTGCGGAAAAAAAAATGGCCGCGTATCTGCTCCTTTCGTTGCCAATACATTTCAACATCCCCGTGGGTGGCAAGGGACGATGGGCGATCTGGCGCCACGCACAAGTGTGCGCGTCATCGGCGCGCTGAACCAGTGGGCTCAGCAATAAGGGCAAAATCTGGGGTGCTGGCCGATGGGCTCGCAAGAGAAAGACACTGTCCGTCCGTTCCCAGGCACGTACCGCACGGCGTGATTGTCGAGTGTCAGGTACGGCTCATATGTGAGCGAAGGGACTAAGGATCAACATAAGGCACGGGCCGGCAGCCGGCGCAAAAGAGCTGCGACCGGACGGTGAGGGAAATCGTTACGCACCTTAGGCGTCTCCCCGAACGGACCCCCGCGCCGGGCGCGTGTCCCGCGTCCCGGCGAGGGGGAGTTCAGGCGCCGTTAAAACACGCCAATGAAATAAGGTTAAGCAAGAACCAGGGCAGGGCGGCCGTCGAGCTGACAGTGTTTTATCGCGCAACGGCCGCCGGCGCCTTCACCTCGTCAGGAATTTGAAACTTTGGCTCGGCCCAACGCAGTGGCGAGCTGGCCCTAAGGGAAGAGAGGGGGGAAGCGCAGGGGGGGGGGGGGGGACGAGCGCTCACGCAATGGCTCGGACGCCAGGATCCCCACAACTGGCACCCCTGCAATGTAAACGCCTCCCTTCTCTTTCCCGCTCACCTCTCATGCTGTTCCTCTCCCGTCTCGTTCCTCCCAAGATAACACGCTAGAGGTTTGCTCAAGTCAATTTAAATTTACCGCGCTCCACTGCTCCAAGTCGGGTGTCTCGATGCCAGCGCTGCCGTACGGCGGAGATGCGCGTGAATTGAGCCACCCTACTGCAACGTTTATAGAACCAAGTTATAGACCACGTTTATAGTTATAGACCACGTTTATAGACCACGAGCGGTCCAAGCGGAACATGGATCCTATCTAGCGGAACCTTTCGTTGCTGTTGCGGTTTGATTTCTTAAATGCCGCCAGGGGCTATAGTGGCGCGGGCAACAGCAGGCGACGGTTTCTGCCGTTGATGTATTTTATTTGCTATCGCAAAAACCAATCATCCATGAATGCTTCAATAAAGGAACACTGCAAATATCCCTTACGCGTTGATTTTCTTCCTTATATTTGCGTAATGTCCTGTTCTTGTCCAACAGTGTTGACAAGTATGAACATTGACACCGGACTTCAACGTTTATATTTGGCTGTGGGTATATAAGACTATTGCGCAGCTTTTGCTTCGCTTTGGCCGGGTGACTGAATCGAGTCACAGACGTAGCACATTGCGTATATCCTGTGCCCTGTCGACCCGTGTAGTAGCTAACTTCAGCGGGTCTATAGTTTTAATAAATTCTCTTTTCGACAGACAGACAGACAGACAGACCAAAATATCTGGGTTTAAGTAGCACAAGAATGATTGTCGTTTTTAATAAAATTAAGTCATACAGGCCGCAGCATTGCCATCCCGGTGGTTGCTAACATGTAGTCTATGCTTACTCACATTAGTAATCACCGCGGCGGCCATTTGTGTTCACTCCCATGACTGCGGCAGCATATCACTGTTTGAACCATGCGTTGTGCGAGTGCGACGCATAGGGAATAAAATGCAAGGGAGATAATTGAGGCAGGTTTGATTAATATCGATTGGTCGGCTTGCGTGAGTATATATATACAATCACTGAGCTTGACAGATGAGGAGTCAACATTTCTGTCCATCGCTTCAAAACGTCGTCATCGACGGTAAGAGTGAGGCAGAGAGTGCGATAACGCTGTGAATATTTAAATGTGTTTTTTTTAAATAAATCTAAGTTAGCGCTGTGTGGTGTCCCTCCTCTTTTCTCCGTGTTGTATGCGCTATGAATTTTTCAAGGAAAGGCATGCAAGTTGGAGCATTGCGTGGGATTGTTGGGAGGTGATGAACTTACTGTCTTGAGTATTTCCCCATCTTGCTTGGAGGTCTGAAGTATTCTTGGTTACAGCTTGTGAACGTCACGTCAATACTCGAGATTGTTGAGTATTCTCAGGCCTGCAAAAGATACTATAGGTACGGCCTTCTTTTCGACGCCCGAGTTTTACCTAACGTAATTTATAAAATTATACCTATAAATCGTGCTGCTTGATACAGTGATTCAATGGCATTGCGTGAATGCCTCGCGTTACTTGAGCAGCATCCGTTTTTCAATGTGCGAAATTTATTTGCAAGTTGCGGCGATTTCACCAACTATTCACCTTGGCATGTTCGTCCAAGTAGATTCCGAGAATCGGTGCGCTTCTTTTACGTCAAACTGTGGGATCCGCAATTTGGAGTTGCATCAATCCTTTATCTCGTTACGCTTTTCCGTGGTCGCCGTAAGGACACTGACGCGCTCTGAGTTCTCTGGAACGACATTCATGCACTCCCCTGCTTTCGAGGCATGTATGTTTTCCAGGCCTGTTTTCCAGGGGGATCGATTTCTCCTCGACGACATGCTGTAACGTGCCATTCCGTTCCCGTGTAAGTAGAAGCCAAGCACGTCTTGTATGCCACTAGCGTCGTCTACCGGTTTGCTTGAAGTCAGACGCTCGCTTCTCTTGAGCCATGGTCTAAAGGGAGCCCGCTTTTCGGTCTGCGTGGCATGTAGGCAGTCTCTGATTCTGGCGCTAACAGACTGGGTCGAGCTAGACTGGGAGTTGTCTGCCAAGTCCTGTGATTTTTACAATTTCCGGTTAAATCAGTTCTAGGTACTTTTTTTTCGTAAATAATGGTGATTTGGTATCGTTTCGGTCGGTCTAGGTATCGGACGCAGCCTATCACCGCGTTTGTTGTGTTTACGTTCATTTAATAGCCGAAGAGAGCAAGCATACTCGCGAAGCTAGATTAGCATCCCGTCCCGTGGTCTCCTCGACTGAGGGACCACCCCCACATCACCAGGCTCAAAATAAAGTTTTCCTCCTCCTCCGCCTCCCCAGATGTAATACACGGCGGGCAGGACTGTGGAGCCGCCAATGGTAGTGGGCAACTTTCCGCAAAATCCAGGCCTGCCACCATCACGTGTTCTTCGAGAATGTCCATCAAAAAGGGTGAAGATCTGGCCGAGTCGAGGCTTAGCAGCAGGTTGGGAATTTCCTATTTCCCCTTTCCATCTGATTCAGTGCGTGTGGGCCACCGGTGTGAGAACCTCTCCCAATCGTATCCTCCGTAAAGCAACCTCCCCCATCCCTGCGAGTTCGAGGAGGAGGAGAACCGAACGCGTATGCATAAGAGCTCGCATTATGCGTCGGGGGTCATCCTTTGCAGCCATTCGGGCTGCCCATGGGTCACTTGGTAGCAAGGTGGGTGGTGACGGGGCCGGGAAATTGTGTTCATCCCGTTCATTGCCTGCAATATTGGTGCGGCCAGGCACCTTGCCGTTAGTAAGGTCTGCCCGAGTCGCATGCCCAAGAAGCATGAGCGCAGCACCAGGTCAATTTCGAAAGAACTCCCTGACGCGGCTTTGTCAACTGGCCCACGCTCTACACCGCTGGGCGTCACCTGGGCTTCTACTGTAGCAGGACCCCCCCCCCCCCCCCCGAAGTTGTTTCCAATTGGCGCTCTGCCCGACAACCACCCGTTGGTGATAAAGAATTCTCAACTTCGCCGCACCCTCTTCGAGCTACGCGCCGAGATGGCATCCATGGCATCCAGCTCGCAGCCCTTCGGCACGTCTCAACGCGCCGTCAGTCGGTCTCTCCAGCACCGAATAGGTCCGCCCCTACACGTCGTAGTCGCTCGCGCACGAATCGTCGCAAGCCCGCTTCTGATGCAGTGCTGAAAACTGGAGAGCGGCCCAACCTACACCACCGAACAGATGCTTACATAGCGGGACGCCCGTCTCAAGTTCGAAAATAACAAGGAGTGGCAAAGAGCTTCAAGTGAGATAGTCGCCCTCCAAGGCGTTTCTCCCGTGTCATCCCAGCGCTGACACCAGTTGCGACCGGGCGGGGGCACCCGATCCGAACTTCGTGGCCTCCGACATACGAGTGGTAGCGTGTATGATGTGAGCGACCAGCCACTGTTGCAGCCGTGAAGAAGTCCAGAAGCCGAAGGCTAACGTAACTGTTTACTTCATAGCGAGAGGTGAGCCGAAGCCCCCCCAAAAAAACAATGCCCCGACGGGCGAGGTTACAATAGAGGACTCGAGCAGATCGGCAGCATGGATTCGCTGCTCAAACAGGAATGAATTACAGCGCATGGGCGGCTTCTATTTATACCCAAAAGCCGCAACGGTCAAAACGCCAACAAGTAGCAACACGCCACGAACGTCACAGACACACACAACACTCCTTCCACAGTTCGTGAGTCGTCGGTAGCCTCGGCGCACGTTGAGTCCGAGAGAGGGGAGAGAGGAGGATTCCGCTGCGACCGACGGGGCCTCTGTGTCCTTGAAACATGCCTGGGCTTGTTCAGTCGGCGCGCCATCGAATGTTGATCGCGGTCTGAGCCGGGCATGTCGAGGCGTGAATGTATGACTCACCGACATGCTGGCGCCTGATGGCAGAAAGGCGCACGCGGTGGCTTCGCCGCCCAGCCGAGGAGTGATGCGGGAAAATACGGCGGCGCTGGCCGATTCGTAACAGCGTGGTTACCTCGATTAAAGAAGAACTTCGCCAGTTCATGGAGCTAGTGAAGCAAAGCATTCAAGCCCCCTGTCCCTCTCCGAGTGAATCGAAAAGGAAGAAGAAGCATTAAAGATCCAATATGTCTTCCGTATAAACCCCCCAAATCGGTGCATTTTACAGTGGAACTGCCGTAGCTTTCTACAGGCCGCACCGCTCCTAAAATCCCAAGTGTCAACTCAGCGTCCTCTCACCCTTCTACTCCAAGAAACACGAGGCCCCTGCAAGACACCCAACTACACCACATTTATGGATCCAGCTATACCTCATTATACTCGATGCCACAATAAAAAAAAACCGGGGCAGGCTGCGATCGTAGTGCATAATTCCTGCCAAGCGGTACACCACCGCTGGGATGGCGCTTGCAATGAAACCAGAGAAGTCATCATTGCACGTATTACACCCCCAGGCGGTAAACCTATGTTGATTGCGTCGGTGTATTACAAACCGAACTCTGGCGCCATCCCTTCCACTCTGTATGATTGGATACCGCATCTCCTCTCTGAATTTTTCAGGCCCCATCATTATAGGGGGTGATTTTAATGCCCGAAATGCCCTCTGGGGTTATTCCTCCTGGAACCGCTGGGGCCGGCTCTTAGAGCAAACCCTCGAATTCGGGCACTTGCAACTCCGCAATGAACATGGAGTCCCCACCCGTATTGGCCTCCACCATTCCCAGGACGATACAACACCGGACTTGAGCATCACCACCCCCGGAGCATGCAGTGAAAACATGGCTAGTGGCGTCGCTAAGGGAGGGCCGGGTGGGCCCTGGGTACCAGCCTCTCAGTAAAGGGAGGGGGGCAACTTGTGCCCCTCTAAGGTGTAATGCGGACGTCGAAAACTGGAAGACGGCTTTAACAAAACCACAGCTTTGGCCTGTTCAATTTACGTCGCCACCAGCCTATTCAGATTTGCTTCCTGGTATAATGGAAAGCGAGGAGAATTTTGGCATCCAGGAATATTGCGGAAGTCGAGGATGGGAGCGGAGGCGAATAAGAAACGACTCCTCCAGAGGGGGTGCCGTCGGTATGACTGCGACGACGCTCGGAGGGGTGTAGCGAGCGAGCTTGTTTTAGATGCAAAGCATCTCTTGCTCTTGATCTCGTCCATCCATCCGCCGGCCCAGGAAGACACCGGCAACACTGCCGCTCCAGGAGCCCTTTAAGGGGAAGCGTGCTCGTCTTGTGCCGGCCCAGGAAGACACCGGCAACACTGTCGCTCCAGCATCTCATGGTCGGGGCTATGTCCCTCCCTTGTTGTGGAGCCGTCCACACCCCCACTGCGCATGCTCGGCTCATCTCGGGCCGGCCCAGGAAGACACCGGTAACACTGTCGCTCCAGGAGCCACCACCAGGCGTTCAGCAAGCCGAGCATGCGCAGTGGGGGTGTGGACGGCGCAACAACGACAAGGGAGGGACATAGCCCCGTCGCATCTAATAAAATTACACCATCTTCCCGTAGGGGAACCCTGAGTAGTATGCGAAACAGCCATGGGCACAACGACGAACTGAAAACTAATGGGCACTTGAATCGACCTCATGGCTGCTTTGCATACTACTCAGGGTTCCCCTACGGGAAGATGGTGTAATTTTTTCAATGGGGCGACAGGGGGCTAACAGAGCCCCTTCATCACGTCCAGGACCACTAGAGCTGTTAGGGCGGCAGATGCGAAGAGTGCTGGGGGAGGCATCAGGGCCAACGAGACTCTGGCCATGTGTTCTCGGCGGCTTTCCACGTGGCTTTTTGTGTGATGTGTACGGGCGCATGGTAAATGGTGAAACGAAGCGCGAAGAAACAACGATAACACGAGGAAGGACAGATACAACGGGACGGAGCGCTGATTTGTTCCTCTGTATTGGTATTTGTTCCTCCTGGTTGTCGAACGTTGTTTCTTCGCGCTTCGTTTCACCATGAACGCGCACCAATTCGCCCAGTTTTCTTTGTTACTTGATGGCAAATGTTTAGCCTTTTCTGGCGTCTTTGCGGTGACGCGTCGGAGACCGTGTTGTACTTGCCTCCCCCGGTCCGCTTGTCATATTTTCAGAAAAAAACCAAGGTGAAAATGACTTGAAATAAAATGTGGGGAAGATTGAATCTTGAGAAAGCGGGGACTAAAAATTAAAACGAAATGAAAGTGTGAAACATGAAATGAAGGTTGGTGCGGAGGGGCTAACTGTACAGATTAAGTCTGTATTGGTATGGGGAGGGAGGGGGGGGGGGGCGCAAGGGGAAGGGGGAGCAGCTCAGGTGTCCAACAATGGGTGAGACAGCTAAGCCATCGCGATTTCCCTTGGTTGCACCACAGTCCTTGAATGGTTGCACTAATCAACCAATTCGCGATCGAAGCAATCGCGAAGGATCCGAAATCGGGTGTTGATAGCTCATATTTTTTTTAATTCGTTGATTTTCGTTCATTGTGCCCAGCGACGCAGTCGGTGCATGGTGATTGCACGGAGATGGCGATATATGGAAGGGGAGTATCCCATGCAGCCTCATGCAATTAAGCTAAAAAAGCAACGATGGACGAGTAGCTTGTCGAACAAATTTTGCAAGAAATTATGCAACAGTTATGCAGGCATTTATTGTATTTACCTAACTGTTAATCAGGTAAATTTACGTTTTTTTCTTTCATTCTCCTGTAAGTTAAAAGCAAAATTAATGAGTGCGTGTTTTCTGTGTTGGGCACATAAATGAAGCGGATAGCCTTGTGCTCATTTTTTTTCTCTATTTTATCATGGTTTTCGTGGTCGGAAGGTCCCCATGGAGTTCTAAGTAAGGAAATCTTTCAAGCTGTTGACCTAAATATTTTTCTCTGGTATGTGCACTTTTAAAGGTAGCGGTATAGTAAAAAAAAATGACAAGGCAACAAAATTAACTGCGTAACAAAAACATAAACACCTGGTACGTCCACCCTTTTCTATCATTAGTCACTCGATCCGCTGAGTGTTGCCCATCTCCGAAGATGGTCGGGAGAGAGAGAGAGAGAGAGAGAGAGAGAGAGAGAGAGAGAGAGAGAGAGAGAGAGAGAGAGAGAGAGAGAGAGAGAGAGAGAGAGAGAGAGAGAGAGAGAGAGAGAGAGAGAGAGAGAGAGAGAGAAGAGAGAGAGAGAGAGAGAGAGAGAGAGAGAGAGAGAGAGAGAGAGAGAGGGGGGGGGGAGGGGGGGAGGGAGGGAGGGAGGGAGAGGGAGATGAAATGTTTATTGTGCTGCAAATGTAGGGGTGGATCCTTAGTTCAGGAAGCCATGTGTTGACCGTGACGTGTCGTAGCACGGTAAGGAGTGCTTGGTCCTCCAGGCGACCGCTAGACAGCAGTATCTCCCACTGCTCAGGTGAAAGGGCATGTGGAAGGGGGTGGCAGGTCGGGGTTTTTCTTGCAGTCCACAATGATATGGCGGAGCGTACCTAATTGATTACAGAATTTGCATTCGACTGCGTATACTGGGTCGGTAACAATAGACGCATTCTTACGGTATGTACGAAAGTGCCTGGGGGTCATACGGGGCAGTTTCTGTGCCAGGCGAAGCGTTCTGCCAGGTTCTGCCGAGTGCTTTTTGAACGTTACTAGAAAGAAAATGTCAGACTGTGCGACAAAGGACCGGACGCCCGGTGGCGTATACACGATTTTTGCGCTGAGTGCCCCTCATGCATTGGGGAGAGGAAAAATCTACTGGAACGAGTCTGGCAGCGCAACAACGACGTCCGGCTGCAAAACCGTCGCCCAGTTCTACGAAACATCAGACCGCAGAAAAGACTTCGGTAAAACGTTCCGAAAGCGTGACCAACTGGAGAGAAAGACGGCTACTTAAGTCGCACGTGTTTAGAGAGCTGTAAAGAATATAAATTCTTCCCTCCCAACCCTCCCACTTGTGTACACGCGGGCACAGCGCTCCACAACGAGGCGCTTTATGAGTGACCGGCACTACAATGTTACCCCAGTCACCCCTGAGGAGGAAACCGAGATGGTTCCAAAAACGTCTGGTTCTTGGTTAGTACTTTTGATTGGAGAGGGCGATTTTATTTCCTCAGCTACTGGGAAAAGGTTGATTCATCTAGGATCCGTCTTGAGCTAGTCGACTGCACAACGACGTGAATGAAATAGTTGCCATCAACATATCTGGATGGCCGCGACCGAGCGGCTGTGAGCCAGCGTGTGCCACCGATACACTCGGGCCCGTACAAATCTGATATTATACTCACGAGTTCCTTCGTTATCGTTTCGCAACCTCCTTCGATTCGCATTTCCTCCATTGGCTAGTGGCTGGTTCACTGGTAAGCCCGATCGAACCTCACATTTTATACTATAGGTTCATTTCTCCAGAACTAAATGTCCATTAACTTAGTTGCAAATGTGCGATGGAATACCTGTTATAACTTGCGAAAGGAAGCTACGACATCGTCGCCGACAAACATCCACGCGATCAGCCGTGCACTGGCCGTAGGCGACTCATGTACGGCCAGTCGTCTCTTTCCCCGTTAAATGGCCTCTTTCTCGCTGCTCCCATGCTTAGTAACCACATAACAATTGAAACAGAGTAGACAATGTATCTATTTCAAAGGTACTGAAATGCTCACCTAGATAAATTTCCAGCATGCAGTTGCTGTCGCAGAGGCTGCCTTTAGTGACAAACCAGTAGGCGCAGGCGTCCTTTCTGAATTTCTGGGGCGGTCATGTGCTTTCACATTGTAAACCACTTTTCTTGCCCAATATTGGGAAATGGCTTTTTTTTAAGCCAGTCCGACTTTTTTTTAATTGCTGGGACAACTTCCATTTCTCCCCCAGCCTTCCTTCACCAGGCTAGGCCTGTGGTCCTTCAAGCTTCATTTGTTTAAGGTGTGTTCCTATAGACACACGAAAATTTATCTGTAAGAAGCGGCTAGTTGCCTTGCATGTGTTGCCCTGTTGTTGCTGGCCACCCTCCTCCAAGCCCGCGGCACAGCGGGCTGCAAAGCTTTCCGAATGCGTCTGGCGACCACCTCGGCGTCGTTACCTGACGAGGCGTCGAGGCTTAAGACTTTCTCTCACACCTCCAGTGCTCTTGCAAGCACCCATTCGCTTGGTATCGGCTGCAGGATGTGGTACTCTCACGCGGCTGCGTATCAGCCTTCACTTTCCCCCTACCTTGCTCTGGTTTGGCGCATTACACCCTGTGCTGCCGCAAGTATATCCCTTGGCCACTTCTTGGCTGCTAATGGTGTTTTCATGCTCACGAGCGACACACTACGGTGCTCTTTACTGTTCAGATTTTAATCGATGCCTAATTCATTGAAAAAGTCGGTGCCGTGTTTTCGTGATTTGCACCCCAGTCGGCGTATGGGGTTCTCTAAAGCAAGCTCGTGTAGCTATTATGGTTTAGTTTGCACAAAAAACACACGGCTTCTTATTTTGCTGCTTACTTTCCTCGTATATTACCCGTTGTTCATAAATAACTACCCATCATCAATTATCCTGTGGACTTCGATCATTTCGCATCGCATGTTGTATATTTATGCATGCTTGCACTGACATTTTGTAGCCCACGCATTCAGTATCCGTGAAAAGTTATTTTTTTTACGTTGGTATCAAAATGTAAAGTACAAAACTGGTCGAGACCAATCGCTCTTGTCGCGCGACGAGAGCGATGCCGAGTGACAAGAGCGACAGAAATCGCTTTTGGTATCTCCTGTCGCAAGTTTAAACAAGCCTTAATATGGTAACGATGGAATACATTAATATTAATAACAATAACAATACTACTTGTTTTGTTATTATTAATTGTTTCGTACGTATGTGAGGGGGTGACAAATTTTCTGGGCCCCGGGTGCAAGTTTACCCAGCAACGCCACTGGACATGGCGCACATTGGACAGTACCTGGGGAAGTGATCAATACCCGATTCTGCTCCAAATTAACGGCAAGAAATTAAGAACGAGCACGACATACCATCGTGTAAACTGGAACTTTTTTCGCGAGCGATTCGTGGTTGGCCCCCATTCAACCTCGGATGATTTCGTCATGTCGTTGACAATGACCCGTTCGCTAGCTACTGAAACAATCACCAGTACCGCTGAAGTTGACCGCCTAAATTCTCACATGTTTCAGCTTTTTCGCAGGGCTGAACGCCTTACCAAGCGTTATAGAACACAAGGCAAACGTTATCATCATTTGATGCAGTTGAAACATCATTACCATGTTATTCGAGAATATCAACTTACGCTTCGAAGTGAGAATTGGCACAATTTCTGCCAGGAACGTGGCCACCAGACCGGACTCTTTCGACTATGGCGCATTGTTCGCGGTATGAATAGTCGTGCGAAGACCCGCCTCCCAATACTGGGCGAGATGTGTCTTCAAATGGACTACCGTCAAGTGGAGACACCCTTATCCATACATCTTTTCCGCACGCTGGGGATGCGGAACCTCCCAATTATCGGTACAGGAATTATCCTGCAGTGGGCAGTAATACGCCGAGAGTAATAATCTATCATTCATTTGCGTTCCCAGTAACAGCCGGGGGCATTTGTGCTGGCGCACGGAAACAAGCACAAAACATACAAGACACAATGTACATATCTCACAAAGGAATAATGCAACGGATACTATTGGTCACACGCAAACAAAAACAAAGCAACACATTTTGACATGCACACACACACACACACACACACACACACACACACACACACACACACACACACACACACACACACACACACACACACACACACACACACACACACACACACACACACACACACGCGCGCGCGCGCGCACGCACACACACGCACACGCACGCGCGCACGCACACACACGCACACGCACGCGCGCGCGCGCACACACATACACACACACACACACACACACACACACACACACACACACACACACACTTACAAGGACCCAATAATAATAATAATAATAATAATAATAATAATAATAATAATAATAATAATAATAATAATAATAATAATAATCAATCAACCTTTATTTTCGGTGCCCAGGAACAACCCTAGGGTCTTGGTACTGGTACACCATATACAATCATTCATAAAAACAAACTAAAATAAAGACAACACAACACAGAAAACCATATATATGAAAGAAACAATAAAGTAAAAATAGTTACAGAGATCCCAGAAAGCAAAACAGCAAAAAAAAGGAGGCCTAGTGTTAGAAGCTATGACACCCGGCCAGCAAAACGTTGAAGGCACGTGAAAAATTGAAAATACACAAGCAAATACTCAATGAACATGACGGAGATAGATTATACACATAAAACAAAGGTTTTGTAACAAAATGTTAGGAAGTTTCAAAACGGAAAAACGAAGTTCAGCGTTACAAGCACTGACACTGAAACCGACAGAAATTCAAGCAACACAAAATCAGGAAAAGTGAAAAACAAACAAGCAAGATGATGATTTGCATAAAATAAATACGGAAAAGAAATACGGCACATAACTCACATAAAAGCACTTAAGCTACAACAGTTTTCAATTCATTAGAGAACAAAGACAAAGAGCTCTGGAATATATCAAGACGATCGGAATATTGTATTCTGCAGATGGACGAGCGTCGTCTACTTAAAGCATCTGTTCTGAAAGTTCGAAATCTTCGGAAAAGTTTGTTCGGCAAGTTGACATTGATAAGTGCAACCAAGTCATCACACAAAATATCACCATGAAGAAGTTTATAAAGAAAGATAATATCAGCTCTCATTCGTCGACACCAAAGGGAAGGAATACTTTTGAGACAAGACATGCTGCCGTTTGCGTCTTCTTGTACATGACGGAAACGGTGCCTAAAGATAGAAAGGAACTTATTTTGAACCCTTTCGATGCGGTAACTATTGGATTTGCAAGTTCCATTCCAAACAACAGAACCGTATTCGAGAAGAGGTAAGCAGAGAGCCGAATACAACTTTAAGAAAGGAAGAGGACTTTTAAACTCTCTAGAATACCTGCAAACAGCACCCAGACATCGAAGAGAGCGTCCGGTAATTTGTGTAACGTGGGAAGAGAAAGTCAGAGAAGAATCAAATAGTACTCCCAAGTCCCGAATTTCGGTCACCCTCGGCAGTGCAGTGCTTGCTATTTTATAGGAGTATTGCAGCTGTTGAGTTTTCCTACTATAGGAAACAACTTTCGTTTTTGAGGGATTCAAAATTAAGTCGTTTTTGGTGCGCCAACGATGGAATGACACGATATCAGCCTGAAGAGAATTACAGTCCTGAACATTACGCACTTCTCTGAAGATTTTCATATCATCAGCATACAACAAAAAAGAAGAATTTTGAATGGCAGAAGCAACATAGTTAATGAAAATGGAAAAAAGAAGGGGGCCCAGAACGGAGCCCTGGGGTACACCACTGGTTGCTTTGTACCTAAATGATGTTTGACCGTTAACACTTACATAGCAATATCGCTCCTGGAGATAGCAACGTATAAGACCCACTAAAGAAGCGTGAACATCTAACAGAATGAGCTTGGCAAGCAATAACGAGTGGTTGACTACATCAAACGCCTTGCTCATGTCACAGTAGACCGCATCAAGCTGGCTTTACCAACGACTGCTGGGACAGCCTGCTCCATGAAGCATGCGAGGTTTGTGGAAGTTGAGCGACCACGCATGAAGCCATGTTGATTAGGAATGAGGACGTGTTTAAGTGAGAAAGACAAGACCGAATGAAGAGATAACTCGAATATTTTAGAGGCAGAACAAAGGAGCAACACTGGCCTATAGTTCATGGGGTCAGTTTTTGGGCCTGACTTGAAAACAGGGAATACACGAGAGATTTTCCATGAGCGAGGGTACGTGCCAGACCGGAGACAGTTATTAAATATTGAGGTGAACACAGGAACGAATATATTTGCATACGTTTTTAGAATTGCAGCAGGAATACCATCTGGCCCAGAAGAAAACGAGAGCTTTAGCCGCTTGATACTGGTCCGCACGATGTTTTCATCCAATTGGAAACAAGCGGAGTTACCGTCCTGGTGACAAGAGACGCTGCCGTCATCACTACCACCGCTAAGCCCAAACAAAGAAGAAAACTGACGAGCAAAGCAGTCGGCCGCATCTGCAACCTCATCGCCGTTGGAATCCAGTAGACGAATGGATTCTTTCGTTGTACTAGATCTAGAATGAATGTACTTCCAGAAGGCTCCCGGCTGATGAGTTGCTTTAGCTTCAACTGACGCCAGGTACAAAGCATGATCACGCTTGTGCAATATTTTGCATAGGGCACGTAGGCGCCGGAACTCCTCAGCGAACTGATTCGCACCAGAGCGCTTCATGTTTCTGTGCGCACGTTCTTTGAGTTTCAGGGCATCCCGCAATTCAGAAGAAAACCAGTGTGGGAACGTGAACTTCTTTGGTAAATATTGCGGGATGTATTTCTTCATACCCAAAAGCACAATCTCAGTAAAACGGTCAACTTGTTCATTGACATCAGAGTGGTCAATGACTGTTGACCAAGGGGCAGCAGAAAAGTAGCCATACAGCCCAACATAATCTCCCCGGGCGAAAGCGTAGCGAGGTTGCGCATTGCTTGAAATTACAGAACGGTGGAGCATTGTAGGAAGGCAACAGGAAATAGAAAGAGGAGGATGATATTTGTCGGGTATTACTAAAGCACAATCAGAGCGCGACACACTAACGCCATCGAAGTTTGAAAAGCACAGGTCCAGAATGTTTCCACTGCAGTTTTTTATGTGATTACGCTGTGCCATGGAAGTGAAAGACGAAAAATCTAGTAACCTATTACCCTTCTGTTGAAAGTGGTGGTTGTAGTGGGAACAGGTGAGGTGGCTCCACTGAACGCCAGGAGCGTTAAAATCTCCAAGGAGGAGGACCTTGAGGTCGCAATGAGTAGTGAGCACCTCTTCAATGGAGGAGACTAACTTATTGAACGCGTCAGGAACTACATCAGGAGGAACGTAAAAAACGCCAACTAGAAGTTTTTCAGTTTTAGAGATATGAATTTCGACCCATAAAGACTCACCTGCGTTTTCAATGTCGCTACGTAGCACACACGGGAGAGATTTGTTAACTGCGAGAAGTACCCCGCTCTCTTTTGTTTGCATCCCGTTAAGGCACGATCATTACGATATACATGGTAATTTTGAGGAAAATAATCACTGGATAGAATATCAGGGCACAACCAAGTTTCAGATATAGCTATTAACGGAAAGCAAGAAGCCAGAACATTACCAAAAAACTCAGTCGCCTTAGTTCGAAGACCTCGCACATTCTGATAAAAAGCATCTAAACTAGTCATTATTCTTTTTCTGATGTGTTGCGCTCAGAGCTGTGAAGCATGCCTTCGCGAAACATGCCTCGAAACTCCTTAAAGAGGCAGTCTTTCGGCCAAACAGCGGGGTCATTCAAGCGCTCGAAAAACTCTTCACTGACGGAAATATAAAAGGATGCGTACGTGTCAAATTTAGTGTTCAGTCGTCGGCAGTTCAAGGGCGAGACACATAATAATCAATCAATCAATCAATCAACCAATAATAATAATAATAATAATAATAATAATAATAATAATAATAATAATAATAATATTCAATCAATCAATCATTTATTTGCGTGCCCAGGAACAGCCGGGGGGGCCTTTGTGCTGGCGCACGGAAACAGAAACACACGAAACATAATGTACACATCTTTCAAATACAAAATAAAATACAAAATACAAAAAAAACGAAAGGATAGCTTATGTTGAAGTTACGGAATGAAAGTCATTTAAGTGCATGAACTCAAGGATAAAAGACAAATGCAGAATAAGAAAAGTTGGCAGTTACGTCAATACAAACTCACAGACATGTTTGCGAAACAGAGTAGGGCAATCATTAAATATATCAAGGTAATCCGAGTACCGATTGTACGTGCATTGCAGTCGGAACACAGGGCACAAGACACGCAGACAATTGGGGTTGCAAAAGGTATCATGTTTCCTGGTCCACTTTTGCGGCACATAAAGACGAACATGCTGTAGCAGCTCACCACAAGACACTATGCCGTGCATAATTTTAAAGAGGAAGAGAATATCAGCCTTGTTCCGCCTGGAAGTTAAGCATGATAGCGTCAATGAAGAGGGCGATCCAGGGTTATAATTACTACTATCGCCAAAGCGATGGTTGAAGATAGATATGAACTTATTTTGGACCCTTTCTACAAGCTTACGGTTTGTTTTGCTCGTGCTGTTCCAGACAACAGATGCATATTCAAGCTGAGGACGACATATAGTTGTGTAGAGCTTGAGAAGAGAAATCGGCTCCTTGAACTCCTTGGACACGCGACAGACAACGCCAAGCGATCGAAGAGCTCTACGAGTAATTACCTGAATATGTGGAGAGAAGCTCAGTTTACTGTCGAAAGTGACGCCTAGTTCATTAACCTCTACCACACGTGGGAGTAATTCACCGTTGATGTTATAGGGAAACAAGATGTTGTCAGTCTTTCTTGTGTATGTCATTACCTTAGTTTTAGATGTATTAATGAGGAGTTTGTTGCATGAGCACCAATGCGAGAAGGACGAGATTGCTCTCTGGAGAGCGGAACAGCAGGCAGAGTTGGAAACAGATTTAAATATTTTTACATCATGGGCATGTAAAAGAAAATTACAATCATTAAATATTGTCGCGACATCATTTATAAAGATTGAGAAGAGAAGTGGCCCGAGAACTGAGCCCTGAGGGACACCACTGGTGACCTCATAGGAAAGAGAAGACTGTCCATTTACATGCACGAAACATGACCTATCACATAGATAATTGCATATAAGAGATATCAGGGATGGTTGTATATCAAGCTCAGATAGTTTTTTGGCTAAGAGCTCGTGGCAGACGACATCAAAAGCCTTGCTTAAATCAAAGTAGACTACATCAAGTTGACCTCTCCCTTGCACAGCTTCCGAAGCATGCAGCATGAAGTTGACGAGATTGGTAGTGGTCGATCGGCCCGCGAAAAAACCATGCTGTTCAGGTATTAATGTGGTATTTATACTGAATGTGAGTAGTTTATGCAGTATTGACTCAAACAATTTAGAAGCAGCACATAGAATAGATATCGGTCGGTAGTTCGTGGTGTCCAATTTAGAACCTGTCTTAAATACAGGAACAACCCTTGCATTCTTCCATCGAGCGGGGAACTTGCCAGACTTGAGAGAAGTTTGAAATATACACGTCAATACTGGAACTAGGATATCACCAAACGCTTTCAGTACGGCAGAAGGAATGCCGTCAGGGCCGCATGAAAATGACGATTTCAATTGTTTCAGAGCTTTCAAAACGAGACTTTCCGAAACCAGCACTTCTGAGTTTTTACAGTAACCTAGAGATTGTGGAGGGGGGCAAGCTGCACTGTTGTTGCCATAAGTGGAACGGAATTGTCGCGCAAAGGCATTGGCAACGTCCGATATGTTCTCTCCTCGTTCATCGATGAGGTTAATGTTCCCAGGTGAATTTTTACATGTTTGAGAACGGACGTGGCCCCAGAAAGCTTTTGCATTGCGTGTTGCATCAGCCTCAACCGCGGCAATGTAATTCGACCTATCGCGCCTAACCAGACATTTACAAAAAGATCTGAGTTGACGAAACTCATTCTGCCACGTTTCCTGCCCCGTTTTCTTAGCTTGCTTGTGCGCTCGATTTTTCCTCCCCAAAGCTCGTTTAAGTTCAGCAGAAAACCAACGCGGAAAATTGCCTTTCTTTTCAAATTTTCGGGGAACAAAGCTCCTCAAGCCATCGTGAACAACTTCAGTAAAAAAATCGGTCTGTTCATCAACGTCGTTGAGGTTAGCTATTGGTGACCAATCAGTGTTACTAAGAAAGTGAAATAAACCAACGTAGTCACCACGAGCAAAGTCGTAACTACAGCTTCCTGGTGTGCAAACAGGGGGACTGTAATGGAGGAGAGATACGTTATGCAATGAAATATGTAATGACGGATGAAACTTGTTCGGTTTTACAAGGTTAGTATGACAAGGTTAGTATATTGTCGCGAAGCGGAGATCTCTTGATGTTTTATGGTTGTTTTTTGAGTTCTCTGCCCGCAGCCAGGGCTCTTCCTCCAAAGTGTTGTGTGTGAAGGCGCTTCGGACGCGGTTGGGCCCTGGCCCTTTTTTCTAAGAAACAGCTCCGGCGCGTGTGTCTGCCCGTCGGCCGACCCGGGAGACGCGGCTCTTGAGAGGGACCATCGACGCATCTTGAATTACCGCGGCTGTGGCGTCTCCGACCCCCGTTGCGCGCCTACGCGGGGCGCTGTGTTCTTCCGACGACCTTCCCTTTTCCCCTGTTTACTTTAGTGCGTTTTTTCTAAACTACTTTCTTTACACGCGTGGTTCTCCGAGTGCGCGTTTTCGAGGCGAAACCTTGTGTCTGTGTTTTTTGGTCCTTTTCACTTTGGCGGGGACATGTCTGATTGGAGCTAAGAAGCGTCCTCCTGATTGGCTGCGGGTGTGCCTTAGACTTGTTCCCGCGCGTCCGCACACGCTAGGATGCGCTTTTTCCCCCAATGTGTCCCCCCAAAGCAAATATAACGCGGCCCCTCTGGCTATTGAGAGGGGAGGGCGAGCAACACCAGGAGAGCCGCTTGCTGCCGATCGTCGGGGCCAGACGCCGGGAGCCCTTCGCCCGCCAACCATGTTTCGCTAAGTACTCTGAATCTTTTGACTGTCTTTTTCATCTATGTAATAAGTGTAATTGTTTCAACTTTGTATGTGCTAAATGTCACCAATGTCATCAGTAAAGTAAGCAAGTTAACTTTTAAACCCTCTTCAACGCATCGACTCTTCACTTCCAATCTTCATGCTATAGTAGCGGCAGTATGTAACCAAAATACTACGTTACAATATAATAATAATAATAATAATAATAATAATAATAATAATAATAATAATAATAATAATAATAATAATAATAATCAATCAATCAATCAATCAATCATGTTTATTTACGTGCCCAGGAACAGCCAGAGGCCTGAGTGCTGGCGCACGGGTAGTTTCATGAAAACAAAATACAAGAAACATATAGCAAGAAACAAACAAGCGACAAGACACACAAATTGAAGTAGTTAAAATGACAAATACAGCACAGGCGGAGCCTGGGTACAGGTGAAAAATAATAGAAGAAGATGCCTATGTTGCTCTGCCTGTCGTAAAGGCCACACGACAGGCAGAGCAACAAAGTTTGACAGTAATACAACAAAAACAACGGAGTGTAGAGACAAATGATAATATGAACAAATGACAGTAAACAGTTTCAAAAATAGGCAACTATCAGTTGGATAGACACAACCGCAGAGAAACCAAATTCCAGAAAAAAAAAGAGCGACAGTAATAATAGTAATAATAATAATAATAATAATAATAATAATAATAATAATAATAATAATAATAATAATCAATCAATCAATCAATCAATCAATCAATCAATCAATCAATCATGTTTATTTACGTGCCCAGGAACAGCCAGAGGCCTGAGTGCTGGCGCACGGGTAGTTACATGAAAACAAAATACAAGAAACATATAGCAAAAAACAAACAAGCGACAAGACACACACAAATTGAAGTAGTGAAAATGACAGAAATAAAGCACAGGCGGAGCCTGGGTACAGGTAAAAAATAAAAAAAAGAAGATGCCTATGTTGCTCTGCCCGTCGTAAAGGCCACACGACAGGCAGAGCAACAAAGTTTGACAGTAATACAACAAAAACAATGGCAAGAGTGTAGAGACAAATGAAAAAACGAACAAATGACAGTAAACAGTTTCAAAAATAGGCAACTATCAGTTGGATAGACACAACCGCAGAGAGATCAAATTCCAGAAAAAAAAAAAAGAACGACAGACATATCATAGGTGCTTAAAGGGACCCTGCAACACTCTTTGAGCAGTGCAAGTAAACCTGCGCGACGTTTAGATTACACTGCCGGGAATACCTGAGCCAAATATTACACGTGCACGTGAAGCGGTAAGCGCGCAAATCGATGTGAAAGACGCGGAAAAACCAACCGCTCTCTCTTCAGTTGTCCTCATTATGCATGGCCTAAGGGACGTCACATAGGCCACGGCTGCCCGATCGGCTGTCACTGGTCAACTTCGCTGCTAGATTCTCCCATTTCCGTCGTCGTCATCGCTGCGTACGAACCTCTTCTATGCCTGAACCTGTAGGCACAGTTTTGCCGTTTCTTTTGTGTTTTGAGTGCGCTCGGAGTTTGAGTGATGAGCTCAATACTTCCCTTTCAACGCGACCACTCGACTACAAACGTTTATTGCTTCAAAAACGCCCTACCAGCCCGAGCGCGCACTTGCGAGCAGGCACCCATGCCTGCTTTTTTGTGGCACCAGACCGGAAATAGGCCCCTCCGCGTTGCGGAGAAAAGGAGAAAACTACCCGGCATGTGATATATCGAAGGCCGCCGAAGAGAACGCCGCGCGCCGCCCTCCTCTCCGGGAGAGAGCGCGCAGCTTTCGTCGCGTTGCCCGCGGTCGAGTTGAGAGGGAACGATTATGCGCGATTTCTCATCGCGCGTAGTTTCGTTAATTGTGAACGGATTTTCATAATTCTTGCGGGAGGAGATTTCTGGGACAATAGACTTTATCCCAAAATACATTACTAGTAGTCGATGGCAAGTGTTGCAGGGTCCCTTTAACATACTGTATTCAACAGCGTTGTACGGTAAACTGTAAAGGATTTCTGAAAGATGTCAAGGCGTTCAAAGAAGCGGTTGTAACAATTCTGTATTCTGCGCACAGGAGAATGATTGGAGTTGCGCGCAGCGGTCAAGAACGGGCGATGCGACCTGGTGGGCCTTTGTGGTACACTAAACTCTAAACAGTTAAGCAGGTCTGCGCAAGAAAGGTCACCATGAACAATTTTGTGAAGAAATGTAAGGTCTGCACGCATACGTCTGCAGTTCAAGGAAGGGATGGAAGGGACTATGGATAAGTCAGAATCAGGATGAAAACTGTGATTGTGATGACGGTGCTTAAATATGGATAAAAACTTCTTCTGCACGCGTTCTATTAATTCACTACTAGATTTGGAGATGCCGTTCCAGGCAACAGAAGCATATTCTAACTGTGGTATACATATTGCATTGTATAGCTTTAGAAATGGATCTGGACAAGAGAATTCCTTTGTAATCCGACACACATTTCCAAGGCTTCGGAGTGCTCGCCGGGTGATGAACCTAATATGAGGAGAAAAAGAGAGGGTACTGTCGAAAAGCACCCCTAGGTCCCTAATCTCCTCAACCCTTTGCAGAGGAGCTCCCTCAATACTGTAGGAAAACAGCAGACGGTGGGTTTTCCGGCTGTAGGTGACAATCTTTGTTTTAGTGGGGTTTAAAATTAGGCAGTTTTTCCTGCACCAGACCGATAATTCCGACACATCCCTCTGCAAGGCACAGCAGTCCTGAACACCGTTAATGTGCCTAAATAGTTTGACATCATCAGCATAGAAAAGAAAAGAAGAGTTAGTTAACACTGTTGACACATCATTGATAAAGACAGAAAACAATAATGGACCCAGCACGGAACCCTGGGGTACACCACTTGTTGCAGGGTAAACACTAGACTTTTTGTAGTTCACATCTACATAAAAGGACCGGTCAAGGAGATAGTTGGACAACAAGGCAACAAGGCTTGCGTCTACACCGGACTTAGCAAGCTTGTTAATTAATAACCGATGGTTCACCACATCAAACGCCTTACTGAGGTCAAAATAAATAACGTCCAACTGGCCGTTTTCACAAACTGCAGCCGAAGCCTGTGTCATAAAGCTTGCAAGATTTGTGACCGTCGATCGACCCGAGAAAAAGCCGTGCTGATTTGGTATCACAACGTTCTTGACGCAGGCAGCAAGAACTTTGTGCAGAGCTGACTCAAAGAGTTTTGAGGCGACACAAAGGAGTGAGATCGGGCGATAGTTAGAAACGGCTGACTTATCACCAGACTTAAATATTGGAAAAATTCGAGCGATCTTCCATGCACGAGGAAATTTACCTAAAAGTAAGCAGTTATTATAAATGGAAGTTAAGACAGGCACAAAAATGTTGCCGTAAGCCTTCATGAGGGCTGCTGGAATTCCATCTGCACCACAGGAAAATGATGGTTTCATCCGTTGAAGGCTATCATTGACAATTTTTTCATCGAACCTTAGTGTGTTAAAATTAGAGTTATTAAACGATAGGCGTTCGTCGTTGCCATCTGGCAGTTGAAAGACAGAATGAAAGTACTGAGCAAAACTGGTGGCAACATCCTCAACCTTTTCACCATCGGAATTAAGCAGGCTAACGTGTTCTTTAGACGCCTTAGAACGGCCGCGTACATACCTCCAGAATTCAGCCGGTTTCTGAGACGCAGCAGCCTCTAACGATTCTATATAGAGCTGGTGGTCACGCCGGTAGAGGATTTTACAAAGTGAGCGATACCGACTAAACTCCGCTTTCCACTTGTCAAGCCCAGAACGCTTGGCCTTTTTGTGGGCGCTATCCTTAAGTTTAAGCGAACTTCGAAGTTCTTTAGAAAACCAGTGGGGAAATTTGGAAGGAACAGGCTTATAACAAGGGATATACTTTTCCATGCCACTTCTGACTATTTCGGTAAAACGTCGAACCTGTTCGTCAACATCATTGACATCCAAAACACTAGACCATTCAGCAGATGAATAAAAGTGATACAGCCCAGCATAATCTCCACGCTTGAAAGCATATCGCGGGACTGAACAATTGTCGACACCGCCAGAGCGATGCTGGGTCGTGACCGAGACAGAGACAATAAGAGGGGGGTGAAACTTGTCGGGGTGCACAAGGGATATTTCGGAGGCACACACTTGTACGTTTTCTAAGTTTGAGAAGCACACATCTAGAACATTACCACAAGAGTTTTCTATGCGGCAAAACTGCTGCATGGAGGTGAACGACTGAAAATCTAATAGCATGCTGCATTTCTGCGCTGCATAATGGTTTTTGTGCTCAAAGGAAAGACTGTTCCAGCGAATACCTGGGGTGTTGAAGTCTCCTAATATGATGAGCTTATGGTTGGAGTGTGCATTTGAGACATTTTCTATGGATGTGAGTGTTCGAATAAATTCGGAAGGTAATACATCCGGGGATATATAGAATGCACCGATGAGTAGCTTCTCGCCCTTCGTGAGGCCTACCTCAAGCCAGACTGATTCGTCTAGGGTCTTGAGGTCAGCACGCCGCATGCAATGCACTGAATGATCAACGGCAACGAGAACCCCGCCACCTTTTTGTTTAGGTCCAGTTAATTTTCTGTCGCTTCTAAAGATTTGATAGTTAGAAGGGAAATAGTCGGAAGACGAGATATCATCGGAAAGCCAGGTTTCAGTAATGACAAAAGCAGAAAATTTAGAGCATACAATATTTCTAATAAATTCAGAGGACTTAGTTCGTAGACCTCTAGTGTTTTGATAGTATATGTCGAAACTCTCGTACTTACTGATCATTTTCAGTTATTTCAGAGCTGTGCAGCATACCAGGGTGGACCTTGCCTTGAAACGGCTTGAAAAGGCAGCCTTTTGGCCACATAGACGGGTCGCTCAGGCGCCTAAAACACTCCTCGTTAACAGTTACGCAAAAAGAAGAATAGGAGTCGTACTTAGTCCTAAGGCGTTTGCACGACAATGGCGTAACTTGCACAGTTGACAAGTGGGCCAACAGTTGAGCAGATGTGGTGTTAGCCGACAGTTTTGAAACAAAGATGGCCCTGGAGCTGGGTGGTCGGTGTACCACAACCAACTGAGAAGCTTCCGACGCACCCACGCGGGGAGGGCTCCTTTTCTTCTGCAAGTTCGTCGGCGGGCCATTAAACGCAGTGTCGGACCTAGGAGGCGGGGGCAGAGGGTGGACCGAAGAGGAAACCAAAGTGCTCAAGGCCGTAGCAGGTTGACTGCTGGGGCGGTCAACGAACGGCGAAGCGGTGGTAGAGGACAGGAAGGGGGCACATTCACCAGCTGCACCGGCGGCGGCTTCGGCGAACGACGGCCTCGTAGGGATACCAGACTGCGGTGACGTCACCGGCGGCATGAAAGGATTAGCAGGCTTCGGGGAAGCAGGCGGAGAAGGCGGGGGACGCGCGAGCTCCCCTCGCAGGCAGCGAACCTCCTCGCGCAGGGAAGCGACGATTCCAGCCTGCTGGGCAAGCCCAGCCACATTATCCCGTCGAAGAAGCCGGTTTTCCTCGCGCAGCTCGATGACAACATCCCCGAGAAAAGAGAGGCTGGCGCAGGCTTCGGACAGGAGATTCTTCAACGCAGCTACCTCTGCGCGTAGGTCCGCCGAAGGGTTGAAGCTTGCTCCGACAGGGGACGCCACTCGTTTGGCCGGGATGTTCGCTGGCTCACCGTCTTCGCTGGCTTGGTCACCGGGGTCGCTAGGCCTAGCGGGTGACGCCGCAGCCACACACAGATTGCAGACGAACGGCTGCTCACCGGAGATCAAACGCTGCAGTTCCTCGTCCGGAAGAACAATGCACTTTCCGTGCGCACGGCGTTTACACGCAGAACATCGAAAAAACTCCTGCCTGCCGAAGAAAGCGAGGCAGCAGAGAAGGCACTTGTCCTTACTGGGCGCCATCATGCGGCCATCATATAATAATAATAATAATAATAATAATAATAATAATAATAATAATAATAATAAACTTCAGTAGAACGGAAAGTCGGACTAGTTGGATCTGATTCACATTTAAAGCGCAAGCAGGCGATACACTAGAAGAGGACAAGACGAGCGAATAATAAATGCCTCGGAGCACAGTAGTCCGCTT
The DNA here is from genome assembly GCF_048455015.1 of Haemaphysalis longicornis. Classification (NCBI taxonomy): domain Eukaryota; kingdom Metazoa; phylum Arthropoda; class Arachnida; order Ixodida; family Ixodidae; genus Haemaphysalis; species Haemaphysalis longicornis. The sequence continues at coordinate 461,219,906 of NW_027526203.1, forward strand.
ATGTGGCTTAGAACGCGAAAGCAATATGGCTCCCGCCGGCATCGTACGCCTCTTGCCCTTCGCCTGGTTGGCGTCTTTCCGTACTGGGCCACGGTTAGCCGACTAAAAAAGTTACAACATCTTCCCGTGGGGAACCATGAGAAGGATGCGAAGCATCATGGGGGTTCCGTGTAGGTTCCATTGTGTTGCCGTTATGTTGTTTCATTTGTCGGAGCACGAATGGGAACGTAGTGTGAACCCCCATGTAGAGACAGAGAAATGTAGAGAAATGTAGAGAAATCTAGAGACAGCGAAGAGACCGACACCCGCGTTACCTGATCGAACACCTCCTAGTTCTCGCCTTTCTTTATTGCGTGCTCACGCTCCTACCCCGCTGCCCGCCCTCTTCGTCCTCTTCTCTGGTTGAGCTGCAAGGCGCGTGGCGCTTCCCGCCACAGCTTTCCCGCAGGAAATTCAACGTCCTCCTCTAAAGTTTTCAGTTCGTCGTTTCCGTTGACGTTCAGCTTCGCGTGCCTGCGTTGTATCAGTAGCTTCTCGACGTAGTTTGAATGAGTGAAGGACATAAGGCGCGTTCGTAGCACATGCTCCCGTCTCGGTTTGTAGCGCAGTGGGAAGAGCGCCACGTACCTCCCGTTGCGGCCAGAGAGTCGTGGGATCGAAACGGGCGCCGCCTATTTCTTTTCATAGTGGATTGCGCTGGCGTCAGGCCAAACGCTGACGGGGCTTAAGAGACGCGCATGCGCAGTAGAGTGCGGACGGCGGACAACAACAAGGGAGGGAGGGACAGAGCCCCGAGCATGAGATGCTTCGCATCTAAAAACTTGCAGTAGACCCGGCGCCGAAGCACTTCCCATCACGAGACACGGCGCGAGTCATTTCGACATTTCCGACAAACACCCGGCCGACTGACGGTTTCCGCTTGCGAGCCGCGCACTCTCGTGGAGGTGTTCCTTGTGTTTTACTTCTGCTCTTTCGTTCGAAAGCCGAGTTCCACGCGCGCGCACGGAAAATAAAATCTGAATTAAAAAAAACAACTTCGGGATGCAGTCGAAGGAGTTACTCTACATAACCCAGTTTCAGAGCTGGGTTAAGCTTGAGCTTGGTCCGTTGGCGTTCGCAAAAAAAATGCCAAGAAAAAGACTCCTCCGGCGCGAGGCACCCGGCACGACCTTCGCCCAGCCGCGTGGGCGGAGCCAAGCCTCGCCTAGCTATGACGTCATCGCGCGCGCCGACACCGCTCGACTTTCGAGAACATTCTGCCCAGCGTTCGTGGCGTGATTTTTCACGTGCTCTTCTCCTCGCCAGTTGACGTGCGTTCCCGCCTGAAGTGGGAAGCACATTACAGCTCGCGCTACAGACGCCGAGTTCGCGAAGCCGGTTCCCGCCGGTACTAGTGCGTGGTAACGCGGTCCACTTTGGGAAATATGTTAAAGCCTACGGACAAAACAATCTGGGCCTGCCAATCACGGAGAACTTTCAGCGGCAAGTTCGGAAATCCATGTGAGATGCAACAGCGGGGTCTCCGACGAAGGGATAGGGGCCGTCAGCTCTGCTGTTTATCCAGCTTTGCACCACTAGTTCAAGCTGCGCCATTTTTTTTTATTTTTATATTCTTAAGTAATGCTTGGTGGAGTCAGGGCCGCTGGAAACCCGTCTGTCCGAAACTACTATCAATAGAATGCCTGAGGGCATTGGCATTTTCATACAAGAGCGCTCATGTTACCCATACATTGTTACCCACGTTACCCATACAGCTCATGTTACCCATACAGCAATACATTTTTGTACAGCAGTGAGGCCAACTTTAATCGTGTTACATGAGGATACATGAGGTATGGATGCATTTAATAAATGTCTCGATATTTTCATAAAACTGTTTTTACAGCAATGTGCTTGTGTTAAATAGTGAAGCGAGTTTCAAGGGGGAGGCGTACGCCTTTATCAGACAATACCTTTTGAGCACTGTTGTACGAAACGGCGTTTCTGGAACTAGTTCCTTTTGGGAGGAACGGAGGAACACCATCGTTCCGTTAAGGGTCTGTGGAACTGTAACGGTAACTCGTTATATTTACGAAAGAACGGCAGAGAGAACGGTGCTCCTTCTGTAAACAAGGGGTACTGCAGGGCTAGTTGGTAGTTCATTGTAAAAAATAGCTACAGCGTGAATCGAAACAAGGACACAGAAAGACGGCGGGACCAGCGCTCGTACCGTCGTCTTTCTGCGTGCTTGTTTCGATTCGCGCTGTAGCTATTTTTTTGTGAACATTCCATCGCTAGGATTTGGCTATTTTTGATGCCGAGGCGTTAGGGCGCTGAATCTAGTACAAAAAGCCAGAGGCCGCCACTGTGTTTCTCTTTCTACAAGCTGTCCAATTTGCCCGCCCTTCCGCGGAACGTGCTTCCTCGAAGGTCAAAGGCAGAAAAATAACCACGCAGCGGGCCGCAGCTTTCTCGGGAAGGCTGCACCGGGTGCGCACGGCCTTGTCGCCACGGCGGGGGCAGATGCCCATGAGACAGGTGCTTCGGCGCCCCTTTGATCCACGCCATAGGAATATATGCGAAAAAGGAATGGGACACACTGCGGTGAGTTCATGACTGTCCGCAGTCCTGGCAGCACAGTTAGAAAAGATCGCTACTGCATCCAGTAAATATTGAGCAATCGAGACAAGTGTGGTGTGTCTTATGACATAAAATGAAATAACGTCATAAATGAGTATGATGCCCACTCATACTGCAATATTGAGTCAGCATTCATTAAACGCCTATGTAATGTTCCTGTCGATGCGGTTTCTTGTGCAAAAAAATTAATTATGTTCGTTCATGTGAGTAACCTTCTGTTTGCGCATCTGAAGGGCAGTATCCCGACTGCGCATTCGAGGACCAAAGTGGAAAGTGCCATATGTGTTGCACTTGTCATAGACGAGCACCAAAGCTACCGTTAGAAATGGGTCGAGTTGTCCCATGCTCCCTGAAAAAAAAAAACCATCTAGGAGCGTTTCTTTGGCTTATTTTTATCTCCAGATGATGTGCTGCCGGTGATGTTCATAGTCGTATAATATACGTAGTTCGATCTGAGTTTTTAATTGGTCACTCTATTTCACCCCAGGATTATCTGTCACTATATTTTAATTTTTGAAGATCTAGTGTAACGTTAATGTAACGACACGTTCCAATGTTCGAAGTGTAACTGGAACGTGTTCCTTTCGCATTAAAGGAACTTTAACGGGAACTCGTTTCAAAATTGGGAAGGAACGAGGAACGAGCTTTCGTTCCTGTTTTAGAGCAACAGGTACAACACTGCTTCTGAGTTTCTGCGTTTTTCCTGTATATTGTTTTCGTTTTTTGGAGGCCATCGCAGAACGACTGATTGAGCTGGGTGCATTGCAGATCCGTGTTCCCCATTTCATGACAGGCAGAATCAGAGGCCTCGTCTCCCGGTGTAAGCCAGCGCGCTGCAGCAGGAGGGGGAAGGGGGGGAGACGCTTCGGTACACAGCCGCCACGAAGGGAAACATTTAGCTTGCCGTAGACAAATCGGGTAGTCATTGTCGCCTTCCGTGTGCCTTTACATGGAAGACAAAAAAATGTATTTTCTACGGCAACTGTCATGACTGAAGACATTGACTCAGCAGAGGAGGCAGCGATTGTTCTCGCTATTACAGCGATTACGAAAAACCAAGCTCGCATGATTGTAATCACGGGCTCCCAAGCAGCCTGCAGAAATTTTCAGAATGGTCGTATCTCCACAGTGGCGCTTAATATGCTCATGAAATTAAAGGATCAGAAAGAAGATGATGTACCGGACATACATCGTGTGGACACCGGGGTACGAGTTTCTGGAGGGTAGTATGGCGGCTGATGCCGTTGCCCGAGGTCATTCCCACCGGGCAACCACCGCTACCCTCACCACCCTCACAGAAGCTCAAGCCACCCCCCTGTCACTTTTCCCATCTATCCTACGACGCACCAGGGACATATTGGAACATTACAGATTGATCAGACGGGAATATCCACCTCCTCATCCACAACTCACCAAAGAAGAAGCAACGCAGTTAAGACTCCAGACTAACTCCTTCCCGCACGCCTCACAGTTGCACATGATTCATCCCAGTCTGTACAGTTACGACTGCAAATTCTGCGGCATCCCTAACACTCTCTACCACATGATGTGGGAGTGCAAAGGTGTGAAGGAACTCCCGGAGGTCCTGGCGCCATCGACTGAGCAGTGGGAGGGCCTGCTGTCCACCGAGGTCCTAGATGACCAGCGCGGCCTGCTAATTCGGACCAGACAAGCAGCTGAGGGCCATGGCATCCTGGACTAGGGACGCCACCCATCCTGGATGATCAATGCTACTGCAATGAAGATCACCCAGCTCTCAATTTTCCTTTTATAGGAATTAATAAACGTTTATACCTCCTCCTCATCCTCCTCTACATGCAGTGTATTGCTCTTCCCCGTTCCTACCTCCTTTTCTTCTCGACTTGACCGAGGTGCTTTTTATATACCTGTTAAAGGGACAGATAACCGATTTTTGTCACGTATATGTTCTCTAGCTCATATGAACGCGAGTGTTTTATATAGCCCGGTAACCACAAGCAATTTCTAAACAAATTGGCGGAAATAATTTTAATTTGGCAGCAAACTTCCTGAAATCGGATTGGTGGCGGTTCGTAGTGTCGAAACTTGACACTACAATATGTGTCCCTGTCACGTGACCTGCAAACCTGGCAGCTACTGCAACTGCTGAAACGTTTATTTACGTATTGAAAACATTTTAACACAAGTATTTAAACAAGGTATGTATTTCTAAACATTACTTTGAAAATTTTAAAGACACGCCGCCCGCCGTCGCTGGGCGGCTCTCAGTGTGGCTAACTGAGCCTTCATGCCTAGAATGAACGGCAGCTGTCAGTAAACAGACCCAGTGAAGGAGCTTTGACGATTCTGCCTGAGTCAGGGGCGTTTGTTCTGGCAAAATATTTGATTTCAGTTTCCAAATACGCCAACGGCAGCGTTTAAAAAAAAAGAAAAAAAGAAAACGTCGCGTTCAGGGAGAATCGAACTTCCCACCTCCACAACGTGAAGCCAGATGCTACCTATCGTCTATCCCAACAGATGGCGCATTCGTGCAAAACAGACTAGAGTTCCTGTATATAGCTCCCCTAGGGGAGCAGAGTTGCGCGTCCATCCGCCATCGAGTTCCAGGTCATGCGGGAAAGCCCCCCGTTTCGCATGTACGAGCCACCGCCGGGCCGTCGCGCCAGCGCCAGCGGCGAGGTGGAGTGCCGAGAAGCGCCGCGGACGAAAACTGGCGCACGATAGTCGGCTGCTTATCAGCTACGTAGCTGCCGCCGCTTCCGCAACCGCCGATGCTGAATTGAGCAAAACTGAGGGAATACGGGGTCTAGTGAGCAGCACTGAAAGCGGGCTTTCCTGCCGAACTGGAACCGGCGGCATGTGGCAATCAGACGCGCAACTCTTGCGCTACGCGATATACAGGAACTCTAAAATAGACCATTGCATTAAAAAGACATACAAAGGAACAGGAAAGCCTGCGATTCAAACTTTTTTAGCTGGGGACAAGTTTTTAAATATCGTTTTTCATTGCGCATGCAGACAAAAGTATGTTGTCGAGCTACTTTATGTCATGGTTGCCAGCATTATTTTTGGGAGGGACACATACGGCTCGATCTAAAAATTTCGATTTAAAAAGTTGTAGGGCGTTATCAGCAAAACCGTTTCTCGTCAAGGTGCTTTAAAGGAGCCATGAAGACAAAATACAAGTTGGGTGTATTAGAAAGACTGCTTAGTCCGGATAACAATGATACCAATATCATCGCAATCTTCGAAAAAATAACGGAGATATTAAAGAAAACGTGTGAAGCAGTCGCGACCCCCTAGCCAATTTCCCGCAACTTTTCTATGACGTCACGGAACCTTGTTTGTGCGATTGGCGGCCGCGTAACTGACCTGTCGCGACGACACACGACTGGACGTCTGTAATGGGGCCTCTAGTGTCATTTGACCGCATCCCTTGAATGCTAACATGCAGTTAACGCACTGAAAATTATGTTTTATTGTTGGCTCGTATGACGTCATTCTTGCTCATAACACGTCACTGTGGCGCAAAATTTGAAAGTTTTTAAATACTTCTTGCTTTTTTTTCGTTAAAAAACATCTTTTGTGGCTGTAATGGAGCTGAGTGAGATACTGAATCATAGTTCTTACTGAAACCAAGTTGTATTTTCTCTTCATGGCTCCTTTAAGTGATGCCCTTTCATTTGGGATAGAGAATATATACTCGACAAAAATCGGTTGTCTGTCCCTTCAACTATTTTCTTCGCGAAACAGAGTGCTTGTGCGACGTATCGATTTTTGTTACTCTAAATAGACCTGTATGTATGTATGTATGTATGTAGGTATGTATGTATGTATGTATGTATGTATGTATGTATGTATGTATGTATGTATTGTGGGGTTGTAGAGGGGTTAAAGTAGTTTGGTTTACTTTTCCCTGCAATAGCCAAACCGGCGACGAGAGACACTAATCCGTCTTCGTCCTCTCGTTTCGCCCAGCTAGCAAGCTATCTGCCCCCACCCCGCGGCGGCGCACTGTGCCGTGCCAGCCGCGGCGGGCCGTGGCTCACCGGAACAAAGGAAGCGACAAGTGTTTTCGCTCATTGACATTTATTACAGGATAATAAACATTCAAAGAGCATGCAGGCTAGCTGGTTGACGGCGAGGATCTAGTTCCTCGCCCGGGCAATTTAAGGGAATCGAGAGGTTCGACTCACCGCGACAACAGTCATCTCCGTTGGCGCCTCAGCGCGCTCGCGTTTGCCTCGCTGGGACGCCGATGGCAGCCATTGTCGCGCTCCTTTTTGCCCGATCCTCGAAGGAAGGAGGTCGCTAGGCACGTCCTCTCGCCTCGCTTCCCGAGCTCCGACTCCCCCCCGCAGCTCGCATCCCGCACGCGCTCGCCGGCTTAAAGACACTCCTACGGCGAGGAGGTAGATCCCCCTCGCCGACGTCTTGCCGAGCAAGTTCCCGCGAGGAGCAAGCGGTGTGGCGAAGCCGAACCAAAGGGAACGCGCTAAGGTCGCGTTCCCACAGTATGTATGTATATGTACGTACGTATGTATGTATGTATGTATTGTGAGACCCTTTAACTACGTTCCTAGTACTCTTGGTTGTGTTACCGGCGCTTCTCCACTGTAACCACACTATCATCAGTGATAGTCCCAATGGGCAAGGCATCATCATCACCTGTACATATCATCACCACCGCTTGGGTGGCTCTTTCGCCCTAGTGCTCGAATGAACGGCCACGCCAAACGTCGCCTCCCTGCATGCATGCATGTATGTATGTATGTATGTATGTATGTATGTATGTATGTATGTATGTATGTATGTATGTATGTATGTATGTATGTATGTATGTATGTATGTATGCATGTAGCGAATCAGAATAGGAAATGAGGGGCTCGTTGAAATAGGACAGAAATAAGGGTTGGCAGTCAAGAAAACCTCGGAAAGCAAAGGGGAGGATGTGGTAGGTAACTGAAACAGATGAAGAATTTGGAAAGAAAGAAAGTGGAGAAAAAATGCCCGCCGGGTGGGTTCCGATCCCACGACCTCCAGAATACCGGTCTGGTGCGATGACCACTACGCTACCGGCGGGGCTATTTTCCCCTCCACTTTCTGGGGTATTTATGTTCAGGTATTTTTTGTTTCCTGTGCTTGGGAGTGGTAGCCAGCGCCAGTCGGGCTACTCGGGGTGAAGGAAACCTTCTTTTTAACCCCCGGGCCGTGACTCGAGTGTCTACGACATGTCGAGAGTGGTCGACCAGCGTTGAACCCTCTTAAGGTCCCTATGGCACCAAGACTGCCAGAACAGAGGCCCTCGCTATGCATGTAGCGAATCAGAATAGGAACTGAGGGGCTCGTTGAAATAAGACAGAAATAAGGGTTGGCAGTCAAGAAAACCTCGGAAAGCAAAGGTGAGGATGTGGTAGGTAATTGAAACAGATAAAGAATTTGGAAAGAAAGAAAGAAAGTGGAGAAAAAAAGTGGAGACCGGTATTCTGGAGGTCGTGGGTTCGGATCCCACTACTACTACTATTACTACTACTACTGCCGACTAACGCTAACATTGGGCTAAACGTTTGGCTAAACAAGGTCCAAACAAGCCCTTGCGACGTCATAAGGACCCGGAGAGAAAGTGTCTCTGTGTCTCCATCGGTTTTCCTTAGTATCTAAAGTTTGTAATGGGAAGTTTGAATTAAGATTGGCATCAGTGTTATTTGGTGAATATACTCTTTGGAATTAACCAAACTTGTAACTTTTCTTCAAGGCTCTTCAAGGGCTGCGATTAAGCTCATTCATCATACTCACCGCATCCGCTTTTTCCATCCGCTCTCCTCCTCATGCTCTCTTCGCTATCATCGTCATTAATTCTCCGCTGTGCTCCGCGTTCGCTCGGTTACCTCGACGGCAGGAACGGGCGTTCGTAAAACAATTTAATTGGTAATTTAAGCCTTGCAAGAGCGCAGAGCCTTCCTATGCAAAAAAGACACAATACACCGTGCTTCGACCGAATGATATTACGCTCTTATTATTTTTCAACGTTCACAAACGAGTACGACGAATCTGTGTAGAGCTCTTGGGAGCCGTCTTGATAGATTACTATAGGCGGAAAAGAGCTGGGACTACACCTGCCACCATACGATGTGCGTAGTTCGACGATGTGACGGTTGGGTCTTGCTTGTAAGAAGGGAACTGGGCTGCCGAAGACTGTGAGGAAGGCGGTGGGGTCGAGTCGCCACCTTGGCCCTGAGCAGAGAACCGGGCTGCCGTCGACGCCGAGAAAGGCGGCGGATGCAGTCTCAGCTCCTGGCGCCACCACGGAGGTCGAGGGCGATTGCACTCTCCGTGGGGTGAGTTCCGAAGAGGACGCCCGCACCGCAGGGTATCAGCCGAGCCAACGTGCCCCCGACCATCGGGGATGAGGGAGCAGGAGCAGCGGCTGGTACACCGGGCCCGCGTGTCACACACCAAGCGCCGCATGAGATCGTACTTGCAGGACTCGACGCGGAACAGATGCCATAGTCCCAGCCACCTGAACGCAACTTGAGCTGACTCAGCCGCTGAAGCGGTACTGCGCATGCTGTATTCCGTGGCTTGTGAGACCCCCTCTTCTCCATGGACAAGCCGGCCGCCAATTCCTCTCGGCAGTTCTTTCAGTGACGGCGGGCGTTCCGAGGACTGGGCTCCGTTGCAGATGCTCTCCGATGCGCGCTTGGCACAGGCTGGCGGAACAATGGCACATGCTAGGGGAGCGACGTAGAATGTGCGTGGCGCTGCCTTCGCGACGACACGCTCGCCCCACTGGTTGGTTCGTCCGCCTGAACAACCAGCCAACCATGGCGCGACATCTTGAAGTAGGGGAAGAAGATGACGATGATGGCGTTCCTTGGGGAATAATACATACCCGATGAATGGAGCGGTCAATCATCATAAAGCGCAAAAATCGAACCGAATTGATCTACCTTTAGCAGAAGGGGATCGGCAGCCGGTCGAAACACGGCAAGGTATTTCTCTCGGAAGTAGCCTGCGATTGAGGTGCCAAGGCAGCGGGGGCGAGGAGGAACATCCAGGCACCGTACGTATGATTGGGTAAGCACGCCACCTACATCATCCTGGGGACACTCTCCGCGAAAACCCGTCATGCCGTCTGCTCCTGTTGGGATTTGGTATAGTACCTGTTGTGAAACGGGAAGACTGCGGTTCGAATCCCAATAGTGTCTTCATTTTTTTTTACTCACGAGTTCGACGCACAGTACTTCTGGGATGGGTTGGGTTTAACATAGGTCGTGTTTGGTGTGGTTTGGCTGGTTTACGTTCGGTTACGTTGGGTTGGGTTAGTTTTGATTATAAGTTAGGTTACGTTATGTTAGGTAAGGTTGGTTTGGTTATGTTATGTTATGTTAGGTTACGTTACGTTACCTTACATTAGGCCACGTTAAGTTACTTCTGGCCCTCATTTATGTCACTGCTGGGAATGTACCGTAATAATAACAAAATGCTTATTTTCACGGGAAATGTCACGTGGTTTTATAGGCCAATGAGAGGCGAGTGCCGGCAGAATTTTGGTGCTCCTCCCGGCTACCCGTAGAATAGACACTGTCTTATTACAAAAAGGATGGTCTATAGTCTAAGGGGGCGGGGGAGATCCTTTGGCACAGGCTAACAAAGCCACGTAGAATAGCTCGTGGCGCTGCTTTGGTGATGCCACGCTGGGCTTACTGATTGGTTGGTTGACTTGGATATGTTGGTGCAACTCGGAGAAGCAGCCATTCAGTGGAACAAGCGCGACAGCCACACCTTCGAGGATGATGCTTCTTTGTGAATCCCACATGCAGGTTTTGGGGACTGGCCAATCATCAGGGGTCGGGAAAAAAGTTATTAGTTATTATGATAGCGGCGGAAAGCATTTTTAAACTAAATAAAAAGATCAACAATAAAGGAGTAGAAGTCTTGTCAGTTGGAGTGTCTATAACTGAAATGACGAACAGCGCTAAGTTATTCAGGGCGGTAAATATACGAAAACGCTGTCGTATGTGAATGGACGGCAAGTTGGGCTAGTTGGTTGAGAATGACGATTTCGAAAAACAGCGCAAATAATGCAGGAAATAAGAAGGTACGACGACACAGCGAGGTCGTATCTAGTTGAGCAGCTGGCCAGCTTTCTGTGTTTTTACAGTTAATTTCTTGCGCAGGGGGCGATTTGTTATATCGTCGTGTATTAAGTGTTCCCGTCCTCTCTAGATTTCGCACTGTTTGTTGCTTCCATTATGAGCAGTATCTGAATAGCCCAGCTTTCAATGCTTTTACAGCTAACTTCTTGAACAGTCGGCAAGTTATGTGCCCAGCGGTTATCGGGTCTTCGTAAGCGCTGCCATCCGGTGTAGATTTCGCACTGTTTGTTGTTTCACAACTAAAGAGAGAAAACAATTGAGAGAAGGGGCAGCTTCTGCTTTCTCTTCCCCTTCCGCTTACAAGAGGTGATACCCTTGGCCGAAATTACTCTTACCCAAAAAGGGAAAGAGGCCAGGAACTGGGGCTTTTAGAAAACGCTATACGCCATCACTTTGTTCCTGAATATTCCTGAGTTTCTCTGTTTCTCTCCTCGTAACCTAGGAAACGTGTCGTACCCGCTGTGGCGTAGTTTGACGTGTTAAGGCACGTTTAAATGTAATTCAATGTGATAGTAGTCACTCTCTTCAGTGGCAGTGAAAAGAGTCACACTTGAAAGTGTTTAACACGCCCCAGCTACCCCTGGGCTATAGAGCGCGCCGTAGTGGAGGTCTCCGGATTAATTTTGACCACCTGGGGATCTTCCACGTGTGCCGAAATCTCGACACACGGGCGTTTTCGCTTTTCGCCTCCATCATAAAAACAGCCATTGCGGCCGGGATTGAGCTCAGCAGTGCAGCGGCTTAGAAACTGAGCTTGTTCAGTGGGTGGAGCCGACTTCATAGGGGCTCGGTGTTGTTACATTGGCGAAGACGTTCCGGTACCGACCTCCGTCATGTAGTGCTACCGTGGTGAACGAGCGGCGAGCAGAAGAGCTGCCTCTGTTCCGAACAACGAAGAGCCGGGAGCAAAAATTAACTGTTTAATGCATGGCGAGAAGAGAGCAGCGATGATACGGGTGCAGCACCCTGGCGTGCTGAGGGCTCGACGGGCAGAGCAACGCTCACAGTCGGGCTCGGGAGTCGCACTCCCTCGGCTCGCCGAAGGGCGAGGATTTATAATCAGAAGTTCCAACGGTCCACAGCCTTTAAGCGCGTTGCGCGCGTCACCAAAAAGAACGGATACACAAAACAACTTCCACAGGTCCCGTGATGCGTTTCGCAGAGCCGGTGCATGCAGAGAAGGGGAGAGGGGGAAGGAAAAGCCCAACGGAGGGTACAGTCAACCAGACAAGCAGTACTCTTGCAGAGCCGAAGAGGCGGCGCCACCATCATCGGCCACTCGGGCAAGCTCCTGCATGGTTCTGGACGGGCCACATTCTCGAAGTCGCAAGAGCGCTGCAAATGTCTTCCCCTCCCAGCACCAATGCTATGCGGAAAAGCATCAAGGCGCCCCGTCACGCTGTGCGCTGTCGAAGCCCGAGCGTTGAGTCGCACTCACGCACACACGCACGCGCACATACATATACACACAAAACACACGCATACGCGCGCGCGCACAGACACGCACGCACATACATTGATTGATTGATTGATTGATTGATTGATTGATTGATTGATTGATTGATTGATTGATTGATTGATTGATTGATTGATTTTATGTAGCAGCTGTTGCAAGCATAGAGTTTCATACTAATATATCATCATCAGCAGCAGCCTATCTACGCCCACTGCAGGGCAAAAGCCTCTCCCATAGATCTCCAGTTATCGCGGTCCTGTACTAACTGCGATAAATTTATCCCCGCAAACTTCTTCATCTCATCTGCCATCTAACTTACGGCCGCCCCCTGCCACGCTTGCCTTCTCTATAAATCCACTCTGTTACCCTTAATGACCAACGGTTATCTTGCCTTCGCATTACAATTCCTGCCACACCCATTTCTTCTTAATTTCTTCTAATATGCCCTTAACACGCGTTTTTTGCCTGACCCACTCCTCTCTCTTTTTGTCCCTTAATGTTACACCTATCATCTTCCGTTCCATTGCTCGCTGAGTCGTCCTCAATTTAAGTTGAACCCTTTTAGTGAGCCTCCAAGTTGCTGCCCAGCAGGTGAGTACCGGTAAGATGCAGCAGTCATACACAACCCTTTCTTCTTCAGGGACAATGGTAGGCTGCCATGCATTTTCTGAGAATGCCTGCCGAATGCATTTCCCCACATTCTTATCCTTCTAATTATCTGTGCCTCACGGTTGGGATCCGGGGTTACAACTTGGCCTAAGTAGATATACTCGCTTACCACTTCCACTTCCACTGTATCGCCACCTATCTCAAACCGCTGTGCTCTCCCGAGGTTATTGAGCATTATTTCAATTTCCTGCATATTAATTTTCAGGCCCACGGTTCTACTCTGCTTGTCCAGTGCGGTAAGCATGCTTTGAAATGCGTCCCGCGAGTTACTTAGCAAGGCAACGTCATCAGCAAATCGAAGATTACGAAGGTATTATTCATTTACCCTTACGCCCACCTGTTCCCAACCCAATGTTCTGAATACCTCTTGTAAACATGCTGTGAATAACATTGGAGAGATTGTGTCTCCTTGTCTGACGCCCTTCCTTATAGGTGTTCTACTGCTCTCCTTATGGAGGACGACGGTAGCTGTAGACCCATTGTAGATATCCTCTAGTATTCTTACGTAATACTCGTCTACACCCTAATTCCGTAATGCCTGAATGACTGCTGAGGTTTCAACCGAGTCAAATGCTTTCTCAAAATCTATGAAAGCTATATATAGTGGTTGAGTATACTCCGCGCATTTCTCTATCACCTGATGAATTGTGTGAATAGGGTCGATTGTTGAATTGCCTTTACGGAACCCTTCTTGTTCATTAGGTTGACTGAACTCTAAGGTGGCAGAAATTCTGTTAGCTATTACCTTGGTAAGTACCTTGTAGACGACTGAGAGTAAGCTGATCGGACTATAATTTTTCAAGTCCTTCATGTCACCTTTCTTATGGATTAGGATGATGTTCGCGTTCTTCTAAGATTCCGGTACATTCGTGGTCATTAGGCATGCGTATACAGGTTTGCCAGTTTTTCGATAGTACAATTTGCCGGCCATCCTTCAAGAGGTCTGCTGTTATCTGATCCTCACCGGGTGTTTTGCCTCCTTGAATTTATTTCAAAGCCTTCTTTACTTCTTCTGTTGTTACTGGTGGGATGTCTATCTCCACTGAACTATTTCCTCGTTCGGTATTATCCTGGATGTCGCGGCTGCTGTACAGATCTCTACACAACTCCTCGGCTACTATAACTATTTTATCCCTATTTTTGATGGCATTGCCTTGCTTGTCTTTAAGTGCATACATCTGATTTTTCCCCATGCCTAGACGCCCCTTCACTACTTTCAGGCTGCCTCCGTTCTTTACAGCATGCTCGATCCTCTCCATATTGTACTTCGGTATGTCAGCTGTCTTACGCTTATTGATTAACTTCAAAAGCTCCGCTGATTCTATTCTGTCAGCTGGAGTGTAGATTGTCATGCTTTGCCGTTTCCTAATGAGATCTTTCGCCTCCTGGGAAATTTTACTGGTATCCTACATGTCTAGCGATCGTACCTCCGACTTCTACTTCACACTCCGTGATAATGCGTGTAAGATTGTCGCTGGCTTCCGGTGTCGTAAACTCGAACTCTGCTTCCTCAGTTAGAGCTGAACATCGGTTCTGCAGCGCGATCCTGAATTCTTCAACTTTCCGTCTTACTGTTAGCTCATTGATCGGCTTCTTTCGTACTAGCTTGTGGCGGTCCCTCCTCAAATCTAGCCCAATCCTAGATCTTACCATACGGTGGTCACTACATATCACCCATCTGAGTACTTCCATATCCTGCACGACGCCCGGGTTATCACATAGAGTGAAGTCTATTTCATTTTTGTGCTCTCCACTAATATATACAGGAGAGAAATACTGACCCTACAAATGCCTCTCCAGCAATGGTTTGGTGTGCAGCGGTAAAACCGCTCGTTGTATAGCGCTATATTGGGACACATATGTCAAATGGAGGCATTTATTGAAAGGCCCTAGGGCCTTCATACTTTAATATGATGCCTTATACTGAGCTAACAAAAAATTCCTTTCCATCAGTGCCTTCTAGTATAGTTGTGAAGCCGATTTTAAAGGGGCTCGCTGTATAGCAGAGTGGGTTACGCGTTTATCTAACAATGCGCACTTGGGAGTTTCCGCAATTTTTTATTCGCCACAGTGACTTTTCTATCAATAAGTGCTAATGCAGGAACGTTGATACATCCTCCGTGTGTGTCCGGCGGCATCTTAAAAGCCTCAGTCATTCCCACCCTCTGTTCTTAGATCAAAATTCAAAAAGCATAAGACTTGGGTTCGGTTCCACCAATAACATTTCTTTTTAAAATTTTTTTATGGCTCAAAATTTCAGCCTCAGCGTAAAATTTTAGACAGGGGCAGACATACCGAAACAAAGGTGAAGTTCACCACGAGTTCTCAAAAAAAAAAGAAAAAAAAAATACTGCGCAGACGGGCGCACAACAAGATGCTCTTTCACCAAGACAACGCACTGTTCAACAAAGCGACCGTCGCAATGGCAAAACTGCATAAATCTGGCGTTCAGCTGGTTTTGCAGCCACGATATTCTCCGGATTTGTACCCCTCTGATTTCTTTTCGTTCGAAAACTTGAAAATCTGTCTCGGCGGGGAAACGTACTTGTCCAGTAAACATGACATAAGCGCCGCCATTGCGTTTTTTGCTTCACATGACAATCTCTACTTTATGCAAGGAGTTTGAAAAAATGGAAACTCGATGGAACAGGCGAGTACAGCTCAACAGAGGTTGTGTTGAGAAATAAAATGTATCGTTATAGGGAAAAGATGGGTTTAACATATATTTACCATGCTTATCAAACAGCCCTTGTGTGTATATTCATGCGCAGCCCGCCAAGACACAGCCGCACACAAGCATGCACACACTCACGCGCACCCTCAAACGATCAGTAGTATGCCAGAGTGCGGACAGCGACGACGAGTTCTCGGGTGAGGGGAGTCTGTCTATATATAGTAGTGCCAGCTGCGCGTGAATCCGATCTTTCGACTGATCATCATACGATGAGCACGTGTTGCAACGTGGTGGCATTAATGAGCCCCATTCCAGTCTCTGCGTGTTTGTAATAACACGAGAGCGAAGTGTTGATCTAAGGGGTTCAGGCGATGAACCCTACTTTACCGAGATAGAGGCAGGAAGTCCTGGCAGGAAAAGTGGAATAAGAGGGGCTGGAGGGGGAGTGTAAGGATAACTGAAAAGTCATTGTCAATTCTTGCGCAGTGCGCTTAAGTTTAGAAACAGCATACTTGAGGCACTAATAACTGTTGTCCAATTTTTGCATGTTCAGTTGGGTTCTTTCAGTGGGTGCACTGAAGAAGAGGGTCGTTGTTTACGTCTCAGACAACCTTTTGTGAGATTTCACTACAATTTATCGAAGTCTCTACATCACAGCATGTTTTATAAGAGAAAAGAGAGAAAACTACTAGAAACGTCCATTCCTCGTCACCGGCAGTGTTAGCCAGGTTTTGCACTTTTTGACACCTTTAAAATATTTAAGTATTTTAATTTTTCTTCGTTCATTCGCTCGAATGAACGAATGAACCACCAAATATGTACGGGCTTTGCTGACCTTTTTCTGGCACAACAGCCCAGTCGGAGATACGAAACGCATGACCAGTGTCGACCCGAGCGTTGCACTCCACTCATACTACTACAATTCTATTACCACTTTCTAAAGATGCGGAGTGTGTCCGGGCTCATTCCATCTCCGGACTTGAAAGTCGCCAACTCTACCACCGTTACCTTTGCTCCATCTAAAAATATGTGCGTACGTACGTACGTAATTCACCAGGTCGCTTCACCTGAACCTTCTATCGCTCGACATGGGTTCCGATCAGTATGGTCTTGGACAAAATGTTACCGGACAATATGGTCCCGGTTAAAATGATCCCGGACAGCATGGTCTGACGTGGAAACCCGGACGAAATGGTCCCAAGTAAGCTCGAAGCGTGCAAGGCATTTTGGTGCAGGTTATCGCGGTTAATCAGTTCGCCTACATTAGTTGGTAACTGACGGCATGTTTTCTTGTATTTATTCTTTTTGATATTTTTTATATTTATTCTTTTTATTAAAGCAGATATATCAAGATATGCAACAGCGACTCTGTACACAGTACGTACAAGGCAGCCGCACTACGAATGTTACACAGCCCTTCTTCATTTGGCGTTTCGTCATAGGCCGCTTGGTAATAGGCCGTTTCATGACATCGGAACATTGGTAAAGGCCAGTTCATCATACGCGCCACAAAAGAAATGTACACGTGTTTTTACTTTTTTTTTTTTTTTTGAAGCGCATATGGGCCTCAGCGAAGTGATATGACGCTTAACGACTGAAAAGATGGAGGCGAGGCAGGCAGGCAGGCAATCACAATGTAAAAAAAGGTCTTGTAAGAGGGGTCATGAAGAACCTGCGCCCCCCTCTTCATTGCTATGGCCGCTTTGTGTGTCCTTTAGCCCCACACGAGAACGGAAAGATATTGTACGAGACTTTTTAACACTACACGCTGCCCAGAAAGGATTAAAAGGATCACGTGGTTTCAGCCTAACGCATTTTCTTTTTTTCTCTCTCCTTTCAGCTGTACATCCGGGGCGCTTCAGCAAAGAATGCCAGTTAGAGTGGACAAGTAGGGCAACGTGGTTCGAACCAAAATATAGATACAAGGCTAACGACCCTAGACAGGAAAAATGAGGCACGTAGCGCAGTAAAGAAACACCTTGGAAGAGGAGCCACGAAGCAGCACCCGCACCCCCTTTTGATAGTTGCGGACGGCTTGCGCGTCATTGAACATTTTCTTGAGTGCCCACACCAGGACGGAAAGATAATGCACGAAACATTTTAACACTCGGTGCTACTCAGGAAGGTTTGGGAGAGTTACGTGATTCCAGACTAAAATGTTCTCTTTTTTTTTTTCCCCCTCTCAGCTCTACATCCGGATCTCTTCAGCAGTGAATGCCAATCAGAGTGGGCAAGGATAGTAGCGTGGTTCGAGCCAGAACTCCTTTCTCTCTTTCTCACACTGTCTGCTTCTTCAGGGGAGGTGTCTGTGCGGTATGAGAGAGAGGTCACTTGTGCGTGTGATTTTATTCTCCATTTCGACATGGAAGTAACAAGCACCAAAAGAGGCGGTGCGATGCTTTTGCACGATGTTTATTCGTACACTCGCATCAAAGGCATTGAAATAGGCCAAGCGGAAGTTTCGACAGGTCTGTTTTCATTACGCAGCATATACAAGGGGAAATGGGTGGTGCCTTATCACCGCTTATACACTTGTAGAAAAACACCGCTAATTCCGTTTTTCCTCCCCTGTGACGAACATTACTAGGTGCCAAACTGGTCTATGACGAATATTCCTATGTGAACACATGGCCTATTTACGAACCGCTCTATGACGAAACGCCATGTGACAAACGGGCAATTAATTTCACATTAAAAATTCCTGACTTTTTTGTGTACGCTGCAAGACTGAATATGTCTAAAAGGTACGTTTACTTCCGCTGTCTTGATCGCAACGCTGCATGAACGGCCCGTTCGTCACATGATGTTTCGTCTTTGGCATGTTTGTCGTAACGGGGTCGTAACAGGGGAATATTCGCGATAGTATGATTCGTCACGGAGGTCGTTCATCGCAAGGTCACCTCGTGGTTTGTTATTTTGTATTGGCGCCAGTAAAGGGGGAGCGAAGAAAGATCCAGCAAGAGAGGGAAACGAGGCACGTGAAATTGCAGAAAGGGTTGCTGATATTACAGAGTAAACTTCCTGGAAGAGGGAGGGCATCATTCTTCCCCCTTCCCCGGCCGGCCATTTTATTCTACGCGACCACATAGCCTATTACAAACCGACCGGCCCATGAAAAAACTCCACGTGACGAACGGGCCTACACCCGTAAGAAAACATGCAGTACGTGCATGATGAATGCCATGCCATCTTGCTGCAGCTTCACTGAACCCCTTGAAACTTGAAAAGTAATGCTAAAACATTCACAAGATTCCCCTACCTCCATCACTCGCCTGAAGAGTAATCGCTACAGATATCGACGACTTTTTGCGGGGTGAAAGTTGGGACCGTATCGTCAGGTACCATTTTGCCCGGGACCACATTATCCTACACCGGCTCGAAATACCCGCTGTGGTGGCTAGTGGCTTAAGCTAGAAAGCAGAGCACGCTGTTGACGAATTGCCCTTCTCGCACGACCCCTGTTCCGACAGCCCGAGGGTGCAGACCCCCCGTAACCAGAGGCGCTGCTGCGGGGGAGGGCGTGCAAACATTTTGCCGCGTCCGGCATCTGGATTGCGCGTGCAGTACCCGAGGCGCCCTTCGGTGTGGGCGGAAGCGAGAGCACGTGTCCCCCGACGCCGCCACCTGAGCACGAGGCGCGCCCAGCGGCGGTGGGGGAAGGGAGCCCACCATCTGTCGCGCGCTCCGAGGGAGCAGCTGACATGCGCCGCCGGCGCACCTGGCACGGGCGCCGCACGTGCCATCTCGCGAGGCTCCGGTGGTGCGCGCTGGTCTCGGAGAGCCGCACTCGACACGGCCAGCGAGCAGTTTCCGTGCAGAGAACTCGTTTTTGTTCGAGGAAGCGGGTGACCGAGACACGTCTGCTTTCGATATCACCACGGCACGTGTTGGTACGCGCCTGGCTCCACCAAGAATTCCTCCACTCGCCGCAAAGTTTGACGCTCAAATGGGCAGTGTCGGCTGTCTGATCCAGCGGGGCGAGAGTGGGCTGCGTCGGTACACCACGAGAGCGCCAGGCAGGTTGTCGCGTGCGTCCATCTACGCTTCCGGTTGAGCCCCAGGCTTGAATTGGGAGCGCAGTGAGCATTTCTGCGGACGGGGCTCACTGCACGGAAGTACGGGCGCATGGCTGAGCGTAGAAGTGCGTGCGGAGGCAGCTGACGAGGGGAGGGATGAAAAGGACCACGTTTCGCTGCCCCCGGGGGCTCCATTCATCGCGCGAGGAGAAAAGCAGAGTCGCGCAGCCGAAAAGGAGGAAAGGAAACGCGTCAGCTCAGCAAGGGTCATGGCCGCGCACGTAACGGGGGCTTTCGCGCCGCTGGGGGAGAAAGCCACACCGCGAAGTTTGGTAAGGACAAGAGGCCGCCGCTGCATCTGCCGAGCGGTCAAGTCGCGGCCGCCAATGACGGGGCGGGAGACGGCAGCGTCGGGTTCAGAAATGAAGGGAAAACAATCACGATTGTTACGTTCCTCACTGATTAGTTCGTGGGGGCGCATGAAAGAAGCGGCTACCTCCACAACTACGCAGGTCATTTGACACTCTGTAGCGGCGCTAGTAAACAAAGATAACAAAGGGGGAATAGGATCTTGCGTAATGCTTTACTTTCTCCCTTTCGTCTTTATGTACTAGCGCTGTAATGTTTGGAGAATGGAGAATTTATTTTTACTGTAGTTTTAAAATATTATTATCGTTGGTGGTAGTAGTAGTAATAATACTGAAATGCAACCGTCAATAATTTTTGAATAATAACCCATGCAACTCAACGACATAAAATCGCCAAAGTAAGACAGATGTTAATTCTTCTTTTCGGGCTAGCAAAGATTTTGAAGGGACGTTTAGCAAAACATAACCTATTTTGGATTTCGCTCTACGCAGCCAGTGAAATAGCCGCCAATGCGGCCGTCGCTGCTCGAAAGCAGCGACTGCCGTATTGCTTGTTTTTTGCATCAAAAGAAAATAACGTTCGGAAACTTCTGTAAAATCGTTCTTCCATACTTGATGAATGCTGTAAATATTTCACATTTTTGCAAACAGAAACAACGTGGTCCTGGGAACAGCGCATAAATGCGACTGTGTAACGCCGCTCGCTTGTTTGCACAGGTTGCTTCATTTCTCCCCTTCTGCTCTCGGCTATCACCGACTGCTGGTCATGAGCCATGGCCGGAACCACCGCCCGATAGCGCCCAGTTTTCGGCCAGTTCTGGATCGTTCTGGCAATTGAACGTATTCCCGCCCCAGGCGGCCGCCTCATCGACTGTGACGTCACTGCGAGCCCAGGATAAAAACGGATGGAAAGAATCAGGCCTCTTTAGTGGTCGTGGTAACAGCACAGAGATGCCGCTGTGCAACTCTGCTCGCTTGTTTGCGCAGGTTACTAACATTTCGACTTCATACGCAAAGAAGTCCAACAATCTGTGGTTGTTGCTCTTGTTATGTGGACATGTTGAAGAAAACCCAGCCCCCCCCCCTCTTCCCCCCCCCCCCCCCCCCAAAAAAAAACCAACTGTTCTCAGGGGGCCAAAATTTAGCGTCATGTTTGGTTTGCTACAGAGCGTTAACTCTCGAACTGAAAAAAAAAAAATGGCCCGCGTATCTGCTCCTTTCGTTGCAAATGTCGTCAAAAGACGATAGTCTTTGTAGACATTTGCCAAGGAAATGCCCCCCTTTGCTTTCCCGCTCACCTCTCATGCTGTTTGTGTCGTCGCGCTCATCCCAAGGTAAACACACGAAAGGTTTGCGCAAGGCGATTTGAATTTACCGCGTTCCACTGCTACAGGCCGGGTTCCTCGATGCCAGCGCTGCAGTACGGCGGAGACGCGCGTGAATGGAGGCGTTCCAAGCAGAACGTGGAACCTAGCTAGTGGAACCTTTCGTTGCTGTTGCCGCGGGATTTTTCATATGTCGCCAGGAGGCGGCGGTTTTTTGCAGTAGATGTAGAATATCATTTGTTATCGAAAAACCAAGCATCCATGAATTTTTTAATAAAGGAACACTGTAAATATCTCTTGTGTACTAATTTCCTGTCTTACATTTGCGTAATGTCTTGTTCTTGTTCAACAAAGTTGACAAGTATGAACATATGAACCGGGCTTAGACGTTTACATTTGGCTGTGAGTATATAAGACTATTGCGCAATATCAATTTTACCTTGGCCGGGTGGCTGAATCGAGTTCAATAAAGAAAAAAAAGGCTGGCTGAATCGAGTTACAGACAGACAGACGGACAGACAGACCAAAATTTGTGGGTTTAAGTAGCCCAAGAAAGACTATCGTCTTTAAAATAAAATCTACACATGAAATTAATTCAAAGCTTGAATGACATCAAAAAGAACCAGGAAGTAATCGAGGGCAAAGTTAATGACATCGCCCGTAGGATGGCTGCATTTGAGGCAAAAACGTGTTGACGACGCCGAGTTTGGGAGGAACTTTCTTGCATTTAAACCAACTAACTGGAAATCTGAGCAGAGAAAACGCTAGACTATACGACGAATAAGCCCAGCTTGAGCCTGACGCAACAACTTATCGTTTTAGGGTTTAGCAGACTCTCACCACAAAAAAAATTGACCCAAACTGAAGAAGGATTCAAGAGATTGCTACCGTTTTACAGTCGCCGGTGCCGATTAAGGAAGTTGAGCGAGCGCACATGCTAGGAGTTTACAGGCCGAACCAAAATAGACCTGCTATTAAAGCGGAGCTTTCTATGTCTCACTATGGCTCACTATAACCCAGCAGTTCTTGGGCTCGTTGCGTGGTCGTTGGGTTTGGACTTTTACTTCGATTCGGTTTGCATGGGAGTAAACTTGGTGTTCAACCATCCTTCTTAAAGAAACGGGCTTTGTTTTTTTTTGTAAAGTTCATATCTCTTAAGTTTAAGGAGGGGGGGCCACAAAAGCAGCAAAGGGCACATACTTTAACGACACACTTTTCAATATGCTAACTAACAACCCGAGGACAGTTTTGAAGGACAGTTAATAAAAAATGGCAGTGCCCTTCCACTTTGTGAAGAAGGATGACCAGCAAAGCTGTCGTGCCGAGCGAAGTATGCCTGTGAGCGAGAATATGCTTTGGCCGGGTGGTGGTCTAAGAGGTGCACGAAGCAAAACACGGTTGTTTGTAATTGGCGATTTAGCACACCTTGTGGTTAATTACCTGCATGAAATTTTGGCGAACTGGAGCTTTAATCCACTGGAAAAACATGGGGATGTCCGTTTCTCTTCCGTAGAAGCCCATGTATTGGCAGCAGAGAATATTCCCAACTTCACTGTGAACCATATAATATCGAAAAGTAAAAAAAAGACTCTGCGTAATGTCAGAGTCCTCTTAGCGGCTTTAGTTGTTTCGGGATAGTTTCAATAAAACAAGAGTTGGAGTCACTTTTTGTAGTGGTACTCCCTCTGAAGATGGACGTACTTCACTTTGCAGCATTCAATGTTAGAAAGCCATATTACGACGAAGACAGAGAGAGAGAGAGAGAGAGAGAGAGAGAGAGAGAGAGAGAGAGAGAGAGAGAGAGAGAGAGAGAGAGAGAGAGAGAGAGAGAGAGAGAGAGAGAGAGAGAGAGAGAGAGAGAGAGACTTTATTGCAGCGGGAAGAGTAAGCTTACAACGATCCCCTTAAAGTCGGATTCACCTCTTAACACAAATGCAATGCTGGGGAGACATTTTTGACAAATGGGGGGTACTCATTTGAGTCTACGAGGTCGAGCACTGCCCGTACGGCCAGCATGCTACACATGGTTTGCAGGCAAGGCAGACTGAAACCACCCATTGATTTGGGCAGTCTCAACAGCGCACGGGACACTGTTTCTGTCTTGCCCGCCCAAAAGAACGATCCAAACTTCGTTGCGAGCTGACAGGTGAAATGGCGCGGCGGTATACGCGTGCTACATAAAAAAGTGCCGCCGAGACGGACGACTTAATTATGTAGCTGTGCTCTGCGAGGGAAAGTCTGAACTTTGATGCAACCGCAAGGCGCTGCTCCGCTGTCTCGAGGAGGCGCTTCCACGTACTACGCGCCACTTCACCCGAGAAATGGAAAACCACACCAGGTACTCGAACACCCATAACCCATTCTACGTTACCCGCCAGGCCAGACGGAAATGTGCCGAAGCGCACCTCCATACTTTTACCCCTGTTCAGTTGAGCTCCAGACAGCTCACCGTACTCATTAAACGCTTCATAGCTGTCCACGTCCCGAATGAACAGGGACACATGGTCCGCATACGCAGACACCTTGACATGACCTATGCCTGGCAACGGGAAGCCACAGATGGCGGTGTTTGCATCAATACGGCGGAGCAGCGGGTCTAGACAAATGACAAAAAGCAGAGGCGACAAGGTGCAACCCTGCCTTACCGTTAGGGGGGTTGGCACATGAGTGCCCCACGGGTTACAGAGAACAGACTACTTAATAGTCCGTTGACGAGGAGTCTAACGCTTACGTTCGAGTACAGCAGCTCAAGCATTGTTACGGTGATCAAAGAGGCCCGGCACCAAGTATGTATGCCTTTTCTTTTTTCGACCGACCAGCCGATCCGTTTAGGCCTAGCGTCGATAGCCGGTGGGTATTTGAGTGTAACACAGATTATAGCTCGTCTACATACAGCTCCTGCTTGGGCTTGACGGTTGCTAAAGCGTGCAGGGAGCGTTCCACAAATCTTTAAATCATGTTAGTTTATTTTGAACCGGTTTTATTCATTATACGCTTTCCTTTTAGTACGCGTTACGTTCTAGCGCGAGGCGTTGGAAAACGAGTGTCCCGGTGATTTAGTACCTTGACTACAGGAGACGACAACAGCGCGAGCCCCTAAGGTGCTTCGCCCCTAAAAAGGGGCGGAGGAACCCATGCATCCATCACGGCCGTCTTTCTTTATGCCTTGTCTGATGGTCAGCCTCATAGACCGTTTGCACGGAACGACGCAGGAAGTGGGTGATAACTGGTTGAGAAATCGGCACTTCGTTTTCGATACCCTATCGTGCGCTACACGCAGCTTCATTAGGAAATGGGCTGCGCTCACAGCGGCCTCAGTCCGGTGCGGGATGCATATACTCAGGGTACCTTGCTGCACAAGGTACCCTGAATTGACACTGAAAACTTTGAACGGGACTTAACGAATAGCTATGACTGCGCCATTATTCTCTATCCCGCCTTCGCGTCGGCGTTCTCGAGTTGCATCAACACTGTCCTAAGTCCCACTTATCCAACTTGTGACTACATTCCGAGGGCCGCAATTCGTTTCAACACCGCAGGCATACAAAAATTAATAGAAAACCCAAAAGTGCCTCCTTCCGCTGGAATCGATAACATTAATTAGTTCCATGTTCCTAAATAACACAAGAATCTACAGCTCCACAATTTTAACAAAAATATTTGAACCATCACTTAAAGGTTATTTTCTTGATGATTGGACGGTGGGAAGGGTTATCCCGTTCTTTGAGACACGCGATAAATTTCGTCCAGAAATTATAGACCAGTATCAATCACCTCAATACCATGCAAAGTAATGGAACATGCTATTCACTCGCAGCATGTCAAATTTTTAGAGGACAATTCTTTCTTCACCGATACACAGCATGGGTTCTGGAAAGAATTTTTCTGCGAAATGCAACTGCTGTTTTACTCACGACTTGCATTCCATTCTTGATCACGGCACACCCATTGACTGCACATTTCTAGCTTTCACCCCCTGCCCTTCCCCTCTCCTTAGCACTGGGAGAGAGCACTGTCCAGTTCGGACCCTGACGACCAACTTTGGCTGGTGAAGAGGGCTCAAGAAGCCAGACGGTCTCAAGGGGTCCTGGAATAAGGACTCTTCCCCAAGGCGTACTGCTTCATAGGGACGTTTATTCCTCCTCCTCTAGATTTCGCGACAGCCTTTGACGAAGAACCCCATGATTTAATCATTTTGAAACTACGAAGCCTCAATTTAGATTATAACGCCCTCGCGCGGCTGGTGAGAGAGAGAGAAAATTCTTTGATGAGACCGAAGAGGTCAGCCGTTGATAATGGGTTTGCTACTTCAGATGGTTGGTGAACATGTGATGAGGGTTATATGCTTACACGAATAATGAAAACAAGAAAAGGAAAACAAAACGAAAGAAACTCCATCAGACGGACATACGCACACACACTTAAAAAAAAAGTCACAGGCGGTCACATGCTGGAGTCGAGTCCGGAGTCTGAGAAAGCACACAAGAGCTTTAAAATCCCGCACCGCACTGTCTTCGCTGTTCCAGGGGTCTAAAAAGTCCTTCATGTTGAGAGTTCTCGCCCGTAATAAACTTCGCGCTGTCGTTCGCGCCGAGTTGAAACGTGGGCAAACAAGGTGTTCAGTGTCTTCTCGTACACCGCAAAGTGGACACAGAGGTTACCTTTCTCAGTAATAGTTCTCAATTTGTAACTGTAGATGACTTCCACTCGCCCAGCGTTCCGGTTGGCTCTGCTGTCCCAAGGGGTTGTATTTTAAGACCTTTGCTTTTGCCGGTCTATATTAATGATTAGCCTCTAAACATTACTTTTTCAGACGGTCTTTTTGCAGATGATAGCATAATTTATCGGGCAGTTAACAGTCATTTGGACGTACTTGAAATACAGACTGATATTGATCGGGCTGAGGAATGGTGTGAGATTTTGGATATGGAGTTAAAGGAGCCATGAAGAGAAAATACAACTTCGTTTAATTTGAAAGAACTAGAATTGAGTATCTCACTCAGCTACATTACAGCCACAAAAGATGTTTTCTTAACGAAAAAAAGCAGGAAGTATTTAAGAACTTTCAAATTTTGCGCCACAGTGACGTGTTATGAGCAAGAATGACGTCATACGGGCCAACAATAAAACATAATTTTCAGTGCGTTAACTGCACGTTAGCATTTAAATGATGCGGTGAAATGGAACTAGAGGCCCCATTACAGACGTCCAGTCATGTGTCATCGCGACAGGTCAGTTAAGCGGCCGCCAATCGCACAAACAAGGTTCCGTGAAGTCATAGAAAAGTTGCGGGAAATTGGCTAGGGAGTCGCGACTGCTTCACACGTTTTCTTCAATATCTCCGTTATTTGTTCGAAGATTGCGATGATATTGGTATTATTGTTATCGGGACTAAGCAGTCTTTCTAATAAACTCAACTTGTATTTTGTCTTCATGGCTCCTTTAAGTATTAACAAATGCGAACACATGCATGTCAGCAGTCACAGCACTAACACAAGTACATAGCCCATTAATAATGTTCATCTGGAAGAAGCAAACTCTTGTAAGTATCAGGGCATACACGTAACTTCTACGTTGTCTTCGAAGACACACGCTGAATATATTGCAGCTTAAGCTAATAGCATGTTAGGCTACGCTCAAAGGAATTTCAATCAGGCGCCTGTTTCACTGAAACTCTTACTTTACAAGGTATTGGTACGTAGCCAACTGGAATACGCAGCATCTGTTTGGGACCCCGGTTTGGGATCACTGATCTACGAATTAGAAAGAGTACAAAATCAGGTGTCGCCCTTCATTCTTTCTAATTACCACAGCTCCCCGAGCATCACATTAATGAAAACAACACTTTCGTTGCCCCTCCCTTCTCTTCTCAGGAAAGTGTTTAGCCTGTGCCAATTTCACAAAATTTACTACGGCGTCGCGTTACTTAGCCGTAGATTAATGTTCCCATCAGCTGACGTTTCTACTCGCATTGATCACCGTCACAAAGTTGGGATTCCATCTGCTTATACCAAGTGTTTTCGGGACTGATTTGCGCCAAATACGTCTGTATGTTGGAATCGTCTTCCTCACGACATTGTTGACATACCTGATGCGGTTTTATTTAAAGTTGCTGTTACTAATTTTATTCGTAAGCAGCCTTTGGTTCACACCTTGTATCAGCCGATGTTTTTGGATTACAATTTTTCTGTTGCTGTATTTTTTACTTGTAGGTAGTATATGTACCCACTTGTCTCTTTAGTGACCTCGGGAGTTGGGGGGTGATTGAATAAATAAATCAAAATAAATAAAAATAAATGCAGCTTCATTGTATCGTCTCGTAATGCGGCAGCCCTGTAAAAAGCCCGCGAGATGTGCTTACTTTGAAGTTGGTGGAAAATCTCTTCCTTCAGGTGCCCTAAAAGTTTTCGGGTTGCCCGAACACCATCGAGAGAATCATTATCCTTGATTTCGAAAACGAACCAACCTTGTGAGCCATTCTTTCGCTAAAGTACAAGTGCGGTTGATTAGATGCAAACAAAGAGGCGTTAGAGAACGATAGAAAAACTCAGCGCTCAAGAAACGTTATCGCCAGGGGCTAGCCCCGCGGTGTACGGTGCACGGTAGTGGTGATTGCGTATCAGGTGCTGTACAGTGAGCGGTCTACAGGAGGTCGTTCTGCGGTCTGCCCACATTAACCTTGGCAACAACATACGCGAGGCGGTGGCGTTACGCGCGCCCGCATGGCGCTCGCTGCCTTGTGTGCCAGCCATATAAAGGTGCGGGAGCGTTCCGGCGAAACAGTGACCCTTCAGAAGAGGCGCGTCGAGAGCACGCATTTAACTGCCTATTGTTTCAACCGAGTGGCAGCCGCAGCGGGCCTTTTCCGAATCAGCGGCCAGCATAGACAAGTGTGGAAGGAGGGTTGCGTCAAAGCTGTGCGAAGCAAAGGTGGATACGGCGCGCGTATACGCTTTCTCTAGGCTGAAGCCTGCTTGAGGCGAACATGCTGGCATCATGTGCGTGCAACAAGGCTTTCGCCTATAAAAAAACAATACCTGATCCGACCAATCGTAAAACAAAACGAAAAATTTGAGGAAACGGAGGGTTGATGCCGGTGTCCTCGACAGCTAGACATTGAAACCGAATAAATAGACGATAGTTTTTTAGGTGCGCAGTACCTTAGGACCGCACAATGTCCGTCCGCGTCCGTGCGCATAGCATTTACAATCGCAAAAAATCCCACAGGCACCGGCAGGATTCGATCCTGTGTCTGGTAGACCAGGCAGAGTTAGCGTCAGTCGTGTTACCCATTGGGCAACAACCGGTTTTTTTTCTTTATTACCTTTTTTCGAACACAATACACGTCCCGGATAGATTAAAAACCATTGGCTGAACTTCGGCTGACGGAAAAACTTAAAATAAACATCAAACTTACACAGTTCTTTTAGTACAGGTAGTCATTCCATATCGGGAGTCTGCAACGTGCACTTCATAGAGCAAACTAATACTCTGTGCAAAGTATTTGCTCACAGTGAGGGCGTGCGGGTCAGCGTGGCGCACCGCCATCCTCGACCTCCAAATGACATGCAATCCTAGAACCATGATGAGGTCATACGGCACACTGTTGTCACTAGCTACGCAAAGAAATCATATGCCTTGGGGTGAAACGGGCAGGTCTATCTTTAAGGTCCTTTGCAACACATCCCAGAAAAAGATGGCGTTCCAGCACTCTGCGAAGACGTGCTCAACAGTTTCGGGCTTGTTGCACAAAGTGCACGTTGTAGGACCAGTGACAAGCAAGCCTTTCTCCTGCATCCACGTCTTAACGGGAAATTGGGCAACGAGCGTGAGATAGTACCCGAGGGTCAAACGGCTTACTCCCTCACCTGTAACGGTGCGGAGTACATTAGGACCTCCCAATATCCGTCCGCGTCCATCCGTGCGCACACCACCATCCAGCGAAAATCAAGCGAAATTCGATTTGAGCCGTGAGTTGCAGTTTCATTTAGGGAATAATCAAGGTGCATGCCACTCACGGCTCAAATCTAATGACCGTAGGAGCGCAAATCGGATGTCACTCGGAGTGCAACTTGGATGTCATTTCGAGTCCCCGTACTCCGCACCCTCGCCATCATCCACGGAGGGGAGATGATGCCATTTTGGGGGGGGGGGGGGGGGGGGGGGGGGGTATACCTAAAGCGGGATTCACACGACGGAGAAACCCTCTCACGGAGGCGGACGGATATGTGACGTCAACAGCACGTGACCGGATTATCCGGCCTGGCGGCGCATCCACACGTGCGGAGCTACGCGGAGTGACTAGCAGACGACAGCGCCGAGGAACAGGTTCCATTCCCCGCCGAGGGCCACCACCGTCGAGCGAAAACATGCGGAGGCATTTTCTTTCGCGGAGCCACCGCGGGCTATCCCCACAGAGGGGCGGAGCCTAAAACCGGTCACGTGAGCGGCTCCCGCGGGCCAAAAAGAGATGGGTTCTCCGTTGTGTGAATCCGCGCAAATTTGATCTGTCTCGTCCAATCAGCCGGACAGATTGCTAGTGAACCTGCTCACTAGTGGAGTGCGGAAGGGAAAGTGAAGAGAGAAAGTTGGTGCAGGGTGTGAGGGGAAAAGATAAAGCAAAGGACGAAAACGGGGAAAAGTGTAGTGGGAAAAGAACGGGGAAGCGAAAACACGGAAGGGAATGGTTAATTAGACGGGGAATAGTACGGCAGAAGTGGTAACAATCAAGGGGATGGTGGAAAAAGAGGCGAAGAAAAGAGAAATAAAATGTGGTGATGATGATAAAATTAGAGGGAGGAGAGGGATAGCTTGGGAAAGAGAGTACAAGGGGGGAGGGTTGATATGAAGAAAGAGAAAGAGAAGGGAAGAGAGGCTGGATGAAAGAAGAATGGAAATGTGTAGCGGATGAGGGCGATGCCGGAGGGAGGAGGCAAGGGAACGGTGAGATGGTGGTACACAAGTAGGAAGGGGCAAGTGGAAAATATCAGGGGGCACAGCCACCACCCTCTGGCACAGCAGTGGGGGACCGACAGGGAGGGGAATGGTGGGGAATCGGAGGAGATCAAAGAAATAAGGAGAGAGAAGAAATGGGAAGGGAAAGAGAAGAGAGGATAAAGAGAGGCCAAAGGGGAGGTGGAAAAAATTACCCCACCTTCCCGCGAGGGGAACCCTGTGGAGATGCGACGCATCTTGGGGGTTCACTTGGTGTTTCCGTTGGGTTGATTCTCTAATTGCGTGAAACGTGTGAGGAACACGTATGATGCATTCTTTATTTAACACGCGGTGTAACGTTAACGATGACGGCCTTGTGGTCGCTGAAGTGTACGGGTAGTGGATGGTGAAGTAACGGGACCACCATGCAATTTGCAGCGAAGATCAAGTCTATGCACGTGCCCGAAATTGGAACGCCGGTGCTGGAACGACCGCGGCTATGACGCAACGTGGCGCGGCTATGACGCAACACAATCCAACACAATCCCCTTTAATCCAATCCAATCCAAATCCAATCTAAGCCAAGCCAAACTAAGCCAACCCAATCGAATCCAATCCAATGCCCCTCGCGAGAGAGTGTTCGCTATCGGAGAGGAGAGGGGGTGAGCGGCGGAGAGCGCAGCTCGCGCGGCGAGGAGAATGGGGGAGGGGTGTGGACGGACAACAGTGCCGTATGGAAGGACAAGGCGAGTGAATGAGATGCAGTCGCATCTAAAAGGAGCGAATGAAAATAATAAAGGGTGAGGGAAATGGCAGGAAGAGTGGAGTACGAGAGGGAAGGGAAGGGTATGGGAAATAGGGAAGGAGAGGTTAGGAGGTGGAAAGGGAGGATCGCTGGACATGGGGCATGAAAGAGGAGGAAATGTATGATTGTAACAAATGGTTGGGGGAAAAGGGAGGGCCAGGGAGGAAGGGAATGCGAGGAGGAAAAGAGGAGTAGAGCGCGAAGGGCAGAGGGAAGGAGAAGGTAAAGTAGCAGAAGAGGATTGGAGGGGGAAAATGGGGACGGAAAATGGAAGGGAACAGCGCGAGGAGTAGGGGGCCAGTAAGGAGAAGCGGTCACGTGCGTGGTAGAGTCGTCTTTTGACGTCATTCGTAGTAGTGGTAGTAGCAGTATGTGTTGTTGGATGAGGCGGACTTGGCCTTGCCTAATTGCCGGCAATTGGTCCGCCTAATCGTCCCCAGTATTTATCAGAGACACGCAATATCACCACGCCTCACTTAGTCCTGTGTACTACAAAAATTTCAGCAGGAGGCGAGACACCTCTCTTCGCACATTCCAGTAGTCCCTATGAAAGATCGTGTTCTCCGATGTACCATGGGGCACTCCTAGCATCTGGAGATCACAAAAAAAGTTCGTCCACTCGAGGTTGCTTTTGTAGCAGTTCATAATGTAGCGATCAATATCACCAGGCACACTGCACAAGGGGCATAAAAGGGATGAAACAATGTTGATTTCATGTAGCCAAGCTGGTGTACGGGCTGAGTATGTTCTTATTCGGTGGAGCAGACAGGCTTCGGCTCTCTTCAGGCCTTCCGTCACGACTGGGTGATGTACTAGTCGCCAAAGCTGCCTCAAGTGCTCGCGAACGGTCTGTTTCGGTATCCATTGGAAATCGCTCCGCGCTTGCACCGCCCTTGGAGATAATCAGGCGTCCTCGGCTAGGCTGTCAGCATGTACGTTTCCCGCTACGCCGACATGCAACGGGATCCACTGGAACTGCACGGTGAAGCCTTCATGCTTGAGCCGCTTTAGTAGAAGTAGGGATCGCTGACGAGTTTTCTCCACAGGTATTTCCCGCTGCAACCGGTGAAGAGCTGACTTTCCATAGCTGAATATTGTGCCTTTTTGCCCTTCAAACGATGGCAGTTGGCGCAACGCAGCTTCTATGGCAACACACTCACCCCCTGTAGATGAAACCAAAGGCGTCACCTTTGCAGCCGACAAAATATTCACGCAGGGTATGAAAAAAGCCGCCGCGCACATCCATATTTTTGTGTGAACCGAGCCATCAGTGTATATGTGCAGTCACCGTACTCCCGTTCCATACGCTCCAGCACCAGCGATCGTGCTTCTGCAACAGGTATACAACGCTTCGAGCGCATATGAGGAATGATCAATGCACAATCCACACTCTCGTGGGACCGAGGCGGGCCTAAAATAGCCCCTTTTCCTGGATATTTCCTGGACACTTGCATAAGCAAACGTTGACACGTGTGAAGACGGGAAGGTGTTGACTGCGCCTCATGGAGGATCTTGTTGTTTCCAGCTGCCTGAGGAACGCCAAGAGGCAGCCTAAGCCCTTTCCTCAGTAAGGATTCCAACCGCTCGTATTGTGTCTTCGAAGGCGGTATGAAAAGCAACTGATGGAGCATGCGGTCCAAGATCAGGGCTTCGTGCAACTAGGTCATAGATGCTGGATGATTTCCCCACATCACAACAGTGATTCTCCGCAATACGCTATCAGCGGAGAAGTCGTGCTTTGTTCTACAGTTCCTGGTGTGCGGCGCAGGTCTGCACATCTCAAGATAGACCTGAATGGCATTACTATCCACCAGGCTACTCATGTACGATTTCTAGGAATCGTTGTCGGCTACAGGTTGCATTGATGGACGGCTGTCGCTTCTATGGTTTCCTCTGTGGTGCCCAGAATAATGTACTTAGACATCATTCGCAGCGGAGCAACCAGATATGTGGCCCCCTTTTTTTTATTATATCCAGCAAATGATTTCATCAAGTGTCAGATTCGTAAGGTGATGTCACCGAGCTAGCGATTCCGATTCCGATCCGCAAAATTATCCAGTTCTTAATCACAATGGGATGTTTATAGGTTAACCGCCGCCCAGTACAAAGTTGCACTGAAAGAGGCTCGGAATTCATTTTTCAATACCACGCTACCATGTATGTTGGTCAATAATCCCAAGCAATTCTGGAATATCATTAACCAAAATAAGGATAACTCAACGATTACTCTTAAAACCCCAGATGGAGCTACGGTTCCTGGTGATGAGTGTGCTGCAGTATTTAATGATGTGTTCACTACTGCGTTCTCCACATCTACTGTCACTGTTTATCCGGCATTCCAACTACTTGACGTACTTTCTATGGAACCAATTATGTTTGACATCTCTGGCATTGTACGTTTAATTGAAAAACAAAAAGTTACGTCATCATGTGGAGTAGACAACATCAATTCCAAATTTCTTATCAACACAAAATTGTATTGTTCTATGTTTTTGACAAAATTGTTCACGCAATCACTTGAAACTGGCTGTATTCCGGATGATTGGAAGATTGGGAGGGTGGTTCCCTTGCACAAGTCTGGGGATAGACATTCCCCGCACAATTTTCGCCCAGTGTCATTAACTTCTATTTCATGCAAACTCATGGAACACGTCATCTATTCTTGCGTTGCCAAATTCTTAGAAGACAATTCATTTTTCAGTCACTCACAGCACGGGTTCAGAAAATCATTCTCCTGTGAAACGCAGCTTTTATGTTTCACTCATGACCTTCACTCCGTTTTAGATCGCGGGTCGGTTACGGACTGCATATTTCTTGATTTTGCGAAGGCTTTTGATACTGTGTCACATGAACTTCTATTTCTTAAACTTAGTAATCTAAACTTGGATACTAACGTGCTTGCATGGTTACGCTGCTTCCTAACTAACCGTTCACAATTTGTTACTGTAAATAACTTTGATTCTCCTTTGTCTGCCGTTCACTCAGGTGTTCCTCAAGGCTATGTGTTGGGGCCCTTACTTTTTTTGATCTACATTAATGACTTGCCAACTAACATCCGTTCATCAGTCCGCCTTTTTGCTGATGATTGTGTAATTTATCGGGAAATAACTAATACATCTGATATTAACACTTTACAGTCCGATATTAACCAAGTTATGGACTGGTGTAAGTTGTGGAAAATGAATCTTAACATTAATAAATGCAAATGCATGCGCGTTTCTCGAACTAACTCTGCTGCACCTAACTACTTTCTTAACGACGTCCCTCTCGAAACACTCCAGTGTTATAAATACCTTGGTGTACACTTAAAGGGACACTGAAGTGAATTTGTCAAGCTCCCGTTTTTGCTTGCACTGCGTAGACTGCCTCAAATTAGCACACTTTTCATCGTTTATCCTGTTGACAAATCGGTAATTATTTTACAAAGCGCGAAAGAAGAAAAACTACCATGCGCGGTTTGCGGCGGCCGCACCAAATAAGCTGTGACGTTGGGAGGAGGGGCACCGTGATTGGACGATGCCCAAGGTTAGCAATCAAACAAGTTTCGGTTTCGGTTTCGGTTCTGTAAAACAACATGTTTGACATCCGATGGCGTCGTTGGATGGGCATTCTCAATATCCCAGTAATCGTAGTACCGCGCTTCTGCCATGTTGTCGGCTGTAAAATGCATAAGATAAGCCTCCCAGGACGGCTTGGAATCGTAGCATTCACTAGCCAAGGCCTACGCAGTGCATGAACGCCCCCGCGTCCCCGCAGACGTACAAATGCATGCGCTTTTCCCCCATATTTGGAGCTTGCCTCACTCATGCCTGTATCGTAAAAAGCGTGTTCGCACCAGGCCAAGGGTCTGTTGATTCTGGCCTGTGCCCACTGCCCGCAAGCAGTTGGTGCTTATGGCAACAGCACGCCAACGAGAACTCGCTAGCGCGCCAGTGCCAGGCTGCGCGAGTTCTGCGGACTAGTTCGCGGAGCAGTGAACGTTGCGGCCCAAAAAAAGGTGAACTCAGTATAGAAAACATCGGCAAAAAACAAAAAGTTACCTTATAAAAAAAAAAAAAGCTTGTATCCGCGGGGATTCGAACTTGTGACGGGCAAAACATTTGCCATGCCATACCTAGCGCTCCAGGCCACACGGCCAGGAGCGGAAGCGCGGCAGATGGTCGAAATATAAGGTATATAATGTATAACCAGTTTACACTTTTATTTAGTTTTAGTATTTCAAGCAGCTTAGGTGACTATTTGTGGTATTGCGCTCGTGCAGTAAGCGTCCCCCGAGTTTCCACAATAGCAAACGTCTAGCAATTGCATTTCTTAGACGGAAAAGCGTTCGCAGATGCGTAGTCGTGCTGCTGACCACTGTGCTTGTTCGCCCAGCGCAAAAAAGTGCTTCCCGCACCCTAGTTTACGCTGTACGGTAAAAATATCAGTTGATTTTATTTCCTTAGTACCTATATTGACTTCGCTGACTCTTCTACCCCTTCAAGAGGCCTTATATTTTCCTACTGGCGTACCAGTCAGCGAAGCGTCGCATGTGCGCTTGTGCAGCGCTTGTGTGAAGCGACCTTGACTTGGAGCTAGATACAGTGTACAAACTAACGAAGTAAAGAAAGGCACAGTCTTCCATTCACAAACGTGTTGTGGCTTAGTTTCAACTGATCGAGCGAATTGCGACGACCCGTCGGCGGCCGGCGGACTAAGCGTTGGGCCGACTGACTCGATCGCGGAAGGTCGGCGAGCCGTGCAGTAGCGCAGCCAATTGCCAGCTCCTCTCCTGCCGACGTCACACGAAAACGCCAAAGAAAATGAGCGAGAGTGCAGAGAGGAGGACAGCATTTTCGAATTGATTTTTCTACTAAATAAATTCGCGTAAACGCGCTCAGAGTGGTCGAAACAGGGCCTAGGGACTCCGGACTACAATTTGCGCTCGTAATCCCGCATTGCTTACAAATCACTTCAGTGTCCCTTTAACACCTAACTTATTGTGGAAACTTCACATTGATTATGTAGTAAGTAATGCTAACCGTATGTTAGGCTACCTCCGGCGAAATTTTTATATGGCTCCTAGTTCCCTAAAATTACTTCTTTACAAATGTCTCGTTCGTTCAAAATTAGAGTATGCGGCTTCTGTGTGGGACCCCGGTCAAGAATCACTCATCGCAGAAATAGAGAAAGTTCAAAATCGCGCGTCGCGCTTCATTCTTTCTAATTATCACCGCACATCAAGCGTTACGGCCATGAAATTAAGTCTTTCTTTACCACTGCTCGACCATCGGAGGAAATTATTTCGGTTGTGTCTTTTTCATAAAATATATCACAAAAATCCCATTCTAAAACAGCAGCTACTATCTTCTCCATCTTACACTTCGGCACGCATTGATCATCTGTACAAAGTTAACGTTCCATCCGGCTATACGAAGCATTTTCATAATTCGTTTATCCCCAGCACTTGCATTAGTTGGAACCGCCTTCCTTCATCTGTTGCTGCGATAACAGATGAGACTGCGTTCCGATCTGCTGTAAGCAACCTGTTGTGGTGATTTCTTATCTTTACGTTGCTCTTTTCAGCTTGTGTTTGTGATGCTGCTTTTGTTTCTTTTATGTTACACAAGATGTAACCCGCTCCCCTCTGTAACGCCCTTTGGGCCCTGAGGGTATCCAAATAAATAAATAAATAAATAGCGCGAAGGGCAATGTAATGGGAGGAACCACCTGTCTGCAGCGCAGTTCATTTCGTGACGCGGCACCACGTAGCCCGACAGTATACCGCCACTGAGCTAGATTTAAGCGCAGAAGAGGCGATAGGTAAGATTTACAGTCAACTAGATAAAATCAAAACAATCTAGCGAAAAGCAGTCAGCGAGTTTCTCCACTCTTTCAATGCGATGTTCTCACATCCAAAACTGGGAAGGGATGTTGGCGCTCTATACTGGACGCCGTATCGCATGCATTCACGGTATGCTGGCTGCAGCAGATGGGGTCGCAACAATTGCACGACGACCACCTGCCAAGAGCGGAAACGCCAAAGGAGCAATTACGTTGTGGCTGGCTAAAAGCTAATACACGAGAGAAAGAGCGAAATGATGTGTGTATGTATGTATTCTTTCTATCATTCAAGTATTTCAAAATTTATAACTGTTTAAAGAAGAATAAATGACGAACCATATATATATATATACCTATCTTTCTGTATTATACATATGTATATATATATATATATATATATATAACACAGAAAAACTACGCCCCGCCGGTAGCGTAGTGGTTATCGCACCAGACCGGTATTCTGGAGGTCGTGGGTTCGGATCCCACCTGGCGGGCATTTTTTCTTCACTTTCTTTCTTTCTTTCCAAATTCTTAATCTGTTTCAATGATCTACCACATCCTCCCCTTTGCTTTCCGAGGTTTTCTCGACTGCCAACCCTTATTTCTGTGTTATTTTCAACGAGCCCCTCATTTCCTATTCTGATTCGCTACATGCATAGCGAGGGCCTCTGTTCTGGCAGTCTTGTTGCCAAAGGGAGCTTAAGAGGGTTCAAAGCTGGTCGACCAC
The DNA here is from genome assembly GCF_048455015.1 of Haemaphysalis longicornis. Classification (NCBI taxonomy): domain Eukaryota; kingdom Metazoa; phylum Arthropoda; class Arachnida; order Ixodida; family Ixodidae; genus Haemaphysalis; species Haemaphysalis longicornis. Next base: position 461,257,460 of record NW_027526203.1, read on the forward strand.
TCTGGACATGTCGTAGACACTCGAGTCACGACCCGGGGGTTAAAAAGAAGGTCCCCTTCACCCCGATTAGTCCGAATGGCGCTGGCTACCACCCCCAAGCACAGGAAACAAACATACCTAACATAAATACCCCAGAAAGTGAATGGGAAAATCGCCCCGCCGGTAGCGTAGTGGTTATCGCACCAGACCGGTATTCTGGAGGTCGTGGGTTCGGATCCCACCTGGCGGGCATTTTTTCTTCACTTTCTTTCTTTCTTTCCAAATTCTTAATCTGTTTCAATGATCTACCACATCCTCCCCTTTGCTTTCCGAGGTTTTCTCGACTGCCAACCCTTATTTCTGTGTTATTTTCAACGAGCCCCTCATTTCCTATTCTGATTCGCTACATGCATAGCGAGGGCCTCTGTTCTGGCAGTCTTGTTGCCAAAGGGAGCTTAAGAGGGTTCAAAGCTGGTCGACCACTCTGGACATGTCGTAGACACTCGAGTCACGACCCGGGGGTTAAAAAGAAGGTCCCCTTCACCCCGATTAGTCCGAATGGCGCTGGCTACCACCCCCAAGCACAGGAAACAAACATACCTAACATAAATACCCCAGAAAGTGAATGGGAAAATCGCCCCGCCGGTAGCGTAGTGGTTATCGCACCAGACCGGTATTCTGGAGGTCGTGGGTTCGGATCCCACCTGGCGGGCATTTTTTCTTCACTTTCTTTCTTTCTTTCCAAATTCTTAATCTGTTTCAATGATCTACCACATCCTCCCCTTTGCTTTCCGAGGTTTTCTCGACTGCCAACCCTTATTTCTGTGTTATTTTCAACGAGCCCCTCATTTCCTATTCTGATTCGCTACATGCATAGCGAGGGCCTCTGTTCTGGCAGTCTTGTTGCCAAAGGGAGCTTAAGAGGGTTCAAAGCTGGTCGACCACTCTGGACATGTCGTAGACACTCGAGTCACGACCCGGGGGTTAAAAAGAAGGTCCCCTTCACCCCGATTAGTCCGAATGGCGCTGGCTACCACCCCCAAGCACAGGAAACAAACATACCTAACATAAATACCCCAGAAAGTGAATGGGAAAATCGCCCCGCCGGTAGCGTAGTGGTTATCGCACCAGACCGGTATTCTGGAGGTCGTGGGTTCGGATCCCACCTGGCGGGCATTTTTTCTTCACTTTCTTTCTTTCTTTCCAAATTCTTAATCTGTTTCAATGATCTACCACATCCTCCCCTTTGCTTTCCGAGGTTTTCTCGACTGCCAACCCTTATTTCTGTGTTATTTTCAACGAGCCCCTCATTTCCTATTCTGATTCGCTACATGCATAGCGAGGGCCTCTGTTCTGGCAGTCTTGTTGCCAAAGGGAGCTTAAGAGGGTTCAAAGCTGGTCGACCACTCTGGACATGTCGTAGACACTCGAGTCACGACCCGGGGGTTAAAAAGAAGGTCCCCTTCACCCCGATTAGTCCGAATGGCGCTGGCTACCACCCCCAAGCACAGGAAACAAACATACCTAACATAAATACCCCAGAAAGTGAATGGGAAAATCGCCCCGCCGGTAGCGTAGTGGTTATCGCACCAGACCGGTATTCTGGAGGTCGTGGGTTCGGATCCCACCTGGCGGGCATTTTTTCTTCACTTTCTTTCTTTCTTTCCAAATTCTTAATCTGTTTCAATGATCTACCACATCCTCCCCTTTGCTTTCCGAGGTTTTCTCGACTGCCAACCCTTATTTCTGTGTTATTTTCAACGAGCCCCTCATTTCCTATTCTGATTCGCTACATGCATAGCGAGGGCCTCTGTTCTGGCAGTCTTGTTGCCAAAGGGAGCTTAAGAGGGTTCAAAGCTGGTCGACCACTCTGGACATGTCGTAGACACTCGAGTCACGACCCGGGGGTTAAAAAGAAGGTCCCCTTCACCCCGATTAGTCCGAATGGCGCTGGCTACCACCCCCAAGCACAGGAAACAAACATACCTAACATAAATACCCCAGAAAGTGAATGGGAAAATCGCCCCGCCGGTAGCGTAGTGGTTATCGCACCAGACCGGTATTCTGGAGGTCGTGGGTTCGGATCCCACCTGGCGGGCATTTTTTCTTCACTTTCTTTCTTTCTTTCCAAATTCTTAATCTGTTTCAATGATCTACCACATCCTCCCCTTTGCTTTCCGAGGTTTTCTCGACTGCCAACCCTTATTTCTGTGTTATTTTCAACGAGCCCCTCATTTCCTATTCTGATTCGCTACATGCATAGCGAGGGCCTCTGTTCTGGCAGTCTTGTTGCCAAAGGGAGCTTAAGAGGGTTCAAAGCTGGTCGACCACTCTGGACATGTCGTAGACACTCGAGTCACGACCCGGGGGTTAAAAAGAAGGTCCCCTTCACCCCGATTAGTCCGAATGGCGCTGGCTACCACCCCCAAGCACAGGAAACAAACATACCTAACATAAATACCCCAGAAAGTGAATGGGAAAATCGCCCCGCCGGTAGCGTAGTGGTTATCGCACCAGACCGGTATTCTGGAGGTCGTGGGTTCGGATCCCACCTGGCGGGCATTTTTTCTTCACTTTCTTTCTTTCTTTCCAAATTCTTAATCTGTTTCAATGATCTACCACATCCTCCCCTTTGCTTTCCGAGGTTTTCTCGACTGCCAACCCTTATTTCTGTGTTATTTTCAACGAGCCCCTCATTTCCTATTCTGATTCGCTACATGCATAGCGAGGGCCTCTGTTCTGGCAGTCTTGTTGCCAAAGGGAGCTTAAGAGGGTTCAAAGCTGGTCGACCACTCTGGACATGTCGTAGACACTCGAGTCACGACCCGGGGGTTAAAAAGAAGGTCCCCTTCACCCCGATTAGTCCGAATGGCGCTGGCTACCACCCCCAAGCACAGGAAACAAACATACCTAACATAAATACCCCAGAAAGTGAATGGGAAAATCGCCCCGCCGGTAGCGTAGTGGTTATCGCACCAGACCGGTATTCTGGAGGTCGTGGGTTCGGATCCCACCTGGCGGGCATTTTTTCTTCACTTTCTTTCTTTCTTTCCAAATTCTTAATCTGTTTCAATGATCTACCACATCCTCCCCTTTGCTTTCCGAGGTTTTCTCGACTGCCAACCCTTATTTCTGTGTTATTTTCAACGAGCCCCTCATTTCCTATTCTGATTCGCTACATATATATATATATATATATATATATATATATATATATATATATATATATATATATATATATATATATATATATATATATATATATATAGATATCAAGGTTGCAGTCGTCATTGCCAGTGCTATTCGGCTGTTTCCGAGATATTTAATAGTGCAGAATGACGTGTGTTTGTCATATTTCTTTAATAATTTGTCATATTTCTTCATAATTCTTTAACTCGAACTACTCGGGGTGAAGGGGACCTTCTTTTTAACCCCCGGGCCGTGACTCGAGTGTCTACGACATGTCAAGAGTGGTCGACCAGCGTTGAACCCTCTTAAGCTTCCTATGGCACCAAGCCTGCCAGAACAGAGGCCCTCGCAATGCATGTAGCGAATCAGAATGGGAAATGAGGGGCTCGTTGAAAATAAGACAGAAATAACCGTTGTCAGTCAAGAAAACCTCGGAAAGCAAAGGGGAGGATGTGATAGGTCATTGAAACAGATAAAGAATTTGGAAAGAAAGGAAGAAAGTGGAGGAAAAATGCCCGCCAGGTGGGGTCCGAACTCACGACCTCCAGAATACCGGTCTGGTGCGATAACCACTACGCTACCGGCGGGGCGATTTTCTCCTCCACTTTCTGGGGTATTTATGTTAAGGGATTTTTGTTTATGTTAAGGTATTTTGGTCGACCACTCTTGACATGTCGTAGACACTCGAGTCACGGCCCGGGGGTTAAAAAGAAGGTCCCCTTCACCCCGAGTAGTCCGAGTGGCGCTGGCTACCACTCCCAAGCACAGGAAACAAAAATACCTTAACATAAATACCCCAGAAAGTGGAGGGGAAAATCGCCCCGCCGGTAGCGTAGTGGTTATCGCACCAGACCGGTATTCTGGAGGTCGTGGGTTCGGATCCCACCTGGCGGGCATTTTTTCTCCACTTTCTTTCTTTCCAAATTATTTATCTGTTTCAATGACCTACCACATCCTCCCCTTTGCTTTCCGAGGTTTTCTTGACTGCCAACTCTTATATATATATAAAACTTCTAATTAACCGATGTAATGGGTTTTAGCTTCGCATTATCGAACATATATGCGGTTCCAGCTGTTCCCACGCGTAAGAACAAAAAATATCGTTCTTTTTGTTTTTTATCTCCCATTCGTAATATGTAGGAACGTTACTGCTCGTTTGCGTGTTATTTCGTCCTTTGTTCTTCTTTTCATTAATTTAATAACACGCTTTCTTTTTATCCTTTGCCGGTAGCGTTTTTGTAGAAAAGTTACGGAGCTGTGTGGCTCGCGTCAATAAATTGCGGAGCCAATTTCTAGCCAATTACCGTTTGCCTTGAGCAAACAAGGAAGACGAGCATGAGTCTGACGGGGAGTTTATTATATCACTCCAGCCCCTCGGAGGAACAAAACGAGGAAAGAGAAGGAAAACGACTGGGAGGCGGAGGAAGAGCCTAACGGTCCGGACAATCAGGACCCGCTAATTGAAAGGTTTCGAGTGGTTAACGAGGGAAGGAGAAGGGACGTAATTGGGCGAGCGACAAGCACGAGGCGAAGGGATGGCGGCGGAACCGGAGGGGGGGAGAAGAAGCAAAAAAAGCGGCTGCCTAGAGTCAACTTAATTAAGGAACAGCGACGACGCGGGTTGAGGATGGAAAAGCTCGGCGCCATAAATCATTGGCCGCTCCAGCGCGCGCTGACGCAGGCGGGAGCAGCGGCGTGGGCGGTTGTTGAATAAACGCCCAGAGGGGCAGGGCTCGCATATTTGCGTGAGGCGCGCAACTGGGTCATCATCGCTGCGAATCACAATGGGATCTTGACCCGCGTCGTCGTCCCAATTGCGCTCTAATTGCGACCCGAACGCCACCGGGGCGCCGCGTCGGCTCGTCGAGGACGCTGAAAAATAGATAAGTACGGGGTGCTGCCCTGTAGCCCCCGCACCGCGGTGTCGGACGCGCGCCGATCGGGAAGCAGGCAACGAGCGCGCCTGCTGTCGATGCCCGCCGGCCTCTGAATGCACCCCCTGGGCTCTACCCCGATTTCTAAATGCGACGGTGGCATCGGATATTACTCGCTGCCTATGCAGAGTGCGGAATGAACCGTGAGATCAGTTGGATTTCCTCTCAGCTCCGGACGTTAGTCTAAAGGAGGGCAGAAAATCGGAGATTGGTGCAGCCTCGGAAACCTGCTCCTGGCGGCGTAGAAAGGCTACCGGGCCACGCATCGGCAGCTATATATGTCGCAGTCACGTTCGCTGTTCTCTCTTGTATTTTTCGTTACAGCAACAAGCTGCCGTGGGCTCAGTTTCACGAACCATAGTAGCGGCGCCGGAAACTTGACTGTCGCCGAAAGGGGGGATGCACCGTGGTGCGCCTTGTATCCCTTTACTGCCGTTTTTCAAAGTCCTGACATTCTTTGGTTGCTTCAGTGACAACCAATTCTGCCGCTTCTGGCCGGCTTCCTTTCAGTAGTAGCACTTAAACGCATTCGATGGCCGCTTTAAAGAAAATTGCAACAAAAACAAAGCAAAGGCTAAAATAATTACCTGCCAGGGTAAGCAAATCGTCATGAAGTTCCGTTCTGTGCTCGCACAACTTCGGCTTCCAGCCACAAGGGAAAGAAAGGAGTCGTTATATTAGCGCGCTTCGGGACCCCAAGGCGTACTGTGCCCTTCCATCGGTTCTGATATATAGTTTTCTCTTTCCTTTTCGGCCTTGCATCGATGCTTATATAAAGTATCACGCCCGCACACACGCACGCACGCACGCACGCAGCCGCCTATATTTCTGTGGCAATTTAAACTGATGTTATCTGTCTATCCAATCCTCCCTTTGCTTCTTGCACGTGGCGTATTCATGACACATGTGCTGGTCGAGGTGGCGCATTCTCAGTTGCTCCTGCGAACGTAATCGGAAGCGCTGCTGCGGACAACAGTAGCAGGCAGGGATTTTCTTGCGGGCTATATACATGCATCCTGCGGCCGCAACTGAGACATCCTTAACGTTTGTGTCGGGCCTGTTTGAATGATTCAGGATATACACTTTTGAAATGGTTGCGATTGCTGTACGTCTATAGTGCCTAGAATATTCTAGGCACTATAGTACGTCCGAGAGCATTTCGCGGTCGGGCTAGAGCACAGCTGCGCGGCGTACGTTTGACGAGTGACGTCAACACGGGGACATGGCTTTAAAGCACTTTGCAGCCACCGATCTCCAGAAGCGCGCGTTCAGAGGACTGAAGTAGTTAGCTCATAGTTCGGTGGGCAATTACATTGTAGCACTATGTCACGCTGGATATCGGTTTGACTGATGATCCTCTACAATTTTCACATTACAATGCCACGCCTAACCACAATCATTTAAAAAGTTAACTAACAAATACTAATCAATTGTTACAGTAAATGGTAATTGCGTCCGCCATGGCCCCTGACCACTTCGCGCAAGAAGAAAAATTTTACGTCCGAAAGCCTATTTTTTAAAATTACTTTTAAAGTCTTCCCTCAAACACCCTGTATATGTGGAAGCAGATTAACACGTGTGCGTGCGCGCGTGCGTGCGTGCGTGTGTGCGTGTGTGAAGCGTGGTGTGTGCGTGATGTGTGTGTATGTGCGTGTGTGCGCGCGCGCGTTTTCTGTTGTTTATCTTGTCATTCCCTCCCTCCGCCTTCCTCCTCCCCTCTTCCAGCTCGTCCTGCAAACCAAACGCACCTCCTTCCTAAGCTCCAAATGCAGTGGTTCTTAGAAACTGTAGAGGGGTCCTTCTGGATGACAAATGATCGGGCTTTCTGACTTTTCCCTCGGCGTCGCACCAGAGCAACTGACCTTGTGCCTCACAGAGCACCTTAAGCTGTATGCTCATCCATCCTCGTTAGCTTTTCATCCCTTTGTCCCTGCCCGGAGCCTCTAGCGCTATTTTTCCCCAGTCAGCTCGACTTCATGAAACCGGGGCACCGGTCTCGGCTCAGGGTGCTCATGCCCGTCCGAGGAAGGCTGAGGCCAGGTGCGAGGTGACTCGCGATGAAAAAAAAAAAAATGCATCAGACTTGTCTAACTAATACATGTGCAGGGGATGAAAATTTCACCTATATTCCTCGTGTTTGCCGTCTTTGGTACGCAATCTTTAATGACGTCACTGATAACAAATACCACTAAGAAGCAGTTGGCACGTAACTAATAATTTCTAAAGCCGAAGATACAATGAAGCGAACAAGGTATTCGCGTATATCGACCGCCACGTAAACTCTACGAGGAAAGGCCATCGACTGCTCATTCATGTAGAAAGAGGCGATATAAGGCAGTTTTGGTTGCGAGCCAGAGTGACTCTTGCGAGAAGAATGTTTGAATGGGGGCATCTGAGCTGGGCAGAGCGACGAAATAAATATTAGTGATGAGAAATGCAAATGGCACCGACAAGAATAATCTTTAGTACAATAGTTCAGAACTGATCCGAAGACAATATCGTCTCCGTCAATATAGTCTGGGACAACATTATGCTATGTATAAGGGGTCGTTGGCATTATGGTCTCAAGTGGAAACCTGGACAAACTGCGTGGTCCGGGTTATTTTTTCGACGCTCTGTATAAAGTAATAGGTATCCGAAGCGATGACGTTTTTGGCGTGTGAGAAAACAGCGGGATATTTCGAATGCGACAATGTATACGAGGGAATCTGCAGCAAGGTGTTAAGTCATTCCCCATGCGTACGATGCTTGTTTTAATGCACTAGTACGAAAATAACAGCGGCAACAAATAAAAGTACACCCGGTGGCAAAATAAACCGGGGCACGCGAGCGCGTGGCAAAATGCATCGCCGCGCCCTCTGACGTTGCACTTCTGGTGCCGAGACATCGATGTGCGCGTGCGCCTCCAACCGCTGTATACTACTCCGTATTTTCCTTCGCTTCAAGGGGCAGAGCTGATACAGTGGTCGGACGCGCCTGCGCACATCGATGTCTCGGCACCAGAAGTGCAACGTCAGAGGGCGCGGCGATGCATTTTGCCACGCGCTCGCGTGCCCCGGCTTATTTTGCGGCCGGGTTGCATTTTAAAACATGGCCATATTTATTACGTACCAAAAAATTCAATGAGCATTAGTGTAACTTGGAACACGTTTACCTACATGTCTATGTTATGAGTTCGCATTCAGTGACCAAGTTTATAGGATCGTCTTTTCAAATTAACGTTGAGTGCATGGTCGTAGTCTATATTTTTGTGATAATGACGTGACCATGGTGTCGACGTCAACATGGACGTCCACAATCGGCCCTTTAATTCCATATTCGTATTCGCATAAAGGACATGCGAGACTCCCACAAAGTTCAATGATTCCAGGTACGATGGCTTCGACTAGTAGAAGTAGCCATTTGAAGAAAAAAAAGTATGGAATTCTTATCGTTGCGTATACTGACTTGAAGCACGTCCCACACCGCCTGAACCGCGAGTCCTGCACAAGGAAAGACCAGTCACAGGGTCGCGTGGCGGGATGCCGGTAGTGGGTTTGGATCATTCAGGAACCTGTAGCTGAAGGGGTTGTCGCAGAGCTGCTTCTGGAACACATCTGTTGCCTCAACGACTTTGGCTTGCCTTAGCGCCTCGCTTCTCCTGCTTTTTCTGTTGTACTGGCGTCTGGTTCGGGTCTTTTGGAATTTTCGGGAACGTAATGCGGTGCTTTGGTGTGCGTACTTATCGCTTTTAAGTTTCTGAGTGCGACGGTGGTATTTTGTGGCAGTCTGTTGTGAAGACACTCTGACACAATATTTGGCCAACCCATCTCGGAGGACAGATTTGGCTTCTCACTGCCCGCTTGTGGCTGAAGGCAACAGTTACAACATGGCGACTCTCATTTAAGTTCTTACCCAACGTCTGACCACAGTAAGTATGATTGTTTTGGCATCTGACTGTCTACTATAGCCGACACATACGACGGCGACAATTATGATGGCGTCAATTCATCTTCTGAGGCAATATCTTGCCTCCACGAAGATTACGAAGACCGCGAAAAATGATAATACTTTCAAGTGGGCTACTGCATGCATGTCCTCGGTGGGGCGGGGCCATAACCTTTGAGGTTGTGAAAGTATTGTTTTTTTACAACAAAACCGCGCGTGCAGCTACACGCAGAAATGTGTGTTTACCTGAGGTGAGAACGAGCGAAACAATTTTGAAGATAATTGTAATTTAGCATGTTTATAGTTCGCCTCAACAAATCTTTTGTATTTAAATATGAACACTAAACGTTCTGGTGTTATTTCAATTGCTCCATAGATAGATATCCTATGCGACCGGTAACCCCTTCACCAACTCATTTGGGCGAACAGATCAACTGCGAAAATTTGTTTGCCTTAAAATTTCTTGCACACAGCAAAACTTACTTGAGAGCATTTTGTCCCGGCTTCCACTTCAGGCCATTTATTCCGGAAACAGTTCGCGCGGCGCCGAATATCTCGGCACCATACTGTCTGGAACATCTTATCTGAGTCCCGTAAAGACCATACTATTTTCGCTTCCATCACTTTCGAGTCGGCTTGTTTGCTGCGTCCTAAATAGGCGTGCAGGGATCAGTAGGGTAAAATAGCGTTTAAAACTCTTTGAAAACACGTCGAAGATCCACTGCACATTTCCCCCCCCCCCCCCCCCGAGCTCATTTAATGGTTCTTCCAACTTGGATACCATTACAGTCCCAGTTCATTTACGTTGTCTTCTATTTTATCCCTGCCAAGCCGGCATTTCCTCCTCAAAATCAAATGTTCCGTTTAAAGAAGGATTTATCTCGTGACATTGTTTGCAGCATAATTCCAATGACACCATGCCCAGCCTCCGAAACGTCCTCAAGAGTCACAGGGAACTTGTTTTCTGTGGCAGTAAGTCTCGAACCGAAATCGCATAAAATGTGTCGTCCACTCAGCTTAAACCGGTGTCCCGCCGAATAGATGTGCAATGTTAAAAATACATCTCTTTTCATAAAACGCTTCGTGTCATAACTTCTAAAAACGTTCTGTAGAATGCCAATAAGTTTGTCGACAACACAGTCAATCAAAACTTCAAAGAACGAAGAAAGCGTGGCGCACACTAGACGTGGACGAAGAAAACAAGGTAAGACAAATTCTCCATCCACGTCTAGTTTGCACCACGTTTTCTTCTTTCTTTAATAAGTATGTACCAACTAGCTCAGCAACAAGCTTTGTTACTTCAAAGAACGTATGCAAAAAATCGGGCCATCTCCACTAACCTGAAAGCTGTGGAGGGGCAAAGCATGCAGTGTGTAAGTGTATGATGCGGTTTCCGTGATGCGGTTTCGCTGGATAATGCGATTTCGAAGTTATGATGAAGCGTATAATGCGGTTCCGATGGTGAGCGCTCGGCGTCTTAGGCCTTGGCGCCTTGGCGTTTTTGCCCAAACCCTTGGAGGGTAGAGGTATACAGCTCTGCTGTAAAAGTCTGGTGTCTTTGAAGCGAGCACGAAGTCGCGGGCTCGATTCCGGGCGTGGTGGCCGCTTTTCTGATGGAGGCGAAAAGCAAAAACGCCCGTGTGTACGAGAACCGCACGTGGTCAAAATGAATCCGGAGCCTTCCACTACGGCGCGCGCCTCATCGCCTGCGTTGCGTCGGCGCGTTAAATCGATCTTTGAAGCCCGAAGCGTTCTAGCGGGAGGCGTTGGAAAGCGAGTGTCCCGGTGTGTTCTTTTAGTACGCCAAGGAATTCATCGTACTACCCGAGCCCCAAAGGGGCTTCGCCCCCAAAAAGACATGTTCGCCAACCTGACTTTGCTTCGGTTTTATTGGGTTGCGTGGCAGCAAAAACCGGTAAATTAAATGCTTCCGATGCTCTCGTGGGTCTGCTCCGCCACAGTGCACCATAACTATCAGCCCCTGCAATAGATGCATCCAGAAATGCGAATCATGAAGCCAGGAGTAACATTTTGCTCAACGATGTGACCCGCGTTGCGGCAGCTCGCCATACACAAAGCATATGCCACGTCTCGAACTCAAATCAGTGGGAATGTCAATTTACCTTCTATTCGAACTGAGTTCCGGCTGGTGGCGACATTTGGAGACCATTCCCACTCCTAACGTGCACAAAAGTGGGCGACTTAATTTTATTTCTTTACTTTTACCGTGTTAAATGGTTCCAGCCAATGTTACTCAATGATCACCGTGATTTGCCGATTGAATAGTTGCGATTCTGCTATGGAATTATGGCACATCATTTTTTAAGGACGTGATCTATAACCTTTTTTGCTTTGTTTGTCAGTTTTATTGTTTTTTTTTTGCCTGAAATGTGAAATTTATTTTACCGGAATTATTTTGAAACTACTTTTTCTCTTTTTGTCGCGCAATATCATCACACACGAATGTCGGACAGCCTTCGTGCGTGCATGCGGGCGCGCGTGTAATCGTGTCTCTAGTTCTTTGCTCAATGCTTCCCGGATCACCTTCTCCTGCGTGAACACTCCTCTTGTCAGCCCAGACTCAGACAACTGTGGCTATAACAGAAAATAAAATTGCGTGCACCCATGAGCGCCTTTTATTAAACAGCCTTTTCGTGTGCGACCGAAGTGGGAGACATCAAACGTTACAGACAGATCGGTTTCCTCACTGAGTCCGCATAGCAATGCTTAAGAATTTTTCCTCGCGGATTGTTCAGAAGATGCAAAGCATGCATTCGTTCAGTCACGCACAGTCATGCGCAAATTGAACGTTAACACAGAAGCATGAGCCAGCACACCCAAATCAAAGGCTTTCTTTTCCTGAATCTCGCATTATCACGTGCTTTTGTAGACAAATATGGGATCGTAACACGACTTTATCCACAAAACTCAAACCGCGCAAATTTTCGACGTCCATGGGCCCCAGTCTTCGATTTAATGCTTGCTGGTTCATATTTGTATGCTCGCGTTTCACTTCTAAATGATACATTGTAGCCGCCATGAGATACTGTTAGTTGAACTACATATATATTTTCTATAGCTTTGAATGAACTGAGCCTGTATGAAATGCAACCAGATGCAGTTTGTTTCCTCAACATTCACAAGCCCCCCCCCCCCCCCCCCTTCCTTTTCTCTTTGCTTTTTGTGAGTGTGTACTGCAACGTTGACATGTGTCTGACCCTTTTCAGGAGGCCGCTTTTTTTCGACGTTCTTGGCGGGAAGAAAAAGATGTAATACCGAAGTCAAGAAGCTCAAAACTATTATGATTCGTGTCCCCGGTGCACCTTGAATAACGTACTTACACGTAACAACGCCTGTTTTTCTGACGAAATCAAGAAACGGAACCTACAATGAGAAGAGCACTATATGGCACCGCGAGGGGACACCGCCACTGCACGCGTCGTAGCTTCAAACCCGCTGCAGCAAATGGAACATCGTTGGCTGTAACCAGGGCAACCAGGGTGCAGCGATGCGCGCACTGCGCGTGCCCAATGAGAACGCAGTAAACGCACCATTGGGTTTGCCTCGAATTTTATCGGAAGTTACCAAATATCTTTTTTGTTCAGCAAGTGTAGACAAAACAATGCAATGTTAAACAAAGAGAAATTTGCCCGCCCACGCTTTTATTTAATGACATCGAACGTTTATTTTATGTACAAGTTTTCCCGCGGATATATTTGTTTTTACTCTTGCCTAATCAGTGGGAAACGTGTGTGTCTCCTTGAGAAAGACCAAGTGTTGTTACCCTCTGTTTCACTTAATCATTTCGGTTGGACATTTTCTTTCTCCGCGTGATCGTAATAAATTCTCTTTTTTAGCTTATGATATTTTCATGCTTCCCTAATACCCCGCCTGGACGACGTGAAATAGCGTCCGCCATGGCAATTTTTGGTAGGCCCCACGGGGCCTCGTATCCAAATCCAAAGTCAGACGTCACCTAACACGCGCATCTTTCAGGTATGGAGATCAATTGCTTTCCTGCAATCTCCCTCGCAGACTGCTGGCCGAGCGTGACTCCATCCATGCACGGTCGACACGTGTGAGCGCAGGTGGACTTGTTTGCGCAAACTGTCACCGCTATACTGTGTTTGGTGCGACGGAGTGTAGTATTGTTGAGCACCTCGTGTTATGAACTTATGTTAAGTTGTGAAGAGGGTGAGCTGTGTGTATCCCGCTTCTTGGCGACCTCTGCGTCCTATGTACAGCGCGTCCTGTTATTTTAATAAACTATATAGTTGTTGGCCTAGTAGCAGGCAGTCATGGGCACGTTACCAGCAAAAAGTAACAGTGTTACAGTTACAGTTCCCAAAGCCAAAACAGTAACACAGTTACAGTTACAGTTACAGAATTTCTAGAAGTAACTTGTTACATTTACAGCTACTGTGAAAAAGTAACATCGTTACTTTCCGTTACTGTATAAAACGTAGTATAAAAATAAGTAATAGATCGCGAAACAAATGATAGAGTTTGTTTAGTATTAACGTACGAAGGAGTCCGAATAGTCAAAAGTGCACGTGGTAAAATCCCAGACGACGGGAACCTAAAAGGGGCGCACTCAAGCCCAACACCAACAATCGTTCTGTACGCCTCATTTTTGTTGTATGAACCTTTTTTGCTCACGCACCCTTGCTGTAGGGGAATTTATTTGCAAATATCACTCTAACTTAGGATGAGTTCTCTCTCGAAGTTGCCATCCGAGAGCTTTTCTCTTTTCAGAGTTCTGCTTTCTAGTTTCTTTTTTTTTTATATATTGTTTGTGCTCGCTCAAGACGAAGCAATAGTTTTAGACATCACCTCTAAGACCGACCTCCAACCTCGGTTTTCTGAAGGAAAGATAATGCATCTTCGTAGCGACCTCCTCTCCAAAACTGCGAGAGCAACCGTGTTGTGGGAAAGTGAAAGGTGATGAGAAAAAAAGCCCGAAAAATGAGAAAGCGCAATCTGTACGTTGGCCTTTGATGTGTGTTCCTAACGGATAGTTTTCTATAAAAATAAGTGACTGGAACGGTATTCCTGTTACAGTTACTCTGTAAAAAAGTAACAGCGTTACAGTTACTGTAACCGAGTTGACACTGCCGCGATAACGAGCGCAAGCTGTCGCTCCTGCGTGAGCGTGACGTCACTCGCCCAGCCTACATAAACCCTTCGTTATCGGCAATAAAACGTTGTTCGACCCATGCCGTCAGCTCGTTCACATGGTGGCAGCGGAAAACAGCCAGCATGACGACACCGCTTGCGTTGCCGACACCGCCTGCATTGCCGACAACGCTCCTGCCGCCTCCGAAGCCCCTCGACACATCGCGAGACGCTTGGCTTGGGTGGAAGACCTGGAAAAGTGAGTTTCAACTGTTTTCCACGGCTACTCAGCTGAACAAGCAACCGAAAGAAGTGCAGGCGGCGACGCTTTTAGTGACCATTGGAGAAGAGGCTAGAAAAGCGTACGCTTCGTTCAAGTTTGAGCCAGGAGAGGACACAAGCGATGTAAACCTCATAATTCAAAAATTTGAAGACTTCTACAAGCCCGCGAAGAACCTCACTTACCATGAGTTTTGCTTCGGCTCCCGAGACCAAAAAGAGGACGAAAGTTTCAATGACTGGCTTGTCGAATTGCGAACGCTAGCCAAACACTGCGACTTTGGAGACTTAGAAGAGCGCATGCTTCGTAGCCGCATCATACTCGGCATTAGGGACAAGAGCCTGCAAAAGAAGTTAATTTCGGAAAACCCATCTTACCAAAGAGTAGTCGAAATGTGTCGCATCCAAGAGCAAGGCGAGGAGCAGTTTCGGCAGATACGTGGCACCATTGAAGGCGCTGAAACTGCAGCCGTAAATGCGTTGGACAGAGTTTCAAAGCCATGTAGCAAATGCGGCTACAAAATTCATCGTATAGCGGTCGCTGTCCAGCGATAGGAAAAGCATGCAAGAAATGCGGAGGATTGAATCATTTCGCCCAAGCGTGCGCGCAGTCATCCTTCTTGCGCAGCGAAGATTCAAGGCGCAAGGAAATAAGAGAGCTGCATGTTGACGAAAGGTCAGATTTTTTTCTGGACGCTTTAACCGTGAGCGCACTCGCTAGTGACCAGTGGACCGCGACAGTTTGCGTTGAAGGCCGTCCGATGGTATGCAAACTCGATACAGGGGCAAACTGTTGTGTGATTTCAAAGCAAGATGTGTTGTCGCTTCCGAGAAAGACTCATCAAGCCTGCCGAGCTACGTTAACGAGTTTTTTCGGGCACAAAACGACTGCGCAGTTTAAGGTGAAGTTGTCGCTATCCGTGAACGATAAACAGCATGATGAAACCTTCTTCGTCATTGAGCAAAACGTGCCGGTGACACTCAGCGGAGCAGCAGCAGAAAGCCTTGGCTTAATTTATCGCATCGATAGCGTCGAGACACAACAACTGTACCCAGCGGCGCAGCCCTTCGCCGATGTTTTCACAGGATTGGGACAGCTAAAAAATTTTGAGTACGACATGAAGCTCAAGCCGGGCGCCGCCGGTGTCGTTGTGCCAGCCAGAAGGGTTCCGGTCGCCATTGAAGAAAAAGTAAAGGCCGAACTTCAACGCATGGAGGAGCAAAACGTCATAACCAAGGTAACCGAACCAACTGAATGGTCCAGCTATATGGTCGCCGTAGTTAAAGGTGATAAAGTACGAATTTGTCTCGACCCGACAGAGCTTAACAAGGTTATGCTGCGTGAACACTACCCTATGCCTGTTCTAGAAGAGGTCGCGCAACGACTATCTGGAGCCAAATATTTTTCTACCTTGGACGCAGCATCCGGGTTCTGGCAAATAAAACTTTCTAACAGCAGCTCTAAATTGTGCACAATGAGCACGCCTTACGGGCGCTATCGGTTTCTCCGCATGCCTTTTGGAATTGCTTCTGCCCCGGAAATATTTCAAGCAGCCATGCACCGCCTCTTGGAGGGCCTGTCCGGAGTAGCTGTTGTAATGGACGACATATTAGTCTGGGGCACAACGAAGGAAGAGCATGACAACAACTTGACTGGTGTGCTTGCACGCTGCCGTGAGCACAACCTCCGTCTGAACTTGCAGAAATGTGCCTTTTTGCAGGAGCAAGTTCGCTACTTGGGACACGTTTTCACCACGCAGGGACTGAGCCTTGATCCCGATCGCGTCCAAGCCATTTTGGGCATGCCAGCGCCGAGTAACACTTCCGAGCGTCGCCTCGAGGAGCTCCGTGCAGCAACCGCCAACGATCCTGCTCTGTCGACCGTCCGATCCTACGCCGAGACTGACTGGCCGGAAAACAAAGAGGACGTGCCAGCAAGCGCCAGACCATATTGGGCGTATCGAGAAGAGATGCATGCACAAGATGGCCTCGTCTTTCGCAGCAACAAGGTAACCGTACCAAGCGCTAAGAGAGCAGAAATCCTTCGTCTTCTTCATTTGGCCCACTCAGGGGCGGAAAAGATGAAAATTCGGGCAAGGAGTGTCATGTTTTGGCCATCAATGTCCAGCAACATTGACCAGGTTGCAGCATCATGCAAAGTTTGCCAGGCTCACCAAAAGCAAAACACGAAGATGCCTCTACTGCCTCATGATGTCCCCACTCTGCCGTGGGAGATAGTTGGCATGGACTTATTCCATCACGGTGGTAAAGAGTTTGCCATAATTGTAGACTTCTACTCCTTTTATTTTGAAATGCAGGAGTTTCAATACACAACAGCCCGGCATTTGAAGGAGTGGTGCGCGAAAGTTTTCTCTGTCCATGGCTTACCAGTGAAGCTCTGTAGTGACAACGGGCCCCCCTTTAGTAGCCACGAGTTCCGTGAATTTCTGCATGAACTAGGAGTCACCCACGTGACGTCAAGCCCTTATCATCCTCGTGCAAATGGCATGGCCGAAAGGGCAGTTCAAGAAGCGAAAACGCTACTAAAGAAGTGTTCCTATAATAGCCCCGACTTCTATTTAGCTCTGCTTGAGTTGCGCAATACTCCACGTGATGCTATTTTGAAGTCACCTGTGCAGAGGCTGATGGGTCGACAAACGAGAACGCTGCTACCAGTTCCCTCCTGCCACCTGAAGCCGTCGCCATTGCCAAGCCGGGAGGTGCACACCCGTATCCAGGATATTCGCCACAAGCAGAGGGTCTACTACAATCGAGGAGCTAGGGACCTGCGCACCCTCTCACCCGGTCAGAGGGCCTCGGTGTACGACACGCACACACGGACGTGGTCCCCGGTCGTTGTGCTGGGATCAGCAGGAGCTCCCCGCTCTGTGCTAGTGAAAACAGAAGACGGCCGAGAAATGCGACGCACACGGGAACATCTCCGGGAGGTTCCAGAACTACCGTGTCCCGACACTACCCCAACACCTTCCTCAGGCTTGCCAGACTCCGGTCCCGTTCCAGAGCCGCCACTACCACGGAGAAGCTCTCGGGAACGTCGCGAGCCTCGTCGGTACCCCCTGCCGGAGCGATCTTGATTTCACCAAGGAAAGGAAGATGTAACCGAGTTGACACTGCCGCGATAACGAGCGCAAGCTGTCGCTCCTGCGTGAGCGTGACGTCACTCGCCCAGCCTACATAAACCCTTCGTTATCGGCAATAAAACGTTGTTCGACCCATGCCGTCAGCTCGTTCACAGTTACAAGTTACTCTAATTTAAAAGTAACTAGTTACAGTTACATGTTACTGAAACAAGTAACTATTTACCGGTAACGCTTTACTAGTAACTGGTTACTTCCCAAGACTGGTAGCAGGGGAACGCCGCATAAGAAAACCTCGGTCCATCTCCACTAACGTGGAACCTGAGGAGGGGCGAAGCATCACGTAGAGCACTGCACGGGCCCGGGCTGGCCTGAAAGCATTCATCGGCGGGCTTGGACCGGGCTTGGGCTCATTGCCGCGGGCCCGGGCCGGGCTCGGGCTGAAAGCCGCGGGCCTGGGCCGGGCTCGGGCTGAAAGCCATGGGCCTGGGCCGGGCTCGGGCTTGAAGCTATGGGCTTGGGTTGAACTTAGTTTTTCCTTTTCCGCAGAAATAAAATTTGTTTCCGCGTGAGTAAATATTAACTATACAAAAACCTCTCTTCCAGCCATTTCTTGTTTGCCGCTCTAACGAACGTACTATTAACACTTCCGATACAATGATATTATTGCAGCCGCAACGCAGTGGTACCTCTTTCAACTTGTACTTCTATTTCACTTTTTACGCTTTTTTAAATTAGTGTTTGTATTTATATATTTATGTAAGATGAAGGCAAACCCATGCTGAACAGCGCAAACATAAAAGCATAGGCTGTGGGTCCGACCGCTAACATCACCCTGGGGGAAACGAATCGTTGTACACTGGAGGTGATTACACCATGAAAAGGTGGGGCTGACACATAGGGTGCAATCTCTACGGGAAAAATCGAAAAGATATTTGATGCTCGTGTCCTGCTTTGCTGCGCTTATAAAGGTGTTGACCGCATTTTTCACATTAATCGCCTTTGCGTTGAAGGTGCCATTCCGGCTCCGACGTTTCTCTTGCGTCTGGAGGCGAAAAGCAAACATAAGCACCAGAGGTCGGCGGAGAAGCCTACGAGAACCACTCGACACCACCGAAGCTGCCGCACGAAGACACGCAGAAAACCGTAATTTAATGCCACGGTTGGGCCGAGCAGTACCGAGCCCCTCAAGAGCCCTACGCGCCCCAGACTGCGGTGTTTTATTTCCGAGAACAGAAGGTGACGCCGGACTCTCATGTACTCGCGTGGTACGTGCTGTTCGCGCGGGAGTTGCCCCAGCCCCCACGCCCGAGCAGCGCGTCAGACTATTTCTTCGAGTGCTCCTTTCTTCCTGTATATGTAAGCCTAGTTTGTCTGTTGATTAAACGTTTTTAAATTCTCCAACCCCAGCTTCTTCCATTCAATAGGAGCAACGACCAAGCCGGCAAGAGAATCAAGAGAAGATTTCTTTTCACTGGACATCGTAATTTCGTAATTGTTTTGTTCGAGACACGCACTTGAACCATTGGAGCGCAGCAGCGTGTGTCAGCCAGTTCCGAGGCTTCGGAGAGTTCATACGCGCAGAAGAACAATAACAAAACACACATCGCTGCCAGCGGAGTAAAACGACCCCCGAACCGCCCGTAAGTACGAACGTAGTACGTCTTGCCGAGAGAACACGAAACGTTTTGGTGTCCGGAGGTGCCACGACTGTTTACGCGCGCAAGAGTGCGTAGCTCGGATGGTTCGGATTTCAGACTTTCTCGGTGGCGCGTGATCTTAGTGCCGTGCGTCAGACAGCACGAACTCGCCATCTACTGAAGAACAAAAGTAGGGTTGGTCGGTTCTGCCGTATACAGTTCGCCAGAGCGCGCTTATTCTCCGGATTTAACATGGTTACCGGCGTTGTATAGATCCTGATTTCTCTACCGCACGCGTGGCATTATGAATGCCGCTGAGTTAAGGGAGAAGCTCGCTGCGGGGAAGCTCAAGCTTGTCGCAAAGCAAGGGAAAAAAAGCCAGGTTTGGAACCATTTCCTGGAAGTCGTTGACGCCCATACCCTCTCATCAGTGGGGCATGTGCAGTGCAAAAACTGCAAAGCTTTCTTCGCCTATGATGGCGGGAAGACAGGAACGTCACACCTAAACCGCCACAAGTGCAAGACTGCAGGCAACACTACAGCCATTACATCGTTCTTCGCTGAGAAGAAAACCCAGGTATCATCTAGTGTCAAAGACAACGTGACGACTGCTTGCGTCAAGTGGTGTGCAAAGGACATGCGCCCATTTGACGTTGTTTCTGACGACGGATTCATAAAAGTTGCTGACGAACTTATTGCTATCGGTGCCAAGTATGGGAGCGTCTCCGCGAAGACCGTGATTCCACATCCTACGACGGTGTCTCGCAGAATTTCTGAAGTTGCAAACGAACTTCGAGAAGCACTGATGCCTGAGATCCAGTCAGCAATGAAGGACGGTCGCTGCTCCATGACCCTTGACATGTGGACCGACGACTACAAGAAAGTAGCCTATATCACTGCAACCGTTCACTACTTCAGTGCAAAATGGGAACTGAGAAGCCTTGTTTTGTTCACTAGTGACTTTCCCCCGGAGCGAAAAACCGGAGAAAGCATCCGTAAGGAGGTTGTGCGAAGGTGTGCGAAGTTGGGGATCGATGAAGGCATGCTGAGCAATGTGGTATTCGTGACAGACCAGGGTGCCAACATCATCAACGCGCTCCGTCCGTATGCCAGAATGAACTGCAGTGCTCACGTGTTGACCACCATTCTTCGCAACACGTTCGACGAAGGGTACCTCACTCGGGAGCTGCCTGAACTTTTGGAACAACTGCAAAAGGTGAAGGCTGTCGTGACCTTCTTGAAACAGAGCGGTCTGGCAAGCCAGCTACCACATGGAGTTTGCCAGGAGGTGAGCACGCGGTGGAACTCGAAGCTCACTATGATCAAGTCCGTGCTGACGCAGTACTATGAGATAGAGAGCCTCTTGGATTCAAGGGGCAATCTACTCCTGGAGGACGTCAATAAGGCCTTGTTGATGGAGGTCGTTGATTTCCTGGAGCCCTTCAAGGAGGCAAGCGAAAAGCTTGAGCAGGACAAAGTGGTAACACTGCCTCTTGTTCTGATGTATTACGCAAAACTTAAGAAGCACCTCACTGCGGCTTTGACAGACTCGCCAGGTGTGTGCAAGCTTAAGTCTAGAACGCTAGAGTTCCTGGAACTGAAGCTGACCGTTGGAGAGCTTCATAAAATTTCAACGTTCTTGTGGCCACCTTTCCGCCATCTCCGCATGCTTGATGAGCAGGACAGGAAAAATGTACACGACAGGGTTCGCGAAATGCTGACTGACGTGCATCTACGTCTGTCTCAAGGGGGACCAAGCACGGAACAGCTGGATAATGAACCCGAAGCGAAACGTTCACTCCTTCAAGAATTTAACGAGTGGCAGGATGCTGCGGAAGCGCAGACGACCGACAGTGAACTCGACAGTTACCTCCGGGACAGCGACTCATGTGAGGACATTAGACGGCTGCTCGAATGGTGGGGAGCCCAGCGTAAGAAATACCGCGGACTTTCCTTTCTTGCTAAAAAGGTTCTTAGCATCCCCTCCACGAGTGCCAGCAGCGAAAGGAATTTTAGTGCAGCTGGATATGTATTGCAAGAGAGGAGGACCTGCTTGAAGCCAGAGAACCTGGACAACCTGCTGTTTTTCCACAAGAACATGTAGATTTTCGCCCTTTGCTGGCCTTTGTCCAGTTCTTGTCGTAGAGTACGAAAGTACGGAGATTTTGTCGCAGCGTGTTATTTTATATTCATTCCTTGAAAAGGGAGGACACCATCTGAGAGAACCTCCAGAATGGTGGGTGGCACCTTCATTATAACTTTTCGTGACGAAGTGAGAATATTCAGGGTTTGCGTTTGATCAGCTGCTGGTTTCTGTTTGGCATATATATAACTTCAGGCGTTTTTTTTACATTGCGGCAGCAATGACCTAATCAAGAGCTGCTTGAAGTATCGCGTGGACGTTAATATGTTCTGTTTCAAATGGAGAAAAGAGCACTGAAAAGAATGTTCTGAGTTTACTTATTCGTGCTTATTGATGTATGCACGCATTGTCTCTTAAAAACATTTTTTTACCAAATCTGGTAACCACTGTACTCTTATTCCAATGGAATCTCATGTATTGCATCAAGGTTTTATATCAAATATATGATTATGAAGAACGTCGTAACGGGGAACGAATTGATTCAGACAACCTGAAGCTCTGCACCTATATCTATGTACATGTCGCACCCATCCAAATGCAACTGCCGTGGGCGGGAACTACCGTGGGAGGGAGTGCTACAAAAACGGCAACTCTAAGCAACCACTGGAGGTAAAATATTTATATGCGCGCAGATAGTCGTGCATTGAAAAGCGGCATAACAAATTTGAGTGTACAACCTTTGCATGAGACAACCACGTGATGTCGCCAAGAACCGGGTCAACAGACACGGTGGCGGCTGTGGTGCAAATACGAGTTGTTATTACGCCGATGTTACATGGAGTGAATAAGGTAGAAGTTAAAGTAAGTCTACTCCGTAACCCAAAATTTTCTCATTTCAATCCATGTGTGTTGTACACATTAGATTCTGTCTAATTTCTCGCCACGAATTGCAGCGGCACTCAACCAAATAAAATAAATTTCCTTCAGCATCCAAACCCCAGGTTGGTCAAGCACAGGCGGATTTTATGTAGGTTTAGAAACAAATGACCGGGCCCAGGCCGGGCCCGTGCTTAGGACGACGGGCCCGGGCCGGGCTCGGGCTGACGCCGACGGGCCCGGGCCGGGCCCGGGCTGAACTCACTTACGGGCGCCCGGGCCCGGGCCGGGCCCGGGTCGGGCGCGGGCTTCATAAAGCGGGCTCGGGCCGGGCCCGGGCCTTAAAATAAGGCCCGTGCAGTGCTCTAGGGGGGGATAGGGTTCAGTCACAACGCGTGTCCGCCCCGCACACGGACCACTTGATTTAGGTCATTTTCACTAGACCTGTACGTCCAGCTGATGTTAACAGGGTCATTAAAGTTTCTCTCACATCGCTCGAAGGCGTTATTCATTCTTGCTGTAGGTAGACACTAAAGCTTGACTTTGGGCTAGTTGGGTACACATGACACTTTAGGAAACAGTGCAAAGATGGCTACCCCAAGCTCAACGAAACCCGCATCATAAAACGGTACCGTGGCGATCGATCCCGCGAAATCTCTGAGGCTGGAATTATAAGCATTAAGGGGGAGGGATGCGTGAGTTCGCCTTCCGCGGCACTCTTTGAGCGGGAGTTTGCGTATCTGGCCAGATGAAAAGAATGTTTGTGTGTTTTATCGCCTTTTATATCTGACGCCGCTTTTTAAGCTTTGTTTATCTCGTTTTTCTTTCTCGCACTGGCGTATGATTACGTTGTTTCCTTCTTCTATTTATTGCCAACTCTAATAAAATTTCACCAGTTGCTTGTCAGCGCTGGTGTCTGTTTGCCCTCTCTCTGTCCAAGCTTTTCGCGCTGTTTCCTAAGGTGTAGGTAGACACCTACAGCGTTCCTCGGAGAGTCCGGCACAGTCCCAGAGAAGGTGGTGTATGGTGGGTCGGTCGGCACTGCACAGGGGGCAGGAAAGGGTAGGAGGGGGAACAGGTGTGGAGCCATCTGGTCTCTCTGCCGAAACGCCGGTACCAGGTCCATCGGTCGCGGACGTCAGGAGTGACCGCTGCGCCGGAGCGGGCCTTGTGTAGAAGGACCTGGAGGCCTCGCGGGATGTCCTCGGGCACTGGTGGGTCTGGCTTTGGGGTAATTTCCTTGAGGTGACGGCGTCGCCGCATTTTTCGGATACGGCGCTCAACGACTGGGTTGTTGAGGGCAGGTTCGGGGAGCGGAGCGGGCGTCGCATGAGAGTTCTGGGAGGTACAAAGTGACACAGATGACGTTCGATGGGCCGTTTCGTTCCCTGGGTTGGACTGGCGGCCGGGGGGTGCATTCTATAAGAATTGTGGTGTCATTTATTTCGGTGAGGTTGTCGATGGTTCGTCTGATTGCATTGTAAATATAAACATGAGGATCTGGAGAGTGCATTGTGCTGATCGCCTCTGCATTGTCAGTATATATGACGATTTTAGAGGGATTGTGTTTTCTCTTGATGGACAGGAGATCCCTCCTTAGCAGGACGGTAGCCAATAGAATGGCTTTAAGTTCTGCTGGGAGTGGATCGATTTATGATTCCGTAGAGAACGTCATGTACCCTGTCAAGCTCGGATCGTTGATGTGGGGTATGTCGGACGTAAAACGGTCAAATGCTAATGCGGCGTCAGTGAAGATGGTATATGTGCCTGGTTCTAATAGGTGTTGGAAGCGAGATAGCGTGTTTCTTTGATGCTTGTGCCTTTCGCGCTCTGTTGTCGACCTTGGTTTGTGATTTACCGGTTGTGTTCATTGCCAAAGCGGGTTTCGGATAAAAAAAGGGTCTGCTGACGGGCCCAGTGTGAAAGTTCGTGTCTCATCGTAGGCGATGAGATGACGGCCCTGAACGGTAAGTTCGCGACGGTCGGAATGGTTGTCGCGCGTTGCTTCTAGTTTTGCTTCAATCGGTGGCAGCGATGCAAAAGTATACAAGTCGTTTAGCTTGGTGTGCCGAGGCAGTCCGGTGATAACTCGAAGGAGTTTGTGATGTAAAATTCGAACTTTGTTTAGTTGGGTTTGCGTCAGGTTAAACCAGGTCCCCCCATAAGTTAGCCGGAAAGTTAGAATGGCTCTACCGATGTTCTGGAAGAGGGCAGTGCCTGCGCCACCGAATTTTGTGCTGATTCTGTGAATAAGGCGGGTTGTAGCATCCTAGCCCTGTCTGACCTGCTTGAGCCATTCTGTGGCGTTGCCTTTGTGACTGATACGAACGCCGAGAAGGAGGATCCAACCTTGCGAGGACAGCGGAATCTCTTGATTTTCAAGGTAGAGGTGGACTTCTTGCCTTTTTTGTTCTTTGCCACCAAAAGCAGTAGAGTGGACTTTTCTGGTGAGGAATGCATTCCTGCTGCCTGGATGGCGTTTTCCAGGGCAAAAAGGAATGCTTGAAGGCCTATGCATTGCACGCCTCCTCGGTGGTGGGATAATCGTCTCGCTCCGTACACAGCGTGATATCATCCGCGTGGACGGTGAGGCGCACGCCGCTGGTTTTGAGTACGTCAATTGCCACCTTTTTTATCACCAAATTGAAGAGTAGGGGTGATATTATGGAGCCTTGTGGTACCCCGCGGTTGTTGTAGTAGGTCTTCGGATGGTCGTTGCCCGTTCGGATTTCGAACGTTCTATTTTCTAGGGAACTGGCAACGTAATTGTACATCCGGGATAATGATTGTCTATTTCGGCCAGTATGGCTTCGTGCGACACCATGTCGAAGGCCTTATGCAGATGTAGATCAACTGCAACCAGAATATGTGGTTGTCCTGATGGCGGGCCTGGTCGAACTGAGTTGATGAGCTGTCTGAGAGACTGTCATGAGTCTCCATGTTGGGGCGGAAACACGTCTGGTCAGGGTGAAAGTGGTTGGTTATTTGTTCAAAGTGGTAAGTGAGGCGATTGGCAGCCATACTTTCAAGAAGTTTACCTATCGTAGATGTTAGAGCGACTGGTCGGAGGTTACGGACGAAGTTGGTTGGTCTTCCTTGTCTGGGGATCGGTTGTCTAACCGAGTGTTTCATGGAGGCAGGGATGGAGCCAGATTTCCAAACATCGTTGAGGAGTTGGAGGAGGAGTTGTTTGTTTTGTTCGTTTAAATCCTGAAGCATAGTCCACGTGATACCGTCTTTACAAGGAGCGCTGCGCTTGTTAACCTGGTGGAGGGCAGTCTCCATTTCCGCAATAGTGAACAAGGATTCGTCATTGTCTTCGTCCGTAACAGTTACACGAGGGTGGGGAGGTGGAGGCGGCGTTGGGGAAGAAGTTGTTTGCCGCCTCTTGTTCAATTGTTTTGATAGAACACCCAATGCTCAGAGGAATTTTGGCAATACAGTTACCAGTCTTTTTCTTCCTGTTGAGGGATCGAAATGTGTTCCACGGCTTTTTAGTATAGGTGTCTTTGTTGAACCTATCGCAGTATTCCGTACAACGCAAAAAAAAACAGTTGTTTTTCGTATTGCTAATTTCTTTATGATTGAGCCGGGCTTGCTTCAGGTCTCGAAATCGTCTCCCATTACATTTGTAGCGGTTCACGAGTACGTGGTAGGTATTCCGTACAACGCAAGAAAGACAGTTATTTTTCGTATTGCTAATTTCTTTATGATTGAGCCGGGCTCGCTTCAGGTCTCGAAATCGTCTCCCATTACATTTGTAGCGGTTCACGAGTACGTGGTAGGTATCCCATAGGTTTAGCAAGTGCCGGTCAGGCCAAGGACAGTCTTCCTCTACTGTGGAACACTGAGAGCTTGCTTGATAAGCGCGCTGTATTTCGTTACCGAGGCTAGTTATGTCGTGCGCTTGAGTTGGGCAGATGGAGCAGGACCGATAGGTTTCCCAGTTGGTGGTGGTAAATCGCCGTGTGCCCTGCCGAAGTTGAGCTCGTTTTAGTTCAAGCCGTATACGGAGTAGTGATCACTACCCCAAGGGTATGTTGCAACGTACCAGTCATGGACGAGGGAGTCGTCTGCCCAAGTCAAATCTGGGCTAGTGTCCTTTTGTTTCGCGTGCAAACCGATTCTGGTAGGGGTATAGCAATATTATTCCGAAGGTAGAAATCATACGCTTCCATGGAAGCCTGCAGGTCGTTGCCTCGCGGGCAGTTGGTGGTATAGTTCCCGGTGGTATGCTTCATAGGTGGAGATTTTAACACCAAGCTTTACTGTAAAAGTCTTGTATCTTTGAAGCACGAAGCGTTCTAGCGCGAGGCGTAAACGAGTGTCCCGGTGTTTTTTTAGCACGCGTTACGAAGCATTCCAGCGCGAGGCGTAAACGAGTGTCCCCGTGTTTTTTTTTTTAGTACCCGTTATGTTCTAGCGCGAGACGTAAACGAGTGTCCTGGTGTTTTAGTACTGTGACTACATGAGACGACGATTATGACGACGACAGGAGACGCCAACAGCCCGAGCCCCTAAGGGGCTTTGCCCCTAAAAGCAATACGACGCTATCCAACCGTAGACGAAGTGAGACCAAGCCGACAAATACGTACCGGCGCCAAGTTCTAAAGTTTTTTTTTTTTTAATCAAACTTAAAGAAGCACCACGCGAGCGCTGCTTGTAATCTATGTCGTGGGCCCCAAACTCAACTTTGCCTAAATTTCGGCGGTCGCGAAACGTTTTTCTCGACTTTCTTGCACACCAAGTGATGTCAGCAATAGATTTGTAAAAAATTTGAGGCCCTAAGCCAGTAACTTCGAGATGATAAAAAAGAATAAAAATTGGGTGCTATGCAGAGAAAACTACATTTCACGTATTCACAAACAGATGCAAAACATTTGTGTTCCTCACAATGCTGGTTAGAAGTGCGCGTAGGAAGAAGAGTGCAATGGTATGCTTATTCGAGATGGAGGTAAAAAAAATAAAAAAATAAGACCCGCCGCGGTGGCTCAGTGGCTAAGGCGGTGCGCTGCTGAGCACGAGGTCGCGGGTTCGATTCCCGGCCGCGGCGGCCGCTTTTCTGATGGAGGGGAAAGGCAAAAACGCCCGTGTGTACGATATTTCGGCGCACGTTAAAGATCCCCAGGTGGTCAAAATTAATCCGGAGCCCTCCACTACGGCGTGCCTCATCGCCTGTGCTGCGTCGGCGCGTTAAACCCCACAATCAATCAATCAATAAAAAAAAAACAAGAACGCTGTGCCAATATTACAGCGCATGTTAAAGATCCCTACGTGGTCCAAATTATTCTGTAGTCCTCCACAACGACACGCTATAGACAAATTCTTGATTCGGTGCTTTAGAAAAAGCCTATTTGAATTTATTTTGTCTGTGTACTTGATTGTGGTTTCCTGTAGTTAATAAATAGGGCAAGAATTATTCAACGCTGCGACCGGGCGTGGCCACCACGCTACCGTGCCCCGTTCACTGAGAACTGCCTTTATGCACAGCTCTTGCCCAATATGCTGACACAGAACACTTTTAATGGACGCGCCCTTTATTAGAAGAGGTCAGACCTCGACACGTTCGAGGCATAGGCCTCCACCCTGGCAGCCACCCGACCTCCATTGGTGGACATCGGGACCCCGCCATCACTCCCTTCTTCCGTTCCTCCCCAAGATGGGTTATATCCGTTTTAGGTCACAAGGCATGCTACCGCATTAAAAATTCGGCCACTTTCAGTATTGAGAGGCGAAGATTGCGGAACCAACGGAGCTGGTCGTCTTCACTAGCTTTAACTTGGCTTTTCTTAGGCCTGTCCCTTTCTTACGAGAAAGGTGGTTAAAAAGCGACGCTTTCTTTGTGCAAACTGAGTTACATCAAAGTCCACAATCCACCCTCCTAAAGACCAAAATCCAAATTGCCAAAGTCTGAAGCCAAAGCCCACTTCAACTCAGCAAAAGTCCGATGCCAACGCCCTCGCTACGAACCCAAAGTAAATGCTGTGCGCCCCGAATTCGATGATAGCACAATCGAGAAGACGCCGGTTTGATTCCGACCACGGGAAGCGTTTTGTTTCCTAAGGTGCACTCTCCACACCTGCTCGTGGGCTCCCTGCCACTTTCTCTCACACTTTCTGGCCTAGCATTTCCCCCTCTCCATTTTTTGACAGGAGAAGCTTGAACAGCTCCTATGTTAAAAAAAACTACTGGACAGAAACTTTGTTGCAACTGTAAGTAGTAGCCATTAGCAGCAATTTATTTTTCAAGGGGGCAGGGGTGCGGTTGGACCATCTCAAGTTCTTAAAAAGGAGTCTACACGACATACAGATCTCCTTTTTGATTAGTGGCTACACGTTAGAATTTTACTGTCCTGAAACATAAGTCTTGGAGCTGATACCATGACGACGGACGCGCCCACTGCACACGTACACACGCACGCGCACACGCACACACTGCGTGCCAAATGTCACCGTTGATGCGATTCATCAGCAGCCGTCAATTCGTGCCAGGTGACCAATCAGCGGCAGAGCGTATCCTCAATTTTGTTCGGCCGAGCGGTTCGGAGAAAAATAAGGGCAGCCCGGCTCCCCACGACGGGCAAATCCCTCTCGGCGGCGAGGCCCTCCTCCCCATCCTGGCCGCCGTCAGCAACGAGCAGCTATCGCCCACAGGCGGCGGTGGCTAAGCGCGCGTGAAACAGCCGCCGCGCTGTCCCGCTTTCTCGCGCCTGGTGATCGGCGCAAGTGGCCGCGGATAGGCGAACCCGCTGGTTCTCCATCAGCGCCACGGCTTTCGCGCAATAAGCTGCGCAGGAGCAGGCAGGAAAGAAAGAAAAACAAGGCACAGGCGCTTCGATACGGTACAGTTCCAATTTGCGGCCCAAGATGCGGAACTGCTGTTCGCTCCACGGAAGGGCGGTTCGTCGGGAACGCAAGTGTGCTTACGGGTAATTAGGACTACTATGTGGCGAACAATGCGGATGTCAGGCTGAACGCATCATTGCTATGCAGTGTCGCTAGGGACGCAACGCACATAAAACGTTAATTGTTCCTGCCTATGTATTTTATTTTAGGAAGTGTTTCACAACGTTTGGGGAGGGCAGCTGAGAAGGGAAGGTGTTGTTTGATCTCTCAAAACCACCCGGTTCTATGCACTGAAACGCTGAATTTGCATTTCACTCAAAATTGTTTCGATGCATGGGCGCAAATACACGCACATGCTTACAAATGAAGGGAAGGGGGGGAGGGAGACGTATTTTGCAATTGAAGTTTCCCAGAAAATGTAAAAGCTCTCGTATTGGTATCAACTGTATACCAAACTAGATCTGCTCATCCTGGCTATGTTTTTGTGCCCATTGACCATAGTACTGAAGGTTACTTACCAACTGATGGTGCACCAGTTTTATCTTAATTCGTATGTCATGAAGGCAGCTAGCGACCGAAACAGCATGCGTCCTTCGTCAGAAATCCACCATCGTTCTAGGCGGCCGTATTTAACCGTTCACATTTACGACTACTTACCCCATCTCGTTTGTAACGCCCGCCAAGACGTAAAGGGCATTGAAACGTATAATTAAATTGCTTAATACAAGACAAAAATGGGAATTGATCCCACGTATTAACAACACGCCCAGAGAGACAAGGGCTTGAAATTCTCCAAAGCAATATGAGGCGCCCAATTATGGCCCGTTCGCCATAATAGTTCAGAATATACGGCAGTATGCACGGCGCTTTGACGAAAGGTGAAGGTGTGTAGCGAAACCCTCCAGATGCCCAACCGTGTCCGTCGTCCGTAGACAAGAGTCGACTCTGAACCTCTCAATTCAATGTAGAGATTTTGTTGGGAAAATCGCACTGCAATTGGCCGCTAGGACGACTCTACCTATGCGCGTAGTTTTACTTGTTGTAATTAGGTTTTTCGCCGTGGCGTTGTGAGCACCCCAACGTCGGCCGGGTAAACAAGGGTGCAGGGGAGTTGAAGTCAGCAGTAGGCGCTGCCGCTTCCTTCCACCCTTCCCTGCGGCTCGAATCCGGTGCAAGCCATTTGATTGAGGCTAAATACTTCTGCCTCCGACTCCCCAAATTCAGAGAACAGCCTTGGCATTTGTTTGAAAGAATCAACGGCGTAACTGCTGCTTTGTGTCGGTGCGGCTGTCTGCAAGGCCAGAGACGATGCAGAGGCGGGTGGGAGGGAGCTCCTCCTTCTAAACATTAAGCGCGTTTACGTTATGCGATGCGTGTCCCTCCCTTCCCTCCCCGTGACCTTAAAAATCTGCCATTTTTTTCATCCGCCACCACCAAGTGGCTCATTTATCAGCTACTGGGCCGATGCTACAGCCATCGAGGGCGCCAGAGTACACTGCTTTTAACAGCGGCGCTGTTGTACAAGCCGTAAGTTCGGTAAGTTGCAGGGAAAAAATACAAAGAAAATGCCCAGCGCTCGTGAGCGCGTGCCCCGCAGCGACCACCACTTAATCGGTATTTGTACAGGGCAAATCTGATAACCTCCCCTTTGTGCCACTTTTGCCTAAAAATTGAATCCGAAGAGCATTTCTTTCTTTTTTGCCGCCGATTTTCTAACCATCGGAGAAGGCTGCTGGAGATTCCCCTGCTACGTATTGGACTGCCTTTAACTGTACCGGTGCTTTTGTCGTTTGGGGGGACTAAAAGCTGGGCCGATGCCATAGGGACGTGTGCAACGTCATCCACTCCTTCATTTCGGAGACAGCTCGTCTGCAGTGTTAAAAACATTCCGATTAGGCTGACTTTTACTATGGTTTTCCTACTCTTCTCTCTGTTGTTGTTGTTTTTTTTTCGCGTTTTCTCTCTCTTTTTCATTAACCTAGACCAAATTCTTTCTTCTGCTCCATTATTTTGCCTCGCATGATTGATTGTAATGAAAACATAACTCTTCTTGGCCAATCCCCCTAAGTGGGTATGCGCCATTTTTTGGGCCACCACCACCACCGACCGCCGAGCATCCCCGGCACGCGCAGTGGCTTTCGCAAAAACAAACAAACAAAAACTAGCGCTAATGCTAGACATGAAAAGACACCCTGCTTAGGACAGGTCACCGAAGCCGCCGCATTCTCCAGAAGCCATTATGGGTAATTGGAAAAATGGCTACGAGTGGGCCAACCCTTCCCTATATGGCTTGCAGATCCCGCCACCGCTGCCTCGAGTTGATGACGAAGAGCTGCTGGAAGTCTACAATGTTGAGGATGACTTTGCATCCACCACTCGCCGCAAAGAAGGCGACGGCCTCTTCGATGCATATGACGACGATTACTAGCACCGCAAAGGTGCAAATAAACAACAATACTGAAACTTAACTACATGTCCGGCAATGCTAGCTCACCTACAACAGCTTCGCCATTCAAGTATTGTGCGTGAGTGCAAGCTTCCCTGAATTGTTTTTCGTGCTGGTTTCACAAAGTGTTCTGGTCGCAGGGCTGGCACGGTGTTCTCGAAAAGCGAACGCGGATGCCTTCACTTGTTTGTTGGATCTTCGGGGCAATCCGAACGAGTTTTCTTCTTTTGTGTGTGTGTGTGGTACATCATTTCAACCGTCGCTGCACACAATGGACCTGCGGATTGTGGATCATTGTCGAGGCAGTGCACATGACGTACGACACAATGCACCCGTAACGAGGGAGGCTTGTACATTTAGTACATGCACCGCGAACTGTATTTGCTGTGCGCTACTGAAAACTGTGTTTGCTTCTCGGCCTTCTCTATTGAATGATTTCTTTTGCTCTGCTATTCGCTCGCTGCGCATTATTAGACTCAATTGCGTCGTCATCAGTCGGGAAATCTTCCCGGCCACCGAATTCAATAATATTCTTTCTGCTCCTGGACCTCGCGGATGTTTTCTTAGCTTGGGCTTCGGCACGGTTCATGCGTAAAAACATGCCAACACTGCGGCGTTTTCCTCGGATGAGAGCTACGGATACCATTTGTAATCACGGGGCGAAGCACTGGTAACTTCGGGGTTATTTTTCTTATTTCTTTTTTTTTTTGAATTACAGAGCTGCTTATATATGAAGCAAGATTTTTGAAGTTTGCTTTATTTGACCCCTACAAGGAATTACAAACATAACGGCAACAACGCAATGTGGCGTGGAAAATGGGGCGAAATCTGCGCAGATGCAGCTCGAATAAGCCCACCTTCCAAGAAAAAACAAAAAAAACAAGAAGGAAGATAGCAGGCAAGCAATACAATTATTTCTTAGCAAATACGGCTTCCGCGGTTTATAGCAAATGCATATCTTTTTGTATATAACAACACATTCAAAGCACAACTTTGTTATGACCGCAGACATAATTTCTAAAACAATTTTTCTATCGTAATACACTCATTTTACGAAAGAAATATGTAACACAGACAAGATGATATTATTGTATGTGTGAGACAGACACAGGTCTCCTATGGTCCGTGGTTATGTACGACTGAAGGAGGAATAGGTTGCATGCCCACAACTGAATAGAGTGAAGACAGCGCCTGCAGAAGGGTAGTGCAATTGTTCTAGTGTAAGCTTATATTTATTTAGCACATACGGAATGGCAAATTTCAGCATTTGAAAGCCGTAATTTGTTCTCGGTGTAGGAATGTACCAGAATCCGCTGTGACGGTTACAGCGAGCTGAAACGTTTGGCTGCAGGTGAGCTAGGCTTTCCATTGCGGTACTGTTTGTGCGGAACTCGGATTTTAAGGACATTAAAAGCCGATATTCATAAACCGAGTTAAACCTTAGGACTTTAAATTTAGCGAATAAATGGGATTTATGGGCATTGTAACGCAGGTTCCCAACAGCACGCATAGCATTTTTTTGGAGTGTGTATATCTTGTTTTTAGAGGACTCAGTTCCGGAAGCCCATATCAATTGGCAATAAACTAAATGTGAAGCGAAAAGTGCGTGAAAAAGGAAAAGTTTAAGGGGAGTTGGTAGAAGCGACTGAGCATACTCAGAGACTTACTGCACACAGCTTCGGTTTGAGAGTCCCATAGCCTATATTCATGAAAAACTACTCCTAAAGTCTTAGCAGTGCGAAACAGCTGAATTTCAGCATTGTTTAGGTGAAGTTTACTCGAGATTTCACATTTCTTGTTTTTCGAACGAAAAAAAAAAAACCGCCTTGGTTTTTGTACTGTTTATGAGCAGAGAATTTTGGAGGGACCATTTGTGTAGTTCGCCTAATGTTTGGTTCGCTTTCTGTATCAGTTCATTGCAATCACTGCCCGTAAAAAAATATACTGGTGTCGTCAGTATAGATAATATATTCTGCCAATTGATTTATATTTACGATATCATTTATGTAGGGATTAAATAGCAGGGGACCTAAGGTGCTGCCCTGCAGTACTCCGCATTTAGTTTTGTTGGGTGAGGAAAGTTCCCTTTGTATAGATACGCACTGATGTCGATCCGTTAAATAGCTTACCCCCTGATACCATAATAGGATAATTTTAGTAGCAGAGTATCATGCTTAATCCTGTCAAATGCCTTTGTAAAATCTACAAATATCCCAGAGTTATCTTTTTTTCTTCAATGTTACCTAGTATAAACTCTTTTTGGTTTAACAAAGCGGTCTCAGTCGAGAGACCTGGCCTAAAACCATACTGAGAGGCATTTATTATGGAGTGTGAGTCAAAGAATTTAGATACCCTAACAAAAAGAAATTTATAAGGGGCCTCGAAAATATGGGCAACACAGATATAGGCCTATAGTTATCCATAATATTTTGTTCCCGTTTTTGTGAATAACAACTAACTTAGCGTTTTTCATTCGCTTAGGGAAAACTCCTGTGCCTAAGACGAGGTTATATATGCGCGACTTTTAGCTTCAAACACAAATCGTTCGACAATATGACATGCATCCGCATAAAAGTCAGTCTCAAAAGGCGCACATTGAATATGTGCATGTGCAAATTGTTTGACATTTATATAGTTCATCGTGGGGTCACCCATCCCTTTTTCAACCCGAAAAGGTGCCCCCGGTACATTGATAGTTGAGAATTACTGCTCTGCGGTATACATCTGCGTGTGTACGACTTCGCGATCTTCACAACCTAAAATACCCCCCCCCCTCTCCCCCCAAACACACACACGAAGGGATGTGCCTTCCGAAATGGTTTCTTAGGAGAGCCACCTTGTTGACGCTGAGTGGAGAATGAACTAGTGGAACTCTTATTTCTGTCTTATTTCAACGACACGCCTTTCGATTAGATCTCGAATGCCTTACCAATTCGGCGATCTGATGTCTGCTTTAGTAATCGCATCTACATGCAGGCTACATCAAGAAAGAAACTGCATCAAGATGCCGCTGACTGAACGACGGAGTCGGAGAGCGTCACTACTCAGCCCAGCCTTCATTTTTTCCATGGCGGGCAGATACCGACTGTTCGACCCCCTATGCTTTCTTGTTACATGCAGGCTTGGCGCGACGTGTTCTGCTGCCAGCGGCTACGATACACTGACCGCAACGACAGCAGACAGGCGTGGGAGAGCTGCTGGCGCCGCCGACGTATGCCGATGAGGGGGTGATGAAAGATAAACTGAGACCATGAAGTTCCAGCGTTCGGTTACGTCAGCAAGCATCCGGTGTCACAATCCGCTCATCGAACTTAGTGGAGCGAAGGCCCGTGGTCCTAATACACGTCTTTTAGGTTTAGTTTATTGTATTGTTCACTTACAGAGTGGACGTTGTCAGGCTTACGTAATGCGGAAACGAGGGAGAAGTCCTGCCCGTGTTGCGCAAGCGATCTATTACCCGCGTTCCATCAAAACTTCGTTGAGCCGATGAAATTGTGACCCTGGTTGCTTTTTGAACACAGTGGTGAAGCCCAGGAGTTTTCAATTCTCAGTTAAAATCTATTTTAGAGGTCCGCTTTACGTTTCCAGAATAGAACTCAGCGCCGTTGCCATATCCCACTAGAACTGTGGCAACGGCAATGCTTATGATTTCGAAGAACATGTTAGAAGCCTGCGTACAGTCTGCCAAATCTTTAACAAGTAAGTGTGCGCGAGCTGCGACTTTTCATGCCTCAGCTGCGTATGACGGAACCCACGTTGCAAACAGGTCGAGGTTAAGTGCACGCTCAGAACTGTGATCAGCTGGGCCCATCGTCCGCTAGGCTGTTAATTCTAAGAGCGTCATGAGACAGAAAAATCGCCGCTCGCGCAGGCTAGCTAAAGATTTGGCCGACTGTACATGACATTTATTTTGCTCAACCGGTAGTGGCACTTCCCGGGGCTAAGAGCTGTTAACGAATTTGTAATGAACTGCGTGACCCTCTTTTATACTCGTAGTTGCGATATTCTAAACCATTCGCTCTCCGTCTACATACGTAACGACAGAAATGTACCCCTCATACCTCGAGTCTAGCCCGAGCATTCGGTCTGCGCGATGATTGCGCGAAAGCAGGTATTTTTAATGCAAAAGCATTAGTTAACTCAGTAGGTCGACAATCCCGCATCGTTGTGGTCGAAAGATGACACACAACAGACGCGGATGGCCGACGGTGAACAAAAAAGTTAAAAGAAACTGTATACGAATGCTCGGGTCGGCGCCAGATTTAGGCAGCTTGGGTAGAGGAAGCTTGCTCGTAGTTTCAGTTAGTCTTCATTAAAGGTAATTCTAGAGGTAAGTAGATGCAATGGTGCAGTGGATTACAAAGTGAGGTGTCAGAGGGCTGCCCGAGTCCCGAAGTCACTTGTAGCCGCCCTAAGCCTCGCTGCAAGCATTGTGCTCGCGGCGTCTGCTTCATTCTAGTAGTTTTCATAAACATACTGTGTTAGAGCGAGATAATCGCGGCTGCGGAAGGGTTCTGAGAGGTTCGTCACAGCAGCAGTCCGTAGTGGCCGGCTATTTCATTTACTGGCTCGGCATCGTGGCTCTCAGTCCGGGCGTCGGCGGCGCCAGCAGCTCTCCCACGCCTGTCTGCTGTCGTTGCGGTCAGTGTATCGTAGCCGCTGGCAGCAGAACACGTCGCGCCAAGCCTGCATGTAACAAGAAAGCATAGGGGGTCGAACAGTCGGTATCTGCCCGCCATGGAAAAAATGAAGGCTGGGCTGAGAAGTGACGCTCTCCGACTCCGTCGTTCAGTCAGCGGCATCTTGATGCAGTTTCTTTCTTGATGTAGCCTGCATGTAGATGCGATTACTAAAGCAGACATCAGATTGCCGAATTGGTAAGGCATTCGAGATCTAATCAAAAGGCGTGTCGTTGAAATAAGACAGAAATAAGAGTTGGCAGTCAAGACAACCTTTGGAAAGCAAAGGGAGGATGTGGTAGGTGATTGAAAGAGATAAAGAATTTGGAAAGAAAGAAAGAAAGTGGAGAAAGTGGAAGACCCTTTATAGGAGCGAAATAAAAAGTCCCCCTGTCAATGGTACGTGCCACAGTGTGCGACGAGCTTCAGCAATGATTTAGGAGAATTGTACAATTAGGTGTGCTGGCGGAGCGACTATAACTACAATTACGTAGGCCTGCAGCACAGTCTTGGTACGTGCCACAGTGTGCGACGAGCCTCGGCCATGATTTAGGAGAATTGTACAATTAGGTGTGCCATCCACTATGATTGAACATAAACACTCTCGGCACTCAGCCCCTGCACCTGTGAGCACCTGAGCACTGCGGTGGTCAGGCTAGTGACACAGCGGAGAGTGCTAATCTCAGTGTTCGCCTCGGGTAAGAAATCAGCTGCGTGTGTAAAGAACAACGCTGAGCTATGTGTCCCCTGCCAACCCTTTCTTTTCCTGTTCCTTATTGCGCCTTTTTGCCCTGCATGAAGAAATTCGGTGTTCGAATCGTCTATAGCCGCATTATTCTTCGGAGAATTTTCTGGCAGTCGTCGAGACGGCCTGCGGAATCGGACGCCCCACTGTCGCTACTCGAAGTGTCACGCTTAAGCGTCTTTCAATCGGGAACGATGAAACCGACCCGTCAAAAAACGCAATGCGAGTTCAGCAACCTTATTTGAGTGCTCTGGCTTATTTGGAGTGCATTAGCCTGTGTCAGAAGCTTTGCATCTCATAAAATAATAATTACGTTAAGTGATGTATTTTGTTGTTGTTGTTCGTGAAAAGTTCTGAAGGGCATTTTTTTGTAACTCCATTTCTGCCCGTTTCCCAACAGCGAAAACAGAACCCCATCTTTCTGCGCGAATTCATGAACATATGAAGCTCGAAAACGGAGAACCCCAGATCCCTTGAATCCCCCTTTCAGGAGCGACGAAGAAGCAGGGCCGACGAAGGAGAGGAAGAGGGAAAAAATGAAGTTCTCAAGTTGCGTGCACGGTGAAGCGTGTACTTGGGTAAGGTTTCGGATTGTCGAAGGGGTGGGCGTTGAGTCAGGAACGCTCCCGTTGGAGTCCTATGGTCACAGCCTCCTTCCTGCTGGACGCGGGGGGAAAGCGGAAGTGGCTTTGTGCTCTCTTCTTTCCTTCGGGGGTCTCGTTGCGCGCGAAGATATTTTCGGTAGATGTACGGGATCAGAGTATATGGAGACCACGCGAAAATGGCACTGGTCGAGTGTTAAATGAATCTTCCGATGTTTCATAAATGTGAGGAGAGTTGTTCTCCCCAATGCCAAGTGAACCTCAACCGTATACGTTCTGAATGTTTTTAGTGTAACGTCCTGCCCATCAGACGTTGTGGCGCCTTTAGTAGCTGCAATGATCCCCTGTATTTCGAGGCTTCCAGGTGTCGCACACTGCATTCGACGTTCAGTGTTGATTTGGTTGGAGACTACGTCCATAACATTGACCATAGCGGTGCCCTGGAAAAGGTAACGTTATGATATAGATGGCTTCAACTATTTTCTATGACTTGAAAAAGAAGAATCGGGAAAGAAACAAATTCTATTACATTTGACTTACGAGGCTGGATTACTCATAAGTAATCCAAGTAATCCAGCCCCCCCCCCCCCCCCACCTTCTTAACCGTGATGATGCTGACTCTTGTGCAGCACCACCTGGGTGACATACTTTACACCGCCACCACTGCCGTCACAGTCAGCAGCCAGATGACGAATGGCAAGACGAAAAACCAATCATCCCACTTTGTCAGCTCGCTTATTTCTGAACTGTCAGACAAGCTTCAATGCGTGCTTATTAGCGTACGTGCTCGTGACGAGCTTACAGCCTACGCCCTATAGGTTTCACAACGGCGCTGTGTTGCCGTGCACGGGAATTGGATTCTCTTCAGAAACATTGGCTGTCGATTACGATACTCCCCAATGCGATATTTGGGCGCAGCAGCACTGCGCTGAGGCAGCACTCACTCGTGCGTTCTCTCAACGGCAGCAATGATGAGTCCCTGCGTCGGCGGCGCTAAGTCAGTGTTGTACGGAACGGCGTTACAAGGAACGACGTTCCTGGAACTAGTTCCTTTTTGGAGGAACGGAGGAACGCCATCGTTCCATTAAGGGTCGGTGGAACTGTAACGGTAACTCGTTACGTTTTTGAAGGAACGGCAGGAACGGCGTTCCTGCCGTTACATCGCTACGATTTGGCTGTTTTTGGTGTCAAGGCTCGAGTACAAAAATCCACAAGTCGCTACTGCATTTCTCTTCTCGCCCTTCAGCCGTAAGTGCTTCCTCGAAGGTCAAAGGCAGAAGAACAACCACGCGGCAGGCCGCAGCTTGTGCTTGCTTTCATGCTGGTTGAACTTACGCTGCGTTCGACGGGTGAATAGCGTAGCCGCGAGAATGCTTTTCACCTTTCATCGTTTGCCTGGGGAGGCCAGGACCGCGTCTGGCCGATAGAATTGGTCCCTGGCGAGGAATGATTGTCTAATACGGGATCCAGAGATTTCGGTGTCGGACATTTACGCGCAGGACGTTTCGGTGCGGGCATTTCTGTGCACGGACATTTTGGTGCACGACGTCTTGGTCCAGACATTTCGAGTCACGGGATGTCCCAGGCATTCTTTGAACATTTTAGCTTTAATACTGTAATTTCGTGACTTGATATGATTTTACATTCGAGACTTGTGCTTGCGCCGCCGTGTGTGGAAATGAACGCTAAACACTGGCGGAGCATTGCCACGTAAAACCCAATATCTGTAGTAGATGGTAAAAATCAACATTGTTAATTTGCATCCATTCAACCTTTTTTTTAACATTCATGTGAACAATCCTACTACTTTAAGTGTTACCAAAGCGCTTTGCTTTCACTCCAGCCAACGGTGCAAGACGCTGCTGCTTTTACTCCATCCTGCCCCCCCCCCCCCCCCCAACAAAACATCCGCGAAAAAAAAAAACAGAAAAACGAGGTAAATTAAGCGCGTGTGCATTCCGTGTCAATTATTTTCTCAATCAATCTCGTATTCGTTGTATTCGGTGTCGGTTCTATTTAAAACTAACCAAACAACGATCGCACTTACGGTGGCGTTACCTAGGGGAGGGGAAGGCTGAGCCCCGCCGGCTACCAGCCCGCTTGGTAGAGAGAGAGGGGTGTCACTTGTGGTTCATCATTGCGTCAACTGGACTTCGAAAACTTGAAGACGACTGTTGCCGCTCTCGTCAACTAGCCTATTCAATTTTTTTGCTCCTTATAATGGGAGGAAGCGATGTATGCCTGGGGTGGCCATGATATGCGCGACTTGAAGAATTAATTCCCAATGGGGAGACTGAAGGCGAAGAAAGAGCGATTCCTGGAGTGGGGGCGCTATCGGTATGACCGGGACGTGCGGAAGGGCGTAGCCAGCAAACGACAGTGGCCATTGTGTTCTCAGCAGCTTTTTGGGTGGTTTTTGTGTCACATTATAGAGGTTTCGCGAGCTCCTGGTGAATGTAAAGCTTTTTCCTGTATCACTGCGGTGATGCTTCGGAAACCGTGAACTCCGCCACGCCTGTAGGATTTTCAGGGGAAACCGAAAATAATATGACTCAAAAAGAAATCTGGTCGAGATTCGAGCGTGTAGGCGCAGAGAGGTGGGGGGGGGGGGGGGGGGGCGCTAGGACAAAGAATTAAAATGGGGTGAATGTAGGCATGCAAACATAAAACGAGGGTTGGTTTTCCCGAACAGGATGGGTGCAATTTGTATGCACAACCCGTACGCGCTTAATCAACATTTAGGACATTAGAAGCTGCGGCTGTTTTCAAAAAGGCCCGTTCTTCCTCCACGACAATATCCTAGACAAGTGTTCGCAAATTCATTTTAGCAAGGCAGCCGAGCCGACGTAATACCCTTCATAAGGTTTTCTGCATTCTGGGGGGCTAGCTAATGTTTGTTACATTTTGGATATTGAGTGTGTGCATGTAATT
The DNA here is from genome assembly GCF_048455015.1 of Haemaphysalis longicornis. Taxonomy (NCBI): domain Eukaryota; kingdom Metazoa; phylum Arthropoda; class Arachnida; order Ixodida; family Ixodidae; genus Haemaphysalis; species Haemaphysalis longicornis. The sequence goes on from NW_027526203.1 coordinate 461,297,828, forward strand.
TATGTAATTTGAGGTTGTGTAATTTAAAAAGAAAATACAAAAAAGGCGTCGGACTATCGTAAACGCCGGTTAATTGTCTTAGCTAAAAAAGAGGGAATATACATTAACAACCTGTCGTAAATAAAAAAAAACCTCTGCTAAAGAATTCAATGGGCTGCAAAACAGGTGTCCTCAGGAATAGGTATTAAATAAAAATATGTAAATCTAAAATTTCTAAAAAAAAATCAAGAAATAAATTCACTGCCCCAGATTGTTGTCCATAGCCCACGACGTCACGTTAAGCGGAAATAAAAATATAACGGCTGTCGCAAACAGGCAAGCACCGGATAATTTGGTCGCCGAAAAGTTTGCGCACCGAAATGTCTGTACACCGAAATGTCCATGCACCGAAACGCCCGTACACCGATATGTCCGTACACCGAAATGTCCGCACCGAAACATCCTGCATCGAAATGTCCTAGAGCCGCCTGAAGTTTGTCCGGCGCTCCCTGAAAAAATTCGCCTAGGAGATTTTCTTTTGATTATTTTTGTCTCCAGATAATCTGCTGCCAGCGGTGTTAATATTCGTATAATATACGTAGTTTGATGTGAGTTTTAAATTTCTCAATTAATTTCGCCCCAGGATTATCCGATCTATATTTAAATTTAAAAACCTAATTGTAACGTTAATGTAACGACACGTTCCAATTTTCGAAGTGGAACTGGAACGCGTTCCTTTCGCAATAAAGGAACTTGTAACGGGAACTCGTTTCAAAATTGGGAAGTAACGAGGAACAAGCTTTCGTTCCTATTTTAGACGAACGTGTACAACACTGAGCTAAGTGCGGCGCACCCCCCCCCCCCTTCCCCCCATACGTTCTCATGAAGGCGAAAAGCGAAGACGCCCGTGTGTAGAGATTTTGGCACACATTAAAGATACCCAGGTGGTCAGCATTAATCCGGAGCCCTCCACTGCGGTGCGTCCCATACCCCAGGTGTAGCTTCGGCTCGTCAAAGCCCATAATCAATCAATCAATCGGTATGTTGGCTATCCTCTCAAAACACCCGCGAGTCTTCTTCACCGCAACGCCAGATCGAAGGGGAAAAGTATTGCACCGACAAGTATCAGCATCATATCTGCAATGTGGTCTGCCTTGTGGCATTACGCAACGCAAGCATAACGTTTTGAATGGTGTGACATCGCAGAGCAGATCGGATTTTTGATTGATTGTGGGGTTTAACGAGCCGACGCAACGCAGGCGATGAGGTGCGCCGTAGTGGAGGGCTCCGGATTAATTTTGACCACATGGGGATCTTTAACGTGCGCCGAAACCTCGCACACAAGGGCGTTTTTGCTTTTCGCCAGATCGGATTTTTGAGTCCGATCCTATGCAAGCGTCACTTTTTATTACATATCCCCCCCAAATCCAATCCTGGACGCAGCGATTTGTCATTTAATACATTGTTGCAAAAACAGACCAACGGAAACCTGTTCGAACGCATTGTTGGTGCAGTGATTACCGGTCGCGCGGTGGCCCTACTTCTGGTGCAGAGGAGGTCAACTAAATTCTATGCATTCTCTCACCCAGAGAATGATTCTTCACTGAAGCTGTGGGGTGCTTCATTAGCGCCGAGCACATGGCATTTTTTTTTTGTAGTATTCTCTGCTCTTTTCATTTCAGGTTCTCCTCAGGCGCAGGGTCCACTAGTACCGCGCCCACTACTGCGGTTTATACTGCACTGACATCACTGGAACTGGGTGTGACGCCACATCCGGAAATGACATCCCCTGTGCTGACGATATTACTGATGACGTGGCTTCAGGTTGTGACACCAGCTCCATTTGTGACGCCATGACAGCCGCTCAATGAATACCCATGAGCCTCCTCGCGCACTCTGACATTTTTCGAGCTTGTGATCAGCCTCGAAGCACCCTATTGGCGAGGTTGAGCTGGCAACTTTATTGACGTACCTCCCGTCACGTTAGCGTGCCTAGCCACGTGATTGACATGGTCACGTCGGTTGCGGACACACGGGTAAGGAAATGTAAAGCCCATTATAATTAGGATCAGCGGACATTCCGGGTTGTCATGCCATCCTCACCCTCTTCCAGCCCCAACAGTATAACAATATAGTCCGACAGCATTTGCCGCCATTGTTGAGGAATTGCCGTTTCTCGGAGAAGGGGATTCCCCGAGGAAATCCGTGTTCCTTCTCATCCCCAACGAGTTTACAGCATGCCGCTCCAGTACTAAATGGACGAAATGCCGTCGCAAACAGAATTTTTTCCCCTTGGAACATTTGTGCCATTGCATCACCTCCATCATCTCCAGAATCGTCCGCTGCTCAGCAGGGTACGATCCTGCGGGGACGTCATTTTCTTGCTTAGCTGACTTTTGTTTCACACTCATTGAAGGAAAATCCACAAAATGTACTTGTACAGCTTATCCGAGAATGCAGTTATGCGTGTTCGCCTCGAGGGGTTTAGAGGTTCGTAAAGTAAATAAACGAAGATAACATCAGGAGGGCTTACGAGCTTAAACATAAAACGTCCCAGTGTTTGTGCTACATCGTGAAATTTGAAGCGCTTACGGTAGTACCGCGTCGTTTCTCAGACTACAGCATTCGGACCACCCTGGTGGGGCGCTCTGCAACCTAGAAGCCATCTCTTCGAGTCTTTCTCTTCCTCGCCCTCCCTCTTTGGCGAACAAGCGCGCCTCGTAGATGTTTGGCTTCCCGCTCGGCTGAGCTGTCCTTAATGAGTCTTTAGATCTTTGCACTGCGGGGACCTGCCATTCGCTGTCGCCGCGTGAGGCGGAAAAGGAAAAACAGGAAGCGGGGGAAAGTGAGCGCAGGGAGAGGGGAGCTTGTTTTCCTCGCTGCGCCCCGGGGCGAAAGCAGCGGTCTGTATAGCACTAGAGCTAAAAGGGGATTTGCCGGACCGACAACAGAAGCCCCACCCGGGCGGCCCCAGAAGGAAGGAGGACAAAACAACGAACGAGCGGGGACGTCATCAGCGTTTTGAGGGCCGCGCGCGCCGGCGGACGTTTTCGACAGAGCGCCGTTCGGCGTCTTTTTTGTGCCTCGCCCGCCGCCGGACAACGAGAAAGCCTCTCGCTCCCGGGGAGGCCCAACGTAAGAAGCTGGACGAACGAATGTCAGCCGAAACTATAGATAGATTGCGCCTGCCGCCCCGTAAGGTTCTGTCGCTCGCAGGGACGGAGGGCCTTTTGTCCTTGCGCTTGGCTTTGCCGGCGTCGGATGAAGTTCGGGGATCTGATGACCGAGAGCCCTCTGCAGCAGAAAGCAGCCAACGAAACGACGAAGCAGCGGGTTGAAAGGAAATACGCTTTTAATTGGGCCCATGTGGGCGCTTATGTAGCCCGAGTAAATGTTGCGACATCTGGCTCTTGCTCTTTTCTAGTTGCGCCGCAGACGCCATCGCTCCTTTTAGCGAAGCTCATCGTACGATCGAAGGAATCTCGCCGGTAGAGCATTCTCCTTGCTCCCGCAAGGCAGCCTAACGCGATAGCATTTTAGTTGTGCGTATACGTTCGCGTGTGTATGTGCGTGTGTGCGCCACCCACCCAGTTAAGCTTGCATCTGCTGAGCACTATGTCGCGGGCTCTGTTCTCAGCGGCTCATCGCGGCGTAAAACAGAGAGCGCCAGTGTGTGCGATATTAAGGCACCCTCAGCGTAGAATTTGAAAGATTTATTTATTTATTTACAGATACCTTAAAGAAAAAAATAGATGTAGGCATATAACTTGAGGCAAGCATACGAGTATTAATAAAATCCACAAAAAGGTAAGTATAATAATCGTCCATGGCAGTTCGCACAATTTCGCCACATAATATTTATGGCTTGATCAGTGAATCGGTTATATGAGTTGAAGAATTAACTTTTTAACAATCTATCCTAAATTTTCAAACACCAAGTTGTAAAGGAACGAAAAAAACTTTGGCGCAGCTTGCAGTGTGATGCAAGGCTGAAGTAACAGCGGAGCTGGCGGTCTTCTTCCGGTTTTGCTGTGTTTTGCTAGGTTTTGCTAAGCTTTGCTAAGATTTGTTAGGTGTCGCTGTGTTTTGCTAGGTTTTGCTAAGCTTTGCTAAGATTTTTTAGGTGTCGATGTGTTCTTGCTAGGATAGGCTAAGTGTTGAGGGGTGAGTGAGGCCAAGTTTTGAGCGCACGGCCGCCCGCCGGCTCAGCCCCGCTATCTTTCTTCTTGCGCTAGTTGACCTTCTTTTACGCCGCGCGTTCTTCGAGAGAGAAAGAAGGCTCTTTATTGAAAAAGCAGAGAGTTTTGCCGGAGTTTGCAGTCGCCTACATGCTTCTCGGCTAGAGCTCGGTGATGTAGGGAAAACACACCTTAGAAAGAGGTGGGCAAAAAGAAAAAAAAAAAAACACTGACGGACTATTTTTCAGATTGTGTCACAGAATTCACAATTTTAAAATGGGACTAATGTCCTCCAAATAAGAAAACAAACTTTTTAGAGCCTTACGCTGCTTTGAGGGGCAAGTCCATGATCCTAGGATAGTCTTCAGAGTTATCGGCCCTCGATCTAGGCGTTCAGTATCTAAAAAAAAAAAAACGAGTATAGTTGAGCCCGGCTGTGAGGCTAGCTCTTGACGCTGCTGGATGCCGGGCCAGACTAGAGTTGGGCCCTGATGGGAGGCTAGGCCGGAAGGCTAGGCCGTGCCTTCTGCTCTTTGCTGACCCGCGTGGCTTTCGCTCTCTCCCTCCTCGCCAGGAGGCACCGCGAGTGTCTTTTTTCTTGCTATTTTTAGGGGCGAAACCCCTTAGGGGCTCGGGCTGTTGGCGTCTCCTGTCGTCGTCGTCGTAATCGTCGTCTCATGTAGTCAACCTACTAAAACACCGGGAAACTCGCTTACGCCTCGCGCTACGCGTGCTAAAAAATGCGTTGTATCAGCAGCTTCTTGACGTAGTTTGAATGAGTCAAGGAAATTTCGTCATTCTTGCGTGTTTCGCTTTGTTTACAAAGCAAGAAACGCAAATGCTTGCGGAGTTGTTAACTAACTAACTAACTAACTGACTGACTGACTGACTGACTGACTGCAACGGCTTACTTGCACGAATGCTTTGCTCTGTGGACAGCCAATGCACTCGCCATTTGTACAAGTGCGGCACGCACGTGCACACACAGCTGGCTGGCGCCGCATCTTTTCAAAGTGCTACGAGTTGTGCCGCGCCTCCGCCAGATGGCGCCACGGGTCCCGCGACCGAGAGAAGACGCAGTGAAACATCCCCCTCGCGAGGGGCCCGATCAAATGCAGAGCATTTCCGGGGGCGCGCGACGTTAAGTAGTTTGCGTTACGTTAATGTTGTTGCACTTGTGGCAACTGCTGGCGAGAGAGCGCTCGTCAGCAGTAATTTGAATGAGTCAACGATATAAGGCGCGTTCATAGCGTACCATTCTGTGTCGGCTTTGTGGCGCAGTGGGTTGAGCACCATGTACATTGCGTTCCGCCCGCAGGGTCGAGGGATCGAAACCGGGCGCCGGATAGTATTTTTTTTTATATAGTAGGGACAACGACGGTGCGGACTACGGACGTCAACGCGGGTGACATCGTGAGTTACTGAAATGCTCTGCACTTAAAAAAATACGGGGACACTCGTTTACGCCTCGCGCTAGAGAGCTTCGTGCTTCAAGAGACTTTCACAGCACAGCTGTATACCTCTACACCTCAACGGTTTCATCTCCGTCCCCAGGTTTCACGTTGCTGGAGATGGCCCTGGATTTTTTTTTTTATGTTCGCGTTTCACTTCGAAATGGTACGTCGTAGCTGCCATGAGATACTGTTAGTTGAACTAGCTTTGAACGAACTGAGCCTGTATGAAATGCAACCAGATGCAGTTTGTTTCCTCAACATTCACAAGCCCCCCCTCCCCTCCCCCCCTTCCTCTTTGCTTTTTGTGAGTGTGTACTGCAACGTTGACATGTGTCTGACTCTTTTCAGGGGGCCGCTTTTTTTCAACGTTCTTGGCGGGAAGAAAAAGATGTAATACCGAAGTCAAGAAGCTCAAAACTACCATGATTCGTGTCCCCGGTGCACCTTGAATAACGTACTTACACGCAACAACGCCTGTTTTTCTGACGAAATCAAGAAACGGAACCTACAATGAGAAGAGCACTATATGGCGCCGCGAGGGGACACCGCCACTGCACGCGTCGTAGCTTCAAACCCGCTGCAGCCAAATGGAACATCCTTGGCTGTAAACAGGGCAACCAGGGCGCAGCGATGCGCGCACTGCGAGTGCCCAATGAGAACGCAGTAAACGCGCCATTGGGTTTGCCTCGAATTTTATCTGAAGTTACCAAATATCTTTTTTGTTCAGCAAGTGTAGGCAAAACAAAGCAATGTTAAACAACGAGAAATTTGCCCGCACACGCTTTTATTTAATGGCATCGAACGTTTATTTTATGTGCAAGTTTTCCCATGAACATATTTGTTTTTACTCTTGCCTAATCAGAGGTCAACGTATGTGTCTCCTTGAGAAGGACCAGGTCTCCTTTAGAAGGACCAGAAGGACCCTTTCGTTCACTTAATTCTACGTCTTGTCCGGGTGCTAGGTGTAGTCTTCCATGGCTCTGGAGAAGTTGCTCGTGAGACGTGGAAGGGTTCGTTAGACACGGCTGACAAACGTATAAACATAGCGTCGACTTTCAAGCTGTCTCTCTCTGAGAGGAGCTATATCATTAAGTCGTGCGTGTCAGCGGCGTTATTTTACGTGGCGAGGGTAGCTCGACCACCTCGTGATATAACTCGTCGGCTGGCCACAAAATTCGGGTCATTTTTCTGGGCTAGCAAGACCAAATCAGTTGCGCGCGCTTTGCTGCGTCTGCCCCGCAGCATGGGGGGTTTTAGCTTGCCATGCCTGAACACGATGTCAAGTGTTCTAGCGTTACGCGGTGTGTGGGAACTAGTAGATGATGATGAGTACCCGGGGCAGGCTCTGCTTCGCTACTTCTTGGGTACTGCTCGCTTGTTGTTTTAAGTGCGAATGCACTTTATAAGCGACCCTGAATTCCGGTGACCGCCGTCCGTCCACATAGCAACAGCTGCGGGTGCGCGCGCTCCTCGTCTTCCTTGGCAACGGGGGGAGATGGGCGCGCGCTGCCTGGCCGCTGACATGGCACATACCCAAGTGGGGGATTGGCCAGGAATCTCCTCGTCTTCCTTGGCAACGGGGGGAGATGGGCGCGCGCTGCCTGGCCGCTGACATGGCACATACCCACGTGGGGGATTGGCCAGGAATCGGGCGTGAGAAGGGCTAATGCACCCGCTTAAAGGAGTACTGACACGAAATTTCAAAGCTGAGATCCGCTCTAGTAATCAAGTACAACGACAACACAAATAGGTGTATGTACATGGCACATACCCACGTGGGGGATTGGCCAGGAATCGGGCGTGAGAGGGGCTAATGCACCCGCTTAAAGGAGTACTGAGACGAAATTTCAAAGCTGAGATCCGCTCTAGCAATCAAGTACAACGACAACACAAATAGGTGTCTGTGAATAAATGCATCTTTCTTTCTTTGTAGTTGTGTGTGTGTGTGTGTGTGTGATCTCTCTTTCGCGAACATTACCGAACCGCGCAAATTCAACTCCTGCATTCGCACTTTCACATTCTTCCCCTCGGGGAAATGCGGGGAATTTTTATGATGAGCCCATTACCGGACCTACAGCCGTGCAGCCGCCAGCTTTCTATAGGTACGTTGCTAAAACACTTAGAGGCTTTCAGTCGGCCAACCCAGATTTGGATATTAGAGCCTCATCTGCGACTGATATATGCGAGAAATTGGCTATTGGGCAACTGAATGATCGGCAAAAAGAGAAGTCTCGCGGGGCCCGCTGGCAACAGTTAACGTCAGCGGTGCTTCCTGCAGACGTTCGTGATTTCGGGTGGCTGCGGGGCTGGAGGGCCCTGCCGACGTGTGACCGCCTTGCAGCATTTGGTGTGGTTCGCTCTGCCCGGTGCCCGCAATGCGGACGCACTGAGACGCTAGACCATGCTCTTTTTGAGTGTCGTGTGGCCGCCACATTCTGGGTTTTACTCAGCAGAATGTTTGAGCTTAGGCTGCGAGCCCGCACGAAATCGAAAGACCCATTTGTCAGCTTTCTGCTGTGTGTGGGTGCCTTTGTTGTGTGGCGCCAGCGAGGTGTAGCCGCCTTGCAGGCACGACCACAGCGTGCCATGTATCCCTTGTTGTGGCGTGTTCGAAAAATGCCCATAGAGCATCTGCAGCATGAGCTGGCGGCGCTGGGTGAAGAATCTTTTCTCATGCGTTGGTCTACTCGCTTCACCAAGGTTGCCAATAACACCGTGCAATGGTGTGTCGTACCCTTATTAATAAGGTTAAACATGCGTGCTGAAAGGAGTTGTATGTTTGAGGCCAAGGCGCAGTTTAGGCAGCCTGGCTGCGCATGCATCTCTGTACGGACATAGAACGGATGTGTGTGAACTGCTGTTGTTTTTATGTTCACTCCCACGCGTGAACTATGGTGTATGAGTCTCGTGCCTCGGACACTATTGTAAAGGACCTTCGGTGCGGTGGACTAGTTGTTTTGTGAACTTCCGTGATCTTCACTTGCTTTTCCTCTGTGGCACATTACGTAAATCCTGTGCTCTGTCGACCCGTGTAGTAGCTAACTACAGCGGGTCCTAGCTATAACCTGTGTTTAATAAATTCTCTTTATGTGTTCTCTTCTCAGCACGTCATAAAGTCGTTCAGAAATTTGAGAACGCAACTCCCTGACATTGCCGTCTTCAAAACACCGCCGAGTCAAATTAGCGAAACCCTCGCAGTGACGCAGCTCACTCAGGACCAGCTCCGAAAGAGCAGGGCGGTAAGGTGGAAGCAGCTGACGGCCTCATTTTTACCGGCTGACGTCAGAGATTTCAGCTGCCAACGCGGCTGGGGGTTTCTGCCCACGGCAGACCGCATTGCAGCATGGGGTGTAGCACCCTCCAACAGGTGCCCACAGTGCGGGCTGCGTGAAACGCTGCAGCATGCGATGTTCGATTGCCAGGTTGCAAAGACCTACTGGAAATTGTTAGCTCGGATGTTTGGACACAAACTGGACGCACGCACAAAGTCGCGCGACACATTTGTTTTGTTTTAGATGCGAAAGCATCTTATGGTCTCGGCAGGTCCCGCGTCGGCGTCCGCACTCACACTGCGCATGCGCAACTCTCCTCTTTACACCCACAGCTGCGCGATACTACACTATAAAAAAAAGAAATACTTAGCCGCGCCCGGTTTCGATCCCACGACTCTCTGGCCGCAACGAGATGTACGCGGTGCTCTTCCCACTACGCTACAAATCCCGGACAGGAGCAAGTGCTACGAACGCGCCTTATGTCCTTGGCTCATTCAAACTACGTCAAGAAGCTACTGATACAATGAAGGCACGCGAAGCTGAACGTCAACGGAAACGACGAACTGAAAACTTTAGAGGAGGATGTTGAATTTCCCGTGGGAAAGCTGTGGCGGGAAGCGCCACGCGCCTTGCAGTTCAACCAGCCCCGTCCGCAGCGCCTCTGATGCTGATTGTGGCAGGATGCCCCTAGGGATTGGCCAACCAAAGAATCCATCACGAGATAGGTTCGCGTTCAACCACCGTCGTCATTTTCCCGTAGGGGAACCGCCGAAGAAGAAGAAGGAGAAGAAAACAAAGCTGCGAAGAGGAGGGCGTGTACATTGCTCTCAGCCGGTGCACCAATGTCAACAACCTTTACCTCACCAACGCTGACGGAGACTACCGATTCTACCACAGAGACAACATCGACAAGAACATGATGGACGAGTTTCGGCGCCTCGAGAACCACCGCCTACTCACCGTAATACAACAGTACTTGCGTGCCTTTGCCACCGGTGTGGACCCGGACGCGGAATTCCCTCTGGCGCTAGTAAAAACCAGATCACTCAACATAACGGCAACAAATTGGAACCACACGGAACCGGCACGATGCTTCGCATCCTCATCAGGGTTCCCCACGGGAAGATGGTGTAATTTTTTACTGTGCGTTGGTGCCCAGATCATCTGGAAAAGGCGTGGCTTTGCGGCTCTCAGAGCGCGGCCGCAAAAGTACATGTTTCCAATGCTTCGGAAAATGCGCTCGCGTCTATTCGTTCACCTGGAGGCTGAGCTCGCCGCGCTGGGGGAAGAGCAGTTCTTTCAGCAGTGGTTCACACGGTTCATCCGTGTGGTAAACAAACAAATAGAAGTGTCTATTCTACCCTATTGACTGTTGTATTGATCTTGACGTGTTGTCTTGAACTTTCGAGGATGTGATCTACAGTGGTCTTTCAGAGTAATTGTGCTTCTAATAGTGTGAGTACTAGTGGACTGTAAAGAACTGTGGAGTGAACTGTGTGTGTAGTGAGTGAAGTGATACACGTAGTGTGTATGGTTAAGGCGACCCGTGTAGTACTGAGCACAGCGGGTCTTTGTATCGGCTATTAATAAATTTTCTTGAAAGTCTGCTCGGTAGTGTGTTGACTTCGTGCACTGCAGTATTGTGTTTGGCGCTCTCGTTCGTTTCCTGCGGGGTGACCCCACGTTTTGCGTTGGGTAGCCCCCCTGTGCTTCTGGACGCTCTCCGCCACCTTCCTGCCCGTCTCCTTCGTCTCGCCGTGCAAGATAGCCTCTATGCAACCCGCTGCCGTGAAATACCGGCCACCAGTCCCCAAGGCGCAATGCTTCAAGCTTGATGCCCCCAAGGATGCTTCCGTTAACGACATCATTGATGCCATCGAAGATGTCATGGGTCCCCACGGCCTGAAGGGCCTCCAGCACCAAGGAGGCATGAAGTTTTGTGCCGCGGTTTCCTCCGCTGCTGCAGCTAAGACCCTCAACGAGCGTGGTGCCATCGTCGTGAATGGCACTTCGTGCCCCCTTACATGCATAGGTCCTCAGATCATGTACGTCACCATCTATCGTTTCCAATGGTACATGAACGACCAAGATCTGGGAGCAGCCCTGTCGCCCTACGGCAGGGTGCTCAGTGTGCACTACCCGAACTTCAATGGTCGGCCGCACATTGAGAACGGCGTTCGTGTCGTTCGTATTGAGATGAAGTCGCCCATTCCCAACTTCCTGTCTGTGCGAGGATACAAGGTACAGTGCGAGTACCGGGGCGTAAAGAGAGTGTGCTCTCGGTGTGAACGCGAGGGCCACAACCGCTCCGACTGCAAGACGCCGTGGTGTCCTCGGTGCGAGGCCTTCGGACACGAGTTCGACTCTTGCTCGGCCGTGTGTCGCCGCTGCCGGGGAGACCACGCCACGGCGGACTGCCTGCGGCCGCGGACTTACGCAGACGCAGCGAGTGAGTTTCCCGAGCTTCCTCGCGGCGCCAATGAGGCTTCGCAGGCGACTTCATCCCCGCGACAGACCCCACCCGAGGACATTCCTTCCAGTTCTGTGCCTTCCAGCGATGACGACGCCTCGAAAACCACGAAAAGCGTTGAAGAAACACCGATGGATGACGTTGAATCATTGCTCGCACTTGACAGGGACACGTCATCAACCAACGAGCTTGCTAGCCAACCCACTGCAGCGACTGCGGGCAGCTCATCCACCGACGATTCCTTCTCCCCGGCCAGCTCTTCGGAAGTCGACACAGAAGAAGGCAGCTCAGCGGATCAGCGCAAGCAGCCATCCTTGTCCAAGCCTGTTGTCACCCGGTTTCCTTAATTTAGGGTGCACTGTCAGAAGATATGAGGAGTCGACTCTAGAGAGCCAACAAACCCCACCGAATCCACAGGGCACAGGTGACAAAGGGGGTGGCTGTCTAATGTGCGGCTTTCGCCGACCAGAGCGGCAAGAATGAGCAAGAGCCTTGAACGAAAAACAGCACAAAGACTTATATTTAGACAGGCAAGTTACAAACAAAAGCACGAGGTAACGGATCGATAATGACCGACAACTTAGATGGAATTCAAATACAAGAAACAGTCCAATTAGACAAAATGATACAAACAGGAGCGTTAACAAATGAATATTACGAAGCGGAGCAGTTAACTAAAAAGAAAACGAACAGTTCGATGCTTATGAGAGACAGAGTCCCAGCATATTCACCGACCGGGCCGGACGATGCACCGCTGTCGGAGGCGATTCGGCTACCTGGGAAGCGTGGCTTCGTTGTAGGCCAGGCCGTCCGAGACGATCACGGTGATTCGAGGCCCGGGAGTACGTTGGAGTCCTCCAGGGCGTGGGTCGCCGATGGTGTGATGCACAAACTGGCAGGTGCCGTTGTCAATCACGACGTCCAAACGTAGCTGGTTTGCTTAGGCGCGGCTTCTCTTTTTATAACCGTGCCGGCGCGGAGAGGGAGAGCACAACACACAACGCGCCCGCCGCCGTCAGCGAATAACTTCACTCTTCTCCCTTCTAGAATCATCGACGCTCTTTAGCACTGGCAAGGCCACCCGTGCCTCCTCGAGAGTGCTCGAAGCTTCGGTGTAAGTTGAGTGGCGGAGCTTTTTATTTTGGTATTTTCTTGCCGGCGAGCCGGCGAGTGGTCGTGTTACTGCCCCTTCGTTCGCGAAAGTTCCAGCATTGTCTCGGGGTGAATAGAACCGAACTGAATGAATCGGACGACTGCAAGAAGAGTTAGGCGCTGTACAATAAAATGAAAAATTTATACGGTACTTTTAGACGTCGTACGCTCGAGTTTGTGACACAGCCCCCAAGTTTCAGAATATTATGCAATAATATTCCCAAAACTCACAAAGTCGTGCGTTCGCGTCGTTCACACTTAGTGAACAAAAGATGCTGTGCCTACTAACACAAAATCAAGTACAGCACAATGTTCTTCGTAAGAATAATGACAGGTACAGAATTCACGTAAAGAACAGCGGTTTGGCGCAGATTTCTCAACAAATGCACATCCTAGGCACAACTCGTAAGTTTAAGAACAATAAAGTTCTAGCATTCGAATTAAGCCAGTGCCCATAATAAACGTCTGGCCAGTAGTCATTACAAGTGCGAAACTCATGAAAATACAGCGTGCGCTCCAGTGCGAAGGTCTCGTAGGCTCAAATACAATGAGTGTACGTCAGTACTCAGAAATACATACAATGCACTGGTACCATGAAACTCGTAAGAAACATAACTAATATGTTGTTCACAAACAATAACATGCAACCGCAAAGTTCACGAATGTCACCACTAGTAACGCCAACAATACGCGGCAAATGTACTGTATAACAGCGAAAGTAAAGTTTATGCAGAAGAACGCGACTAGTACGTGAATATACATTGTACAGCCAGAGTGACAAAATAAGTACAAGCTTCACGAACAGTACGACAGAGAAACAATGAATACAACGTTCAAGTATACAGTACTCGACGTGAAAATACAACTCTGTCCTACACAATTCCACTCATATCCCACGTGCATAGCTAAATTTGCATTCTTCATGTTTAGCCCGTGTCTATCGGGTGCTTGTGTAACTCCGCCTGCGGAATTCTTCTCTTCGGAGAAGATCCTTTCCAAATGTCTCGCGAAGAGACAAACTCTTTCGTTTCCGCCGTGATACTGGACCCGCGAAAATGCTTGAGTTTCTGGGCCTTCACCTGGTGAACGACCGAGTGGCTAATAACGGCTTGGCGCTTCTTCCCACCTGTCGGTCGGGACAAATGGCAGTAAAGATGTTTTCTCTTGCTCTTGAGCCCAAACCTGCACTCTTTGTTTCGGCAGCTCAGCTGCTTGCCGAGTTTTGTGAGGCCGGTTTTCATTGACTTGCTTTTCACAGGCCCTTCGGCACTCCTTTCTCTTCTAAGCGGCACCTTCACAGGGGCCGCAGATTTTGAGAGCCGGAACCGTGCTGGCTTCGCTTTTGCCGGTGCTCGAGTTGCGACGGGCACGGCTTCGCCTCGATCCGAGGCATCGAATCGGGGTTCTTCTTTCGAAACAGCGGGTGGTTTCTCTCCAACCGCTGAAGTCACAGGATCGTCGCCGACGCTTATGTACGGCGCGTTCCCTGCGCTGAGTGCGGCTCCACTTCGCACGGGGGTTTCAAACTTGACCTTAGAGTCAGTCTCTTTGCTCCTCGAGCTGTCAGTTTCGAAAGCGACGCTAGTCTGCCCAGCAAATTCGCAGTCTCGAGCTGGGTCTTCCTGCACAACGAACGTGCAACTACCCGCGTCTTTCGGAAAGACAACGGTTTCCTCGGGCACTCTCCCCGCAATATCGGGTACCCCTTCGTCTAGAAGGTTCGGCCCCGACGTCGTGATGGCATCCACAACCGGGATGTTATCTCCATCCTCAAGCTCCGCATCACCTGTAGGATCATCGTCCTTCCAGGTCAGAAGTGGTGCGCTTTCGCACACTTCTGGAGGTGTTTCCTCCTTGCTGATTGCGGATACTTCCGCCTCTTCGCCTCCGGAGCTATCCTGGCATTCTTTTGCCTTCTCACGGTTAGTACTTTGGCTACTATTCTCATCTCTCGAATTTTCATCATTGAGTTCATCTTTCCGATGGAACTCATTTCGCACAATCTCTGTGCTCCCATTCATATCTTGAGACGCTGCAGCTACAGCTGCCTCTCCAGCCGACTCATCGGGGTGTGGCTGCTCAATAAGTGGCTCTTCCACCTCCACGGGTGGCGGTTCTTCTGGGACAGTTAAAGTTATCGGGTCGTCGGGATCTCTGGCTCCGTCGATGTTGCCGAGGATGAGGTCGTACATGGACCTCTCCATACACAAGGCGGCTACCCTTCCCGTGCAGAAGGGAGTCTCCACCTCGATCTCGGCTACCGGCAACTCTCGCATTGAGCCATCCATAAAGTACACTGGGTTTATTTCCCCAGTGAATTCATCCTCTCGGACTAAGTCCCTTCGCACTATAACTGTGCTTGTGCCGGTGGGGCGCAAAACACTAATGGGTTTGCCTGATAATTTTCCCTTAGCCAACGGCACTCTCTTCGACCCGAATGCTGTAATGGCACCCACAACGTGAATTTTCGTGCCCCTTTTACACTCCTCAGAGCACTCAGTAGCATCGTACTGTCTGGATGCCCTGGGAGGTGCGCATTTGCGCAAATCCTGGCGCCTTTCATCGTTGCTGCTCCTGCATGTCGCAGCCTTATGTCCAGCCCGCCCGCACTTAAAACATCTGGAAGCACTATTTCTCTCAAAGCTGCTCCAGCAGTCCTTGGAAATGTGCCCAAACTTCTTACAAGAGTAACATTTCAGCGGGGGTTTTCGGCTGGCCCTCCTTCGGTCCACTGCCGCGTTTCCGATATCTCCCTTAACCTTTTCTAGGTTGGTACTGAGACATGGGCGCCTATTCTCTCCTCTCATGCTTCGATCTGCTGATGAGCAGTCGAGCTTCAATCGTTGAGCATCCGAATGTGCTCTTGTTCTCTCTAGCTCCTCTTTGCTTGCTTTCTCCTCTCGCTCCAACCGAAGTTGTCTCCGAAATTCTTTCTCTCTATCTCTCTCAGCTTCTGTTCGTGCTGCCTGTCTTGCTCTCTTAACTTTCTCGTTTTCTTCTTTTTCTTTCTGAGCTACGCACATCCTAAGTTCGGCCCCTGAGAGGCCCAGCTTGCAGCCCAATGTTACAATTTTCTCTAAATCCATGATTGCAAATGTATCGCAATCTAGTCACAATACCCTAGCCTCTAGCTAGGTATATCTATACAGAGAAAGTTAACAAGAGCACCAACTTATGAAGAGAGTAGCAACCATGCCAAAAAAGTTCCAGGCTCTTTCTCCTCCCTACCACTCACATCAGACGTCCTGCCGCGGACGCCAGAAGTTGTCACCCGGTTTCCTTAAATTAGGGTGCACTGTCAGAAGATATGAGGAGTCGACTCTAGAGAGCCAACAAACCCCACCGAATCCACAGGGCACAGGTGACAAAGGGGGTGGCCGTCTGATGTGCGGCTTTCGCCGACCAGAGCGGCAAGAATGAGCAAGAGCCTTGAACGAAAAACAGCACAAAGACTTATATTTAGACAGGCAAGTTACAAACACAAGCACGAGGTAACGGATCGATAATGACCGACAACTTAGATGGAATTCAAATACAAGAAACAGTCCAATTAGACAAAATGATACAAACAGGAGCGTTAACAAATGAATATTACGAAGCGGAGCAGTTAACTAAAAAGAAAACGAACAGTTCGATGCTTATGAGAGACAGAGTCCCAGCATATTCACCGACCGGGCCGGACGATGCACCGCTGTCGGAGGCGATTCGGCTACCTGGGAAGCGTGGCTTCGTTGTAGGCCAGGCCGTCCGAGACGATCACGGTGATTCGAGGCCCGGGAGTACGTTGGAGTCCTCCAGGGCGCGGGTCGCCGATGGTGTGATGCACAAACTGGCAGGTGCCGTTGTCAATCACGACGTCCAAACGTAGCTGGTTTGCTTAGGCGCGGCTTCTCTTTTTATAACCGTACCGGCGCGGAGAGGGAGAGCACAACACACAACGCGCCCGCCGCCGTCAGCGAATAACTTCACTCTTCTCCCTTCTAGAATCATCGACGCTCTTTAGCACTGGCAAGGCCACCCGTGCCTCCTCGAGAGTGCTCGAAGCTTCGGTGTAAGTTGAGCGGCGGAGCTTTTTATTTGGTATTTTCTTGCCGGCGAGCCGGCGAGTGGTCGTGTTACTGCCCCTTCGTTCGCGAAAGTTCCAGCCTTGTCTCGGGGCGAATAGAACCGAACTAAATGAATCGGACGACTGCTAGAAGAGTTAGGCGCTGTACAATAAAATGAAAAATTTATACGGTACTTTTAGACGTCGTACGCTCGAGTTTGTGACACCTGTGGATCAAACACACGTTCCAGCGGCCAAGGCCCGAGGTGCCCGCAACCGAGGACTCCGCGTTCCCTTCAACGAGGACGACGCCAAGCCCGCCCGCTGAGAAGCATCCAAGCCCTACCACCGTGATGCGACGGCGGCAAGTCTCCCGACTGGCCTAGCACGACACCAGGACGACGCTTCGCTGCCTGCCGACCCACTTGTCCTGACCAAGCAAGCTCTCAACACAGTACAAGGACCCGCGCCTGATTAACCCGATTAGCCAGGTTGCGGACCTATTGGTCAGCTCTCGTGTGGACAGCAAACGCGAACTTTCATCAGCAACCGACTCGGATCACACGACAGACATAAGTAAGAAGCTGTGTCTGCCTATTTCTAACGCCAGTCCAGAATTGTAATTGAAGGGGCATCAATGGGTTTCGCTGCCTTTATTAACGTTCTTTTTCTACCGGCGCCCTTGGTATTCGTGCCCAAGGGCGATGATTCTCGCTGGCGAGCAGGGGAGCACAAAGTGAGTATAGAGGCCTATGGCTCCGTGCTCGCTTGCCGCTCATGTCACGTGTCATTTGTTTTGTTCTATTTTGCGCCTCACGAGGTGCGTTCGCTACGCTACTCCAGGCCCAAGGGGCTCGTGGTATGTTCGGCGCGCGAGTCGATCACTGAGCTGAGTGGAGAAAGAAAGGAGCATCAACGCTAAGTAGCGCCTTAACCTTTTATGCTAGAGCACTTTCTTCCCTTGAACGCGCAAGGCTTTCGAAACCAGGATAACCAGAGGGAGGTTATGCACTTTGCTCGAGCGCGAAACGTTGATATTCTTTTCTTGCAGGAGTGCAATTTTCGCACGCCTCGAGATGTTTCCCTGTTTAAAGAACGCTTCTGTGTCGACGCTTTTTTTACATTGTCGAACTCGCCTGCCTCAGGAGTTGGCGTAATATTTTTACGCCCCAGTTTGCGCCAAAAAGCGCATGTCACCTTTGGGTTTGACGGCCGAACGATCGCGGTCGATTTTTACCTTTTTTTCTCGCCGAGTACGTGCTGTAAACGTGTACGCGCTGGCACAGCGTCACCTTTCTGCAAATTTCTTTGCATAGATAGATGTTTACTTACTCGACAGTTACCCCACATTTTTAGTGGGTGATTTTAACTGTGTTTTAGACCCTGTTCGAGACCTTCGGGGGCCGGGTCAGGGAAGACCGCGGCGCGGCGCGTGCGTGCTTGGTGACACCTTCGCTGCAACTTGGGCGAGAGGAGCGTCCGCCAGCCGGCTGGACAAATTCTATCTGCCCCCAGAACTCAGTCGATGCCTCGAAAGCTGCGAGGTGCTGGTGTTTCCGTCTTGCACACCTCGTATTTCCGACCATTTTCCCGTCTCCGTAAAGCTGGTGCAACGCGGAACCATCTCCAGCCATGACATGTGGCGTATGGACATCTGCCTGCTAGCGGATCCTGATAGCGTTGCTTCTCTTAAGGACCAGCCGAAACCCGGGCCGCAGAGGAACGAGTGGGAAGACTTAAAGTCGAGTTGGCGCAAGATACTTATGGAGGCGGGACGCAAAAGTAAAGCGCGCATTTCACGAGAACTGGATGAGGCTTTGAGGAGGTTGCGCATCATAAAGAGCGGGCAAATGACATTTGCCATGCGCGACTATGAGGGTCTGTTGAGGGCGTGCTACGAGAGGCTTTTGCGTCAGTCGTCTAGCGCAGCGGGTCGCGCATTCGTGCAAGGCAGGCCTTTGTCAGGCCCGTCGGCACTAAGGTATATTACGGCCGGCTCGGTAGATGACGTCGGTAGAGCGCACGTGCCCCACGTTGTGTTGCCGAACGGCGCCGCCAGTTCGCGTCCAGCCGACATAAGTGAAGTGTTCACTCACCACTTTAGGGAATTTTTTAAGGCGTCAGGAGAGCGCGAATCTTCCCCGGAAGTTGAGGAGAATGTTCGCAACTTTTGCGGTGAACTTCCACAAGTTCCCAGTTCCTTAGCTGACACTTTTAGCACTCCTACCTCTTATGAGGAGCTGTGGGATGCAGTCGGAAGCATGAACCAGTCCTCAGCCCCGGGGCCAGACGGCATTCCATTGAGCTTTTACAAAGCCTTCTTTTCGTGCCTGAAGGACCCGTTGTTAGAGATGGTGAACGCCTTTTTCACCCATGGTGTGCGGCCACTTTCTTTTAAAGAGAGCAACATAGTCCTTATAACGAAACCTGGAGGGGAGCCGTCAGACCCGCGAGCATATAGGCCTATTACTTTGCTGAATACTGACTATAAGATCGTAGCCACCATAATTTCAAGGCGCCTCTCCAAAGTGTTGCCGCACGTAATGAGCCCTGCCCAGACATGTAGCATGCCGGGGCGCTCAATTTTTTCGGCCCTGTCTCTCACCAGGGACTTGTTCGCATTCACCACTCGAACAGGCATTCCAGGCTGCTTTGTATCGCTGGATCAAGCCAAAGCCTTTGATCGAGTGGAACATCGTTATTTGATGGCCGTTCTTCGCAGCTTCGGCTTTCCAATGGAACTTATTACGAGGTTAAACCTTTTGTACCGTGGCCTCACTTCCCGACTCCTCGTAAACGGACAACTTAGCGCCCCTTTCCCAGTTGAGCGAGGGATCAGGCAGGGGTGCCCACTCTCCCCCCTACTTTTTGTCCTGGCAATCGACCCTCTACTTAGACGCGTGGCGAACTCTCCTGGCATACGCGGCTTTCCCCTTCCCGGACAGGCCCAGGTAAAAGTGTCAGCGTACGCAGATGACGTGTCCCTGTTTTGCGGGACGACAGCAGCTTTACCGCGTTCTCACGCCTCTATTCCATCTACAGCGAGCTGTTTGGCGCGCAAATAAACAGGGGTAAGAGTAAGGCACTGTGATTCGGAGCATTCACGTCAGACCTTTGGGGAGAGGTGGAGTGGATCGCCGCCGTCAAAGTCTTTGGTGTAACGTACCACGCCTTGGGTGAGGGGGCGCGTGAGACATGGACGGGAATTGTGAAAAAGGCCAAAAAGCGCCTGTCGGTGGCTGCGCAATTTAAACTGTCCTTTACGGAGCGCAGCTTCGTAATTAAAGCATGCGTTTCTTCCGCTCTTTATTACGTTGCGCGCATAGCTCGTCCACCCCGAAATGTAGTGCGGAAGCTGGAGAGCAAGTTCTTCTCTTTCTTTTGGGGAGGAAAGACGGAGAGGGTAGCTCGGGCTTTCATGCGGCTCCCAACCAGCATGGGGGGATACAGCCTTGCATGCATGTCGACAATGTGCAGTGTCCTGGCGTTGCGTAGGTTTGTATACATTAGACGCGAAACCCGGACTACATAGGAAGCAGCTTTCTAAACTACTTCCTGGGCACATCGCGAGGTCTGTTTTACAGTGAACCTTACATCGGCCCTTTGGCAGAGGAACCACCGCCGTTCTACGCCTATGTCACGAAAACCTTTCGAGAACTGTTAGCACAGATCCCCGACTTGGAAATTTCGGATATTGCCCCAAGCGAACTTTGCGAGCAACTTGCTGTGGCGGAACTCACTGCGGAGCAGAAAGCGCGCTCTAACAAGGCGCGCTGGAGGCAGCTGACTTCTTCGGTCCTCCCAGCGGATGTCAAAGATTTCGGGTGGGAGCGTGGTTGGGGCGTTCTGCCCACTAGAGACCACTTGACAGCGTGGGGCGTAACACCGTCAGCGCGGTGCCCTCAATGCGGACAAAATGAAACTTTGCGACACGCAATCTTTCAGTGTTCTGTAGCGAGGACGTTTTGGACGCTGATGTCTAGGATGTTTAAAGTACGCCTAGGGGAGCGCACAAAATCTCGCGATGTCCTAGTAACTTTTCTGTTATGTGTGGGAGCCCTGGTTGTGTGGAGGCATCGTGGTGTCGCGGCACTCCGGTCCCGGCCTCACAAGGCTATGTTTCCCATGTTGCTGCGCATGCGCACGCGTCTGTTCGAACAACTGGAAGCGGAGCTCGCCACGCTGGGGGAAGAGGCGTTCCTCCTGCGTTGGTCATGCCGCTTCATCAAGGTCAACAACGCACTTTTGGAAATTATAACAGTTGAATATTAGCCCTGTAACCATACTAAAACAAGTTAGAATATTAGCCTTGTAACCAGACTAAATACGATACATAGTTTTCTGCAGTGTTCACTTTACCATGTGTGTATCTGTAACTATCTAAGACTGTAGCACTTCTACCCACATTCGTGGTGTTTCGACCCTGAAACTACTGTTCGCGTTTGTCGACAACTCAACTTTCTACTCTGTTTATTTTGTACCCTGCGTGGTACAAAATGTTACAACTTGTGTGTAGGCCAGCGGCAGCCACTTCTAGATTGTTGTTTTTCTGTGTGTTTCCCTTTCGTAATATATATATTTGTTACCCGATTCGTAGTTCCATCGAGGCATGTTATGTATCTGCTTCGATGGACAAATAAACCTCTTCACTTTCCAGGAATCTGTTTGCGATGATGAAGAGCTTAAAATAGTTGCACGTTTCCGTAATACCCCGCCTGGACGACGTGAAAGTCCCCATGGGGCCTCGTATCTAAATCCAAAGTCAGACCTAACACGCGCATCTTTCAGGCATGTAGATCCATCCCTTCCCTGCAATCTCCCTCGCAGCCTGCTGGCCGAGCATGACTCCATGCACGGTCTATACGTGCGAGTGCAGGTGGATTCGTTTGCGCGAACTGCCACCGCTATACTGTGTTTGGTGCGACGGAGTGTAGTGTTGTTGAGCACCTTGTGCTATGAACTTATGTTCAGTTATGAAGAGGGTGCGCTGTGTGCATCCCGCTCCTTAACGACCCCTGCGTCCTATCTACAGCGGTCCCTGTTATTTGAATAAACTCTCCATTTGTTGGCGTAGTAGCAAGGGAACGCCGCATAAGAAAAACCAAACTAAGATATATGTGCTCAGCGCTGAAGAGAGCGGCACCTCCAGGAGTCGATCCGCCACAAGTGCGGGGAAATTTCGGCGGACCAGGGTGGGAATTCCTGCGTCTTGTCCATTTTACGTCCGTTTGAAGTGTCCACTTCGAACGAGTTTTGGCTGGCTCAAAGCTGACGCCACGCATGTAAGTCTAGCAAAGCGGGGAATCGGTTTCTCTGCAGTGGTGCAGGTTAGAGGCCTTGCAAAGGCAACTACGCCGCGTCTTGAAACTGGCGCCGTATATGAGCAAAATTTCTGGCGTGAAGGGAAGTTATGACCGTAGATTTTCCCCCAGTATTACTGGATATGAGCTTTTTAGGCTTTCTTGTGGCGGCGGCGTAGCGGTTATTATAAAAGATATACCGATGGCGCCCCTTTCGTAGATGAAATTGGTGATCATGAAAGCTTATATATATATATATATATATATATATATATATATATATATATATATATATATAGAATATTTAGAATATTCTATATATATATATAGAATACCAGACCGGTATTCTGGAGGTCGTGGGTTCGGATCCCACCCGGCGGGCATTTTTTCACCGCTTTCTTTGTGACTCAAAAAATTCTTCATTTCTTTCTATGGCGTAACGCATTCCCCCCTTTGCTTTCCGAGGTATTCTTGACTGACAACCCTTATTCTATATATATATATATATATATATATATATATATATATATATATATATATATATATATATATATATATATATATATATAAAAGATATTGCGGGAGCGATATTTCACCAGGTTGTGAGATGTGTCCTACATCGCACACCCGATACAGATGAGCAGTGTTTGAACAAGTTATATGAACGACGTCTGGATTTGCGTAATAAAAACGTTTTGTTAACCGGTGATTTTATTTACCGTCACTTGTTTGGGGCGATCTACGTTATGGCTGTTCTCCTTCTAGGTGTTCCATTCTAGAAATCAGGTGTTTGCTCAGCCTTAAGCGGTGAACGACTATACTTGAGGCAGCTCAATTTTGGTTTTTATGTTTCAAGCTAGATTGTTTTCTGACGGCACCGTCGCAATCGAACTCGGTATTCTTTACCATAAACTGTTTGCTGAAGCCACCGGACCAAGCTCAAACTTAAACAGCTCCGCGGTTAAAACATGATGTGTAGCAGTTTCCGTGGAGGTTTTATTGGTGTACAGAGCCCTTTAATGCTTTAAAAGAATGCACCACATTCAAGTGACCAATCGCCGAATCATACCATGTGCGTATGCAGCCGCACTTTGGCGTTCCTGTGTTATTCGCTATTTTGGACGCTCGCATCCTTGTGAAGTGTGAGGGCAGTCTTGTCGCATAGTTTATTTTAAATAAGCTAATTATATAAAGAATCAAGGTGTGAAAGTATCATGACAAGATACGTGCTGCAATGGATGATTTGCAGTTACTTCGTATCCGGACAATTATGTTGCTTTAATCTTAATGATCTGCTCAGGTTACATACACACACGCACACACACGCACGCACACAAACACACGCACAAACACACACACAAACACACAAACAAACAAACAAACAAACACGCACACACAAACGCACAAATGCACACACAAACACAAACACACACACGCACAAACACACACACACGCATAGACACACACTCCCGCGGTTTCCGCTCCCGTGCGTTGAACTTAACGGGATGTTAAGATACGAAAACAAGTTGGTTGGATTGCGCGCAAGCGAGGGTGCAGATAGTACCATGGTAGCAGAAATTGTTTACAACAAATAAGAAACCGAAATCGGGCAAGTTGCTATCTCCGCCTCGTACATTTTTCCGCACAACTACTTGGGACATCACAAGTCACGAATTGCGAAATAGGATAGGTTGGGCATCTTTGGCCAATTTAATACGTAGGCATTCTCCCCGTCAGGCTACTTCGCTCTGAAATCGGCCCGTCTGTAACACGTGATACAATGCGCTCTGAGTGTGTACTCATTGGGTCATACACGCTATTTAATTAAAGGGCCAAGGTTGTTCATATTTTGATGCGACTGCGTAAATTGCGCCTAAGCAGATCTCTTTCCGCAATGCACTTGTGTATGACAGTGAAGCTGACTTCAAAAAAATCCCAGTGTGTAACAGTGAAACGCACTACACAGTGACTTGTTTTTTGTAAAGTTGGCTTTCCGTAGTTTCCTGTGGATTTTATGTACTGCAGTGAAGTCATGACGTGACACTACATAAGCCACGTGAAAAAAAAGAAAGAAAAAAATCACGCAATATCCACGGAATGAATGATGATAAGTGGGGCGAAGCTCGAGAGGGGGAGATCATCGGTAACCGTAACTCTCCCGTGAAAGTTCGCCCATTACATCATTAAGAAAGACGTAAGACTGTGTGCGTACATTGTACAAATCAACTTTTATTTTCGGAGTCAATGCTCCCAGGCCCAGACCTGGTGAAAGACCCCGCGCCATCGAGGACTACCCCGCACCTCCACCCCAATTTGTGACGTAGGATGGGACACAACGGTAAAGAAAGAACTTTTATTTAGGGCGAACTTGTGCCCGAACAAGACGAGAGGAAACGAGCAAAGGTCCTTGCGTCTCGTTCGATCTCCGAGAACGACTGCCTGCGTTCGTGGCGTGATCTCTTATGTGATCTCCCCCTCGCAGTGCACGTGCGCTCGCGCCTCCGTTGGCGAACACAGACAAGCTCGCGCTCCCGGTGCCGAGTTTGCGCTGCCGGTTGCAGCCGGTTCTTGCGCGTGCAACGCGGCCCACTTTGCGACATCTCCGAAAGCATACGGCGGTCACGTACCACGAGACACAAGGGATGGACAGACCCATGACTTAAGGAGCTTCGCCCCTAAAAAAGAAAGCCCGAGGGCACCTTCGCCCTTTTCGTGGGCTGTAAATGCGAAAGCATGAATGCTTAGTTGAACTGAATGAAAGGTGTCTATGCGGGGTAGTGCGCGTCGCTCCCTTTCTCATTCGTTCCTCGAGTTGTGCCTGGCGCTTAATTGACCGAAATTCCCACGATCCTGTTGAACGTTTGAGCCGCCTTGCTTCCGCCTGGCGTTGTTGAAGGGCTTTGCAATGTTGCCGCTAGTAGCACTTTGCTTTGAGATTTGCCTCAACGCTTGCGAGTGGCCTCAGTCTACCGCCTACGCGTTACGCCGCTGCTCGCTCCTGCGGCCGTGCAATGGCACAGTTGGCGACTGGGCTGAATTGCACCGCTTGCCTATTCGCTCCGGGTGTGGAACGCCTACGAAAGAGCCGTTTCTGTTACGGATGCCGGACACCGGCTTTTTGCTCAATGGGCCATTTAAGGCTTTCGCCTTGAAACTAAGGAGGACACTGCATAAGTTGCACGGTTGTGGCCACAATGCTTAGGCACTACCGAGGGATTCTTCATATTGGTTTCATTCGAATTTTCTGGAAAAAATAGTCAAGTAGGATTTTTAGGATCCTGCTTTACTATATAAGTAAAGTACGTAACAATAATTCAACTGGGAGCATTTTATACGTTTTTAAAAAGGCGCAAGCGCAAGCCCTACCAATCACAACAGCCTCCCTAACTCACGCAGCAGAATTTGTTTCAGCTTGAATTTCGGTCAGATGATTTGCCTTGAACAAGTGTGCTCGAAAGATTTACGAAGGTGGACGCCAGAGCAACCACCTGCTTCTACCACGACTGTGAATACATACGATGAACATCGGTGGAAGCGAGATATTATTAGCTGAAGCAGCGAGTCAACGAAACTGATCGTTCAAATTACTGGTGTTTAACGAATCCGTCGTGAATAGCGACGGATTAACTTAGGCCACCTGTAGTGACGCTTTGTGTAGTGACAAACCATGTGTCACTATGTTTCCCTATCTAGTGGAAGTCCGAAGCCTTAGCGTCTAAAGTTTAGAAAGACAGAAAACGCCTCTGCGGATGACTCATGAACTACCTGTCGTCCCACTGGTTTGCAATCTGATTTCATACTACATCAGTTTTAATTAAAAAAATCCCTTTATTCGTTATTTTATGGCTGATATTACGCTCTTGTTCGTTCACGTGCTGCCTATGCTGGTTAAAAGAACCACGACGACAAAAACGGTTGGTTCAGTAAAGAGACTGATTTTTCTTAATGACAATGACACCGATTTTATTGCAAACTTCATAGAAATATTCGATGTATTAAGGAAAACATATGAAGCAGTGGCGACGCCCCGGTCACTTGACCGTGATTTCTCCATGACGTCACAGAATCTTGTCGGTGCAATTGGCGGACACCGACCAAAGCCACCGCCGAGAACATACCGTATTTACTCGCGTAATGAACGCACTCGCATAATGAACACACCCCTAACTTTATTCGTTAAAATTAGTTTTTTCCCCAACCGCCTAATAAACGCACCCCAACTTTTCAACCCTGCAGACCCGAAAAAGGCCGTGCTGAAGCTTTCCTGCTTCACTCGCTCCCGCTGATGATGATCGCGGAGGCAACCTAGAGCCACCTCTCAGAATAAAAACGAACAAACACTCCGGCGCGGCGCCGTGGGTAAACCAATCACAACGACGCTGAGATAGACGGCAGTCTCCTGTCTGCGCCATTGCTGATGCTGCTTCACTTAGTTTCACGTAGAGGCTCCCCCTTTTCTTTTTCACGCCTACCTATCTCTTTTATCACCCCTTTTCTCCTCTCTAATCTTTCATCCCCCCTCCTCCCCCTCCCCCCGCACTGGGTTGTATGCTCAAGTTGGGCTCAATAATATCCCGAGTGCACTTCCTTTCCTTTTCACCCGAACCACCTAGTAGTAGTAGTCGGCACACTCCGCTGAGCGTTGTTACGAATCGGCCAACGCCGCCGTATTTTCCCGCATCAGCCACCACGTGCGAAGCCACCACGTGCGCCACAGCCGTCAGGCGCCAGCGTGTCGGTGAATCATACATTCACGCCACGTGTGCCCCGAACTATTTCCAACGGACACGTGTGCGCTGTGCGGTAGCGCTCGGGCGACCATGCAGCACATGCTGTGGGGTTGCCACCAATCACCACTAGCAGACGAGGACGACCCGCTACCACCGCGTGTGAAGCGCGCGGCGACCAGCGGAACTTACGAACACCAGAAGATGGCTGCGGAGCTCGCGCTTGCGGCCATCGAGCGCCAGCGGCCGAAATCGCTGCTACCCACCCCCCGACAGGGGGCTGGAGGGCGGCGACAGTAGGTGACCTAACGGTTCCACGCAGGCTCAATAAAGAAGTTGTATCTCTCTCTCTCGACATGCCCGGCTCAGACGCTTCGCTATCGGCGTGATCAACATTCGATAGCGCGCCCAGGCACGTTTCAAGGACACTCTCTCCCCTCTCTCGGACTCCACGTGCGCCGAGGCTATCGATGCTCACGAACTGTGGAAAGAGCGTTGTGTGTGTCTGTGACGTTCGTGGCGTGTTGCTACTTGTGGGCGTTTGACCGTTGCGGCTTTTGGGTATAAAATAGAAGCCGCCCAAGCGCTGAATTTCATTCCTGTCTGAGCAGCGAATCCATGCGGTCGCTCTGCTCGAGTCCTGTATTGTAACCTCGCCCGTCGGGGCATTGTTTTTTTGGCTTCGGCTCACCTTTCGCTATGAAGTAAACAGTTACGTTGGCCTATTAGCTCCGGACCTCTTCCCGGCTGCAGTCGGCCTTCGCGGTCGCAACAACTGGTTGGCAGCGGTCGGATGACAACTTCGTAACACCTGGAGCCAGCGGTGCGAGACCCAACACCACGGACGTCAAGGCGGCTTCGGACTTCGCAGAATTCACGGCGGTCAAGGGTGAGTGCGGGACTTTTCTTCACTGAGTTTTACCAGGCTTCTGAGGATAGCTGGTAGGGCGTGTGTTTTTGTCGCGTGGTTTATTCGCGCAAAACATTTTTTGGAGCAGTGGGAAAGCAGTACTCTAGACCGGCCATGAATTTGAAGTCGTTAAAAAAACCGCAGTTGTTGGAGCTTGCAAAAGAGTTGCGCTTGGATGTTACGGACGCGCTGAGAAAGCCAGAGCTGATACAGCCTATACTCGCTGTTGGGGCTGACGATGACGAGCTGTATGAGTGCATTGAGACGATCAATGGCAGGGAGACCGCTAAACGTCAGGCTGCAGAGGCTGTGCGCCAGCGTGAGGAACGCGAGGAAAGAAAGCGCGCAGAGCAACGCGACGAAAGAAAGCGAGAACAGGAACGCGAGGATAGAAGGCGAGAACGGGAGCGACAGCATGAGCTGGAAATGAAACGTCTTGACATCGAGGCATCTCGATCTAGGCGTGAGAGTTACAGCAGCGCGCCAAGCGTGCAGTCTGCGGTGACTGAGCGACCTACGTTACGAATGTGTGACCTAATGCGACCCTACAAGGTAGGAGAAGACATCGGTCTTTTTTTGGTCAACTTCGAGCGTACGTGTGAGAGGGCCCAGTTTAGCCAAGACTCATGGCCGCAAAAGCTGCTTACGCTTTTGCCAGGTGAGGCATCCGACGTGATGGCCCGCTTGCCAAAGGAGGAGGCGGAGGACTACCAGAAAGTCAAGTCGAGCCTCCTGCGTAAGTACAGGCTGTCAGCAGAGGCGTTTCGCCAGAAGTTCCGTGAAGCCGAGAAAGCCGGGGCGAGTCGTACTCGGAGTTCGCTTACAAGCTGAGGGCTAATATGGAAGAGTGGCTCAAAGAGGCAAAGGCTTTCGGAGAGCACGACAAGGTAGTTGAGTGCTTCGGTCTTGAGCAGTTTTACCGCCGACTACCGGAGAACCTGAGACTCTGGGTGCAAGATAGGCCAGGGGTAAATACTGTGGATCAGGCAGCTCAGCTAGCCGACGAGTTCGTCGCACGACGGGGTGCGCAGGGGCCGAAGGACGGCCAAAAAGAGTTCAGGCCGAGGCCTGATAAGTCAGGGCCGAAAGGCAGAGCTCCCCAGGAAGACGGTGGAGCAAGGAAAGTCGTTGTCGTGGATAGAGAACCTGGCCACGATAACGAAAAGAGAGCAGGAGACGCTGAGGAGCAGCGCAGAAAGAAAGCTTTTGAAGCGCGCAGGCAGGCTGCGTGTTACAACTGCGGCGAGACGGGACATTTCGCTGCCAGTTGTAAGAAAGGAAAACTAGTCTTTCACATACTAGATCAGAGTGAGGACAGCAGGTAGTTTCTAGAGCCGTACGTACGTGAGCTTGTCGTCAATGGTAAACCGTGCCGAGTTCTCCGCGGCGATGTTAGACATGGTCCACCCTTCGTACGTGTAACCGAATCAGCTAACAGGGCAGTGTGTTTGGGTGAAGCCAGCCGTAGGAGCACGAAACGTGCGCCTGCCGATTGCTAAGGTCAGCATCGGAGGTCCGTTTGGTGAACTTGTGACGCAGGCAGCAGTCTCCCCCCAACTTCTTCCGGAGTACAGGTACCTATTCTCGAACAGGTCGGATCAGCTGTTAAGCGACAAGGGGTGCAATTTCGAGAAACTGCCGAGGAAAGAACCAGCTGGGCTCGCTGCGAAGAGCTCGAGTAACGATAGGCTCGCCACCTCTGTGAGGAATGGCGAAACTCAGACAGAAAGCGATGATGGGACATTTCTGGAGACTCACGACAGAGGGCAGCGTAAGTACACTGTGTGTAAGGTCCCTAAACTGTGTGTAAGGCCCTTACGGTGAGCGGAGATGTTTCTTCGCCATGTTCGAAGTGCGCTAGATCACGGGAGGCCTTGAAAACGGCTGTCGACCCGAACGCGCGCAGTTCGCGGGCTAACAGCATTCCGCGGGAGTGGGGAAACCATGAGGCTACCGAAAGGCAACACGAGTCCGCTGAAACGGAGGCTGTTCCTTCGGACGGTAGTGCAGAAACGAGTGACGTGGTGGGAAAGCCTGCAGTCGAGGCAGCAAACGGTTTGCAGGGTTCAGTTGGGAGTCATGACGATCTCGCCACTCACTGGGCAAGCCGATTCCGTCCTGCCACCAGCTCAGGTAGCTGACCTCGATCAACGGCCAGCCGAGCTCGTAGAGATTCAGGTGTCGCGGGCGGCTGAGCCGTCGGAGACAAGGCAGCCGGGATGTAGTGTAGTCCTGGCCGTGAGAAAAAAGAACGGGAACACGCTTCGGTCTTCGCGTATCAAGGCTGCCGCCGAAAGCGCGAGGGACGACAAGAAAGTGAATGTTGGGAACTACAAGCACTACAAGGTGTCTAAAGAGCTCGCCGTGCCCGTTTCACTCCCAGCTGATGCTCCCGACGATAGGCCAACATCGGCTGAGCTAGTTGAGGTTCCGGTGTCGCCTGTGGCTGAGCCGAAGTCGGAAACCGACCAGCCTAGAGGAGAGAACGCAAACACGTTCCGGCGTTTGCTTGCCGAACGCGTTCGTAATTGAAAGGCGAGCAACGAGGAGATAGCAAAAACTTCCGCGGGTACTAGCGGCGCATGTTTCAGTGCGGGCACGCCGAGGGGCAAAGCCGTGAGCTCGCATCGCGCCGAGGTAACGCCGCCTCCAAGGAGTGCGCGCCTAACGTATGAACGGGGGAAAATCCCGCTCGCTCCTCCGCGCGCTCGACCTGTGTCGAACAAGACGACCGGTGTCATTTCACGCGGTCGCAGCAGCTTTCAGAGAGCAGCCACACCTAAAGTGCGGTACAAGAAAAAAGCTCAGGGCGTTGACGAGAGCTCAAATCGCAGCTCTCGGCGCGAGAGGTGGCCTGTAGACGCCTGACTTTCTCAATTTCATTGTTTTTTCTGAAGCAGGTTTCGCCCTTTACGATTACGTTTTTTTGTGTGTGTGGGACATTTCCAATCACGCGAAATGTCACCTTTCAAGTTTGTGCACTTGTCTAAAGTACTGCTGGGCTAAAATATAACTAGAGTAGATAGTTATTAGCGTATTTTATCGCAACTAAAAGCCTGGTAGATCTTCAGTGTGGATTTGTCTTCGCACTTGCCGGCGATGCGGTTGTGTCTTCCTGTGTAGTTCTGTTGCTTGCCTGACCAAACCAGAGACGTTCTTGGGGAGCCACTACTCGTCCAGTGATCGGCCCTGTGAAGCTCCAGCACGGTGTCGTACAGCCCAGGCCTGGAGTCGAGCGTCTGCTGAGCACTTCACTTCGAAAGCATCCCTCCGGACAACGGTTGAAGACCCTTATCCATCGGGATCTCGGACCCCCGGCGGAGAAGCTGTTACGAATCGGCCAACGCCGCCGTATTTTCCCGCATCAGCCACCACGTGCGAAGCCACCCCGTGCGCCACAGCCGTCAGGCGCCAGCGTGTCGGTGAATCATACATTCACGCCTCGACATGCCCGGCTCAGACGCTTCGCTATCGGCGTGATCAACATTCGATAGCGCGCCCAGGCACGTTTCAAGGACACTCTCTCCCCTCTCTCGGACTCCACGTGCGCCGAGGCTATCGATGACTCACGAACTGTGGAAAGAGCGTCGTGTGTGTCTGTGACGTTCGTGGCGTGTTGCTACTTGTGGGCGTTTGACCGTTGCGGCTTTTGGGTATAAAATAGAAGCCGCCCAAGCGCTGAATTTCATTCCTGTCTGAGCAGCGAATCCATGCGGTCGCTCTGCTCGAGTCCTGTATTGCAACCTCGCCCGTCGGGGCATTTTTTTTTTACTTCGGCTCACCTTTCGCTATGAAGTAAACAGTTACGCTAGCCTACTGCTTCTGGACTTCTTTCTTCACGGCTGCAACAGCGGCTGGCCGCTCGCATCATACACGCTGCCACTCGTATGTCGGAGGCCACGGAGATCGGATCGGGTGCCCCCGCCCGGTCGCAACAACTGGTGTCAGCGCTGGGATGACACGGTCCCAACAGCGTCTAGCCCTACTTTTTCCGTGACTGTGTTGTTACTTGCTCTTCTGCTCGTCTTGCACCTTTCAGTCGGTACTGGCCGGAATGTTAAGTTTAATGCTCTGGTGTACGCAGTTCAGTATGGAAACCGTGCTTCCGGTAGACAGTAGCCCCACAAACGGCGGGGCTTGCTACTTCAGATGGGGGTGAACATGGTGAGAAGAAAAAAAGAAAAGAAAGGGGAAGAAGTGCGCAGCAACAATGAATATGAGGGAGAAGAAAATAAAGTCATTTCGGAACGCAGAAAAAATTTATAGCACTACACTCTTAGCCAAAATGGGAGAAAATAAGACTAACTGCAGCAATTACGCCTCGCGAGGAACATTTAGTCCCCAAAAGACCAAACGCGCCAAGATTAGGGCCGTGTGCAAAATGAAGGGACCAAACGTTGGTCCCTCGACGCGAATGGGACCAGCGGAAAGACTAACAGCGCCCTTTGCTCCCGCAACGTTGCTGTTGCTCCCCCTGGCGGGGGCCCTCCGATTTGTTTCTACTTGTTCGGCGGCCAGCGGGGACGGACGTGCGAAAGGTGAGCTGCGGCGGCGACCGCTTTTCCCCATTCGCCCTTTTTTTGAAGTTCGTGAGCTTGCATCGTAGCGTCAGAGTGCCAGCTATTTTTTAAAACCAACGCCAGTCGATTCGCTGTGCGTTACTGCCGACGGCGACCTAATTTTTATTTGTGTCGGTCAATATTTACCCAATTTTTTGCTTAACCCTAAAATAGTAAAAATGCAATTTCTTTTTAAACAAGTGGCCCAACCGCATAAATAACCGTCCCAGCAGGAGCAGCGTACAAAAAGGAAGCTAACCGCTAACTTCTTTTCTGTTGAAATTGCAGTTTTAATACATTTATAGCCAGAAATGTCAAAGCGTGGTTAACACGTGGCCGAGAATCTTGAAGGGCTCTAACTTTTTAGGCAAACATATGAACACTAAAATAACAGCATGGTGCTGTTAGGACACAAGAATTACTCGCAGACATATTAAATTTTAAATGAAAACGTGATATTTTAAGCAGGAAAATTACAAGAAGTCTGGCACAACGCCGGAACTGCAACGGACGCGTACACTCTGAGGCTGAGTAGGGCAAAAATAGTTGCACCCCCGTAACCGCAACTACGTCCAGAATAAAACTAGACAAAAACGGTTAAAATCTGATGTAAATTGGCTGAGTAAGGCATTTTTTTCCGTAATTTGCGGAACCCGAACTTGTAATCTGCCGGACCACAGCAGAACGGCAAAATGAAGTCTTCCTCGAAGGCGCGGTCTGACCGCCGTAATAAAAATCCTCTAACAAAATCGTAAAATCTTTATGTATCTCACGGCAAGTTTTTTTTTTTTTTTTTTTTTTTTTTTAGAATACAGTGTCATCTAAAGGCCCCTTTTCCAGTACCGGCCCTCCTTGTGGCCGCCACAGCGAACCTAACTGGCAGTAACACGCCCCCCCAAAATTGTTTGGCTTTCGGGGAACTCGTTCACGAAACATTCTCGTCCTGCAGTCCTTCCCGCACCCACCCGTCACCCGTGCCTTTCACATGAATTTCACAGTAGCAGGCGCACCCTCGCGTGACTCATCTAACGTGGCCGAAAGCTTCCTTCACTTTTTTCATTTTCGTTCCTCCCTCACTGGTAGTCAAGCGCTCGCAGCGTGGTCAGCCTCAAACATTTTTGCCCCTTTTCTTTGAAAGCCTTTTTTTTTGTGTGCACGTACGAATTCACTGTGAACTGTCCGCAAAGAGGAAATAAAAACGTGCAGCCATAGCCACTCCCCATGCAGAAAGCTGAGAGGACGCCGTTTTGTTTGTTTCGCCCGAGGCTATTTCTTAAACATTGTTAAATTTACTAAACATTGAGAAAATTTGGCTCCTAATACATTTTCGAAATAAAAACGCATTCTTCGACACCGACATCACAGCCAGAAATCAACAATGACCTTGTTCTATACAAACCCGCACCATCAGCGCAGGAAAGCAGGTTTTCTTTCAATAATTAAATATTTCTTCTTGTTTTCTCTTTATTTTTCATTGCAGTCCAACCATTTTGATTTAGAGCTGGTGCTGACAGGAAGCGTCTCTTTCCCTACATGTCTTATGGAAGAGAGGGAAGAGGCCCTTGTTTCGTGCTACGTAAGCCTCTGAGAATGATAGCGAACCTGCATGCGAGAAATGAGCAATCTTTCTATTTTCTGTTGCTTTTATACCGTGGTTCAATGCGTTGAGTGAGGGAGCATGAGTCCCCAGGTTCTATTGCTGGTTTGAGTGGCGTCTTTTCTGCTGGAGTCGGAAAAACAACAATGTCTGAGTTTCGCTTGTTAATTACCGTGGCCATGGTCTTAATTATTCCGCAGTCTTATATTCAGTGCACTTCACAGGCCACATTTGGCTGCACTACATTAAGCGTTGATTTTGCTTCTTTTTGCTTTTTGAGTTATTTTTTACGGATGCTGGTTAGGGCTGCTGGAAACTGCGTTTTTCTCAATTTTGCGTCCCACCATGAATAACACTTGTTTTGTTGCCCTATTTATTTCCTGCAGGAGCGTGACGACATACGCCCATTGCCGACAGCGTCACGGAGGATGGCTGTCTCCTCTCAACGGACAAGTACCTCAAGACAAGTGGAGCACGCTTGCGCCAAGGACAGCAGCCATGTATACCCGGAATAGCCCAATACTGGGCGCATCGCCTCAATAAGGTGTGCCGTACAGGCCTTCGAAATAGAGACTCCAACTTCAAGAGTAGAGTATGGTTTACTTTTGTTGTGTATGTTGCTCACACAGTGTTGCAATAAAAAGCTTGAAAGTAACATTTTCTTTGTCGTGAGTACTTTGTCGTGAACAAGTGGCCAAGAAATACTGCTTCTGGTCTCTTGTGTTTACTCCTGTCTTCTGAATTGTCGGTCTAATGGAACGACAGTCACTCATGGAGTACTTGCACGAGCCAGCACATCGTCTTTTAGTATGCACGGTTAATCCAGAGGGGAGCATTTGCAGGGATGAACATTTAGTCTTAAAAGCATCAATTGGTCTAGGGAGAGTAATGGGAAAGATTAACGATTGATACTCAGAGGACCAACGGTTGGTCTCCACTCGACTAACAGGGGTGACTAACAGTTGATCTGCAAGGGACCAACAGTTAGTCTTTATGGCGGACCAACAGTTGAACCATCAAGGGACTAAGTGTAGAGGGACTAACAGTTGGTACCCTTGCCGTTAGTCCCAAAAAGGACTAATTCTAGTGGCAACGCAGTTAGTCCCCAAAAGGACTAACGCCGATGCCCCGTTAGTCCTTTTTGGCTAAGAGTGTAGGAGAAAAAATCGGAGGATCCCAAGGTCAAACAACCTTGATTAATCCCATGTCAGACAAAAAAATTAAAGAGAGCCCTTGTCCCTCGCGCCACGTCAGCGTGATTTTGCCACGGACCAAGAAAGTGATGCAGCTCCAAAGAGTTTCTGCGTAGCAGTCAGACAAGGGTACACAAACATTTCATTACCTGTGTATGGCTGGAAGATGTAGAACCCCCTAAGTTCTGGAAAGCTAATAGAATGTAAATGAATAGTACATGCATCATAATAGTTTAGTAGTTATGTTGGTATAGAAAACGATAACCTGTCCGTTGAAAAATTGCCGTGCCGAGTGACCACTGTTCCCTGTGACGAGTAGTGTGATGTGTTTCCGTTTTAGTTAAACCGGACAAAGCACACAGGAAATTTCTGCTTTCCCGTACGTAGTTCTTTTTTCAAGGCCGGACTTAACCGATAACGATAATCGAAGAAAGGTTAGAAAAAGAAGGAAACTTGAAGGCAACGAGGAGGTAACTGGCTTTTGGCAGAGACAGAATGTACGCACTTAGAGATGAACAGGGGTAACATTACGCACAATATGGACGAGATAGCAAAAATAGCGGAGCGATTCTACACCAAGCTGTGCGCCAGCGATGCTGCACCAAGGGAAACTACCGAGCCTACAAGCTTAGCTTGTAATGTTTCACCAGTAACTAAAGAGGAAATAGAAAAGGCGCTTAAGGGAATGAAAAGAGGGAAAGCTGCAGGCGACGACGGCACAATTATACACCTTCTAAAGGAGGGTGGAGATACAATATTAGAAAAGCTTTCTAAACTATTTTCAGAGTGTTTAAGGACTTTAAAAGGTACCCAGAGCCTGGAAAGACGCCAACATAGTTTTGATTCACAAGAAGGGACATAACAAACATCTTAAGAACTACAGACCCATCAGCCTTCTTTCTGTTGTATACAAGGTGCTTACCAAGATGACACCTAACCGCATAAGCAGCAGCCTAGACTTCCAACAACCCAGGGAACAGGCTGGGTTTAGAAAAGGATACTCCGCAATGGATCCCATCCATGTCATCCACCAAGTAATAGAAAAACACGCAGAGTATAATAAGCCGCTTTACAGGACATTTATAGACTATGAGAAAGCGTTTGATTCAGCTAGCGCAGCTGCAGTGATGGACGCCTTAAAGGACCAAGAAATAGAGGAGACCAACCTAAGACGTCTAGGCGACATATATGAGGAATGCACGGGCAGAATGACCCTTCACAAGCAGAGTGATCAACTCCCGATCCGAAACGGAGTGCGACAAGGAGATACCATCTCA
The DNA here is from genome assembly GCF_048455015.1 of Haemaphysalis longicornis. Lineage (NCBI taxonomy): Eukaryota > Metazoa > Arthropoda > Arachnida > Ixodida > Ixodidae > Haemaphysalis > Haemaphysalis longicornis. Next base: position 461,333,941 of record NW_027526203.1, read on the forward strand.
CCAAAATTGTTCACATCATGTCTGAAGAGTGTATTGAGGAATATTGAATGGGAAAACTTAGGCTTACGGATAAACGGGAACGCTTGCGCTTTTTGAGGTTTTCAGACGACACAGTCTTGCTCAGTGAATCTGCAGAACAACTCCGAAAAATGATTGAAGAAGTTCAACTATACAACCATAGAGCTTTGTGGTGGGGCTAAGGATAAATATTAATAAAACTGAAGTAATGATAAATAAACATGCTGAACGCGTTTTTTCGGCATATGTGACGAAATACTGGAGCAAGACGAAGAAGATAACTACCTTGGCCAGATGGTCAGGGCTGACCCCGACCACGATAAAGAAATCCGGCGCAGAATAGGAATAGGTTGGGGTGCATTCGGCAAGCACTCGCAACTAATGAAAAGTAAGGTCCATAAAAAAAGGTATTCAATCAATGCGTCCTGCCGGTGATGACATACGGAACGGAAACTTGGCGACTCACTAAACAACTGGAGAGAAAACTTCGGTCGGCTCAACGAGCCATGGAACGAAGGATGATAGGTGTAACACTCGGGGACAGGAAACGAGCTACCTGAATGACGGGACAAACTAGAGTAGAAGGTATCATTGTTCAAACTAAGAAAAAGAAATGGACTTGGGCTGGCCATGTAGTGAGACGAAATGACAACCGGTGGACCTCAAGGATGACGGAGTGGCTACCGAGACGGGTCTAGAAGAAGGGAAAGGCCACTGACCCGATGGAGGGACGAAATAGGAACATTTAGAGGCACGGAATGGACTCGGCCAGCGTGGGACAGAAGTGGGTGGAGGTCAGTGGGGGAGGCCTTCGTCCTGCAGTGGACCTAAATAGGCTGTTGTTGTTGTTATTGATGATGATGATGAGGATGTATATTGGACACACGTATCATGTTTGGTCTTAAAAATAATTAGAGTGTATGGGAGTAGTATGGTGCATTAAACAGTGTTCGCACAAACCTTTTCTGCCAAACAAATAGCTTTTGTAAATTAGTGTGAGTCGACGTAGCCCAATCCAAAAAGCAGTAAGAAAGGTGTGAGTATAAAAGTGAGTTATAAATAATAGTTTGGGTATTCGGTTCACAGTGTATTTGAACCCGGGCCGCCAGAACATGAGGCAAGTGCGCTATTCACAGCCTTAACTGGTCGGGGCAAATTTGAAAAATAAACAATACAAAAACTAAAAAGCTAAAAATAATATGAACTAGCGGAATCAAAAATGTCTGCCTTATACACCGCCTCGACACGACGAAGACAAAACTTACGAAGTTCCTAAAAACCAAACCTAAACACGAATTAAAAAATCTCGAAAGAGCACCAACTGTGTAGCGCCCTATATGTGCACAGAAATGGATAATTGGCGAAGGTAACACATTTAGTCTAGATATAAGTGTACATGTACATTATTTTGTAAAGAAAAAACTCAAAATTAAGATAAGAGGCGCATAAATGCGTACGTGTTAGTAGACGATTCTGGGCATTTATGTGCATTTTTTTAGATAGCAAGACAATCCTGTGGTAATGCTTCAGAACAACGC